>NC_045597.1:5035000-5660000 GCF_009762305.2 Zalophus californianus
AGTTGTTTCTGTGCCTTTGCAAATGTAAATATATGAACATTTAAAAATACACTGGTCTTGGGGCACCTGGGTGGCTCAGTCGTTGGGCATCTGCCTTCGGCTCAGGTCATGATCCCGGGGTCCTGGGATCGAGCCCCGCGTCGGGCTCCCTGCTCCGCGGGAAGCCTGCTTCTCCCTCTCCCCCTCCCCCTGCTTGTGTTCCCTCTCTCGCTGTGTCTCTCTCTGTCAAATAAATAAATAAAATCTTAAAAAAAATAAAATAAAAATAAAAATACACTGGTCTTGACAGAGCACCAGTAGATCACTGGGGGGCATAGAGTGCATGTACCTCTGTGTGTGTGTGTGTGTGTGTGTGTGTGTGTGTGTGTGTGTGAGTGGATTTATTACTATGAAGACATAAGCAGAAAGAATGCACTAATAAACACATAGCTTTGGGAAACTGCTCTCCATTTAAAAGAATATAAAGTCTAACCCTACTTCATACCATATTAAAAATATACTTCAGACCCTTTAAAAGACTAAAACATAAAGAGTAAACAAAAGTACTAAAAGAAAACATAAAATATTTTAAATCTTGGACTGAGGAAGGACTTCTAAGTACAGAATATAATGCCAGGAGCTATTTTGCTTTGTTATTTGCAGGGTCCTTCAAAGAAAATCATCAAATTCTTGAATATTTATTCACTTCAGAGAGTTCTCTGTTCTAGCTCTTTGGATCCTCACATCTCCCCCCCCCCCCCAGCCCACCCTGCCTCTCCTCAAAGACCCCTTCTCCTCTCCTTTCCTGTCTGGAGTCTACTGTTTCTTTCTTTTTACCTTGAAATCCCCTTCATGTATTTCTCCCAACACCCTGCCACTAATTTATTCTCTGCATCTATGAGCTTGCTTTTTTTGTGTGTGTGTGTTTGTTGTTGTTGTTGTTTTGCTTTAGATTCCACATATGAGAGAGACCATACGGTATTTATCTTTCTCTATGTGACGTATTTCACTTAGCATAACACCCTTGAGGTCCACCCATGTCACAAATGGTACAGTCTCATTCCTTTCGTGGGGCTGAGTAACGGAGTCCACTTTGGACCTTATCTCCTCCAGCCCGTTCCCCTGGTGTTTCCAAATGCATGTTCCAGGAAGCCTGTGGATTCGATCAACTCTGCTCAAAACTTTTACTGGCTTTCAAACTCAACATGTGCAAACCTACTTGTTGTCTGCATTCTCTCCCTGACCCCAGTTCCAAGTGATGTGGTCATTTCCCTGGAGCTCCTTACCTTGCTGAATGGGCTCTCACTCTCCCTTGTGATGGGGGAGACCCTGGAACAGTCCGACTTTCTGCTCTCAGCCGGTTCTGGCCTCATCACCCCTGATTCTGTCTCTCCGCAATGTTCTTCCTCTTTCCCTGCTTTTCTCACGCCAGTATTGTTCTATTTTAATTATTATTATCCTTTGCCTTTTATAAAATATCTTTGCCTTTAATTTAAAATTTTATCACGAGTGAACATTGAAAGATGATACAAGTAACAGCCCTATAGATTTTGTTACTCTTTTTTGCATAGATCTAATGCTGAGTGTATAGTGCATTGCATGGCCTTTAAATCCCCAAGGAGGAGGAGAATCTCCATCTTGATGAGTAGCTTCCCCCCCCCCCCGAACAACTTAACTAACAATGCACATGGACCGTGTGTATCACCCCTACAGACGTTATGACTATCAAAGCCGATCGTGCTTCGTCCCTCACTTTGGCTCTAGGACGCTCAGATAACAACCACTAATATAGTATTGGGTATTTTCTTTTGATTTCATCTTATTTCTCTTGTACATATTTTTCTTGTTCCCAACATTTTTTCGGTTGTTCTTACATTTTACTATACTCTTGGTATCTTTGTCAGCTACTTTAACTTGTTTTCTATTTATAAAGCAAAATCTTAAGCAGTTAAAGAACTATTCCTTAGCTGGGCTATTCTCTTTGTCCAGTCCCATCCATCCTACACAAGGATTTGGGGGCCACTGACCAAAGCCTTCTCTACCATCTGTTTTTGACCACACAGGCTGTCCCTTGGACATAGTCCATCTCTCTGCTTGCCTGCATTTGCTTCTGTGGTTTCCTCCCCACGAGATATGTCCATGCATGCAGCTCCACCTACCACCTCCACCTCTCCAAACCAAATTTCAGTTCAGGCCACCCTTGAAACCAGCAGCAAGCATAGGGACTGATTTAGTTATGCTCTCATCATGAAAATACTTGCAAGTAACCACAGTTGTTCTTACTGTTTTATTTATGTGGTCACATTAGTATCTTCTTTTAAGAAATCTAGAATACTGTATTTGGACATAAATTTAGCTTATTGGTATTCTATAAAGGGAAGAAGAAACCCAAGTTTATCCACAGATTTACCACTTGTTTTCTGCAGTATTTGGGGGCAATTAATTTCTCCCTCTGAACCCATCATCAACATTTAAATAACTTTTTTTCCTTAAGAGATTGTCAGGGGAGGCTCTCAGTGGTACTGGGCCAGTGACCTGAGTGTCTCCATACGGCTGTGGTTCGGGTTTGAGCTGCGTTTCCTCTTTCTGAATGCCAGCACCTTTCCAATTTGAGTGACCACTGTGACTATGACCCATCCCACGAAAACACAAGCCCACAACTAGAGTGCGTAGATGGAACCTTGAGAACAGGCACTTTTGATGACATTTTAAATGTTTTTGTTTAACAATAAAGAAAATTGGAGTCACTGCGGATCCTCTTTTCTATTCATCAGACACGTGTTTCAGTTGTTTGTTTGTATTTTCTTACACAGTGTTGTATGGTAGAAAGCATATTGAAATGGGATTTGGGAACCACAGATTTTGTGCCTTAGGAAAAGCCTTAAATCTTCTGTGCCTGAGTGTTCTGTTCTACAAAATGTGTTTTCTTTCATCTTGAGAATACCATCCTTCTGAGAAACCAAAATAATTAAAGGAAGAAGGACCACCATCCATTTCCCGGGACAGCGGTGACCATGGGGCTGGAGCACCCCATCATTTGGTGGCAGTGGCACAAACGAAGCGTCTAGAGTCCCTTATGGTGGGCAGCATTGTCCACAGTTGGTTCTGAAGGGTGATTTGCACAGTGTTGGGCAGTGATTGGGGCCATATTGCTTCTCATTCTCCAAGTCTGGTTCCCCAAGTTTTTAGGCAATTTTACATTTATTTTCTGCTATCATCAGCCCAAACCCATTTCTTTTGTGTTGGAAGTTAAAAGCCATACAGTCAACTTTATATGGTCATCAATCATCTACAGCAAAAATTTAGAGTAAAATTAGACTAATACTGACTGAACGTTTCATGTTTGGAACTGCAGCAACTCTTGGAGTTTATAGATAATAATATTAATATTACTACTGCTAATAAAAATAGATTTATTGATATACTATAACATACTGATATAATATAACATATTGATATACTATAACATCCTAACATACTATGTGTTAGGAGCTGTATTAAGCTTTTATATGCGTTATTTCCTATAATTCATGGAAGATATAGGAACACCAAGAGACAGGAACTCATTTTCTGGTGAAAATGAGCCAGATGAAAGACATGGCCTAGGGGCGCCTGGATGGCTCAGTCATTAAGCGCCTGCCTTCGGCTCAGGTCATGATCCCAGGGTCCTGGGATCGAGCCCCGTGTTGGGCTCCCTGCTCCGCGGGAAGCCTGCTTCTCCCTCTCCCACTCCCCCTGCTTGTGTTCCCTCTCTCGCCGTCTCTCTCTCTCTGTCAAAAATAAATAAATAAAAAATCTTTTAAAAAAAAGTGTTTATAAAAAAAAGAAGAAAGACATGGCCTACAATCGAGTGGAGGATGATGATGATGACAATTACAATATGACGACAACATCTGGAATGATGAGAATCACAGTTAGGGTCAAAACCCATATATAACAGAGCTTGTTGGAAGTGTCTCAAGTCCTGTGCTCTATTCATAGTAACCCCAACTCTAGTAAATCTCCTTCATGCTCAGAAGGAAAGATAAGACTTACACAACTACTGCTTGTAGAGATGACCTCTATGTCTCCTGGCATTAGCTTCAGCTTAGTGGTAAGCACTCAGTTTTAGAGTCCTGATGAATTTAGCTGTGAAGTTGTTAATCTCTACGAGTGGGTTGATGTTTAGGCCCAGGGGACCATTTTGAATAGGTAGAGTAGCTCAGCCATAACACACCAGCATGATTTTTATGGGTTTACCCACTGGGAGGAAAGACATCCGTGGTCACTCTTTGGTACAAAGAGGAGCTGGCCAACTAGTCCAGTTTCAGTAAGTTCTCTTTGATGTTGAAAAGAACAAAAAATAGCTTACTTTTAATAGATTTGTAAAATGAGTAAAAATGACATATAATTAAAGGTACTCAAAGACATATGTCAAATAAAAATTTGGCAAAATAAATACTAACAGCCTCTCAAGATCCCTTTAAAGAATATTAAAAGATCTTGGGGCAAAGAAAAATAAAATATTCCAAGTTGAGCTAGATGTGGGGAGGTTCAAGTTTGGGGGGGTTCTTCATTGCAGCCCAGAGGAGGCAGTTGGGACAAGATATAACTAGTAAAGATCAGACTCTTCCTCTCCCACCAGCTGCATGGAGACCTTTAACACTCATATGCCTTCCCAAAGTTTCCATGTTTTCCTGAATTTGTGTGCAATTATCATTACATCCTCCATAGGCTTCTAGAGGAGCTAAGTAAGAACTCTATACAGACTGTGTTTGTTCACGTGTTTGTCGTGTTTAGAGCTTAGACGAGTTCAAGGTGTGGTCCGCACTCAGTTTAGGTGAATGAATAGATGGATGAATGAGTGATCTCTAAAAAATACTGACAAGGGGCACCTGGGTGGCTCATTCGCTTGAACGTTTGACTCTTGATTTCAGCTCAGGTCATGATCTCAGGGTCTTGGGATTGAGCCCTTCATCAGGCTTCCTGCTCGGCTTGTTCCTCCCCCTCTGCTCTCTCTCTCTCTCTCTCAAATAAATAAATAAAATCTTAAAAAAAAATACTACCAAAACAATATTCTTACTAAGAAGCAAGGCCCTGGTCATAAGAACTGATTAAAAACTTTTTAGATATTATTTTTGGGGGAAATACTTAAAAATCGAATTGAACCATATGACTATTTGGGGAAAGTAAACTGCTGTACACTGAACCATAACCCAACGCATACCTGCATGTCAGAGGCTGGAATTTGGCAGTATGTAGGTAATGTAGTATCGAATGCACTTGCTTCTTTTCTGTGTGTTATTGGAGTATTCCTTCCCTCGCCCCTGTCCCACACCCTCCTGCGCCTCTCCCTCCTCCCCTTTCTCCTCTCCGCTCCTCCTTTCCTTCCTCACCTCCTCCATCTCTCCTTCCTCCTTCCATCAAATGCTGGCAGATAAGCAGAGCTTAATATGAAGGAACGGTTGAACAATAAAACAGGTATGAGTTCAGTCTGTATCTATGAGGCCTCCGAGTTTAATGTTAAAGAAAAAAATGGAAAAAAATGTTCTAACCCAAATATTTCTCCATTTACATACAAAAATATGTTTTTGGCACATTTTCTAAGATAAGCAAAAAGAACTATTACTGGTCCACATCTATGGCCAATATAAACCTCCCTTCCCCCATCTCTCCCTCTCCTCTCTTTTATTAACTAATAAGTATGTCTCCAACGAGCTCAGATGTGTAAGAATTTTGTTGAATTCTCTTCAGCTAAAACAAGTTTAGTTTAACTATAAAACCAGAATAACTTTCAAGAGAGGAATATATCCTACTTTTTTTGAAAATAGAATACAATCTTAGACTAGACTTAGATCGAATTTTATTGATTTAGAGTTTGAGAATATTGAGGAATCATTTGAGTAAAGGAGTCATTTAAGAATATTCTTAAACCAAGTTGTTTTAAGTAACATTGGGACACTTGTTTTGATTTAAACAGTATTCTAAATACCTATCGTTTGTACCCTATCATTAAAAGAGACCTTCATAACTGTTGGTGGGAATGTAAACTGGTACAGCCATTATGGAAAACACATGGAAATTCCTCAAAAAAATAAAACTAGAGCTACCATATGATCCAGCAACCCCGCCTGTGGGAAAAGGGATTAAAATCAGGATCTTGAGGAGATATCCGCACCTCCACGCCATTGTAGCATTATTCACAATAGCCAAGATCTGGAAACAACCCAAATCTCCACTGAGAGGTTATTGGATACAGAAGATTGGTGTATCCGTACAATGGAATATTAGCCTTATAAAAGAAGGAAATCCTGCCCCATGCTACAACATGGATGAGTTTAAGGACATTATATAAAGAGAAATGAGCCAGTCACAAAAGGACAAACACTGCATGATTCCACCACTTTCATGAACTATCTAAAGTAGACAAATACATTGAAGCAGGAAGTAGAATGGTGCTTGGGGAGGGTGGTGCTTGGGGAGGGTGGTGCTTGGGGAGGGTGGTGCTTGGGGAGGGTGGTGCTTGGGGAGGGTGGTGCTTGGGCAAGGATGAGGACTTGTTAAATAGCTACTAAGTTTCAGCCCTGCATGATGAAAAAGTTCTAGACATCTGCTGTACTGCATTGTGTCTGCAGTGACAATATACTTAAAACTTTCAGAGGTTGGATCTCATGCTGGGTGTTTTTGCCACAAAAACAGTAAGAAAGATCCGTATAGATTGTACTGGTGTTATATTTTGCTAGCTACTAATTTTTATCTAACTGTATAAGCTTGCAGGTGGTAGAAGTAAATTTCTTCTAAAATTATTCTATAAAACCTACTTTTTTCTAATTTAAGTAGACTCCCCCCAGTTATTCACAATTATTTTTCATTATTCTTAAGGAGGATACCTGATGAATGATGCACAAATTAACAATAAGGCAATTTGAATAAGCAGAGCAAAGTTAATGGTTGTTATCCAAAGTTGAATTTGGGTTTCTAGAGAGCTTCCCAAATTTGTTTTACTACAATCAAATATTCTCTCCGCTCACAAAATAAACTTTGAGTGATAATTTGCATGAAGAAATTTGTATTATCCTGTTCCAGAGCCCTATTCTAATGGTTAGAGGTTGTGAATCACAATATAATTAAACAGCTTGCTGAATGATCCATTGCATTATTTCGGTTGCTGCCGACTGGAATAATTAGAGAGTTGCAATAATCACTCAAATTAAAGTGATTGTTTTACACTCCACCTTGTCTTTACCTGTAATATTTAGGGAACTGAGAACAGCCTCCCTGGGCAGCCGGGGCTCATAGCCTTTTCTGCACTGTTGTCAGGGCCCTGGGACTTGGGTCCTTGGGATGCTTCCTGCGGGGGAGAGGGCCACAGACCTCCTGCAGGCCCTCCTGCTGCCTGGCCAGCCTGCACTGGCCTCTCCCCGCATAAGCATTCTCTACACCGTTAGCCAGCGCACTGCCCCGCTCCATCCCTGTGAGCCAGCCTGACTGTGCATTCGGCAGAGAGGAAGACCTTCCCTCCCCTGAAGGAATGGCAATATTTATCATTCTGCCTTGGTTGCAGCCGCTCGGGGAGAGAGATACAATATGACACTGTGGTAGCAAATGTGGACGGTGAGCCCCGCTCAGGGCCTATTAGAGAGGAAGAGTGCATTTCAAACTCTGAAGTCAAACGTGTGAAAATAATGTATCCAGTTTGACGGGGACCACGGCCTGCTCTGACGACTCCTCTCCCGCGCCCACGTGTCAGCTTCTCCTCTCAGCATCGCTGGGCCTGCTGCTGCCACCCAGATGAGGCTGTCCCATGTCCCCAAGCTGCAGAGTCTCACGGTGACTAATTGCACGGCCTTCCCTCCACGCTCCCGTGGCAGGAGACACTCTGTGTTCAGTGCAGGACGCATCAGCCCGGCTGTGACCTTCCTCACACGCTCTCCGAAGCAGCTAAGCCTCTGACTCAGGCCTCACAATATCCATACCTGAAGGGGTATCTTTAACCTTTCCTGGTAGCCTTCTCCTTGGGGTTTCTGGCCTAGACCATGGAACTGGACAGAAGGACAGGCATTGTTAATCTACAGAAAGCTAAAAACAAAGCTTCCTGCAAAGAGAAGCTCAGGGCTCCTCCAGCTACGACTTGTAACAGCCTGACTCTGGCTCTGAACTTGGCTCAGAGCTCAGCTCAGACTCTCCGCCCCACATCAGGAGACCCTACAGGGCGCCTGGTGCTTTTCGCCAACATGATCCACTCATCGGCCCAACCACATAAGGCCACAGGAATATCTTCAACTGCAGAAGGGGAAACTGAGGCCCACAGGGGCTGATCAGCCATATGGCACTTAACAGACAGTCTGAAGCGAGTGGGGATGCTGAGACTGGAGCAGCTGCCTTCCTGGCTCTGTCACTTCATGAATATGCTCTTTAAGTACGCGTGAATTCCTCTGTGCACCTGCTTCACTGAGGTAGAGTCAAGTCTAGGATGAGGACTAACGTGACCTGGAGTAGCAGAGCAGGGGTGCGGGTAGCATGTTGACGCTTCAAACCTGGGAGATTCAGGTCTGGCCTACTTATAATTAAATCAGAGTTGAAAGACTCTCTATTTGGCATAGCTTTGGTGCCTTACTATTTGCTCTAAATAGATCAATAAGTTTGTGTGAATTAATGAAGCTTAATTAACTCGTGTATGTTAATTAAATGTCAAGTAAATCAATGGATATTTTGATTGGTGAGGTTTTATTGATAGGACAATTCAGCTAGGACCTTGAGAATAGAAAGTGATCATAATTTAAACATAAATTTTAAGAATAAAATTAAGATAAATGTAATGTATAGCAAACCATAATGTTAACTTCAGAAGCAATTGCTAGATTTATTCAAAGATTAGATGATGCATATAGGTTTCCTACAATAGAACATAATAAAAACTCTAAATATTAGCTTCAAAATGTAGTTATATTTTTAATACAGTGCAACTCCGCATGCATCTCCTGTCAAGAGTGTTGGGTAACAGGTAGAGAGTCTGGAGCTGTGGCCTGGCACGGGATGTGATTATTGATGATTGCCCAAAGCATGATAACAAAAACGTTATTTTTTTTTTTAAATGAAGTGCATTAGTTACAATGGGATTTCTTACATGCTGTAAAACAGTTTTATTAAAAAATTGAGTAATGAGTTCCTAGCTTTTATAGGCCAGCAAACACACCTTATCTTTAACCTGTAGGTAGAATTTTCTCTCAGAAAATTTCTGTCCCCTTACTTCGCCTGTGTTTCTTTTCATTTACTAAATATAGATGTTGTTGAAGATTCATCTATTTGTATTTATGAGATAGGGCTTCTAAACCTTACAAAATTAAATGAGGGTCACTGAATATCTGGTTTTAATTCATTGGTTTGCTAGAGAAGAGTTCAGAGTTATGTAAGTGGAAATTGAGGTAATGGGTTATATACCCTTCACACTATTTGAGTATACACTATATTTGGATATATGAATAGAAGTAAATCACTGGTACATCATACATTTTTAATTCCCAAAAATGTGCTGTAACTCTATAAACATATTCTAAAAACCCTAAGATTAAAGTACCATCTGAAAACTAGAAATGCTTAATGCAGGACTATAAGATAATTATCCATCATTTTCGTACGTTCTTTCCCTTTGTAGGACAACTACTCATTATGAATAAACATGTTATAGTTCCCAGAATGTTCTACAGTGGAGTGGGGCTGAAACTTAGAAAGACTGAAGTCGGGAGTGTTTCTGTGGCACCTGCAAGAGGCTCTCCCCACATCCTCTGTTTATGAGAAGGCAGTGTGCACACGTGAGCCCCATTCATATGCCTGCAGCCTCATGGTTCCCTTATCTTTTGGGAAGGCATTTAAATTCTCCTCTGTAAAGGAGGAAATTCTATTAAATGATCTGTATCTCGATTAAATGATCTGCTTTCCTGATATAATTTAATTTGCTAATGCATAATTTCCCCAGTGCATTAATTTAATTAAGTAACTCTATAGGCGTATTTTGAGTCTTGGCAACAAGCATGTGATATATTTAGTACATATTGCATATCATCATTTACACGTATAACACACACATATATGCATAGTATAGGCATCATTTGTTAGATATATTATGTATTGTATATATTATAAATGTCATAAATATATATGCAAAGTAGGAGATCACCTAGGTCACAGGTTGCAGGCAGATGGTAAAGAAGAGCAACAGTGGTTTCCAAACAGCACCCTTAGTGCTACAGGGAGTGTGTCAGGGAATTAAAAGAGGGACAGAGGAGGGTTGCAGAACCTTCCGGAGGGGTGTCAGGAGACATCTCTAAGGGAGCGTGGTACTTGATGGATGGTGGGGGAGGAGGAAGCCCTAGGTTGGCGCCAAGATGGGGCAAGGATTTCTAGAGAGTGCTAACAGTGGCAAGGACAGGTGCCTCCTAGTTGGAGCTGATGGAGCTTTTCTATTCTGTAATCACTTGTCCTTCTGCACGTGGTCTTGCAGACACAGCTCTTCTATCTTGATTTTCTAAAAATATTGTTTCACCAGTGGTCTCATGAATTTTAGGCTAGATCAATACATTTCAATTTAATACAAGTGTGTATTCACCAATTTGTTAAAACCTGTGTTAGCCCTAGATGAAATGACTCTAACGTGGCCCCTGGTGTGACATGCTGAGACTCATCCGTGGGGAGGGGCTGTATGTGTAGGTGTCGGGAGCAGGGGGTCTGGAGCTGCCGGCCTGCCTTTAAACTTGGTCCCGCCATTTGCTACCTGTGTCATGTTGGCAGATCATGCCTCGATGACCTCACCTGTAAATTGGGGATAATGATAGCTGCTACCTCTTAGAGCTGTAGTGAGGATGAATTAAGCAAATGCATATAAAGTACTTTGCATAGAACCGAGCCAATAGGAAACACAGAATAGTCATTAGCTATATTAATTTGGTAATCCATGGCTGGTATCTATTGTAAACTCTCTTAAATTTCAAAACATTTGAAATTTATGTTATTCCAGTAAATAGTGTGAAATGCAAGGGTCTGGGATTCCATAACAGAATTCAGCTTTTCTGGATTTCAGTTTCAATGGAGCATTTCTCTTTGGGGAAAAGACTGGAACGCCTACTTCACCACCTCTCCCCTCCCAGTCATATGAACATGGTAAACCCTATGATTCTACATGTGAGTTACTTTCCAATGCTACTAGAAGGACAACATATGATGTACGTTCTATTTCTAAAGTGTGATTATTATTAATGACCTTTTATTGGATACTCTCCAAGTGTTGGGCACTGAACAAAGAGCTTCACAAATACCTTCACTTACTTTACTTAACGAAACTATGAGGCAAGTATTTATTGTCCTCACTTGCAAATTAGGAGCTTAACTGGTAAGAAAGATGAAGTGACTTAGTGAATATCACACAGCTCACATTTGACTTGGATTTAGAAAATCAGGCCTGTCAGTGTCTCTCGGCAGGTCCTCTACCATGGTCGTTCCCTATACAAGAAAATGGCAAATATATTAGGGACCCAGTAGTACTGAGTGCTGTGGGAAGTACTGCTTGGATACATAAAACAACACATGCACATATATGAGACAGAACGATGCACATACGCGCACACACACACATACACATATATATCTCGCAGCTATATATATATATCATTTTTATAGACTTGTGTATTTTATATATATTTATACATATAATAGATATGTATATATATCTTGGTTATCATCTATCGCAACATTTCTATTCTTTTTTTATGGTAGTGCTAATATATGTGACAGCATTTCTGTTCTTTACTAAAAGGTAACTTCATTTATATTCTATATCAGTAGGATTTTGTTAAACCTATTTTTTAAAATTCAGTAATGGTCTTCAGGGGTTTTTTGTAGGCAGAGCAAGGCTGGATGGCTAGGTTGAAGAAAGCTAGCCAAGAGAAAGAAAGAGAAACCAAATAATGGAAACTCGCCTCAAAGTGAAGTATTATTGATTTGTATTTGCAGTGCTTGAGGTTGCAGCTAGAGCTCTTTGCCCCCTGGAAGTGCAAATAAAAAGGTCAATATAGAGCATGAATCTACAAATGAATGCCGTATTTAGGGGAGCCGATCCTAATTTAAAATGAAAATAACTCCGACCATTATACTGGACACTTAACACCCATGAGGTCAATGAAGGAGAAACACGTAAGAGATTTTGCGGGCAAACCTGCTCTGTGGAAGGCTGGAAAACCTGGGACCAGTGTTTGTGCCTCCTATTGATTCCTCTTGCCTGGAGGACAAACACAGCAGGTATCTGTTAAGAGCACTAAGTTCAAGTGGCAACTTTCCCTCTTATGTAAGGCCCGCACAGAGCAGCAGAATGGGGTGAATCAGAATGGCCCTCCCCAGCACCAGCACGGGGCCCCAGGATGCCCAAGGCCAAGTGGGAGTTTGCAAGCATTACTGGGTTGTTGGCTGAAGGAAGCCCCAGCGACTTCGGGCTATTTGTGGGCGGGCGTGAGAAAGCTAGAGAGTGTCCTCAGATGCCTGACCTAGAGACTGTGAACATGTCAATGTCAAGGGAAGCTCTTGTTTTTATTTGCTGAACAGAAGCTTGCAAAAATGCAACATCATTCTTTCTGGAAAGGTATTTGCTATTGGGGCAAAGGGACCCTGCAGAGGCAAACGAGTTAGTTATTAGAGATACAGGTATCTCCCGCTTTCCCAGAGTTTCTGTTCCTACACTGCCTTTACGAAAGACCAACAGGGGTACCTGTTTTCCCTAATGGGAAGAAACCCACATTGGATTCTCTGTTTCATGCACGTAGTGTTAAGTTTTGCAGCCAGCCCCCATGGAGGCAGCAGGAAGCCCACGCGGTGACAGCAGCGCCGCCCAGCGCCTTCCCTGGGAACTGCGCTCAGCATCTCAGCAGCAAGCACCAGAACTCCGAACTGTGGCTGGCTCTGAGCGTCTGGGCTTTATCGCCATGGATTTTGCGTATCCGTTAGCAGGATGCATCTGAAGGTACCAGAAAAGCCAAGACGGGTGATTTTTTGGGCCTAGGAATTCTCAAAAAAATTTTTTTCCGTATAAATTAATAGCGATCGCTTCTTTGTTTTATGCCGTTTCAGCTTCAGAAGGCTTTATGGGAATGCTCTACTTTTGGACAGCGGGGAAGCCCTGCATCTGTGTGTCCCCATGTTAGATCTATTCCTGGGTGTTAGAGCTTAAAGGAGCAGAGATTCCTTTCTCAGTTCAAAGGGCCTTCATGACCTTGCCCTTCCTGCCTCTCTCGTGACCCATAGCCGATTATTTTCCCGGGACTGCTGGAACAAAATCCCACAAGCTGGGTCACTTAAAACAACGGACATTTCTCTCAGTTCCAGAGGCTTGAAGCTTGACATCATGGTGTCGACAGGGCCACGTTCTCTGAAGCCTCCAGAGGAGAATCTTTTCCTCGCCTTGCTCCTAGCTTCTGGTGTGCTGGTGGTCCTTGGTGTTCCTTGGCTTCTAGATGCACCGCTCCAGTCTGCCTGTCATCACAGGACATTCTCCCTGTGTTTCTTCATATCTTCTCCCCTCCCCAAGAATCTCTCTCTCTGTCTTTCTCTTCTTTCAAAGAGACCAGCTGTGTCTCCACCCTAATGACCTCAGCTGAACTTGGGTATGTCGGCAAAGATCCTATTTCCAAATAAGGCTACGTTTATAGACACTGGATAGGACTTTACCCTATCTTTTGGGGAGATACCGTTCAACCCCTAACGTACAGCAACCTGTATTTGTCCTTCAGAGCGCCCAGGACAGTCTGCCGCTGCGTGTTGATTGTGTGGTGCTGAATTGTGTCGAGCCTGTCTGGTGGACTGCGAGCTACATTTGTCCACCCCCAGCTCTGTCAGTTTCCCACCCCGGGCTTGGTGCACAGTGGCTCAAAAATGTTTATGAACGAATGTCTTTGCTATTCCTTACCGTATGTGTGAAATATTCCCCATCTCTTTCTCCCCCAAAGGCAGATGTCAGTGATGGTGTCCTCCTTGGATCTGAGCGGGGAAAGCTTCCACAGAGAGACTATGCCAAAAGCAGAGGGCACGTTGTGGTTGTTGCTGGTCAATGTCCACGTTGGCATTCTGGCCAGTTCGATCGAAGTACATATTGTTAGACTCCAGACTAGTCTAAGTTTAGCAGCAAAATGGCTTAGAAGAAACTGGAATTCTGGCTTTGGAAATTGCTCATGCTTCTATTTTGCCTTTGAGACATTTTTGTTTATTGTAGTGGAAAATTTTGAGGAAAATTGCTGTTTTTCTTCATTCTGGGTAGTTAAGACATCTATTCTCATTTATAGCCAGACTCATTTGAAGTAAAGAAGTCTCTGAACTGGGAATATAAAGCACATTAAAATACCATCACAAATGCTGAGCCTTTCTAACTAAGGATTTGGAAAAATCAAAATGTTATTCTCTTTGGATGCCCCGGAGGATGTGTTTGGAGATTCGAGGCCGCTTATCTAAAAGCACGTGTCGGCCCACCTCCTTTATGTTTGTGAATTGCTATTAGACAGTTTGTTTAGAGTGATTTTTCATAATTTAACTTGCTGTGCATGTGGCTTGCTGTTATTAGGATTGGATGTGCACACTTGGATTATCTAATTCCAGCAGAAATGGTGCGTGTGGTAGACTTGAGTATCAAGATTCTTTGTTTTTATTTTGCCTTTTGGATTGATTTTGATTGTTGTTCTCTGGCTAGAAACATCACCCACTTTTTGATTCAGAAAATTTCAGCTGTACATATTGATAATAAAAATACTTTATAAGCCGTAGATATTTTAACACTGTAAACTGCTCTATATCTCACTATTTCACTTCTAGTTTTCTCAGCAACACTGAAGTGCTGTTCAGGTGCAGAACTCTAAAACTGGTTATATATGTGACACATTTTTTTTTCTTTAGGAAGATATCTACTAAACAAATATTCTCTGATGGTTGAATGGATTATACCTGCTTTCTCATATATCAGTTTCAGTGCCTACTGGAGTCATTTTCCCCATGAGTAGGTCTGCATAACATCTCAGAATTATATACTTCAATTCGTAATATGAGATTGTTGTTTGGTGGTTGTTAGTATTTTAAATAAAGTGAGCTTCAGTTGAATCATAACATATGATGTATTATTAATTTCAGGTTTTGATGCTAAACCTACCTTGAACTATATTTATTCAAGTTTGGTATCTGACACAGGAACTACTTATTCTGAATCTAAGAACAGAATTTACTCTGAGAAATAGTAATGTTTGTTATATGTTTCAGAGTATACCAGCTTAGTGATAGCCCTGTTCAGTGTAAATCCTATAGCTTTACAATAATTAAATGTATTTCTAGTTTGCATTTTACTTTTTCAAAAGACAATTTGACTTCTAATATTCAGGAAGTCTGTTAGGTAGTTTTTACTCAGAATGCATGTGGGTGGTTTAACGGATCTCTGTAACTGAGTAAGTTATCAGGGCTTTTCAGAAAACAGAGATAAGAAACTTAGTAGCAATGATGTTGCCAGGGTGCTGGGTACCCAGCGATTGCAGTACAGGCTGAGGGAAGCCTGTACTGTAATGAAGGCATTAAGAGAGTTTATATAAATCGTCAGGGAATACCGGCTATCTGAATGCCACGGCTTCTAATGTTTTCAAAACCTGAATTAAAATGATAAATTACAGCATCATTTTAAAAGTCTACATTTATAATAGTTTAGCATATTTTCTAAGAGCTTCAAGTTCCTAATTCAACTTTTGTTCTTAATTTTTTGAAAAGCCGTGTAGGATCATCATAATCTACTCTAGCAGCAATACGTAGAGAATAACTCATGTTTTGCTTTAATTTTATTTTCAGTTAATGTGTATGCTGATGAAAGTCTATGGCCTTGGACTTCATACCAAACCACATGTTAAACCAAACAAACAAATAAGTAGATTTTGCTTGGGTAGAAATATTGATGTTCTTTTAAGTGATGAAAACACCTTTGGACCAAATCTAATTCAACTAATTAAAAACAACAACAACAACTCAGCTTTATAGAGATATAATTCAATACAATTCAGCTCAGCTGTTTAAAGTGTACAGTTGAATGGGTTGTAACGTACTCAACAGATGTACGCAACCTTCACCCCAGTTACCTTTAGAACGTTTTCATCACTACAAAGAAAAACCTGTACCCTTTTGTTTATATATATATATGCTAAGTATAAAAAGCAATTGATCTATAGAAATTTATTCCAGAGACACATTTCTGGAGTGTCCCTACTCTTAGTTATCAAGGAATCCTTCTGATTTCTTGCTAAGGTAAAAGGAACAGTGCAGTGGTGACCACATGATTAGTTCTTTGAGCTACACTGACTTAAAATCTCACTGAGGCAAAGCAGTCATCCATGGATAGAGGTTTGATGAATAAGTAGAGCAGAGTCTACTAATTTTCTTCATCTTGGGAAAACTTAACATTTTCCCCTTTCTTTATCTGCGGTCCCATGCTTGTACTGGAAGGCTGTCATGTCACTGCTATTATAGGCTATTGGCTGGAATTTGAAGACACTTTCCATCTAGAGGACTTTTGGCTGTGGGGTCACTCCTTTTAATAAGATCATCTTTGTTCTACCTGGTTTTTGTCTGTAACACTTGTATCTATTACTTCAAATTATATATACATATCCCTGAAATAAAAATGAAATGCATAATGCAGGTTTCAAGCTACATATAATGAAAGTTCAGGGTTTGATTGTGGTCAATAGGGGGCATAAACCTCAATATCTCTCTCTCTTTCTCTCTCTAAATGTCAAGAGATTGGTCATTGGTCATTCAGATGTCTTGAGTTTGGAATAAAAGCTATGCTTTTCTTCTGCTGAAAAGCTCCTTTTGATCTAGAAAATGAAGGTCGAGAAAGGATACTTTTGCAGATACAGACATACCAAATTAATATATGAAAGCCATAACGGGACAATGGACCATTCGAACTGTAGCAGCCACTTTAAGAACAGGGCTAGAACAGCCGCCTCAGGAACCAGCTTCCATTTTGAAATACCAAGAAGGCCTTCTTCAAACATTCATATAATGATACTAGCTTTGTATTCTTGGACAGTTGAATAATTAATTGCAATACATTTGTAAGGTTATTAAAAGCTTTGGATTGGGTGGGGGAAACCAAGGAGCATAAATCTTGCTTTTCATTTTTTGTTTATTACAAGTGGCTGTCAGGACTGTTTTTAATTCATTTAATATTCTTGTTAATAACAAGTCTAATTAAGAAATCCATTAGAAGTCTGTAAAGTTAATTTAACAGGGGGAAATCCTAATGGAGTGTTATTGGAATTGTCTTTATAAAAAGAATGCCACAGGCTTTCATGGATTCTTAATCAGAACCCCCTATCATCTCAGTTAGTTCATGTGTTCAAGCTTGTGTATTTTTAGATTTTTAGTTTGAGCATATCTCAAAACACTTTTGGCCTATATTGCATATGCCACGGAGTAGGTACATCTTGCAGACATTAATGGTTGCTATATTGTCAGGAATTTGGAAACTGGATGACTAGATTATATAAGGTGTTCTGAGTATGAAAGATTAAATGATTTTTATTCCTAATGAATTCAGTCTCTTAAAATTCAATGATCAGCAGTCTCTGTGGAAATTGACACCAGGACATTCAATCAGTTGTGCATTACAAAAGCAAATCCTCCACTTCCCTGGAAGGTCTGTATTTTCTACCTCCCAGTCAGCATATATTTACTCATATAAAATATCCGTTTTTGGACATCAAGAATGCAACTTTAGGATACATGATATGATCTTTTGATCATGATAGAGAAATTAGAATTTCAAATGTTACTTATGTAGCAGTATGCTGATAAGTGGTGAAATCAAAATCAGAGGCGGTCTCTTCAAATTTAACAATACTTTTTATATATTAGGTATTTCCAGCTTTAGCAGAGGCTGACGAATATGGAATAACATTGCTTTCCAGGGTCCTGGAGCCTTACTGTGAGGAACAGGAGTTGATGTAAAAACCAGTCTGCTGTACCCAAAGAGAATCCCATTCGCACCTACCTAAGGTCCAAAGGACATTTCTCAACCACGACAAAGAATGACTTAGTGTTATTCTGCTGGGAATTTCCTACAGAATCATACTTCTTTTAGAAATTGCCCTGCAATAATTATTATATAACTTAGGAACACTTTAAATTCTGATTGGGCTAACAATAACTAGTGACTATCTGCTTCTTTGTGTTTTCTTGGTTTTTAATGATATTTTAAGAAACTCTTTATAAACTAAAATTATTCTTAAAATTATACTATCATTAGGAACTTCAAAAAAAAGACTTTGTAAGTGTATACATGTCAGTAATGTAGAGCAGGACCAATGCTTCAGGCTAGTTAAGAATACCTGCTTGTGGGCGCCTGGGTGGCTCAGTCGTTAAGCAGCTGCCTTCGGCTCAGGTCATGGTCCCGGGGTGCTGGGATCGAGTCCCACATCGGGCTTTCCGCTCCACGGGGAGTCTGCTTCTCCCTCTCCCACCCCCCACCCCCGCTTGTGTTCCCTCTCTCGCTGTGTCTCTCTCTGTCAAATAAATAAATAAAATCTTTAAAAAATAAAAAAGAATACCTGCTTGGGAGTCAGAAAGAACTGACTTTAAAAATCTCAGCTTCACCAATTATAATGTAGACACCAAGTCATAAAAACTGTAGTTATGAACACATACTTATGTGATGTGGACCATTTCAAAGAGCCAAATAAAGAATATAGACTATAAAAGAAAAAGTAAGGATGCATTTATTAAATGACTTAATTGGAAGGTAAGCCAGTCAGATGCAGAAAACAGATAGATTGTGGGTCAGTTGTGGTCCTCACACTATTTGTGTAGCTTTGGTTTCCTTCTCTCATTCACGTTGCCTGGCTGATCCCTAGGGGCCTTTGAGCTGGCCATCCCGATGTTGGATGCCAATAATATCATCTTTAACACAAGTCTGTAAAGTGTTGTTGAGATGGCAAAGTGTAAAACCATTCCCTTGGATTATAGAAATCAGATGTTAAGGGAATGCTATTTCCATTGAAATTCCCAAGTGGAATGATGAACATGCACCCCGGTCACTAAGTAAACAAGCTATGGTAATGAAGCCAAAGAATAATCAAATGTTGCATCTCAGTTACAAAACAATACACGTGTAAAGGGAATACCTGTTCAAGTTAGTTTCCGAATTGGAGTAACTGATTACATACAAAGCACTCCCATAAAAGGCTCATTTGGAGGTCTAAAGGCCCTGAGGTCAATAATCAGGAGATGAGGCCAAAATTGTGAGGTAAACGCATTAGTGGTTCTCCAGCTTGAGCCTGCACGAGGATCTCCCTGGGGGCTTGCTGAAACAGATGTCCTGCCCACTGCAGAGTTTCTGAGTCAGTAAGACTGGATGGGACGTGAGCACTTGTGTTTCTCACAAGTTTCCACGTGTTGCTGATTCTGCCGGTCCAAGGACCACACTTTGGAAACCACGACTCTAGCTTCCCTCTCACACTCTATCCTTTCCACCTTTATTTTCTCCGACGGTGGTGCAAAGAACTTCCTTCTTGCAGCCCTTCGTCTGGCAGGATATTTACTTCCCTGGTTCTCCCCAGGCAACAATAGATCTCTCCCTTCTCTTCCCCACTGTCCAATAAATCAGCTCCTTATGTCATCAAACAATCTGAACAGCTGCTTTCACTCATGCCATCCAGGGACATAGGGAAACACTCCTTTAGAAGTATTAAACTATTAAGGAGTCCTTAACCAAAGCCACGATCTTTGGTGGTGCCTTTGCAGGCACCGTGGGGCTGCATGTAACATGGGGGCGGGGGTGTGGAGAGGTCGTTGTAGTTGGTGAGTTTGTTTTGTTTTCCAAAGGAAAGCCTTTCTAATACTCCCTTAAATTCCAATTCAAAAGATTCCTGGACACACCTTAAAGAAATGATGCTATGACCATGAGTTTACCATTCTGCAGTTCAAATGTATAAAATGATTAAAAGTTTTCATTGAAAAGACAGACAGCAGTCAGATCTAGGCAAAGCAAAACCGTTTCTTAAAAGTTATTTTACATTTTGGCTTAGTATTTATACTTAATTTGTTTTCATATCATTTATTTAACTCTTTATCATATTATTTAAAATACTGTGTAGCTATTGTTTTTATATAGGTTTTCTAATCTGTTTCTTTTTTTAATTTTTTAATTTTTTTATTTTGTTATGTTAATCACCATACATTACATCATTAGTTTTTGATGTAGTGTTCCATGATTCATTGTTTGCATATAACACCCAGTGCTCCATTCAGTGTGTGCCCTCTTTAATACCCATCACCAGGCTAACCCATCCCCCCAAACCCCCTCCCCTCTAGAACCCTCAGTTTGTTTTTCAGAGTCCATCCTCTCTCATGGTTCGTCTCCCCCTCCGACTTACTCCCCTTCATTCTTCCCCTCCTGCTATCTTCTTCTTCTTTTTTTCTTTTTAACATATAATGTATTATTTGTTTCAGAGGTACAGGTCTGTGATTCAACAGTCTTGCACAATTCACAGCACTCACCATAGCACATACCCTACCCAATGTCTATCACACAGCCACCCCACCCCTCCCACCCCCCACCACTCCAGCAACCCTCAGTTTGTTTCCTGAGATTAAGAATAATTCTGTTTCTAACATTAATGTAATTTTTGAGGCCTATTTAGGGGCCGACATCTTGTCTTTGGTCAACATGATTGCAATTTTATCTTAAAAACCAGCCTGAAAATATGGCTATACTCCTAAATTAATTTCTAAATTGCTATCTTTTCAGGGATTTATATTTTCTTTAAATTGAAGTTCTTGAGAAGTCCATTAACATCCAAGTCTCATCATATAAATGGGCTAGGCATATGAGATGGGAAAATCAAACTCAAATGATATATACAAGAAATAATCAGACATTTTAGATAAATCATATCAAAAGATTTGGGTATATAGTAACTTCATGAAGTGCATTTTTATTCATTTTCCAGGAGTTTATGAAGTGTGAATCTGGACTAGATCACACCAAAAGCCTGATGTTTCACAGAACCTGAACTCTCAATATTTAATAAGAGGAATTCCATATTTATTGATGAGGATGTACACATACAGGCGACTAGAGAAAACACTTCTTTGAAAAACATCATAGCAAAGAAACAATACTATCAATGTTTGTTACTCATTAAGAAAGTAAGTAGCACAATAATCCGTGATGACTGTTCGTTCAAAGGAAATAAAGATCACTGAACATTGTTAATGGATTCTTCAAGACTTATCCTTGAATAGGAGCACATTTCACATTGGGGGAATTCACAATATTTCAGAGGCTCTGATACAGTTTTACTTTAAAAATTTGCCCTTGAGCATCTGTAGTTTTTGAGATTCTACTTCCATTCAATTTCTCTTACTTCTCTTTCCTTCTGTTCTTGGTTGACTACAAGAAACTGTATTCAGACCCCAGCACTTAAAAAGGGTTTTTAGTGTACGATAAGGTGACTTGTAAATCCGTTAAAAAATAAAGCATTTTTCAGTTTATTCTTGGGTTGCTAGCTAGCTATGTGACAGAAAAAATTTAAGTTAAATCAGTACACTAAATTAGCTATATTAAAGACTTAATTATAAAAGATGATGCCTTAATCACATAAAAAACAAATACATGAATATCCAGTTGCCAAATGATGAAGAACTTCATAAGCATGAAAGTAGTGAAAAATTCAAGGGAAAATACCAACAGATAAGTCTTTAGAAAATTCAAAACCTTGGCATGTCCTTTTAATTCAAAGGACAGGCAACAATTGGATCTAGGTAAAACAATCCAATTCCCAAAATGTTATTTTTAGCTAAGCACTGTTAAATTAAGATGCAAGTGAAAACCTGGGAAAATTATTTGCAGGATATCTGGCTGTCAAATTCAAAACAAGATGAGCATGCTGACAGAAAAGTGGAAAAAAATACGTATTAACAAAAAAACCATAAAAACCCCCAAATGTTCGATGTAAATTTAACCAAAAACTACCATTTTAAATTTTGAGTTAGAGTAAATGGGGAGAATTGATGATAAAATTGATGCTTCTTTTTTTAGAGGAACACATTAAAATATATTAAAAATATATATGAAAGTCCATACTTTTTGATTCAGTATTTCTTTTCATAGGGATATACTTTAAGGTAACATCTCAGGTGCAAGAGAAATATTTGTAAATGCTCAGCAGGGGGTTATTTATATAAGATGGCAGAGGACAGAGTTCTGTCTCTTTAATTAGAGTTTTCACACACTTAGAATTTCTTCACTAAAAATTGCAATAAACATAGGGAGTATTCTTTGCACAGGGCCAGATACATTTCTGACATTTATGCTGTTTCTGTATGATTTCTGAAATTTTACGGACAGAATGGGGGAAACGGTTCACAGTTCATCCATTACTTAGAAATGCTTGTTTTTCTTTGTATCGTGTCAACTGCTTTTCATAGATGATTAGCCCCAGTGTTCTGGAGGGGTTTCAGTTCATATAATTATAATGTAATTGCTATTATGTTTTCCCAATAGCTTTGGTGATTTGCAATATTGTTTTGCCTCCTGTTTGTTATGTCATAGCTATTCGTTTGCCCCAACAGGGAGGGTTTCTGCCCTGGCATACTTGAGTGGACCGAGTGTTTAAATGTGCATGTGCATACATTATATGCCTGTGCATGCTATGGACATATTAAAATAATCACATTGACTACATTTAAACTTAGGCCATTTCTTTCAACCTTAGAAATATTAAGTAAGAGAAATTTGTCGATTCTGCTTCTTCCAGTGTGCATATATGTCATTCACATAAAAATTCCTCACTTACTAAGCACCAGGTTCTTCATGCTTTCCGTGCTAGTGGGGGTGCAGGCAGGAAATATGAAACCATGCAGGGATACTTATTGACTGGGATTTGTGTTATGAATTGAACAAAAGGAGAGTGTCTTGTGGCGGGGGCTTTGCTCTGGATAGAGTCGGCAGGCACTTTGGGCAGGTGAGTAGATGTAACTATGGGACTGAGCTGGTTCTCTGGAGAGAGAGCAGGGTGGAGGTCTGAGCCTGGGAGTTGGAGGGGTCAAAGGGCTGGCTCTAAGGGACCCCAGCGCAGCTGAAGGAGAATGACCCGCGGGGAAAGTGCCCATCGGGTGGCAGTCGAACCCTTGCTTTTTACCCATGGCTATTGGCCATTCCCTTCTCTTTGAGAGATGAGACTTCTGGGTTAGGCCACCTGTGAATTTGGCTTTCTTTCTTCTTTATGAAAATGACCTTGAAACCCATGGCCACTAGATGAAGGGATATCCAGCCAAGAGACCAGCCAGTTGCACTCACACCATGGATAATGTCTATCGTATCAGAATCTACCGAGACATCATCCTCTCCACCAGGTGATGCCTGGGCAGCTCTCACATGGCTGTCTGTGCTGGATTCCAGATCTGAACAAAATGAGTCTTGCAATCAATGCAATGTGGGCAAAGCTAACAAACGTTTGGCTGGTACCACCCAGGGCCGTCCTGGAAGAGCTGGAAGCCAGCATTCTGTACCTTTTTTCTGAGAGTCCAAATTAGAGCAACGGAACCATAGTTAGGGGTTTCAGTGCAGATAGTGTGAAAATGCAGGGTTGTATGAAGAGTCAAAAGCATGAAGTTTGAGGACCATCCAAACTTGCTGAATCATTAACTATTCCATGGAAATACCTCACTCCCTTATATCTATTTCCAAATTCCCATTTCCCTCTCTGGAATGTTCTCTTTTCCTGACTCCCTACTCAATTCCTACTCACCCTTTTTAAGGCCAAGGAGTTAAGTGACTTGTCAAAGCCACGCACAACTTGTTAATACCAGAGCTGAGGTCACATCTTCTGTGACTCATTCCTCTCTTCCAATGTGGGGGTTTGGGGGGGGTGGTCTGCTTGCCATGTGGTAAGCCCTGACAAGATGAATTAGCCAGGAGGAGGAAGAAGTCTGTGGGCAAGGGCCACACACAGCCTGTCTACAGAAGTTCACGATACAAGGTATTACGCCCTTTTTTTATCCATTAAACTATTAAGCTCTTCTCTGGTTTCTTCGATGATTAAGTTGTGTCCCCAATTTTTGAACAACACAGAAGTAGAAGTTTGATTGCAAGTGATCGACGCTTGGTCCTTCTCTGCACACCCTGAAGAATCACATCTGTATTATAAGCGGGACTATAAATGACTTTCCTAGATGCATCAGCAACTGCTGACAGCAGCTTTTGTTAGAAAGGAATGTCATCGGTTGTCCTTATCAGATGGGGTAACACCTCAGGGCCAAATGGGTTCTCCGTTTTGACCCTGACTCATCCTCAACTCGTGCTCACCCTCCTGAGAGCAGGACAGTGCCTTCAGATCCCTCCAGGATGCTGACTTCTTTGAAACTGGACACTTATCCTGGAGGCTTGTCGAGAGCAGATTTTGGAGCCTCAGATAATTCCAGTAATTTCATAGGACAAAAAAGAAACAAATGTTCCAGGGACTGAGGTAGTGAATCCCTGATTAATTGGATGGTTTCTAATTAAAAACGCATATGCTTCCATTCAGATTGTAAGTAACTGATATCCCACACTGTTAGAATATATTTATATACTTTTTCTTAACCAGAATATGTGGTTTTAACTTATTTTTATTACAACACAAATGGAGTTTCTATTTACCTTATTATGTAGATGAGCAAATTAGGCCCATTGTGAACACTATTCCTTTCTAATCAGTAAAACATGTTGATGGTTTTTTAATTGCTGTTACCAACATGCAAATTATTGTATTATTGTCTAGATTAATTGCAGAGAATAATTTTGAGCTATCTTTATCACATAATCTGCTGGTAATTTAAGAACATTTATGTTTTTATACACTTACATTTTTTAATTAGTCAATGTTCTTTCAATTATATTAGTAATGACCTCATTCATTTTAAAGTATGTTACGTTTACATTCCTTTGTAATCAACTAAGTACTTTTGACATATCAGAAATCTTCTTTTTTAAAGAGAAAAAAATCCAGGCAGGCTTAAGCTCTGCAGAATTTTTTTAAATTGAGGCAAAAATTTAGGTAGTTAACGTTTAGCCATGAAAAGCATACATGCGTGTAGCTGCACATTCCTGCTTATACGTAAATGTGATTAACAATAATACTTTGGGTTTGAAAATTCAAGATTTATGCTTCCAAAATGGAACGTATCTATGCAAGCTCTGAGAACCCTACTTTTTTTTCCCCCTGGACCATCAGGGTTCCTCTGTTACATTCCCACAGATGTCCTCTGAACCTCTTGCATATGTTAACAGTTTTTCACGGAAGAGCCAAGTTAAGCATGGAAGTGTATCAAGCACAAACCTCTTCATCCTTCCCCACATCAGAATGATCCCCCATGACAGTGGGTCAGGGGCTGTGATTTTCCAAGTAAACATCAGCACATCATAGCCCTACCTGACGCTTTCTCTTTTCCTTACCACTCACGGTGATAGAAAATCATGTTTGAAATTTCACTGGAGTTAATTAGAAAGCTCCAAAAGGCGCATCGCGAGTACCGTGGCTTATACGAATCACGGCTAGTGTTGTTGTCTAAGAGCCTCAGTGGGTCTTCAGCAGATCGATTGGGTCATAACTAGGTTAGACTCTACTTGTTCTCAGTTTAATTTCCTCTTGTCATTTGGTAGACAAACATTTTCCAAGCTGTCTCATGTTGGACTAGTTTTTATCTGAGTAGCAGATGCTGTTTCTTAATCATTAAGGATCTCTAAAATTGAATAGATTTCCATTGATTTTAAATGTCTTAGGTTGAATGTTCTCTAAAAACACAGGCATGAGCTGCGCCTCTTCAGAGGGCTAATCCCAGGCCTGTAATTTTAGATTATCTTCTCTTGTTTTGACCTTTAAATCATATCAGTAACATCGATAACACAGCAATTCCTATCACTCTTTTAGGATCCCCTTGCTAAACAATTTCTCACTGTTTATCCTACTACAGTAATCTTATTTGTAGTTACAGTGTAACTCAATCCTCAAAAATTGTCAGGTTTACCACATTGCCTTGGAAAATCATGCACAAGATGAATAATAATATTAAATTATTTGCACAAATAACCACCCTGTACAAGGACTCCCGTTTTCTCAGCTGGGGGATTCATAGATGACATCAAACAATCAATTGAAACAAAGTTAAGAGATAAAGCCATCAGAAAGTGGTACATCAGCTACTGCCAGGGAAAGCTTTCAGACAGTGATACAGCAGAGATGAGCTCTAAGTCACTTTTTTAGGTCTAGCTAAAAGGTCAAATTACCTTAATAATATATTTTAGTTTATCTGAACACACAGATGCTCAAGAAAAAAAAATGTAGGCAGAGAATAAGTATCTCTAGACAGAAAACTAAATGAAAGAACAAGATAAAAAGGAAATTTGAAACTTTTGCTCTATAAATGACAGTTAAAGAGAAAAAAGAAACTAAAAACTGGGTAGGGGAGTGATATTTGCAAAGCCGATCCTGCATCGAGAGTAGACAAAGAACACTCAAAACCATTAGTAAGAAAAGCAACAACCCAATCAAAAAATGGGAAGAAAACGTGTACGGACACTCCAGCGAGGAGGATGTATGGATAGCACATGACAAGATGTTCAACATTATTAGCCATACAGAAATGCAAATTAAAACCCACTATAAGATACGCCGACATATTAGAATGACTAACATTAAGTCCACGTATACTTGCAAGTATATATATATATATATATATATGTGTGTGTATATATATATATATATATATATAGACAATATCACGTGCTGGTGCATATGCAGACAACTGGATCTGTCATACACTGCGGAAGTAAAGTAGTGCAAAAGAGTACAAACTAGTAGAGGCTCCCTGGAAAAGTTTGTCAGTTTCTTGTAAAATTAAATACATACTTATCCTGTGCCCTAGAAACCCCACCCCTTTCTTTTGAAAGCATTTTTTGGGGGGCGCCTAGGTGTCTTAGTTGGTTAAACATCTGACTCTTGATTTCAGCTCAGGTCATGATCTCAGGGTCCTGGAATCAAGCCTGGTGTCCAGTTGCACACTCAGCGGGGAGTCTGCTCAAGATCCTCTCCCTTGCATATAAATTTATGAAGACTATTCATAATGGCCAAAACCTAGAATCAACTCAAATATCTTCCAGTGGATGAATAGATAAACAAACTGTGGTACTTCCAGACCATGGAATACCACTCAGCAATTAAATACAATGAAATATTGGTACATACAACAACATAGATGCATCTCTGGTGCAGAGTTGAAAGAGAGAAGTTAGTCTTGAAAGGTTACATACTGTATGATTCCAATTCTGTTTTATTACATTTTGGAAAACCCAAAGCTCTGTAGAGATGGGAAACATAGTAGTACTTGCTAGGGGCCAGGGAGCGGGGGTTGTGTGACTTTAAAGGAGGTTTTGGGGGGTGGCGGGACTGTTTTGTACCCTGATTGTGGTGGTTGTTACATGAACTACAGGAGTCAAAAATTGTGGAAACTTACACACAAAAGGATCTGTTTAGCTGTATGCTAATTTAAGTGTAAATTTAAAAAGAGGGTTCACATAGTCTCTTCAAATGTTCAAGATTCACTGACTCACGTGTGGGTTAATCTCTCTGAAGCCCCATAAGGAAAACAAAGTCAGAGATGTGGGGTGAATTTACAAAGCTTGGAAGTACGCTGTGTCTCCCGAGATCTCTGTTTTCTGTGAAACACTTCCTCTGCTGTTACACTGAAATGTTTAAATTCTCAGCTTTTAATCTGCAGTTGCTGAACTCTGGCTCTGGAAATCATGTGACAGTGGGAATGTGTAAATATTATATATGCGGTAATCTAGAAGGGAGTCCATGTTTCCTGTCTTAACCCAAGGTTTGGAGTCCCTGATATCACCAGGGTTGAGTAAATTTTTGAGCTGTCCATCGAACAAACCTCTTTTTAGTCAACTTTTCCTATTGATTTACTCTCTCCGTACCAAGGGTATTCTAAAATTCTGATCATTAGACTGCAGTGTGCTTTGAGGCTTTGGGATACAGAATGATTCAAGTGCTAATTATTATTATGAAGTATTCTAAAAAAAAATCTCACCTACTTAGCCTGCTGTTATAACTGCTTTCTTCTTATTTTCTCACCCACTTTACTGATCATTTTATTCTAACTTTCTTTCTGGAGATCTACTTTCTCTCACTCTGCAAATGTTGACGTTTTGTTGAGATCGAAACTTGGATCTATCAATTCTCTTCCCTTACACACTTTTTTTTTCCTTTGAAAAATGGCATTAACTGTTGTGACTTGTTGTAACACATCTGCTCTGACCTCTTCCATGAACTGTGGACACCCGTTTCTAATCGGTTGGGTCTTCTGAACTTGACTT
Source organism: Zalophus californianus (assembly GCF_009762305.2). Lineage (NCBI taxonomy): Eukaryota > Metazoa > Chordata > Mammalia > Carnivora > Otariidae > Zalophus > Zalophus californianus. The sequence continues at coordinate 5,063,385 of NC_045597.1, forward strand.
TTCCGACAACACCTTACACTTCCTGTATTTGAAAAAAATCCCATTGCTGCTGAGGGTCGGAATAGAAATTCTCTTGCTTTATTGGTAGAAATTAAAGCTAGAAGCAATTTGGGAGTTCAGGTTGTCAAATGGTGCCCAGCGTTTCAGTGGCTTGCCCTTTGAGCCGCAGTACCACCTTGTGGAATAAAAAACATGTACATGGATATATAATCAAGGCTCATCCTCATTTTATAGCCAAAAAATTGAAAAAAGCTTTAATATCTGTAGGTTGGCAATTGTCTAAGTAAAGATAATTCCCTGTAATGCTCTTCTGGATAGCCATTGAAGGTTTACGTTTATTAACCTAAAATATGCCCACATCTTATTATTTAATATAGCCTAGCATACAATGCTTCTTTCTAATTTTGCTTTTCATGGGCTTCATCAGATATTATTTTTACAATCAGAAAAAATGGATAACATTTTAAACAAATTGGTGATGCAATTTAAGCAAAAAAATAATTTTACTTTCATCTTCAATGTACTCATCATTCCAATTTGCCTTATTTCCGCCGTTAGGAAGCACAGTCCTCCTGACACACACACTGAAGCCTAAGAGCAGTGAGCTTAAGAAGGTGATTTCTCCTTCTCCAGCCTTCACACCCTTGACAAGTCTGGACACTTGGAAATCTGCAACAGTGTTGCAGATGCTGGGGATGCAGCTGTACAGATAAAAATTTCCATTGTGGAATGGCGTATGGGCGCACTTTTTCGGCTGATTGTCTGTGAACTGTTCCCCTGTGCCACCTTGAGAATCCTTCTGCGCGTTGAAGTCTATCGCTGACCCCAGTGTTACTCCATCTGTGGGTGATCCAGAGCAATAACCACGTTGAGGACCGCAGCTCTGGATTCCCTTCCTTCCTCGTTATTCCTTCTCAGTTCCTGCATAATTTCATGAATAACCGTCCTTAGCTGTGGGCCAAAGTCACCTCATTACATAACAAAAGACACCTTTATCCCTCTCATCACTTTGGAAATCCCTAGGGTTTTAGGAGCTCTGTCCCAGAAACAGGGACAAAGGCCAAATACATATTTCTTATTGTACATCACAATATCACACATGCATTTAAATTTTTTAAAATTAAAACCATCTAGCATGCTTGGAAATGCTGTCCTGGGAGGGATTTCTCGAACGTCTGCTCCCTGGGGCTTACAAGTGGACTCGGCAGCCTGCTTGCCTCTTGGAACCTCCTGTAGGACTTCCGAGTTATGGGATGCACAGCAGTTACTCAACCTCTCTGTGCCTCGGGGTCCTCACCTCTCCATGGGGGTAACAGTAGGAACTCTCTTACAAGTTTAGGAGCGGATAATATGTCTAAGGTACTTATATTAGTGGCTCAGAAAACATACCAGCGTTAGCTAGGAGGATGATGATGGCTTGTTGCCTGATTCAGTTTATACACCTCTCCATACAATTCTAAATACACGAGGCGAGGCTACGGCAGTCACAAGCCCAGCTCCTGGAGGGCAGGGATCTGTCCTTCTAGCTCCAGCGGATAGGGGTTTACAGTTGGGGTCGGTAGGCCGCCTCACCCCTATGTGTTTAGAGATGTGTAGGGAGGCACATGGGGTTGTCAGGCAGGACTGGGGAACCGTAGCAGGATCTGTGGGTAGAGATGCTGATGACTCTGCAGTGCACGGGCCCGTCACACACCATGAAGACCTGTTGGAGCAAATGACAGAAGTAGCCCCGTTAAAAATTCCTGGGTACGGCGGCTTGCATATTGGAAAGGTTTGGTACGTTAATTAGCGATTGAGTGAATAAAGTTCATGCACGAGAAATTGAATGTAAAATGCTAATTCAGGTGGCAAGCACTTGGGTAACTCTAATGCAGTTACTAAGAACACTAGGTTAGGAAAGGTTTCCCTGCTTTCAGATTTTGGTCCAAAGGCGTTTCACAATCTTGGAGCTCATTTTCTCCAGGTGGGTCTTCAATCTCTGCCTATCTCCTATTGCAACAATCTTTCTTCTTCAACATTTTATTTCTGGACATTCAATGTGAAAATACACTGAATGAAGAAATGTAAATTACACGGGAGTCCTGAAACTCATTTACATTCTTTTAATCGTGATTTTAGAGTATAGAATCCTTATCTAAGTGAAAACCGATGAACCTGACAGCTTTAACAACAGATTGTTTTTATCTTCATGCACATTTCCCTTTGTACATGCATGAAAACGGTTGTATTCACTTGATCTCCAAAAGCAACTTCAAAGGTATGACTTGGGCCAGTACAAATGAACTTCAATTTCCTATCATTTCTTCCCATACAACCTACAAGTGCTATTTATGATGCTATCCTACTGACTACTGAAGACCTTCCTGAGTCATCAGAAAACAAAGTCTAATCATCATAGTATTCGTTTTACTTCTGGAATTTTATTTTTCTTATCGAAGCATATTTGGCAAACAATATTATATTAGTGCCAGGTGTACAGTGTGGTGGTCTGACACATCTATACATTATGAAGTCATCACAATAGATCGAGGTGCCACCTGTCACCATACAAAACTATTACTGTATTCTTGACTAGACCCCCCGGGCCGTACTTTACAACCTCGTGACTTCCTTATTTTACAACTGGGGGTCTGTGCCTTTTAATCCCCTTCACTTATGTTTCCCATCCCTCCGCTGCCCTCCCCTCTGGCAACCATCAGTTTATTCTCTGTACCTGAGTTGGTTTCTATTTTGTTTTGTTTGTTTGTTTTTCAGATTCCACATATGAGTGAAATCATGAGGGATTTGTCTTCCTCTGTCTGACTCATTTCACTTGGCCTAATACCCTCTGGGCCCATCCATGTTGTCATTGTCACAATGGCAAGATTTTATTCTTTTTATAGCTGAATAATATTCTATTGTGTATATATGTATCTTCTTTGCCCATTCATCTACTGGTCAACACTTCCTTTGCTTCCATATCTTGGCTATTGTAAATAGTGCTGTAATGAACACAGGGGTGCATATGTCTTTTTGAATTAGTGTTTTCATTTGGGGGGAATAAAGACCCAGATACCCAGAAGTGGACTCGCTGGATCCTATGATAGTTCTATTTTTAATTTTTTAAGACACCTGCATACTGTCTTCCATGGTGGCTACACTAAGTTACGTTCCCACCAACAGTGCACGAGGGTTCCCTTTTCTCCATCCTCACCAACACCTGTTACTTCTTGAGTTGTGGATTCTAGCCATTCTAAAAAGCATGAGGTGATATCTCATTGTGGGTTTGATCTGCATTTCCCTGATGATGAGTGATGTTGAGCATCTTTTCATGTGTCTGTTGGCCATTGAATTCTAATTTTCAAGCTGCTGTCCATATGAATGAGTGTATGATGTTACTGGCAATTTTAATCTAACCAGAGTACTTCATTTATTAAAATGTCCATTCTCTAACTCTAGTTAGAGATGATTGCTATCTCCAGAATTAACTCGTAGTTCATTTTAACCGAATAATGCCTGGACATCGTTCCCCAAGCTATTCCTTTTCTCTCTCCCTGTCTGTCTTGGGAATGTCAGGAGACAAGTTCAGTGGAAGAAAAGCATTATTTTGGCTGAAAGGATGGTTCATTTTATTAATTCATGTAGATTTTGTTTCATTTAATATTTTGAGGTTAGATATTTGTATTTTGACACTTCAGTTTCTGTGGCTAAGGAAGAGTTAAAATAGGGTCCTTCAGCAACTTTCTCTGTCCCAGCAAAAAGCAGCAACTCTTTAACGACTCTCAGATCACCTTTCTAATAATGGGCAAGTGGCCACGCCTTGGGAAGCTACACACTGGATGTTGTGTCCTGCTAAAATGATCCCTGGAGCCATCACTCCACATGGTTCTTAAAGCACAAAGTACTTTATAAGTTATAACTTACAGTTATACTGGCTTCTTTGGAGAGTTCTCTTTTCTTTCCCTACATCTTCAACTCATATGGCATTACATAAAAGTCCTCTTTACCTTTGTCATCCACATACTACAACTTCATTGTTAAGTAACCCAGCGCAATTGGAATTCAGTGCCCAAAGAAGTTTTCATCTCTTTTTGAGAATCTGAAATACTATCATTCTGATTGGAGATCAGTGTGAGCAATGATCATGTTTTATCTGTTCCTGTGACTGGTTATGAACACAGATCATAAGCCATTGCCTAATGATTTTTACCAGATATTAAAGCCCCCTTGGAAGATGCGCTGTAGTTCTGCACATTACCCTTTCTACCGGAAGCTGAGCTTTGAGCCACACCATCCTTGTGCTGGTCCATTTCTGTGTTTGCTTTGTCGTCTGAATGTCAGCCCCATCCCACTTGGTTTCCCCACGAGGGTCACTGTGGTCCCATCTTCACGTGGGAGTCCCATCTTACTTACATTTCTCCCATGAATCCCTCGAGGCCTCGTAAACTTGTATAATTCCACTTCAGGTCCACTTGCCTGAATGAATGACCATGGTGTTGAAACGGTCTCGTTTCGGACGCTCCACCTGAAAATCATCGTGCCTGTGGAAGGAGAGCTGACAGCAAATGTGTGGTGTCAGGCTGACTCCAATACCCTCTTTCACTCGCCTCTAGGATAAAGCGACAGCCGAAGTCTGTCGGGTCTAGGCTTCACTTAATGGACAACCGCTCTTCACCACCCCTACCCCACCCACCAGCTCCTCACCCTGCTCTGCTGCTTATATTTTCTCCTAAAGCAGTTATCACTTCTAAGATGCCATGCACTTACTTGTTTATCATGTTTGCACGGATCTTCTGTCTGTCCCCACTAGGACGGAAGCTCCAGGAGAACAGGCAACCTCGTTCTGTAACCTGAAGTATCCCAAGTAACGAGCAGAGTGACACGCAGGGCAACCAAGAAATATCTGTTAAATGAATACGTGAGTGAAAAAAATATATATGTGTGTGTAGAAGAAAGAAACTTAAAATTGAGAAAATGGCCTAGAATTTTCTCTAATTGGAAACAGAATTACTATTCTGTTTTTATAGACTGTCCCACCAAAGTGTATCTGTGTGTTGCTGAACTCTAAGGTATGAATTTTCAATTCACCATTCACTTCACTGCCGCCTTCATGGGGTCCTTCTCCTGGGAACTGTCAGCTGCTTTAGCGTCACAGACCTTAACGTCATTTCGTAGAAATGAAGAGAGCATCTTTCTTTCAAAACACTTGGACGAGCCCCTCGACTCGCATTTCACCAGTTCCACAAAAACTCCCCGGCAGCCCGAACCCCCACATGTGCGTTTCCGCATAGAGTCTGTGTAAAGGGCTAAATGAAACCCAAGCCGTGTGCGGCCCCAGGAAAATGATCTACTTTATATTTAATCATTTGGGGGCAACATTTGACCTCATCTATTCTGTTCCTCTTCTGCCCTTTCTGTGCCAACATTTAAGTCTTCAGATTGAAATTAAACAATAGAAAAGTAACATAATTTTGCAGGAGAGAAAATTAAACAACTGTTTTTCTCATAGGTGAGAAAATCATTTTATACCTCAGTTCTTCCTAACCATTCAGACTTGTGATCCAAAGCAACATGTCATCTCAGCTGCATTCTGCGCAAGCGTCATGCATTGTTTCTGGGTGTACTATGATCTTGCCTTACTCTGAACTACTTCTCTGAGCTTACGTGAACTTGTAATATCCTTTTGTTTTCTACTTTAAAAAAGAATTTCCCATTGTTATGGGGGAAGAAGTTAATTCGGGGTTGCTTTTGCCAACAGCACCAGTATTTTGCTTCTTTCTATTTCTTTTCCTTTGTTTTTTCAATTATATTTTCCCTATTTTATAAAAAATTCTGATCTTTTCAGTTCTACTTTCAGTGCATTGAAAGTATGTACTAAAGAGCACAGAATCTTTTTAAAACATCATTGAAGACCAGTGGGGATAAGATCCAAGGCACACACACAAATACATGTATACACACACAAGCACACACACACATTACTTAAAAGAGCCATAGTAAAGAGTAAGGAAGGAATAGAGGGTTAGTGAGCAACATCTTTCTGTTTCACACAATGGAAGGGGTTTGTCAGAGTCCAGCTAGGCACCATCCTTCATCTTCATCTTCCAATGTCGGCATGGTAATACCTTTATTTATACAATCTTAGATTATCCAAACTCTTGAAACTCAGAAGCTCTAGAATCTGAGGTTTATTAAGGAACCCATGCCCACTTTTACAAACTGATAAAACATAAATTTAAATGTTTATTTTGGAAAATATCAGTGAATGTCCTAATATTTAGGAAAACTGTGATGAGCTGGCTGGAAGTCACAGTGAATGGTGCTTCAGAGAATCTCCCTGTGGTGTGGGAATGTGGCCGGGTTCATTATTCCCACGAGCTAAATTCAATTTGTCTTTTAATAATGGAGACCGTAGTAGAGTAGCCACCACCCTGGAAAGGTTTATTGTTGTTGTTGTTGTTGTTGTTGTTTTTCTAACAGTGATCACTGACACCTACAGGATTGCCTAAATGACTTGGTTCATTTCTTCACGCAGGATCTGGAGGCTGACAGTAAGTTGGGAGAGCAGCATACGGGAATAAAACTGAGAAAAATCAAACTTGGTTGTCAGATGAAATAAAGTTCTTTGTTCATTTCATGGCCAGTGCTTGTGTGCAAACATGGCTTCTCTGTTCTTGACATAACGGCAGTTACTTTTTACTATGGTATGTTGCGTGTGTTTGGGACAGCCAGCCCACAGGATACACTGTGCTGTCTGCCACATTAGTGGGCTAGTTCACCTTGTCTTTATTCTGGGGTCTGCCCTTTCTTTCTCCCCTTCTGAGTCTTCAAACCCAGACTCTGTTCATGGTCGCCTTTGTTTTCTGTCATTTTAGAAACCTGGATGGGAACTCTTTATTGTTTGTGGATCAAACACCTGCCTTTTTCTCCTGAAAACTCTGCAGGTCATGCCAGTCACTTCCACCGCAGAATGAGTGTTTTCATTTTGTTTCCAGAACCACCGAGTGAGGCCATGCTGGAAAGGTGGCTTTCCCCCACTGGACTTAGCCTGAAAGAGCAAATTCACCCTCTCTTGTGAGGGTTTCCTGGTCCCTTTCACACCCAACTCAATGTCTGAGATTCAGTTTCCTTCTACATCGGTGGGGCTACCTTTTCTCCCATCTTCCGAGACCTGGAATTATTTCTTTTTCCTGAAACCTGTTTTCACACCATGGCTAAAATAGGACCATTTCCGCTCCAGTCCGACTCCAGAAATGAGCCTGATCAGGGAGCTATCCCAGTGCCTGGGACGCAGGAGGTGTGCAGCTCACGGGCTGTGAAGAAGGTACGGAGAGGAAAGGGGAATAAATGTCTTTAACTCACAGTTTCTGTGGCGTGTTACGGCACTCTGTGTAACAGTACCTGCTTATTGTTATCAATAATAGTAACAGGTAAGCATAACAGGTTTGTGATTTCAAACCCAGCCTTTGTTGTTATGAAACTGTCTGATTTGGGGCAAGTCTCGCTGATTTCCTAGTAAATCTTTTCTGTTTCCTTTCCTGTTCCATGGGGATCATGGCAGCACCTACCACGGGAGGAGCAGGTTTATTGATGTAAAGGGCTTCTTATGGGGCCGGATGCATGGTTAAGTGCTCAGCGTATTGATATTTGATGCTCAGTATCCTCTGAGCGTGAATTTCCAAAGAAAAACATTTCTGGCAATCTTTAACTTTTCTCTCTTTCACTCAAACAACGCCCCACCACTAACCTTCCCATCCTTGCTGTCGGCACAAAGGTTTTGGCAACAGGCACCACTCAGCTGCTGGTACAGGTCAGACTTTCTCATCTGAACATAGTCTGATGGTTCACTTTTACAGAAGCTGCGTATTTGGTCCACAAAGCTTCCATGTGGAGTGTTCCACTATTGCCCAGATTCTGTGAGTGAGTCAACTGTTGCTCGGAGGAGTTAAGTGACCTGCTTATACCACACAACCGGTGGGTCACATAGCCTATTTGACCTTCTTGGAGTTACTTGAGGACAGGGTCTATTCTTATTTATTGCAGGAAGTGCAGGATTAATATCTTTTTTGTAAACAAAGGTCAGATCTGACCACATTGTCCGTTGTCTACCAATGACCTATGTAATTCCTTAGCCTGACCAATTGTTTTTGTTTTTTTGCTTTTTGTGTTTTTTGTTGTTGTTTTGTTTTGTTTTGTTTCTTACCTTTATATCCTGTTGTGGGTCCAGGGATTCAGCCACACTGGCGTGGACAACTAAGTAGGTACATTCTGGGCTTTAGATCGGACAGACCAGAGTTTGATTATGGGTTCAACCATTTCCTCCCTGAACTTGCACAAATTCCTTAAACCCTCTGAGCAAAGAAAGATAGGACTCAGCAAATAAAAACAGTTTGTATGACTTGATTTCACACTGCCATATGAAAGGTGTAAATCTTTCTCAAACAGTTCACGAGAATGCCGCCTACACGAGACATGGGTCCAATGTGAGGAAGAGACCTGGGGTCTCCTCTGGTTTCGCATCTTCGCCATTTCCCTAGGCTCAAGGCAATAGTTGTGCTTTCTGTCCTTACTTCTACCACCATACTTCAAAGACACTTCTCTTCTCTCTTACAATAACAATACACCCTTAGTTAGTTCAGATTTCAGCGAGGAAAAAAGCCAGGATGCTCTGGTCTTAATTGCTGCTGCTTTCTCCATGATACAAACCTCCTCTGAGGCAGGGAAATACAGACATCTCACAAAGGGCTTGGAGAGGGAGAGCAAGACCATTCATGGCATGACAACAGCACAAAAAATTTTGTTCAGGCAACTTTGCTGTAGGCTTGAATTTTCTCAAAAAAAAAGTTGAAAAAATAACAGTTTTTTTGTAACCAAATTAATAGCTTAATAATTTATTTTGCCACAGAGCACGTAGAAGAATGATTTATATGTTAAGCGTGCAGTAATCAGTAACCACCTCAAGTGCCCAAATATCAAGGAGAGCTTTGTTTTTTCCCCCTAAGATTATCCTTCAAAAAAGATGGCATTTGAGTCCTCATGATGTCCTTCCGACTATGATGCATTCTTTTAAATCCTTCCTTTGCAGGGATTGTTCTGGAAAGACATACTGGTTTGAAGTATATTCAAGCAATACTGTTTTGGTGCCTGTTACAATAACTCACCTAATGATATTTAAAAAATCAAAGAAATTTAACACAGGTCTAATATTTACTCCTCGGGGTTGTGATCCTAGAATGTTAATGAACTTTAGATATTAAAGTAAACAAGCTTTTTCTAAAAGCAACGCAGTGTAGTATGTGATTCAGATATATAACTGCACAAGGAAATGAAAACAACCACAAACACTGGCTTTATCCAGAGTTTTTTTGTGGTTTGGCATTTGATTTTTCAAGAAAGTCATCAAGGAGAGTCAAAGTTACCACCTCGTAGACATTTGGGATGTGAAGGTGATATGTTTTGGTTAACTACTCTTAGATATTCAGAAAATGATTGAACATGAACGCACTAGATGCAGGTGAAGAGATGAACCATGTTCATGGACTAGGGGCATGGCAACTATAATACTTGTAAAAGGACTGTATCATTGTATCCAGTGTCCAGTATATGGGACAAAACTAACAAATTAAATCTTGTAAGTAGATACACAGTTATTTTGTCTATTTTAAAAATTGGATCCTGGCATGGTCATTTCCTAGCAGCAGCATAAGATGTTTGCCAAGATATTTAGCTTCTTGGTGCCTTAATTTCTCCATTTGTAGAATCTGAAGAAAATAGTTCTCTGACTCGTGGTGGTATTATGAGAAAGATGTGCTAATCCATATAAGGCACCTAAGACTGTGCTCACTGTTATAGAATTACTGTCTCTTATCATTTTATTGGAGGTGGTCTGTACTGGGTCATTTATGCACTATTATAACATTTCTTATCCTTTCCTACCTCTGCACATTTGAAGACACTTTCACCTCCTCTATGAATTTGGTTTGCCAACACTTTCTACCAGCTCTATGTGAGTTTCTTTCCTTACTGATAGTCCATTAATCGATATTTGAGTGTCTTATGACTCCAAGCACATGCCATATATTCTAAGGTTATGTATAATAAATCTTGGGCCACGATATGATGTAGTTATGGCAAGGTGCAGACAGTAGAAGACAAGGGTTTGCGACCTGCTTCTAATTAAATATTTAGTCCCTGATGAAGTCACTTAAAACTCCCTGAGTTAACTGCGTCAATGCCGTCTAGCACTGGAGGCACTGAGTACTGCCAAGAACACACCTGTAGTGAAGCAAGGGGTTATCACTTGTTGCCTAGCAAGGGAAAGCACACCGCGGGGACTCATGGATGTCTCAGCAGGAGGGTGTTAGAAAGGACCGATCATATGCATTGAGGTTTGTGTTGGGTGATTTGGGAAGGGCTTAAGTGGGGCTTTGCTCTGGAGGCTGTCGGGAAGGAGGACAGGGGTGGGGGATTCTGTGATAGGAGATCTTAATCAATCTTATGTAGAAAGAGGGAAGACAGGAGTGGGACCCCCCTGTAACATGCAAGAAAGTAGCCGTTACGCATTAGCCAGGATGGAGAGGAGGGGCCCTCTGTGATTTGAACAACGTTCCTGTTTTGTCTGGGTTCAGACATGATTACAGAGTGCTCTTGACCTGTCATGGTCACAGAGTGGCCTTGGCTGATGTGGATGTTCTATGCAATTGTTTGTGTTCAATAGCAGAGTGCCAAGGCTTGGTTATGAGTGACCACAAACTCCAGATGCCAGAGGCAGCTCTTCTCTTTCTTAACTATTTTGTCATCCATACATGGGGTATGATGATACTGTTGTTGCAGGATGATAGGTAAGAACTCCATTGAATAGGTGTTAGAGTATTTGACATGGTATCTGAATAATATTAAGCCCTTGATAACATTTAGTATTATTTCATTGTTAGCTTAGAAAACACCAGGGGGCGCCTGGGTGGCTGTCGTTAGGCGCCTGCCTTCGGCTCAGGTCATGATCTCAGGGTCTGGGATCAAGCCCCGCATCGCGGGGAGCCTGCTTCTCCCTCTCCCACTCCCCCTGCTTGTGTTCCCTCTCTCGCCCTGTTTCTCTCTGTCAAATAAATAAATAAAATCTTTTAAAAAAAAAGAAAAGAAAAGAAAAGAAAAGGAAACACCCAGACCCTAAGCCATATCCAGCTCTGGTGATTCTGACCTTGATTTTGTGTTGAAAGCAAAGAAACGAAACCCTCTGTTGTCAACTCAAATTGGAGAACATTCCTCTTCTATCCTACTCACAACTTCACCTGGGCTGCTGCCCTTGGGAATCACGGTAGGAACCAGGTAGAACTGTGGGCCCTCCCCAAGAGTTAATGAGAGGAAGACCGGGGAATTAGGTGTGGAAACATCACTTAAATAGCACCATCGTCACAAACATATTTGAGCCTTGAGTAGGTGCTACTCAAGAATACACACTTTATGGGGGCACCTGGATGGCTTGGTCGGTTAAGCATCTGCCTTCAGCTCAGGTCGTGATCCCAGGGTCCTTTTCACTTAAGGCTTTTCATTTGGCTTTGCAATCATCTATTCAACAAGTGCTAATCATTCCCTACTGTTTTCATAAGCATGGCAGATATGGTTTGAAGGAATCTCAATAGCAAGAAACTAAGATCATTTAAGATACCTAGAACCCAAAGTCCTGATTCCAAAGCCAGTTCACTGCCCCGAGAAAAAGTGGGTACTTACAGCTACGGTGAACATCACTGTCTGGAGTGTTTCTGCCTTTGCTGTCTGTATAGAGGATGGAAAACGAAAACATACTGAGGCGACTTTTTTTTTAAGTTTTTTCAAAGGACGTGACTTGGACTTTTAAACATTCATGAACAGGTTTATTAACCTTTGTTTCCCTCAATTGCTTGTTTCTTGTGCAACTTTTCTTTCCTCAGCCATTAAAAAAAAAATTCAAGCACATGAAATGCACGAATCTTTTCTGTGGCTAGTTAAAAACACATGCCTGCCATTCTAAGTAAATAAAGGCAAGTAAGTTTGAAGAAAGCTTATCTTCCTCCTACATTTTGCTGCCATTTTTTAGCTTAAAAATCTGCAAATACCCCAAACCCGCTGACTAGGAAATCCCTAATAAAATGCTTAAACTAGGTCAGCTTAACATAAAATTCTATTTATAAAGTTCTATTTACAATATAAATAATGATTTCCTCCCTGGGAAATAGCTTAGAATTTTCATATGCATCCATTTAGTGTTCCATGTATTTTGTACATGGAAGCCCTGTGAAAGCACTCCCAATTCAATGAGAAATTAGTAATATCCCAGAAACGTAGTATTCTTTTTCCTCTATATTTGCCAATAAAAGATGATTTTCCTGGGCGCCTGGGTGGCTCAGTTGGTTAAGCGACTGCCTTCGGCTCAGGTCATGATCCTGGAGTCCCGGGATCGAGTCCCGCATCGGGCTCCCTGCTCAGCGGGGAGTCTGCTTCTCCCTCTGACCCTCTTCCCTCTCGTGCTCTCTATCTCTCATCCTCTCTCTCTCAAATAAATAAATAAAATCTTTTAAAAAAAGATGATTTTCCTGATAAGTTAGAGTTTCTTAAATGTGTAATAGTTTAAAAATAAATGTAAAAATACGATTAGCCAACATTTATGCTCCTAATTAAATACTCAAAGAGAAGTGAAAATGTATGTCCGCTCTAAACATTGTACGTGAAGGGGTATCTGGGTAGCTCAGTTGGTTAAGAGTCCGACTCTTGATTTGGGCTCAGATCATGATCTCAGGGTCATGAGATTGAGCCCGCATTGGGCTCCATGCTGAGTGTGGCGTCTGCTTGAGATTCTCTCTTTCCCTCTCACTGTGCCTCCTCCCCTACTTGCTCTCTATCTCTCAAAATAAATAAGATTTAAAAAAAAACTGTAAGTGAAAAAACAATTATATGTGAATATTCATGGCAGTTTTATTCATCATAGCCAAAAGTGCGAACAATCCAATTGTTCATCAAGTGATGAATGGATAAATAAAGTGTTTATCATAGAATTAAATTTTATTCAGCAAAGTAAGAATGAAGTTCTGATACCAGTTATAACATGGAGCCTTGGAAATATGCTCATTGGAAGAGACAAATCATCCCAAGAGACCACATAGTCTGTTATTCTGTTTATATGGGATTTCCAAAATAGGAAATATAGAGAAACAGAAAGTAGAATCGTGGGCACCTGGGTGGCTCAGTAGGTTAAGTGACTGCCTTCGGCTCAGGTCATGATCCTGGAGTCCCGGGATCGAATCCCACGTTGGGCTCCCTGCTCAGCAGGGAGTCTGCTTCCCCCTCTGACCCTCTTCCCTCTCGTGCTCTCTATCTCTCATTATCTCTCTCTCAAATAAATAAAATCTTTAAAAAAAAAAGAAAGTAGAATTGTGTTGTGTTGCGTTGGTGTGGTTGACTGCTAATACACAGAGATTTTATTTTGGGGGGAGAAGAATGTTCTAAAATTAAATTGTGATGGTTGCACAGTTTAGTACAATTTAGTAACTGCACTAAAAATCATTGAATTGTACACTTTAAATGGGTGAACTCTATTATACGTGAACTATATCTCAATAAAGCTATTCCGTTTTAGAAGTATACTATTTTATTTTTAATTTTATGACATTTATAAAACGCTTCATTGAGGTATGACTAATATATAACATAGCCAGCTCAGTTAGTTAGCGGTAAATACACACCCGGGAAACTGTCTCCACCATCAAGGGCGTAGGCATATTCATCACCTCCCAGAGTTCCCTCTTGCCCCATTATCATTGTCATGATGATGATGATGATGATGATGATGATGATAATGTATGTGTATTAAGAGCACTTAACATAAGATCTACCCTCTTAGCAAATTTGAAGTCTACAACACAGTATATTAACTGTAGGCACTACGCTCTGAGGGATATGTTGTCCATACACAATTGAGATGTGACAACTTGAAAAAAACACAATAATATGGATATGTCAAAGTGGGTACCTCCCGAATTTCTGTGCCCAGCTCTGGAAATTCAAGACTCACTCATGCAGTGGCATGCTAAGGATCTCTCCTTGGCAATCACCATCTGGACACATGAGAGGCACCTCAAGTTCCATATGGATCCAGCAGACCTCTCAGCCTCCGCTGCCCACAGACTGGCTCCCCGGTCTCTGTTCTCCCAGTCTTCCCCACCCCCGGTTGTTGGGTCTCACACATCGAAGTCATGCCTGGTGTTCTCCCGCACTCCCACGTCCAGTCCAGCATCAGCAAACCTGCCGTCCTACTTTCCGGTAAATCAGACCTCAGGCAGCTCTTACTGGGGTGCTCCCGGTGCTCGCCTCGCTCACTTGGACCAGTGCCAGGTCAGCTCCCCACTCTCTGCACCCTGCCTGCGCTGAGAGCCTCCTGCCTCCCCAGCCAGGCATCAGAACGTGTCCCTCAGCCCTGTGCACACTGGGGAGGAATCCACTCTTCCGAGCCTTGCCCCGAGGGCCTTCTCCCGTACTCGTGTCACCTCAGTCTCTCCCGGGGCCCCGACATGCCCCGCAAGGGCTCCCTTCCAGTTTGCTGTGCTGTCTTTCTGGAGCATTCTCCCCCCACCTGCTTTCCTCTGCTCCCTCTCAGTCACCTGCTCAGAGCTCCTTCTGAGCTCCAGTCACTCTCTCTCTCCTCTCCGTGTAACTCTCCTTGGCCCTTACAGCTTCTGGCAGGTACCCAGGTACATACTGGTTTATCCACATTTTTCTGTTTTCCCTGCTGGAGCATAAGCTCCCTGCAGCCAGGGACTTCTGTCTGTTTTGTTCAACACTGCGTCTCTGGGCTGGAAGCAGGGCCGGGGGTAGGTAGGCATTCGCTGAGTATTTGTTGGGTAAACACATGCGGAGGGGGTAGTATCTAGGCCTGGGGGCTCAAAGCGGCTTTGCCCAGGATGACCTCTTGCCCTAGACAAGACACTTAGAATGACAGCATACGCTGTGATGAGAGCTGAAGGCGAGATGGGGGAAAGGACTGAGTGAAAAGATATTTATACTCAATAAACATACTAGGTTTGGGGTGAGGTTCGTGCATAGCATAAAACTGAAGAAAATAGGTTAAAGGCAGGGTTTGGAGAAGCCTTCAATACCAGCATCAAGAACTTTGGCCTTCAGGTTATAAGCAATATATAAATTTATATTAGGGAACGTGAAACTGAATAGTGATGTTATTAGACCTTTTTTTTGTAATTAAGCCTTACTGATAAGAAATCGGTTGTCTTTAAAACTTACAAAGAGCGATAATAGCCACTGGAGGGTCTATCAAAAAGTCGGCCTGTTTTGTCTCATTGCATCTGTGTTCTGTTAAAGGCCACTGTTCAGACCACAGTTTTGAATGTCTCTAAGGCTAGATGGGGCAGCAGAAAAACTAAATGCATGAGCTGATCTGCTTGGTGGCCACCTGAAGGCATTCGTGTCTAGTCTGACTTGTTTGAACTTGGAGTCAGACAGCACCAGTATGCTGGAAGCCTTCGGCCGGAGGGCCTTGACCCTTCCAGAGTTTTCTGCAGACTCCAGTCAGCAGGATACAGGCCACCCCTGGGGCTGGACGCACCGCAGAACGAGCTCTGTTCAGGGCAGCATTGCCTGTCCACCCTACAGTGGTTATTTACAAATACGTAAGTGAGCAAACTGTGTCCCCATTTTTATGGATCTTTTCTTTTTTTTTTTTTTTTAAAGAAAAAATACTCTTCAAATAACAGTATCAATAGTAGTCTGGCTATATTTTCCAAAAGCTTTTAGGAAGTCAAATTTCCAAAAGCGCAAATGTAGGAGGGAAGTCTAGATTTACTTCTGTGTCTGTTTTCACGTTCACTTCCCTGTCTAAAACAACTGCTGATGTTCTAGAATTTAGTGTTTGGTCATAGGAAGCATAGTACCCTATGGAGATTTTGTTTGAAGTAGAGGTGCATGCACAGTGCCATGGGCTGTGTTAAGGTGCTCTGGCGTCCTGGGTGGTACCTGCAGTACTGGTAATCAGGTGGGAGCAGGTGGGCGGCCCTCATCCAGGCCATCACATTTCTCATCAGCTTTATGATCTCAGATAAGACCTTTCATGCGTCTTACTCGTCTAGATTAATAACAACTGAGCTATACCAGAATGTATATCTTTAAATAAAAATCTCCCAAGGGACCTAACTCAGAGACGTGTAAGGATGATTTAGACTGTGGACTAAGGGGTGGGGTGTTGGGGGAATGAAGGGGAGCCCAGAATGCTCAGACATCTCTTACAGACCTTTCCTGAAAAACCAAAAGTGGTATTAACTGTATGTTTCTAATTGTCACACCGTCAATATAAAACCTTCTCAACGTGTTTTTCTCATGTTTATATTTTCATCAGACTCTCCAAAACATGAAATAAGA
The DNA here is from genome assembly GCF_009762305.2 of Zalophus californianus. Taxonomy (NCBI): domain Eukaryota; kingdom Metazoa; phylum Chordata; class Mammalia; order Carnivora; family Otariidae; genus Zalophus; species Zalophus californianus. The sequence goes on from NC_045597.1 coordinate 5,079,762, forward strand.
AGGAAGCCTTAACATACACATCACCTGAGATTATGCATCCTTTGTACCCTTGACCTTATGGGGCAGGTACTCAGTCGTAGAAATGGATTGCTCTGCCCACAGTTTGGGTCCTGGAAATAATCTGTCTTGTTCTAGGTCAAGCAGCCGGCAAATGACAAAACATTTATCCAGTCCTTTTAAATTTGAGGGGATTCTTCCTGCCTCCTCAGAAGAGAGCCCCAAATCATAACCCTTTTGCATTTGTTCATGCGGAAAGCTGTGAAATGCCCTTCAGAGGCCCCATTTTTTCCACTGGAGATAGTTAGTTGTTCCTATTATACATCAAAAAGACTTATTCACATTAAAAGGAATGCCTGAAAGCGTATCTTTCATAGGCTCGAAGAATGCAAAGAAATAAAGAATTCCCTTCTCTCTTATTTTCTGGTAAATCACTGTTTCAGGTATCCTCCTTAAACCACCACATTCACCAAAAAGGAGAATTCACTTCCTGTCTGTATGCAGCGTAAATAATTCACACGCCGCTGCTTAACATTGTCTGAGGAAATTGACTTGGTAAGTGCATGAAATCACATCCACCTGATATGTTTGACATTTGGAAAATGGAGCTTCTCTTTAAATACTTCAGCTTATTGAGTCGCTGTGCAAAATATTTGCTGTTCCAGCAGCTTACTTCCCAGCAGACATCTTCACACCAAGACAGAGGACACAATGGAAATGACCAAAAAGAAAAGAAAAGAAAAGAAAAGAAAAATAAATAAATGAACACGATGAGAAAAATGAGAGTAGCGTAAAGTGATGTTAGTTTTTACAGCCACAAGTAACAAAAAAAAGTTGGGCACTTTTTTGTATCTCTGTCCACTTTAGAATTAATATATATTGGAATGTCGAGCCTTCTCATATTCTTGCTGACAAGCTCGATTGTAAGCTTCTAACCTCATACATAATAATTGATACAGTTGACCTATAAGCTGTGTGTGATCTGTTTTGATGGTATAGATAATTTTGATGCTACTTTTATATCTGACCTTTTAAACGGAATGTTAGGATGAGTTTTAAAGATAATGAGTTGCCTCAGAGAAACAATAGAGTTGTCTATCAGCGTATGACTTGAAAAGAATGAATAAAAATTGTACTAGAGGTAGACAGAAGGTAAAGTCCCGAAGTCACTTGTATCTCGAGGAAAAGAGAAAATACACACACATAAAAGAAATTTAGAATAATTAGAGAAGACTATGTCGAATTAAGAATAGCAGGAAAGACAAACCCAAGGCATCAGGAAGTAACTGATTATCTCTCCCTTGGTCTCTAAATATCAGTCTTTTTTACAGTGTTCTCAATTTTCAGAATGATACTGTAAAAATCACACATTATTAAAATGGTGTGAAATAGTGACTTAATCAAGTTTATGCATGAGACACAGACCCTAGAATTTCCAACCGAAAAGTAGAATTTCCATTGCTTCTGAGACACAGTGACTTAAAAAAAGACTTCATTGTATATGACCTCTGGATATAAGACAGTGATTTAATTCTAATCGTATGTGAATACCATGGGTCTATAATTCTCAAAATGTTTGAGAAAACAATGATTTCAGTGTTTGAAGAATTGTCTTTGAAGTGAACCACATTAATAAATTTTATTAAGTGACGATATATAAGTTTTTTTTTCCCCCTGCTGGCATTAATTTACTAAAATAATTGAGATAATAAGAAATCATCATCATCTCGGCTGGGTCATGAGGCGTGTGCGCCCGCATGTGTGCGTGATAGATATGTAGCAATAGACATAGACGACAAAATCCTAATAACGTTTAAAAAAACGTGTTACCACTGCTCTTCCCGCATATGTCCGTTGTCATTCAGTTGTTCTGCGTGAAAACTGCTTCTAACTGTTCTACCGAAGATTTTTTTTTTAACCTGAAAAAAATCCTTTCTAGGCTCTTACTATAAACAATCGTCAGGGATTGCTGTTTCTCTTTCTCTTGTTGAAGAAACTTGGACTGCTTGCAAAAATAATGACAGCAACATGAACAAAAATCAAACTCCTGTTTAATTTTCTCATAATCCGCACGTATCCTTTCATTTTTCTTCCCTTCGTGATTGAGGGAGTCTCATTTGCAAAGGCATCTCCTCCGTCTGCAATTACTTCCCAGCTCCACACTGTTCTCCCGGTGTCTCCTTCCCCAAATTTTCTCTCCTTGAAATTGCAGCGATAAATCTTACTCTTTGATCATTAGTCATCATCTTCCCATATCTCTTTCTGCGCAAAACTTGCTTACCCTCTGAAATCACTGCCTGAATTCAATTGACTTTTAGAAACCTGAAGCCATCTTTAATGATGATCAGGAAGAGACATCCCCAGGGCTTTCTTATTTTCCCCAACATCGGTTGTTCCTTTTCTCCCAGAATTCTTTCCCAAGCCCTTGAATTCATCTCCTGTACCTATTCTGATGTGTAACCAACAATGGGAGCCTCTTCTTGGGTTTTCCCCTGCCTGACACATCTTATCGGCATGACTTTTTCGCTATGTGATTAAGTATTTTCCCATCTTCTTTGTTTGGATGTAGGAATAAGTCCATCATCAAATACAGCTTTTTCATTCTTCCCTAATGGTTACACATAGAGTCTGTGTACGGGATTTTGTTTTATGTGAAATCCCTCTGTTTAGATCATCGATAGGCCCTCATCTGAGTGGCTTCATCTTAGTTCTTTTGGATAGCAGTCAGGACGTGGGGGCGGCCAAACCAGGTGGTTGTATTTTATAAAACAGTACCTGATCTTACAAAGATTCTGATAAACAGGTAGCAGGTAAGGTTCACAACTACTGGCTTTATGGCATGCAGGTGGTAGTGGTGCTGATTCGATTTTGGTTGTTTTGTTCTCTTCAGTTATCAGATGTAACAAAGACAAATTCAGTCATCGTCGATTAATGGCCTCTACCTACGAAAGGTGCTAGAAGCTTGTGAAGGTAGTTGAGGCCTGGCTTCTGACCGTGTTTGATGAGGAAGATTTGCATGCCCACTAGTGTCTGTAACACCAACCAAATTATGGGAAAGTTGTACCCACAGAGCTGTAGAGGCTGCTGAGGGTGATTAATTTTTATTGCTTTGATTATAAAAGCCTTCATTGATGGAGTAGCATTGGATATGGATCTAAAATCATCTGGAAAGATATAACTGAAGGAAAGTATACATCAGAAGGAGAGAGTGACTTTCCTGATATAACCTTGGTGACCAGAATGACCACCTTTCTAAGGAGACAACTCAGGATACAGCCATACCAGATAAAACAGAAACACGACAGCATTATATATAATCAGTGATGGTGTGCCTATGGGTTATTGTGTTAACAAAATTAGGAAATATTGGTGTTTATTTGAGATGACATTCTGTATTATTTACTTTTCTATTATATAAATGCTATATAAATAATAGGTTGGGGGCGACTGGGTGGCTCTGTTGGTTAAGCATCCTACCTTTGGTTTAAGCTCAGACCATGACCTCGTGGTCGTGGAATCGAGCTCCACATCGTTCTCTGTGCTCGGTGTGGAATCTGCTTCGGATTCTTTCTCTCTCTCTCCCTCTGCCCCTCCCCACTTGCCCTCCTTCTCTCTCTCTCTCAAATAAATAAATAGAATAAAAAACAAACACAAATAATAGGATGAATTAACAGTGTCCATTAATATTAATTAAATAGGACTGATTAGTCAAATATATATAATAGAAATATAACAACATATTTTTAAAGATTTTATTTATTTATTAGACAGAGAGACACACAGAGCAGGAACACAAGCAGGGGGAGTGGGAGAGGGAGAAGCAGGCTTCCCGTGGAAAAGGGAGCTGGATCCCAGCACCCTGGGATCATGACCCGAGCTGAAGGCAGACACTTACTGACTGAGCCACCCAGGCGCCCCAAAATGTAACAATCTTTTTATAGCATTTATTTTTGTTCTTGGGTATAGCAACTGATCTTAACTTTTGTTAAACCTGCTATTGGATGTTTAAAATTCACAGGCTGTATTATAGTGTATTCCTAACATTCATAAATGTGATAATTTTAGAAAGGAAATACATGAAAACAGGACTAATTAACCAGATATTACCTATATTTAATAAAAAACAATGCTGACTGTTGCTTTCTACTCTGTGGTACAGTAGGGTATTTTTACCCTTTGTTTCCATGTGCAATAATACTTCTCCGGAGCGTCTGCAACCTTCTTTTCTTGTGTGTGGTAGGAAAATTGAATTTCACTTTGAGTTCTTGTCAGACCCACAAGAGACTGATTGCTGGTGTCAGCCCCATGTGATGACATCAGGCTAACGATCCTCTCAACAAAGGCTTCAATGCAGGAGCAACTGAGGATTTTCCTTATTAGCCACAGCAGGTTTTAGACTTGCAGGAATTAATTTCCAGCTCTCCACAGATGGCCCTCCAATTTGTACCTATGGGCTTGTTTTGGGAGTCCAGCTGTTTGTCAATTAGGTCCTCTGCATCGAAAAATTCATCACACTGGCTCTCTGTGCCCAGAATGGTTGACATTTTTTTAAAAGATTTTATTTATTTATTTGACAGAGAGAGAGACACAGCAAGAGAGGGAACACAAGCAGGGAGAGTGGCAGAGGGAGAAGCAGACTCCCCGCTGAGCAGGGAGCCCGATGCGGGGCTCAATCCCAGGACCCTGGGATCATGATCTGAGTGGAATTCAGATGCTTAATGACTGAGCCACCCAGGCGCCCCCAGAATGGTTGACATTTTTAAACACTCAAGAGTACATTGGTTGTCATCATTAGTTAAACAGCTCTTTCTCAGGAAACATGCTCTCAAAGCGCAAACGTAATTTGAATTTGTGAAATCAAAGTTGGTTTCCAACTAAGTTATCATGTTTAGTAAAGAAATTGAGAAAGGACTATTTAATTCATTTTCCCTTTTCTGGTAACTTTTCTTTTCCTTTTTAATTCTTAAGCAGTCTTGATGAGTTTTGGACATGGCCTACACAGAACTTCGCAAAACTCAGGTGTGGTCAGTTTATTCTTCCTGAGTCTCCCTCTGGCCCCTTCAGAGGTCTTCGGCCAGTGTGGAGGAGCAGTGTATACATTTCTATGGAACTGTCATCCTGTCCTCTGTTCTCATTCTCACTGAACTTCCACATTAATGAAGGGCGTCATTCTTTGTCATACTTTGAAAGTATAATCTTCGAGCAAGTCAACATTTTTAGAATCTTCTGTGGCTGACAACCCGTGGTCTATGGGTCCTATCTTCTTCCAGAGATGTGAATTCAAAAAAACCTCATTAGGTGCTTCCACATATTTTGAGGCAACTGAACAGTGACCACAACTTTCAGTGTGAAAGCCTCAACATCCCAGGGTAGCAAATCACACCCCATTTAGCAGTGTTGTATACGAGGTATACAGCACATCTGGAAGGTAATTTTAGGGTGGGACCGAATATACCGTTTATAGTCTGAATACAATGTGCCAGAATTTACATTTGTGCTTTCTTCCACGTATGCAGATAGGTGAGCAATGTCTAGTTTGCATTTGGACAAGACATCAATAGTCAGTAACTTTTGTTTTATGTTTGCATTACGTTCATTAAATCTTCATAGACATCAAGATGACATCTTCAGACTCCATTTTTCAGATCAAGGTACCCAAGAGCTAGGAAGACCATTTTTGACATTTTTCTTGCTGTCATTGGACACACCATTTGATACATTACAGAAAGCATGATTGTTAGTAGGATCTGGCAAAATCAGCTCTACACGATAAAGGCCAACATATCTGTTGTCAAAATTCTTTTTGATACTTTAGTCATAGCTTCTGATTTAGGAAATGTAACTCCACTCGGTTTCATTGAGCTACTGAGAGAATGGTATGGTAATGTGTGTTCGTTTGTGCAGTGGCTGCTATGTTTAACTGAGTATCAGTGTCTTTCGGGGAGCCAAATTTTTTTGATTGACTTAGAAACTTGCCTGTTTTGTGCTGATAGGGAGAGTTGGTCCCCATACGCACTTTCACATCCCCTTCTCCGCCATGTCCAAACCGAGATCCTTCTCCGCATGCTCTGAAGTACGCTCTCTTCTGGTTATTTACCTTCCTGATCTGGTCATACATGTCTTTCCACCTGCCATTAAAATAACACCTTCATTTTGCTTTGCTTTTCCATGGTGTCTGGGTCATGCTGGCTTGTTGTAATCGTTGTTTACCCCATGTCAACACTTGGGAAACATGACCACAATGTCTATTACCTTAAACAATTGAACTGTTATCTTCTTGATACAGAGCACAATAGTTAAGCCACAGGCAAACAGCCAGACTGTTAAGATTCACGATTGATGCCGGTAAGCTGGACCACTCTGAGTGATTCAGTAATAGATGGTCCAACCCGTGAGCCAAGTCACGGTTGTCTACATCCGTGGTCAGGGAAAACCAGAATGGGTGACTGCAGAAGGCAAATGATCTACACCATCGGCACCTGAAACTAAAAACTGTGCTGCTCTCAGCCCTCATCTTTTTGGACTGACACTGGAAGTGTGTATTTCTCAGGAGGCTTTTCCTGGGATACGGGACTCCCCAGGCAGAGCAGAATGTTGGTCAGCCCAATAATTTATGCATCTTGACTGCTTGGGGTGGGAAGGTGCACCAATGGTTTATAATCCCACAAATAAACATTCTTTTAGCTTAGGTCTTTTCTCTGTGCTAAAACGCATATATTACAGATATGAAAGATGAAGACTACCATTTGTTTATACTCTTGTTATAAATGAGTCTGCCAGAGAATGAAGCACGAGCTAGTAGGAGCTCTTTAAGTGGACTGGTTTGTGGGATAGATTGAGCAAATCATCCGTTACTCTAGAAGGGAGATCTGGGAATATAATAGACAAACCTCTCCACCCCAAAATGTTGCCTACAGTTCCTTCCCTTCTAAGGGACCCTAATGCATTTTTTTTTTTTCTTTAGAAGGAAACTTTAGCAGAAAGAAGGGAATATGGAATCTCCAGCAAAAGAGCAGTTGGCCTTGGGATGGGGCAGCTGGGTGGCTCAGTTGGTTAAGCGACTGCCTTCAGCTCAGGTTATGATCCTGGAGTCCCGGGATCGAGTCCCACATCAGGCTCCCTGCTCAGTGAGGGGTCTGCTTCTCCCTCTGACCCTCTTCCCTCTTGTGCTCTCTGTCTCTCATTCTCTCTCTCAAATAAATAAATAAAATCTTTAAAAAAAAAAAAGAGCAGTTGGCCTTGGGAATGGGGATGAAGCTGTTTAAAGTAATCTCAAGTAGAACATTAAATTCCAGCTACTGTACCAGTCAGGGATGACTAGTACAGAGAGATAAAATCCAAAATTAAGATTTGGCTTTTGTCCTCACAGAGCATTTTAAATGTCAGCGATAGTAAGAGTTCCAGAGGGGAGGCACGTGGTTTTTGGGTGTGTGATAAAGGGCAATTGACCTGGTCAAGAGAGATCAAGAAAGGTTTATCTGGGAAGAAGACCGCTGAGCTGATATCTGAAAGATTAGGAGTCCCTTGGGCCAAAGGCTACAGTGTTGATCAGAAGAACGGCATGTGCAAAGGCCCTGTGGTGGAAAGCAGTATATTGATTTTGAGGAACTGAAAGCAGACCAGTGCGGCAGTCGTGGTGGAAGAAGTGGGTGCGGTGCAAACAGAGGCTAGGCAGCAGTTCGGCCTCTGTGCTGAGTTGAAATTCTGGGTGTGTCTTTTCATTCTGTTTCTTGTTTCCCCTTTTCAAGGAAGTCTGTCTTTACATCCAGCCATTTCTGTTTGGAACTGAGTGACTAATAATCCCACTAACTCTTCTGTCTACCCACCTGTGGACGCTAGCCGCCCTAGCCGCAGAATCAGTCTGTCCTCTCCGTCAAAAGCAGATACTTCTGTCTATCCAGATTCTTGTGGCCACTTTCACCCATCAGTTCAGCCATGACAAGGCATAAACGCTGGCCCTGTATGAATATGCTTTTGATTCAGCAACATCTTCTTATCAGTATTTCTAAATGTTAATCTCAAATCATATCCATTTGCCGAACTAATCATTAGACCTATTTATAAACAAGCAAAATAGTTAAATGCTGATGAAACCAACTGATACCATCTTCTGCCTAGTCTATAGTTTCTTCTAAAATTTTTGTCTTGTTTTTATCTGCTTTTTCCCCCCAACCCCTCAGAGCCCTTGCATTTCTTTATTTGTAAACATTCCTAACCCTGCATTTCACTGCCATCAGTATTTGTGCAGGGGGATGAAATGCGCCAATTCCTTCTGCATTTACCTGTTGAGACTCCAAAGCAAATGCTACAATATGGCAGCCGACCTGGGAGCCTGACTTGCCCATTTCTTAGATTCCACACAATATAAATAAAAGACTCAATATAAATATCCATTTGCATCATTTTGGGGGCTTCTTTTCTGGGTGCAGATTTTCCCAGGTAATGCCTGTCTGTCCATTCATCGCCATTTTTAGTTTGTGTGACAGTCCTGAGCCTTGGCTCAGGGAAATCACTTTAGCATTGTGGATGCTATTTTCCTCATACATAAAATGGAAATGATAATATCTTTTCCTACATCTCAGGGCTATCATGAGAGGATAAAACCATAAACAAAATACTGGTCATGAAAGCACTTCAGACAATTCTAAAGACTATAAGATGGTGGATGATCCTCTATTAAAATTCCAGCGATAAATTCTAATTCAATCAGACTTGTTCTTAATAACAGATTGCTCCATTTTCCATAATTATTCTACATATTAATATCACTGTGAAGTCATTTCAACAGCTGTCTCTTTGGGCTGCAGATGTTTTACCCTCAAAGAAAATGAAATTGTGTACTTTATTTTTCTGGAGTTTTGTCTGAACCAGTTGGGGATCTAAATAACTACAAAGGATCTATTGTTGCCTATCCATGATGGGCATCTATTAGCAGAGCCTAAACGTTAATCTTTTCCGTCATACTTTATTCCTTTGGTATCTAAGAAAACATCCTCCTGGTAGACAGCAGGAACTGGTAGAAAAGTAGGAGTGAGGACAAAGAAACAGCCAGTTATTAAACATACTGTGGGATCATAGGCCTAGAATTCCAGGGCTGGGGTGGAGATACTGTAGCCAGCTGTCAGGGAAGGCAGTGAAGGCTTCTGGGAGGAAAACTTCACAAAGTGAGGTTTTGCAGAATGGGAAATTTAGGGAGGCCGTGGTGCAGAGAAAAGCACAAGTGAAAGCAAGAGTAGATATTTCAGTTTTCAGACCATCCATCTGGTACTATTTCTGGTGCCATCCATCCTCTGAGTCAGGGTGCATTTAGACAGGCCTGTAGAAACAAGGCCAAAATACATTTGGAGCCAGGCAGCGCGCCCTGACGGGTACACGGGTGCAGACATCGTTTATCAGGATGGTAATAATGGCAGTACTAGAATTATGATTATAAAATAATTACATACTATGATTATAATTATTTTATCATTTAAAATGATTGATCCTATCGTTTCTTCACTTTGGCTCATTTTATCTGTTATCTTCAGGGTTTTTTTTCCTCTTCTTTTTCTCCTTTCTACACAATCTTTGTTAAGAATGAATTAAATGTAATCTGCAAGGCTCCTACGAATTCATGTTTACTCCAAACTTGTGGGGTGTTCTGAAGAGAGCCTGTGTGTCAGGGCCGGGGGGAAGTGGGAGTGAGTGGAAGTGCGTATCAGTTAACCAGAAATTACATGCAGCATAAATGAGAGCCGGGCGAGGTGTATTAGCAGCATTTCTCATGTGGTTATTTCCATGGCTTTCATAATCCACTTATCATTTCTGCCTTCTCCTGTTGCATCTTTAATTTAGTCTTGGCAGGGGTAGACAGATAGGGCCGCCCTGACTCACACGGCACCTTTTGGACTGAGTTTGCCCTTCCAGTGGGCACAGACCAGGTGGCTGGCCTTCCCTTCCCCCTTGCTCTCGTGGCAGGGCACCCTGGACCCTCCAAAGCTATCAATTCAACTACAAATGCAGATTCTAGGCTCCTCTGGAAACCTTGTCTTCTTGTAGGTATCATTCACTTTTTCCTTTCTGTTTCAGACCTGGAATCAGTCCCCTAGCACCATGTTTGTCACCCGTTATGACTGACAAGGTCATTTGCCTGGGACCCTAGAGGGGTTCTTCAAGGCTCTGTAAGGGCTCTAAGTCCCAAGTCCCGGCTTACCACCTGCACTGCACAAAATATCCTGTCATTTGGTTCCATCTCTGTCGGGCCTACCGCTTTGCTACGCAGTGAGTCAGGACAGGGTCTCTGCCGCAATTTCTTTTTTCCTTTCTTTTTGAAACAAACATCTTCAGCTATAATTCACTGTCTTGTTAGGCTCAAAAGGCATTTGCTCTTACGCATCCGTGTTGCTTTTTAAGTTGACTATGTTAAGATGCGTGGCTTAATTTTGTTGAAGTAAAACAGTAAGTTGGGGTAGGCACATGGGTGTCCTTATCCCTGGAAACCAAGGGGTCTAGGCAACTTTGCAAGCTTTCTCTGCAGAATATGTAGGAGATGCGTGGAATTAATTAATGTTTTTATTAGTCTCTCAAGTACATTATATTACCATTTACCATTTCGATAGGCTGCAATGAGTTCTTGCATAATAAACCTGAAGAGTAAGCCCCAAGAGAGCGATGCTCGTGTAAATAATGGTACCCTTTTTTAAAATGTGACAGCTTGTGCAAAAATCATAAAATGTTACACAGAGTTTACCAGCAAGTGGCTATACGTTTCCAACACCGTGGATCCGCCACATGGCATAAATGTGTGCTGAATCAGGGAATACTGAAGGTTTCATACTGTCAGTCGTAAATTCCCTATCTTTTCACAAAGGCCTCCTGTTTATTTTTAAGCACCTCATCAAAACACATTCGCTGTCCAAGAGAATAAGACATATTCAAATACCTGGAAACTCGTTTCCTAAGTCTTATCTGTATGGCACTGTGTGTGAAAATTCCCAGTGGGTCGTCTGCTCCCGGTTACCCGAGACAGTTTTCCATTATTAGCGATGTCCACCGGAAGGGAAAGTCTGTGCATTTGAAAATACACATTTTTTGAGTTGCTGTAAGTCTTTTGGGGTGCGTGTGTAGTAGGAGGTAGTAGATGATAATCTTCACCCTTGGATGATCTCAAGCTAATCAAATGATGTTGACAATAGTCACCCCAGGAGGTCTTGGGAACACCAGGAACCAGACAGATAGGCTTAACTACACCAGAGGAGTTTACGTTCTGCACCCACATCACTTTCTACTATATTAAAAAAATATATATATATATATTTATATATAATGAGCTGTCTCTCCTTGTATGTTGCTACAGGCCTTTATAAAATTAGGATTTAGTATCTTTATGGATATATATATGATATATATATAAAATTAAATTCAATTAAAAAAATATAAATATATATATTTTTGGCCCTTAGTGTCAATTTTATTCTTCACACAGTTGTAATATTTCTCAATAAAATTAACTACCTCTAAGAAAACATGATAGAAAAATTGACCCCCTGGGGTCTCCAAAGACAGAGTTGAAATATTTTATGAGAAGGAGGGAATGAGAGGGAGGAAGGAAATACTATGTTCATTTTCTTGATTCCTCCCTAGGAAAACTCCAACTGGAAAGAGGGCATGAGAAGGCCGTAAAGAGCGCTCCCACCCGTGCACACCCTCTGTTCCAGGGAGGCTTCCCCGCCAACCTTTGGGCAGCCCTCCCCGGGTCGCCAGCTAGAGCGGCCACTTGCCCACAGCAGGCTGGGAAGCATCTCACACATAGGAAGGACTTTTCTCTCCCTTTAGCCTGCCCCCTGCTCCCAGAGACACGGGGATCGAGGGAAACTGTGTTCCCACTGAGAGCTCCTCCCATAATCTTTCCCTCATAATTCCTGTCTGCTCCTATTACCTTTAATCCGTGGTTTAACAACTAGAAACCAAGCTTTGTTTTTTTCTCTTTAGAAGTTTCTAATCATGAGATGCATCCAGCTAACTAGTACATGTCAGATCAAGGCCTAGAGGAGAGGCCCATTTGTCTGTTGAACTCGGCTCCCGTACGATCCACGGAGCAGAGGGTCATCCTGCACGTGTGCAGTTTTGGCCAAGAGGGAACTGAGCCTTATACACAATGACTAAATGTTTTGGGTACTCAACTTTATTTATTTATAAAGATTTTATTTATTTATTTGAGAGAGAGAGAATGAGAGAGAGCACGAGAGGGAAGAGGGTCAGAGGGAGAAGCAGACTCCCCGCTGAGCAGGGAGCCCGATGCGGGACTCGATCCCGGGACTCCAGGATCATGACCTGAGCCGAAGGCAGTCGCTTAACCAACTGAGCCACCCAGGCGCCCGGGTGCTCAACTTTATGCCTGACACTGAGCGACCTTTGAGAGACAAACTGGGGAGTAAAAACATGGGAGTTGCACCATTGGGCAGGGAGGGGGGGTAGAGGAGGAGATAGATGTAGACTAGACAAGTGATTTCACAGATTTATAGAAACTTTTAACCATCCTAGTGCTTGGAGAGCATGTAACAGGGATACGTGTCATGGGCTAGGGATTCGGGCGTGTGTCCTCAAGGACGTAAGCATATGAGGGGCGTGAGCTGTCAGAGGGGATGGGGAGGCAGGGTGCGAACCTGTGCGCTTGCACACTCCTCTCACCCCACCCTGGAGAAGGAGCATGGCGTTTTGGGATCTGAGCAAAGGCCCCACAACCAAAGACCCTGAAAGTACATAAAAGGTTTTCGACTTCAGTTCAATTTGAGGTAAACACCACATGAAACCGTTTCCAGAAGCTGCCTGAAGATGCATCTATAGTTCTAGTCAAACGATTGTTCGTTTGTGCCTTAAGTGAATGGTTACTGAAACCTCTCTCAGATTCGTCTGTCTGCTGGGTACTGGGCATTTCGAAGCGACCGAGACCCCACCTCTGCCTGCTTCCGAGCAGTTCCGTCCCTGATGCATTTCCAGTGTCATCGCTGAGTATGTGAGGGGAATGAGGTGTGGGAAATGCACTACGCTCCTTTGGAGGAAGGTGGAGTCCTTGTTTACAAGGTAATGATATCCACTCAGACGTCTGCCCTGCGATGAGCTGCTTGGCGCTGGTGGATCGAGCTTCCAGAACAAGAGGACTGCTGTCCCTGCAGATGTTTGGGGCTTTAGAATGCTGGGAGACGTGGAAGGGACTAATGGGGCCCAAGTCCCAAGCCTGCTGCAGCTCCAGCCCAAGTGCCACTGAAGTGTCTAATTATTTTTTTCCTAATTAACCATCACCGAGCGAGGCGGCAATGAAAGGCACTGCAGTCATCTTGAGAAGGAACTCAGACACAACTGGCGAAGCCTTCATAATTTCACTATTACCCGTGAAGCCCTACTTCCTCATGTGAGTACCGGAGCTGCACCTTTAGGAGGTGTGCTGAAGAATAAGATCCATTTGAAGTCCTGAGCACGTTAACGAGCATCTCTGAGGCTGGTGCATCCTGGGAGGGTATAGACAGAAGCAGAAACTGACCCGCAGTCGTGTTCCCCCGGTCAAGTACTCTGATCATTGGAAATACCCTAGAGACAAATACTCTGCAACGTGAACCCTCTGAGAAGCTTCAGACTAAAAATGGATCATCATGGCTGTGAACGCCGGTGTCTTTGCAGATTGTCTCTCTTCAGTGGCTGTGGAGTTGTGATTCAAACAGGAAGGACTGCCTTCTGCTGCTCGCAGGAGAGCCGTTCTCAGGACTCATGGCACCCTTCTTCTGTTGAGAAGTCCGTGCAAACGTCAGAGCACCTCATGCATCGCTGCTTTCCTCACCTCTGCCCGACGGCTCCGAAATGGGCTGTACTGCATGCATGCAGGGTGGTAACCAGAACCGCCAACAGACTAGAAACATTGATACCTATGGGCATTCATTTCACAAGTACTGATTGGATGGCACAGGGAATCCAAAGAGGGGTACTAAGAAGCCCTGTTTGAGCCTTCCCTGTTCTTCATTTAACCTCGATGAGGGAGAAGGGAAAAGAAGGAGAAGGAAGAAGGGCCCTCCCAGTCCAGACTGCACACTCTGCCCCTGCTCACCTCGTTCTCCTTGCCAAGGTCTTTCGGGGATTTCAAAATACTGAAGAATAATTTAAAGTTCAGACATCTAATGTGTTTTTATGATTGAAAATATGACCGTTCCCCAAAGTAATTTTCCAGAAAGTGTTTATAAAGCAAGAGAGTCACAAATGAACACAAAACTAGTTCAGTTCGATATTAAATATAGGATATGCAGGGAAAATGAATAATTCGCTTTTTTCTAGGAGTACTATAATATATAGGGATATTGGACACATATTTCTTTATTTCAATTACCTTCTTACTGTCAGTGAGCTGTAATGAATGATGAATTTCTCATTCTTTATTGGCCTTCTACAATGTGCTAGAGTGATTTGAGGGAAAAAAATGAGATTTTGGAGCTAGGAAATTTGCACTCAATATTGGTTTTTCCATTTACTTGCTCGGGGACTATGGGTCAAACATTTAACCTTCAGAATTGTGAACAGAGGGAATAATAAAAATAAACCAGTAGCTATTCCTTTGAATTTTTTGAGACTCTTACAAGATTTTATATGCATACTTTAAATATATATTATATATACCTATATATTATTGAAAAATATTTTTCTAAACTCCAAAGATGTTTTAGCTGTAATATTCGTGTAACATACTTATATTTGTAAAATTGCATTCCTTATTAGTGCTACAGTTTTGTAATGTCACTAGCATAAGAGTTTAAAAATTAGGCTCTAGGGGTGCCTGGGTGGCTCAGTCCTTTAAGTATCAGGCTTTTGATTTTGGCTCAGGTCATGATATCAGGGTCCAGAGATCGAGCTCCAAGTTGAGGGAGAGACTCCCACTTAGTGAGGAGTCTGCTTCTCTCCCTCTGCCCCTACCCCTGCTCGTGCATGTGCTCTCTCAAATAAATAAATAAATAAATAAATAAATAAATAAATAAATAAATAAAATCTTTAAAAAAAACAGGTTCCAGGTTGAAGCTCTAATCCCTTTCTATGTAATCTCATTCTTATCTAATATAATAATAATGATTGGTTCCAAGCTCCCTGAATAAAAATTGCATGGTTTAAAAAATCATGCCAGTCCTAAAGAAATCTGAAGTCTACTTTGTCTTATGGTTTCCTCCTTGGAAGGCCTATATTTGTGTCTGTGGATTAAAAAAAAAAAAAAAAAAAAGGTAAGAAATACCCTTTACTTATTGCTGCCTTAGTAGCTTTAATAAATCAGATTTCTCTATGTCATGGGTAGAAATCTGATTAGATGAAGACCAAAGTACACTGCAGGTCATGAAATCAAATATGCTCTCTATTAGCAGGCCAGGAAAAAATAAACAATTAAAATATGACAAGGTACTGACTTTATTACACAACCAGATTTTAGAAATCTGAAGATGCAGTGGGTAAAGTCTCAGAATCAAAGAAATTTGGGTCGTGGGATGGGATTTATATGTATTTTATCTGCTAGCCAAAGCATCCATTATGCTGATTATATACGCATTATATACATATTCTATACATATACATAAACATGTTCATTCATGCACTCACTTGCTGGTAGGTACTGAGAATGTTTGCCGTGTGCAGCCATGATGCTCGACGCATGAGAACAGGCACACTCAGTGCGGCATATTTTTATATGGAACCCACGTGTTGTGTGGGAGGCAGGCACTAATGCCGTCATCCCACGGATATATGTAAAACCCCCACCCTCCTAGGTCCTACTGGGTCACATGGTCCTGGCAGGGCAGAGAGTTGCATGAAGCTGCGGCCAGGAGGATGACGGGATATTAATTGGGGAGGAGCAGCAGGAGATGGTGATTTCTGTTTTGAAATTACTGTCCATACTGCACTTTGGCACCGTGGCCAGGGAACTGTTGCGGGTTGGTGTCGCCTGTGCCCGTCTTCTCTTTGCCTGCCTGAGGCCCCCATTTTCTCTCCGACGTAGACCACTACCCATCCGCCATGTTGAATACGTTCAAATGCATGAGGCCAGGCCACGTCCTACGCTCTTGCTGCAAATTCACCTAATGTATAGGTTTCATCAATTATTCTGCTTAAAAGGCTTGTTGATTTCTCCTATGTGCTACAAAAATGTGGCTCCCTGCTTTGCTTAAAGTGAAACTTGCCGCAGTCTTTCTCTTTATCCATCCCAACTATCTGGGCACACTAGCCTAGCCAAGCTGACGTGTAAAATTCACCATCACACTGAGATCATCAGTTTCATGCAGATGGTAGAAATATGGATAATGGAATACTTTCGGTATGGCCTAAGTCAACAGCCTCTTTTTCCGCTAAAGCTCCTAGTATTTCTATTATTGATTAGGTCGGACCACTTAAAAATTACAGTGTTGTGGAACAGAGGACTCCTGTCAACACTCCTGATCTTCTTGGCACCATCAAATGTCACCTTTGACAAGTGTGGCTTATGCTGTTAATTAGACCGACACAGCCCTTCCACTGAGCCCCCGTAGCGCCTCACACATTCTCCCCCTCCGGTTTTCACTCACATTGCTTCACCCATAACCCTTCCCCTAAAGACAATGCTCTTCTTCATGCTTTGTCCTCCTAAGCAGTACCTTTCATAACAGGCCCTTAATAGTTTTTAAGTGAACTACAAAATCGATTAAAAAGTCCAGTTTAGTGTATCTGTATATATGCTTCTGGGAGAAGTAACATAAACAATTGTTAGTTCAGTATGATTACTTTCATATAATAACCTATTTTTAATAGAGAAGAAAATATCACTAGGTCTTCTTTTTCCACGAGTGTTTGAAAGGAAAGCAAGAAGACTTTTATGTTATTAAATCATTCCAGATATACCGTTGTGACAAAGATAGCATTTCATTTATTAGGAATTTTATGTATGGGCAATTTCCACTCTTGGAGAGAAGTGTCATGACAGGAAATCCATTCAACTGGGTGTGAAATGAACACTTTCCTTCAGTGGCTTTCTCTTAATCTCCAAGCATTAAAAAGCAATTGCTGTCTAATTGTGCTAATCAAACTCTTAGCAGTCAATCCAGTGGTTATACGTTTGTCAGATCAGTTTAAATGTAATTAATAAGATCTTCAGCCTCAAAGAAGCAAATGCTGCCGCAGAACCTCCGGGATGGTCGGAAGAACCGACATATTCAGGTCTTGGTCATCTTAAGGAACATGAAAAGGGTTCCATCAGTACCAAATGATCAAAACTTTTTCCCACATTGTTTGCTTGGAATATTTGGAAACTTTGAAATATTTTTGAAGAATATAGTACAATTAGTAGATATATTAACCAAAGGATATGAGAATGCCTTCATCGGTACATTTTGTTTAAAATTGGAGGTTTAATGGTAATCCTACATTTAGTGAATAGGGCTCTAGAGTTTACCTTGTCTCGTATAACTGCTGCTATTCAGCTTCGAAAATACTTCATTTCAGGCCAGAATAAAAAGTACAGTAGGCCTCCAGTATAAACAGGCTTACCTGTTTTATAGACACTCCGAAGATCCATGTCATGGAACAACTTAGAATCTTACTGAAGAACAGACTGGAGTCAGAATATCTGCATGGCAGATAGACTAGAATGATTTAGCTAATGAACAACTTAGCTAATGAATGACCTAGTGAATGAATGACTTAGCCAATGGGTGAGCTTAACCTCTACAGAGGCAAACTTAGTGCTTTGAAAAGTCAGTCTCTGACACCAGCTGCCAGGGTTGAACTTCAGCTGCCCCCTCATTAGCCATGTGTCCTTGGCCCCTCCACTTCACCTCCTTGAGCCTTGCTGTCCTCCACAAAGAATGGTACCAGCAGCAGGCATGCTAAAAGAAGTTAGCTTTCAATAACCTGACTTGGCTTTGAAGTTTTGTCTCCACATTATGAGTAAAGTAATTCCCCTCCACTGATTATGAAGATTGGACCCTTTGAAACATACATGTATTTTTTTTTTTTCCTGCCATCCCTCAAGGCAGAAATTTTGTAATTGGCTCATCTTCCAGAGCTTCGATCTCATCCTTGCTGTTACAGCACTTCTCAGGGAGGTAAAACTTAGGCACAGGGGGCTGTGATTTAAATAGAGTTTCCGACAAGTTTCAAATACATGACAGTCACATTTCACGTGTCTACGGTAATCATTTTACAATAGGCCAAATCTGGTAGGAACATAATATCCTCATTATTATTGTTTAATTAGTAAGCATCAGCTAGTCCTCTTTCCAAATTTTTCCCCTAGAGCGGATCTCACTTAAAACCTCGGTTAGCACTTGAATTCAGTTTAGAAATTAATTATTTAACAGTTCTAACCACCAAAGAGCAAAAAGCCACAATTGTGAAAATGGGTACGTATAGAATAAATGCCAGTGACAAATGGAACTGTTTAAAAAGCTGGTGTGGAGGAGCGCAGAATTAGGGTGTCTCCTTTGACAGAGAGGTGAAAGCAATGGAGTGTTCTGTAATACAGGGGATGAATATACTATTCCTGTTTCTTTAATGTGACTCTAAAAGTAAAACAAGACAGGGATATTATGAAGAAAAATTATTCATAAGAAGCTCATTGTTATGATGTCAGGAGTTTTGAAATTCCCAAAGGCAGAACTTGGTTATACATTAGATATCTTTGGGATTTTGCCTTGCCACTTTTGACAGTCAGATGTTTAAGATGCCTGGGCAGGGAGGGCAGAAATGGACCAGAAGGGGGTGGCTGGTCCTCCCTTGGTTTCAGGGACCGATATGAATTGCATCTTCTATGAAGGGAAGACTGGAACTGGCAACGTAAGCAATCCCTTTGGCACTCAGAACCCATTTGGATAAAAAAGTAACTTTGATGTGAAGAATTTTTAATTCTCCTGGTTTGCCAAGTATTCCACATGATGAAACTCTAGAGAAAATTTTGAACTGCAACTTTTATGGAAAGTCAGAAATTATTTCATTTTAGGATCTGGAACAAGCACATTTATTTCTAAAGATCCTATATATTAAACCTAATGCATATTTTTAATACTTAATGCAACTGCATAAGATACTCATATAACAGGGAGATTTTTGTGTGGCCTGTTACTTATTGAATATTCAATAAATAATGGCATATATTATTACCTATAAGTTCACATATGTGTGCTTTATCTTGATACATTATATTACGTTTATAAAATAATTTCATTCGAAGTATATGTGTTTTGTATCATTTCCAAATATGTGTTTATCAAATTGCATAATTAACTAGATTTTGTTGAATTCCCTGAAGAAAAAAAATGAGGTCCAACTAGAAATAAAAAGCATTTGCATTAAACTGAAGCATGTTTGAGTTGTGCATTAAAAGTGTACATTTTCATGTGAGAAAATTAACTTTGACCAGCAAATACTTGAAAGACCACGCCAAAACAAAACTTGCACCTGATGAGGTTAAAAAAGCCGGCATGAATTTATTCAAGGCTGTTGTAATAGAGGAGAGGAGCCAGAACCCCACCTGAGTCCCCTCTGCCAAAACAAAGTGTGGGGTGGGATTGTAGACTATCTGAATGTGCTGATTGTTTTTACCCCCTACCCCAAAAAGTCAATTTTCCATGACAGGAGGTACTGTTACCACTTGTAGCTGTGCACCTGCAGAAGGCAGCCTCCCCCCACCCCCCCACCAACAGAGACTAGGAGATAGGGCACTATCTCGTCTGATGACTACATTTCAAAGTGATGGCTCCCAGGTCCTCAGGAAGGCCTCCTGGGTTGTAGAAGTGGCAAGAGGCTTTACAACAATGTACATCTCGAAAGGACAAAACTTGCAATATTTACAATTACAAGTGAAAAAAAAAAAGTGTTCTAAGAAAAGAAAAGGGAGGTCAGGGGCCTAGAATCAGGAAGAAGTCTGTGTCTGTGGTTTCAGCGCATGGAGAACATTAGGGTCATCATGGTCAACCACCAGACTAACGTGTTGACCACGTCAGGTTCTGTTCGTTACTTCCACTGTGGAAGGATGCGTGACAAGTCTTTCAGTGGCTTCCGAAGAGAGACCCACGGACAGGTTGATGTGCTTTTGAGGTCTGGACTCAAGAATTTAAAATGAGTCTTTCAATGCAGGGATCTGATTGAGATTAAGTCAAGGTCGTGATACTGTAATTCAGGACTGGTAGACCCAGAAAGGCAAGTGTCTTGAAGCAGGTATTTACAAATGAACAGTGGTTTAGAGAAGGACACTGTTTGGGCAGTTTGTTGGTTTGGGCAAAGTTCCAGAAGCATACAATGAAGTTATTTACTGGCTTACATAGCCTCGTCTTCCTGAGACAGAATTTGCTGGAACAAATAATAAAATCAGATTGTTGTAGAAAGCCTTCATCTTAGTCCTGGTCATGAAACTATGGGAATACTTGAGGTCTCAATTTTCAGTAGTTAATTGACGATTCAACTCTGTGTGTGTGTGTGTGTGTGTGTGTGTGTTTGTGTGTGTGTTTGTGTGTGTGTGTGTGTGTGTGTGTGTGTGTGTTAGAAATTGAAATAGAAGACAAAGATGGTTTTCATTTGACTTGGACTTGTTTATTGACTCAGTTTCCCCAACTACAAATGCCATTCCTAAGAGCTTCAGGTATCACATGAAAATACTTTTTAAGGTCACATCAATATGATTTGTATTTTTAAAGGAATTAATGTCCATTTAAATGCTCTAGTTACTCTCCTAAATTGTTGACTTACAAATTAATTGATCCCTGAGTTTCTAAATACCTCTTGGCTCATTACAGGAACACTTGTATTAATTGACTCAGCAGAGGATCTCTGTGGTCGTCTCTGCTGCCAGATAATTTTTACCAGGTGAGTCCATTTAGGGATTCCAGTATAAATCTATGATCACATCCGTATGAGACTGAATGCAAAAAATCCCAACTTCATGTGCCTAAAGTGAAATGTAGTTATAAACAGAATCAATCAAAGACCAAAAGTTATCTATACTTCAGTCACTGCTATGTGAAAGATTAAATGTTTTGGATGGTTTGATTCTGTCCAAATATCAAAGAAATACTTTAAAGTTCTTACTCTTAGAATGATCATCAATTTGCTTATAATATACTAAAAATTAATTTAATATTATCAATATTTTTAAAGAAAGAGAAATATACTTTTGCCACCAAAATTTAATTTAGTTTATCTTATCTTATTTTTCTCTTACATTTTGTGCATGAGAAAAAAACGCTCAAGTGGTTAAGGATGTGGTCAGATAGTTGGTAGGGGAAATCAGACTTTTTAAACTTGTGTGTTATAGCTCTTTATTCTATATCATGTAGTTGGCTAGGTCAGTATAGCTGACCTTTTTCAATCACTGTTTTGATGAGTGGTTCATATTTTTAAAATTCAGAGCTATGACAGATCATTTGGGTCCATAGATTGTCGACTCAGTCATCAAGAGGCTTGCTGCCTACGAGAACAGGACTTTGTCACTCAAGGAGGTATTAATCCTAAAAGCCTTCATTTTCGAAATATGTATTTCTTCCACAAACTCATTGTGCAAACTGAGTACTGTTTTGTCCCCCAAAAGAATGGGGTTGTCTGCAGACCTAGAATCTCCTCTTCCCAATGAGTGTGTCCCCAGAGGCGTCCTGGGCCAGCCATTTATAGGGTTTTTGGCTGCTTTCTCTGTCAGTGCTCCGTGTGTTTCTACTTCTCCTTGTCTCTTAAAAAGAATACAGGGGAAAATGGTATTTTTGCACTGGGTGAAGGCTGTGGGGGTGCATTTCTCTGTGCGCTCCTACAAGGCATTGGTTGAACAACCCTCAACAAAGAGCTCCTGTGAGAAAATAATTTCTCCCTTGAGGTCCTTTGCTTTCTGATGTAATTGTGTCCATTTAATTGAACTGAAAGAGACAGTAAGTTTCCTGAGAATTTCTTTAGCAGTTTCTAAAATAGCATTAAGTTATAATTATACTTGTTTTCATTACTTTATTACTTGCCTCTTCAAGGGTGTCTTTAAAACACTGATTTGAAGAGTAAATTCTTATTATCCAACGAATCGCCAATAAGCCCATTGTCGAGAAGATCAGGCATTTGATCACCTTATGGTAATTAACACGTATGCATGGAAACAAAAATGCTGTGTGCAAACCGGAGGGAGTGGTATCTTTCCCGTGTATTTGAATGTAGAGTTCAGAGCTGCCGCCCATGGCTGTGACTGCCTCCCATGCTTCAGCTCTTCCACTCTCCTCTCGAACAATCTAGAGCCCCCTGGCTCTCTGAGGAGAATCTTTTCTTCCATTTTTCTGGATGGAACCAGTTCCTAATATTGTGCCTAGAGACCCATGGGTTTGTCTCTCAGGATCTCCACGTAAGATGGATAGCTTTATCACCAGGGTTCAGATAAGAGGGGCTTAATGTCATCATCCGCCGTGCTCCATTTCCTAGCTCTGTGAATCATTGCTCCTTCTCAGTCATAAACTGTTTATGTTCATCTTTATCTCAAATTGCAAAAGCGATATGTACTCTGCAAACCCTCAATAGATATAAAGACCTGGAAAATATGAAGTCAAAGTTGCCCCTCAAATTATTCATAATATCTGTTATTAATAATTTAATATTATCCTTTTGTGTATGTATAAATATGTGTGTACATATAAATGCCTTATAAGTAATATAATTATATAAAATATTTTTAATAAAAATATTTCATGGATGGGGTGGGACTTCTGGGTGGCTCAGTCAGATGAGCATCTGACTCTTGGTTTTGGCTCAGATCATGACCTCATGGGCTGCGGGGTCGAGGCCCAAGTGGGGCTCCACGCTCAGTGGGGGGCTGGCTTGAAGGTTCTCTCAGGCCCCCTCTGTGCCTCCCCGCACTCGTTCACTTGCACACGCGCTCTCTCTCTCTCTCAAATAAATAAATAAATCTTTAAAAAATATTTAATGGGCATCCCCTATATCAGTTCATACAGAATCATCTTACTATTTTTCATGACCACATTATATTCTATGGTATGTACATAAAATAATTCATTGGTGTACATACCGTGAAGGGGCAATTAGGTTTTTCCAGCTTCCTTAGTTTTAGAACAAATTCTTCAATAAACATTTTCGTACATTGTCTTAGTCAGCCTGGGCTGCTGTAACAAAATACCATAGACTTGGGGGGTTTAGACAGGGACATGTATTTCTCACAGTGTGGGAGGCTGGAAGATAAAGGTACTGACGGATTTGATTCTGAAGATCATCTTCCTGGCTGGCAGACTGCCGCCTTCTTAGTGTGTCTTCACATGATGTGTGTGTGTGAGAGAGAGAGGGAGGGAGGGAGGGAGGGAGGGAGGGAGGGAGGGAGCGCTCCTGTCTCTTCTCATAAGGACACTAATCTCATATGAGGACCCCACCCTCATGGCCTCATCTAAACCTAATTGCCTTCCAGAGGCCCCACCTCTGGCTACCACCGCATTAGGGGTTAGGGCTTTAACATATGGATTTGGAGGGGGACACAGTGACTATATAGCATACATATATACACGTGCATGTATATAAATATTGGTGAAGGATAGCTTCTAGAAAGGACAATTTTTGGTCAAATTAACTTCTATTTTTATTCCTAAGAGATTATGACTGAGCAGTGTAAGAAAATGCCCTGACTTTCATGAGCAT
The DNA here is from genome assembly GCF_009762305.2 of Zalophus californianus. Lineage (NCBI taxonomy): Eukaryota > Metazoa > Chordata > Mammalia > Carnivora > Otariidae > Zalophus > Zalophus californianus. The sequence goes on from NC_045597.1 coordinate 5,103,390, forward strand.
ATTACTATTACATATTACAGCACATTACTATTAACAAGTATTTATGACTCTTTCCATCCCAGAATAGCCTTTGTGCTCTACCATCTGCCTGAGAGACAGTTTCATTTTCCTTTTGAAAATGAGTATGTTTAAATAATTGACCTAAAGCATTGAGAACTCAAAACTTTCCTATACTACCTAACTGCACTGTCAAATCAGTAAAGCAGTAAGTTAAATAGTTAATTAATTAGGGGCACCTGGGTGGCTCAGTCGTTAAGCGTCTGCCTGCGGCTCAGGTCATGATCCCAGGGTCCTGGGATCGAGCCCCGCATCGGGCTCCCTGCTCCGCGGGAAGCCTGCTTCTCCCTCTCCCACTCCCCCTGCTTGTGTTCCTTCTCTCGCTTTGTCTCTCTCTGTCAAATAAATTAATAAAATCTTAAAAAAAAGAACAGGAATAGTTAATTAACTATAGTCATGATACCGTATTGCATACATGGAGGTTGCCGGGAGAGTAGATCTTAAAACTTCTCACCACAAGAAAAAAATTTTTTAACTTTGGTGATGGATGTTAGCTATACATACTATAGTGATCATTTTGCAATATGTACTAACATTGAATCATTATGCTGTATGCCTGAAACTAACATAATGTTATGTGTCAATTATACCTCAATAAAAATAGTTAAATAATAAGTATATGCAAAAAATTTAGGAAGGGGTTGAGGTAGGGATCATTAGACCCTTCCAGCTAAGACTTAATCATTCGAGCATGTTTTAAAATAATTTGGCTTTTGGGCGCCTGGGTGGCTCAGTTGGTTAAGCGACTGCCTTCGGCTCAGGTCATGATCCTGCAGTCCCTGGATCGAGTCCCACATCAGGCTCCCTGCTGAGCAGGGAGTCTGCTTCTCCCTCTGACCCTCTTCCCTCTCGTGCTCTCTCTCTCTCATTCTCTCTCTCTCGAATAAATAAATAAAATCTTTAAAAAAAAAATAAATAAAATAAAAAAAAATAAAATAAAATAATTTGGCTTTTTAAAAATAATTATATTTTAAATATAATTTAATATAATTTAAATATTTTTAATAATTAATTTAATTAATTAAATAATTACTATGAGATCCAAAATAGCCATAGGTATTGATTTATACCCTCTAAGAAATATGCCATAAATTTATCTTGACTAAAATGATATACATCCATAGTAGACACTTTGAATTTCTTCTGTTCCTATGGTTAGACTTGTAGAAATCATGTGCCTATTTTGTAAGCTTAAAAAATATGACTTGAAACATCATCTATGAACATGATTGTCTATAAACAAAACAGTCTTTTATCTCTTAGTCAAAGGATGTGTTCAGACTTTACAGGTAGCTGGGTTATAAAATAATAAAATATATTTTAAAGTAGAATATCTTGTTCAAGAGGGGAACTTATTAACACTTTTTCATCACTGTGTTTTTCAAATATTGAGTAGATTTTTAAATCACATTAAAAAAATCAGTATATCGGGGCTGCTGGGTGGCTCAGATGGTTAGGCTTCTGCCTTCGGCTCTGGTCGTGATCCCAGGGTCCTGGGATCGAGTCCCGCATCAGGCTCCCTGCTTGGCGGGGAGCCTGCTTCTCCCTCTGCCTCTCTCTCTGTCTCTTATGAATAAATAAATAAAATCTTTAAGAAAAAAAATCAGTATATCTACGAAAGTAAGACCTCAGAGCTTTGAGAGAAGTCAAGGTCATATTTTATGATAAAAATTGTATCGAGGAACTCAAAATTCAGCAAAACATGCCATCTTTTATGTACTATTAACTATAATCATACTTCTGTGCACTTATTTAAAAATCATCAGATAGTTTAATTTCAGTAGCTAATTGTGTATGTTATGTGCATTTTGATCTGATACCATGCAAATATACCTATAAGATAATTATTTTCTCTCACTGTGAATATTTTCCCTCTTCTTTGTTTCCAAAGTGCTTTGCTCACATCCCCTCCCTTCCTCCCTCCCTCCCTCCCTCCCTCCCTTCCTCCCTTCCTTTCTTTTCTTTAAATTTAAATATAATTAACATTCCGTGTTATATTAGTGTCAAGTGTACAATATAATTATTCAACAATTCTATACATTACTCCATGCTTTCTATCTTTTTCTTTTTATTGAAGTCTAATTGACATACAGTGTTATATTAATTTCAGGTGTACAATAGTAATTCCACAGTTCTGCATGGTAAGCTATGCTTACCACAGTAAATGTAGTTACCACCCGTCACCATACAACGTTATTGCAATATAGACTCTATTCCCCATGCTGTACTTTTCTTTCCTTGCCTTATTTATTTTATAACTAGAAGGTTGTCCTTCTTGGTCCTCTTCATCTAATTCATCCAGCCCACATCGCCCAAACCCTCTCTTCTGGCAACCAAAAGTTTGCTCTCTGTATTTATGATTCTGTTTCCTATTTGTTTGTTTGTTCATTGGTTTCGCTCTTTAGATTATACATAGAAGGGAAATCACATGGTTATTTCTCTTTCTCTGGCTTGTTTCACTTAGCATAATACCCTCTAGGTCCATCCGTGTTGTCACAAATGGCAAAATACCATTTTTTTTTATGGCTGACTAACATTCCAGTGTGTGTGTGTTACATCTTCCTTATCCATTCAGCTATTGATGAGCACTTAGGTTGCTTCCATATCTTGGCTATTGTAAATAATGCTATAATGAACATAGGGGTGTGGATATCTTTTCAGATTAGAGTTTTTGTTTCCTTTGGGTAGATACCCAGTAGTGGAATGGCTAGATTGATAGCATTGCTACTTTAAAGTTTTTGAGGACCCTCCATACTGTTTTCCACAGTTGCTGCACCCATTTACATTCCCACCAACAGTGTACAAGGGCCCCCTTTTCTTCTATCCTCAGACAACACTTGATATTTCTTATTTTTTCGATATTAGCCATTCTTATAGTTATGTGTCTCCATATTTGATTCCTCCCGTACTATTCCACAAGCTCACTCACTCATTAAAAGGTGTACATTATATGTTTATTTTATCCAGAAGTTCTAGGTGTTCTGCATCTGCAGTTTAAAACACATACTGGCCAGTCTATTGCTGAAAATAGACACCTGTTCACATCTTGTTTCATTGCACTCTCATATTTTTCTTATGACTAGTGTTCAAGAGAGGAAACAGGCACAGAATTTTAAGTGGAGGAAACACTGGTGACAGGCGTGGCTCTGAAGACTCTGAACAGCACATGCTCAGCACTGACTTTATCCTGCCGTGGACTAGTGTCAAGGGTTGCTGCCTTCTTCTTCTCCAGATATTAAGGTCTTTGAAGGTAGAGACATGAACAGCTATTCTTCTTGGTACCTGCAAACATTTGTTGAGTGGAATCTAGCTTTTTAGACTGTGGTCTCCATTTGCCTGTAATTACAAGTACATTTTAATAAGTTAGTATTGAGTGAAATTGAAACAAAAATCACTATACTTCTTTGAAGTATTAGCACTTCTCTTCTTTGAATTGTACAACACATCAGCAATTTGTTTCTTATTTGCATTAGTTCAGTGCATTGCCCTGGCACAAGACAGAGGTAAGGAACCGTCACGTGACCTTTCTTAGCCTGACAATTACTGATTTTAACAGTTCCAAAATATTGATTGTTAGTTTGTATAAAAATTTCACTGATAGTTTAAAGTATTTGACTTTTCTGTGATCTTATTTGCTACGCACATAGCTATTACCCTGCTAAATACAATATTAACAACAAACTTCTTAATTGATTTTTTATTTTCATTAATCATTAAAAAATTGTACCATAAGAATTAGAAGAAGGTAATGGAATTTTTATTGTGGATTTCAGTAGCTTGATTGCACAGCCACATTAAAGAATAAGTGGGACTTGAGTGCACTGCTACCCCTTTGTAGGTGGATTGTAGAATTTTTGTATTTATTTTACAGAGAAATGGGAGAATATGGAGTACAAATAGTTCTTTTAGAGAACCAGAGGCATATTTTTGACCTTCGCTTTTCAGTAAAGAAAGTATATCTATGCCAGGGGCCAAAATTATATAGATTTTAACTTGATTATTTGTCATTTCTATCCATAATAGAAATGTCACCAGGATTCACCTACTTCTGTGTCGGGGTGGAACGATGTAGCTTGTCTGTAAATTCCAGTGGCCAAGAACATATGTTATACTATATATAAAAAGTTTACACGTGTGTTTGGAGAACATATTGAAGTAATAGATGAAAAGAATAATAAAAATTCCCAAGAAAGATAAAGTGGTCACAACTGTCCTGTGAAGTTTTGGTGGGAGAGGGAGTCAAGTCTGTAAGTGATTGCCAGGAACTGTCAGTTGAGTGCAGCACAACATGGACATAAGTGAATGGGAAGCTTGGAGTGAATGAAGTTGGTAGAGCAATTTGAAAGAGGCAAGAGCAGATTGCAACACCATCACCCCATCTGCACATTGCCTAAACAACCCCCAAATAGAGGAAAAACTGAGAAAACACCCTGAAAAGAAAAACACACACACACAACTTTACGAGAAGTTTTGAAAAACCATATGATACAAAGAGATTTCCCCAGTTCAAAGCCCATTTCCAGCTTAATTCAATGTTTGTTTTTTTCCTCTCTCTCTCTCTTATCTTGGGGAACAGGCCTTGAACCATGAAATAACTCTCTCCATCCCTGATTCTGCCTGAAGTCGAAAAGACCAGACAACTCAAAATCTGAAGATTTTATAAGATGTCCATGTGCTCTAGGCCACAAGGGCTGGGCTATGGTTGGGCTCCAGGAAGCAAGAAGTTCTTTGCCCCATTTGCTCTAGACCCAGTGCTGAGATTCTTGATGACCATCCCCCCCCGCCCCAGTTTGCTCTTCTCGCCTCTGCTCTCCCCCCAGCCAGTCTTGCCCTCATTACCAGATCCATCACATTCCTGAACTCGCCTCCAGGACTCCATCTCATCAATAGCTATAGCACTATTTTAGGTGTGGAGTAGGATTCCTTTCTTGGTTCTGGTTGGTGAAAATGGGCAGAAGCTCATTATATAGGAAAGCATTAGCACAGATGTGCCAGCGCAAGCATTGGACCAACAGATCGCCTCAGAGTTGCTTCGTTCTTACAGTTTTCTGGGATAGAGGTACTCACAGAACACAGAGGACCGGGCAGGTGCTAAGATATGAGTAACAGGAGTTTGAACAGGGTCGGGTGGGGGGTGCAGAAAAATTCAAAGGAGAAATGGGAAAACTTTAAGGTTTTTGCTGAACAAAGAAAATAAACAGAGAGATATCTAAATAACTACACGATTTGATTAATGGTATACATTAATAATATAAAAATATTTAATAAACCAGAAACCAAGAAGTATTTAATAAACCAGGAGGCTCTATGTGATTTCCTTTTATATTAAAAAATCTAAGTTAAAAACGTCTATGATATTACCAAAGCTCCAGATAATTTTAATGATAGATGCAATAAATAAGTAAATATAAATCAGACTTGCTGATTTTTGTGCTATTAATAAAAGTTAAAAGTAAAGCTTATACCCCAAAATGTAAATTTAATAAAAAGGGCAAAGTGTGTCCTGTAGGGTCAATCCTTTGTGAAAAATAAAACATAAGGCCACCTGATAGAGAAGTGAAGATCAAATCATTCTTATTTTACTCATTTAAAATTTCATATTGCATATGTTTAAACCACGCAGGATTTCCCATAACATAAAGATTCCAAAGTAAGTCTCCTAAGCATTCGGAGCTCACAGTGGGATACTCTCTTCCAGGCTCCTTGTTTTGTCACCACAGTGTCATTTTGACTTTCCCCCTCCCAGCAACATACACTGTCTACACCACTGTCAAATAGTTCACATTCAAATTTCCTTCCTTCTCTTTTGTAATCACAGGAACAGCTGACCATCACTCAGTGATTGTCTTGTATTGGTCTGCTTTGATATGCCAGTTTCTTATGTGACTTGGTGAATGAATTATCTTTATTTTACTGATGGGCAAAACAGCCACCAAGGAACTTGGTAACTTGTCCATGGTAGCATGATTTAGGACGTTGAGGAGAAAGGAGTCAGCCACCTGCCTGAAGGGGAGCACAGGTTTGATGTCTGACCGGTGGGTTGGGGTCTAGGACTGTCTCACTTTCTAAGCCTGATTGGTAGTCCTGCTTCTCAAGCTGATATAGCCCTTTGCCCCTGGCTCTTGTATTATCCTGATCCACGTCAGAAGTGGTCTCTTTACACTAAAGTTCTTCACAACTTGCTTAGGAGCATTCGAAGGGCAAGAAAGCCAGCCTTCCTTCTCATTATGCCAGCAGCAAGCGCAGATTCTGGTTTCGTGCAAGGGCTCGCTAACTGCTGTTCCTGCTTCTTTGGACTCCCCCTTTCTTTTTTTTCCTTTTTTCCTTGTCTGTGTAAATACCATCCATGCTTCTTCCCTTCTCTACTGAGTGTCCCTTACCCTGTGAAAGCTCCCCGCTCTCCACAACCACCGCGCCTCCATTTTGAGCCTCCATAACACTACTTCCATCATGTACAATAAATGAACCTTATTTTTGGTGCATGATATTAGGGGACCTTTGTATCTCTTTTATTTTGTACTCTCCATTTATGTCTAAGCTTCTTGGTTCATAAACTTTTCGAAGACAAAAAACAAAATCTCTTTCTTCCACCTTATTCAGTATATCTGTGTTGCCCACAGAGTAAAGTTCAAATTCTGACACGAATGCTTTTTTTTTGTCCAGCTCTGCCCTTTTCCCTCACTCTGCTGTGTACCGTCACCGAGATATTCACAATTTCCGTAGCAGATGCCTCGGTGCCCCCAGGGATGGTGAAGCATGGACTTGGTAGTCTAAACCACCTGCCTTGAAATCTTACATCCTTTCCTTCTGTCTACGTGCTTTCCTCATTCGTAAAATGAAGACAATAATTCCTACATCAAGGGACACTCTGAGGACAGCACGAAATAATTGATGTAAAATCATGAAGCACCATTTCTAGTATGAGTAGCTACTCAGAAACGAGAGTCCCTTTCCTTCCCTTCTTGGAGAACCACACGTGTCCTTCTATCTCAGGTCAGTCCTGAATCTCTGTGGGGAACCATCTCTCCTTCTGTGCTTCTGTCGTGGTGTGCATACCCACTTCAGGGGTCCCCAGACCATCCTCCTGTTTGATGATTCGCTAGTGGGTCTCACAGGACTCAGAAAAGCTATTGTGCTCATGGTCATGGTTTCTTACAGCAAAAGGACGCAGAATTACAATCAGCCAAGGGAAAAGGTACATAGGGTGAAGACCAGGAGAAACCAGGCACCAGCTTCCAGGTGTCCTCTCCCGGTGACATCCTACTGATAGCCTTCGTCCCCTCAGCAGGGATGAGACAGCACCTGGGAAGTGCACCAACCAGGAAGCTCATGGGGCCTTGGGGTTCAGGGTTTTGTTGAGGGCCAGTACCATAGGCACGCGACACTGACCCCAGCTACTCACTCTCAAGCTCCGAATAAGTCAAACCACTGAACGGTGGGGGCTGAAGACCTCAGGGATATCTAAAAAAGGCCTTTCCTATAACTCACACTGTCAGCATAAACTATCTGGTTAAACCCATACAGTGTGGCCCCAAGGCTGCAGACACACCCAGTCACCATGATCAGGTAGGACCTTCCAAGGGCTGAGAAGTTACACCTCAGGAGCCCATCCAAGACCAGCCCTCCTGAAGCAGGTCTTTTTCCAGAATGTGCAGGACTTGGACCAATGAGCCTGCCAAAGTAACCCTTGGCTGCATACTGTTTTATTACGATGATATCACATGCCTATTTCTTCTATCTTTCCACTGTGTAGCATTTTATACTGAGTGGGTGAATTAATACCTGAGTATTAGGTAACTCCTACCATGGCCTCCCATTTCGTTATCCATATGTAATATTCATTCTGCATTTCTTCGTTCATCATTGAGTATAATAATTCAGAGACAAGTTTCTTTTGTTTCTCTTTTAGTTTCAGGGAACTGACTACAACATGAACTTTGTATTTGTTCAAACTTCAAACTTTGTATTTCTTCGGATTCTCAGAGAGCCTTCAAAGATTCTTAGCGATTTGAAGGTACAGGAGAAAGCAAAGGAGCTCAACATTGATCTTTACTTTAATTCAGAGCGCACACAGGGCAAAATGCACCATTTCTAGGCGAACAGAGACTACCTTCCTTGGAAGGCTTCGACCTCAACAAAAACCACTAAAAAGATAAGGGTCAAAGCTGATGTTTGTGAAGCTAAAGTGAGATAAGTGACTGCCTAAAGACATGAGTGGGATGAACCTGATGCCTTTTTTAAACTCCGTCTTTGTGATGATTGGCAGGGCCTGGGATCTGAGGGCAAAAGTAGGAAGAAGACCATGCCCAGGCTTCTCCACTTGGTTCAATTTAGTACTTCCTTGGATCTTAACAGTATCATCAAAAAACGTGTTTTGAAAACTTGTGGAGGATCCTTACTGAAATGGGTGAATAAAAGGAAAGAAAAAAGCAGATATAATTTCTTAAAAATGCCTCTGACCTAGTTGGAGACAAAAAATGCATGCAGGAAAAGGGCACATTTTTTATTCTTCCTACCTCACGGTCAGGCAGTATGTAGAGGGCTTTTATGGAGAACACAGGGTTTTGGAAGTTCAGACACAGAGGTGAGCGAATGTTTCTAAAACATCTCTTAAATCTCGTGTTCTTCAGCTGGCCAGGTCTAATATTCTAGGTATTTAGTTCATAAATGACATGACAGGTGAATATTTATGTAAGGCATAGCATGATTTCACCCAGTTTTACTTAATGTTAATGATAGTTTTCATTAATACAAGGACATTTATCATCAGTATATTTTTCCACTCAATTAAACTATAATTTCTCAAAGTTAATTTTACTAGATCTAATTTTTAAAAAAAGGAATATAGATTATTTCTACTTAAAACAATGATATTGAATGACAAGTCTGAAACCTTGGGGCCTAATCCATACCTTTGGTCTTTATTCAGCCTTCTGGTTTTGTTATTGCCCTTTTAACAAAAATATCCTCTGAATTTTGGTCTTTTAGGTGATCAGTTAAAATCAGTCAGTATACTCTGATTTTATACTCCATATTTTATAAGGTGTTTTTAAGTTCCACGTTAAGTATTAAAAGATGTGTCCTCATGTGACAACTGATTCCTTTGTAAAGAATAAGATTACATTGAAAACAACCTTAATGTCATGTATTTCTTTCTAATACCCATGATTAGATTATACTGCCATTAGTCAAAGGCATTCTTGCATCTAAAGGCTAAATTTGATGCCCCCGTAAAGAATCTTTAGAAGAAAAGTAATTTTAGAATAACTTTGCCTTGAGAAATACGAGTTTAGAGAAGAGCAAAATCACATTTATAAAACCTGTGGTAAAGGGGCACATGGGTGGCTCAGTCGGTTAAACGGCTGACTCTTGATTTCAGCTCAGGTCTTGATCTCAGTGTCCTGGGATGGAGCCCTGTGTCAGGCTTTGTACTCAGCATGGAGTCTGCTTGTCCCTCTCCCTCTCCATCTGCCCCTTCCCTCCCCACCAAAAATAAATAAATAAAAACTAAAAAAAAAAAAAAAAAAAACTATGGTAACTTTTTATTTTCATTATACACGGTCTGGTACATTTATAATACTAAATACAACTATAATAGCTATGAACTTTTAGATCTGCAAAATATGTCACCTTTCAAAAGATAGCACCATGTTGAAATCTCTCATGAGATTGACCAGGTGCAAAACAGATCAATGCTTTGCTTAACCACAGAATTGTGTGCCTTTTGCAGAAATTGAATTTGATGCCCGGAAAGATCTTTTATAGAACAAAAGGCCTTGAAACAAGTAAGCATATTGGGACAGAGCACACCCACTCTTAGCACAGAATAATACCCTGGATGTCAGTTGTTAGTTCATAATATTAGAGGTAGGTGCTAAGTCTGAGAATTTTTGAGATATGTGTTAAATTAGAAAAATAATTGGATGTTATATAAAGAGTCGCTAACCCCAGCTACCGAGCTCCCATCTACAGTCCCTCTGGGTGCAGAGCCTGGTTTGAGGGATGCACAGCTGTGCCTCTTGGGGATAAATGTGGAGGTTGTGAAACCCTGGAGATGTCCGGGCTTCTGGCTTTTTAATTTATCATTTTGTCACCTCCCACTCTTGCCTCTTTGGGGGTGAGATGAAAGAAATGAGGTATAAAGGAATATTCATTTCACTTTTTAATTAAACATTTGCTTTGGTTCCAAAATACAAGACTTCACTTCACATGCACAGAAAAGTGTGTGTGTGGGGGGGGGGTAGTTAAACCTAGAAATGGTTTTCGTACACACAAGGGACTTATACTTACTTTTGCTTTAGCAGAAAAAAACTTCTGCTTGGACCCAATTGGCTTTCACATATTGTAGCCTTGGAATGAGGATATTTCTTGAACTCTGTCAGTGCAACCAAGTGTCATGCACCGTAAGAGTACAACCCTATAATATTATTGTGATCTCTGATAAAAAATATTTTCTATTTTATATGTATATTATGTATGAAATATTTGTCAGTCTTTGGCTTTATTGTCTTTCATGTTTCATCTGAGAAAGCCTTCTTTCACGGCCTGTTTGCAAAATGGATCTGTTTATTTATGTCTATATTGTATTTTAAAAGCTTTTATCAATGTGTAATTTATTAGCGCACTTGTGTAAAGTGAAAAGAACTATTTTAAAAGTAATTGATGCTTATTTTCCATCTGCATACCTTCTTTGGAGAAGTGTCTGTTCAGACCTTTTGCCCATTTTTAAATTGGGTTCTTTCTTTTCTCATTGTTGAGTTTTCTTTGTATACTTTGGATACCAGTCCTTTTTCAGATATGTGTTTTGGGAATACCTTCTCCCCAGTCCTTGGCTTGTCTTCTTGACCGTGTCTTTATAGAGCACAAGTTGTTAATTTAATGAAGTCTAACTTACCAATTTTTTTCTTTCCTGGATTATGCTTTTGATGCTGTATCTAAACTGCTCTTAAAAATAGTCTAGTAATGAAAAAAAAATTACTAGGCTGGTGACAAATATTAAGTAACTACTTTCTTTATATTGAAATAACACTTAGTCATAGGTGGAAAATGAAAACTTCGTTCCAGACCTTCTGTTCTTTGTCTCTGTATGTCCATTTTGCTCCATCGGTATACTCTTTGGAAAATTTTAATTTAAACCTTTTAAGAGTGAATAAATCAAAGCAGTTTTCCTTAGGTCCCAAAACATGTTGAAGGTCAAGGAAGTTTCTTTTTAAACTTTAAATGCCTTCCTGTTGAACTTCACTTTGTGCCTGATCTATCACCTGCTCCTTTTTCTATCACAACCCCGGGAACTAGTGGCCCTTGACTTTGCCTGGCAGGCATTTCCTGTCCAGAGCAGCACACTCCTCCTTTGATAGTTTCATCCCTCATTCTGTCAGTCCACATTCTGGTGTGTGCTCCCTGTGTCCCTGGCCACTCCTGAGAATGAGGCAGCCCAAGGCTGTTGGGGTTTGCACACCCTGTTTCTTCTGCCTGGAGTGCCTTTCCCACTGTTTCTTTTTCCTTCTGTTGCTGTCATCTACCTCTCTCCACACATATACATGTATATACACATATATATGACATACAAGAACTGTACATAATTAATATATACACTTTGATGAGTTTGGAGGTAAGTGTACATCAGTGAAACAATCGGAATAATCTATGCCATACACCTATCCATCCAAAAGTTTCCTCCCACCCTTTTATCTATCTATCGATCTATCTATCTATCTATCTATCTCTCATCATCATCTGTCATCTATCTATCTTTCTATCTATCTATCATCTATCTAGTAAGAACACCTAACATAAGATCTACCCTCTTGCCAAATTTTAAGATTGCTGTCCAGTATTGTTAACAATAGGCACTATGCTGTGCAATAGATTTCTAGGATTCATTCATCCTGTTTAGCCAAAACTTTGTACCCTTTGACCATCACCTCCCCGTTTTTCCTCCCCCCAACCCCTGGCACCAACCATTCCACTCTCTACTTCCAAGACTTTGGTAGTTTTAGATTCATCATGTAAGTGGGATCATGCAGTATTTGTCCTTCTGTGATTGGCTTATTTCACTTAGCGTAATGACCTCCAGGTTCATCCATGTTGTCACAAATGGCAGGATTTCCTTCTTTTTTTAAGGCTGAATAATGTTCCATTGCATGTAGATACCATATTTTCTTTATCCATTCATCTGTCAGTGGACATTTTTGTTGCTTCTATGTCTTGGCTGTTTTGTGAATTATGCTACAATGAATATGGGGTGTGGGTATCTCTTTGAGATCCTGATTCCAAGTCCTTTGAACTTCTACTCAAAGTAGAATTTCTGGGTCATCTGGTACCTCTATTTTAGTTTTTTGAGGAACCTGCATGCTGTTTTCCACAGTGGCTACACCAATTTATATTTCTACCAACAGTGCACAAGGGCTCCTTTTTTTTTCCACATCCTCTCTGACGTTTGTTTTCTTGTTTGTTGTTTGGGTTTTTTTTTGTTTGTTTGTTTGTTTGTTTGTTTTTGATAAAGCCACCCTAATAGTTACAAATGGCCAACAGGTATATAAAAAGGTGCTCAACATCACAAATCATCAGGGAAATGCAAATCAAAACCACAATGAGATATTGCTTCTTTTTGCTTACAAATGCTAGGTAAAGACCAGCTCAGGTACTATTTCTGCCAGAGACCTTCTCTGGTCCCCTCTATTTAATAAAGTGTCCCTTATCTCTCTTGCCACAGTGGTTCTACAATGCTCATTATGCCATATGTGAGGGCTGGTCACTTATTTATCTTCTGAACTGTTCCTTCTGTTGTAAGATATGCCTTTCCTTTGTTTTCCTATATTGCGTCTAGAATGAAATCGGCAATAAGTAGATGGTCTTTTTTGAACCAAATAACAAATGAACACATGCAAAAATGCAAAATGCTTCCCTCTGTATTATTTTCTTCCTCTTGCTTTGTTTTTTTAGAGCAGTAAAATGATAAGTATAGAGCATGAGTGATTACTCAAGGATAGTGCTGCAGAGTGTTTGTCAGTTAAACCATGTGGCCTGCACACCATAAAGAAGAATTCGCCACACAGAAATGAGCAGGCAAGGTGGAGGCGACGTCTGTGTTTGCATTTGGAAATATCTCTGAAGCTACCAGAGTCTGCACTTGTAACAAGTGGAGAAATAAATTTGAACAGCGTTGCCAAAGATAAATAAATAAATCAATGGAAGCATGCTTGGAAAGTGTTTATTTGTTGGGCTTTCTTAACCAAAACAAATGTTAGAACATTTGTTTAAAAGACTACCTTAGATTTCTGTTTACATCTGTTCATATTATCTTCAATTGGCCATTTAGCCTTGAGCAATAAATAAATCGTAGTGTGTTCAAAACCACATATATGCTTTTCTTTTATCTTAGCCTAGAAAGATAAAGTTACCAGTTCAGCAAATGGAATATTAAGCATGTTCCTAATGGGGTTTTATGCTAGTAAGTGTTCAAATTATTCCTGCTTCTCTCCTGCTGACCACAAATTCTTGGGCCTCAGCACATTGTTTGTAGATGCAAATTTGCTTAACCAATTATTTCATCAATTATATCAATACCGATATTAGTTCTGCATGTGTGAAAATCTCAGCGTTCTTCTACAGTCTCTTGATTTCACATGCTGTGTTTCTCACAGGTCCAATGGGAATGCTAGTTCTGCCTGGCTTCTGGCTGGTTAATGGGGTGTCATGGGTAAACTACCTCATCACGGCAGGTTTTAGATTCTTCACCAGCAAAATGAGGAATTTAGAGAAAATCCTTGAATGCCTCCTCCAATGCTCATCTTCCATGGACACATTATTGTGTCATCGCCTCGTGAAGAGGTTCTACTTTAAACCAGACCATCACTGTCGGGATGTACCCTTCTTCACTATTAAAGCAGGTTCTAGTCAACTTTAATGGGAAAATTAAGTAAGGAAACACTCTTTCCAGCAATGTGATCATTGAATCTTTCTGTGTGTTACCTTCTTCCTGGCATCCTTCTGCCTTCTGCTCTCAAGTCAACAGATACCATATAAATGTTAACATCTTAAACTCCCTAACGAAATGAAGACAGTAACTTACAGAGCTGCTCAGTGGTGACAGAGAACATATTATGGCAACTGTGGTGGAAATTTCTCATCGATCAAATCTCATCTCTCTAATGAGATGATACCCTTTGATTTTAAATACCATTTTTTTTAAAAAATATGAACATGACAGTATACTTCTCACAAGCCAACCATATAAACCACTCTGAGCATAGACGAGTTCTGTTTCATTTTTTTGAAATAAAGCCCATAAGAAATCTGGGGGTGCATAAGGAAGTCAAAGGGTTCATAAGACCTGTCTTGTCGCTGAAAATAAGACTGCTGGAAACTCTCATGGTGGGAAGAGTTTCCCCATTTGTGCACCAGGGAGTAAAAGCCTGATGCAGAGACAGGGACTACTGTTTAGAATCTCTAAATATTTTATCAAACTGAATAGGCCAAGTAGAGAGTTTCATTCAGATGTGGTCTGATTTATTTGGGCGATTCCTACTGGTCCCAAGCAAAGAATTCTTAAGTTGTTAGATTACTCAGATAACAAGCACATTCTGAAAAATTAATGATAAATGTCCTGGGCAACATAAATCTCAGTGATAGTGTGATCTAGTTGTTGACCATTGCTTTCACTTTTATGGATTGCAGTTTAGGGAAAAATAATATCTTGTGCTCAAGCTCTGCATTAAACAGGGGCAGTGGTGTCGGGAGAGAAAGCCCTAACTCTTGACAAATTTCAATTCTAGGCTATTCTTCCGCCCTCTGACATGGATTGCTTACAGTCTGTAGCACTGAAGAAGGTCCTTACAGCTCCCTTCCCCCACCACCTAGCGTTTTTTTAAAAATATGCTTTGTTTTATATTTTATATTTATTTAAATAACGTGTAATGTATTGGTTTCAGAGGGACAGGTCTGTGATGCATCAGTCTTATATAACACCCAGTGTTCATTCCATCACGTGCCCTCCCCAATGTCCATCACCCAGTTACCCCATCCCCCCACCGCCCCCCTCCCCTCCAGCAACCCTCAGCTTGTTTCCTATGATTAAGAGTCTCTTATGATTTGTCTCCCTCTCTGGTTTTGTCTTGTTTTATTTTTTCCTCTCTTCCCCTATGCTCCTCTGTTTTGTTTCTTAAATTCCACCTATCAGTGAGACCACATGATCAGTGTCTTTCTCTGATTGACTTATTTCGCTCAGGGTTTTGACAATCCTGCAGTCAAACAGGGAGCACTGCAAAATAAGGTACGGCGATCCAGGGTTTTTACCCAGTGAGCTGAAAACTCATGTCCACACAAAAACTTGCACATGGATGTTTATGGGAGCTTTATTCATAATAAAGCAACCAAGATGTCCAGTAGGTGAGTGTATAAATAAATATCCAGACAATGGACTTTATTCAGAGCTAAAAAGAAATATGCAATGAAGCCATGAAAAGACACAGAGGAACCTTAAATACATATTACTAAATGAAGGAAGTCAGTCTGAAAAGACTGTCTACTGTAAGATTCCAACTCTGTGACATTCAGGACAAGGTAAAACTATGGAGATGGCGAAAGGGTCGGTACTCATTAGGGGCTGGGAAGGAAGAAGGGTTGAACAGGTGAGCCATAGGGGATTTCTGAGGCCGTGGAACCACTGTGTATGATACTACAATGGTGGTTACATGTCATTATACATTTGTCCAAACCTAATAGAATATGCAGCAGTTAAGAGTGAACCCTAATGGAAGCTATGGACTGTGGGTGGTGATGGTGTACCATGGGAGGTTCATCAGTTATAGCAAATATACCATTCGGTCAGGGGATGTCGACAGTGGGGGAGGCTGTGCAAGTGTGGGGGCGGGGGCCATATAGGAAATCCCTTTATGTTACAGTCAATTTTGTTGTGACTCTCAAAGTGTTCTAAATCTATTTTTTTTAAAAAATAAGGCAATACTTATGGGCAGTTATAGAATTTTTGAGGTGTCCAATTTAACCTGTGATTTCATTAAACATTAACATTGAAGAACTTAGTTTAACTGGGAGACAGTGTGTTATATTGACAAGTAAAGCAAAAATTGGATTATTAAAAACACTCCCATTCCACTTTAATTTAACTTAATAAAAATGGTCACTAGCCAGCCCTAATGTACTGGTAATAATACGTAAGTCTCTTTCATCTGCCTAATGGCAAAAAGATTTAACCCCTTGCAAACCACCACCATAACAACACAATCACGAGAAAGGGTCTGTGGGCCTAGGAAAATCATCTGAATGGTGGACAGTTTCCTGAGGGACCTCCGGGGTGAGTGTGTAAGGATCATATTCTGTCCAGAACGATGCTGTTAAACTGGTCATGGCAGAAATATTTCCAGATTTTTCATGTTTTCAACAGAAACCAGAGCGTAAAAACCTCCCAATTTAAAAATCATGCCTCAATGTTAAGTGAATCTTGGCAGACGAAAACAAGCATGTCCACAAGCCCAGTGTGGCCTTGGGTCACCAGTGTCCCACCTGCTAAAGTGAGAGAGATGGTTTGAGAAAGAGACTCTTGAGGAGTGCCGACCTAAGGTGGAGTGGAGCTGGGAGGAGCGGGTGGGAAAGC
Source organism: Zalophus californianus (assembly GCF_009762305.2). NCBI lineage: Eukaryota > Metazoa > Chordata > Mammalia > Carnivora > Otariidae > Zalophus > Zalophus californianus. The sequence continues at coordinate 5,120,062 of NC_045597.1, forward strand.
AGAAGGAGAAGGAGGCAGCAGGGAGGTCAGTGAAATAAAGTGCATCGGTGCATGAGAAAAGGAAGAGATGGGGCGGACGGGGAGAGAGAGAAGGGAAGGAAGAAAACAGTGTGAAATCAGGCGAGTGATAAAGCAGAGGGCAAGCAAGCAGGATGAGGTGAGATCTGCACCCTGTTCCTGGAATTCACATCCTAACAGATAAGGCTGAAGGCAATCCACCGTATTGGGCCCCTAAGGTTACTTTTGACCTTTGCCACTGATAGGAGTCAAGCGTTAGGGGGATAAATGTCGTTTAGGGACGGGAAAAAGACACAGATGGTGGGAAATTGGAAAGCATTATGCGCACTTTACTTATTTGAGAAGCCTGACCGTTAAGGGAAAGAAAGTGATCAGAGACTATGGAGATAAGGTGAAGTCAAGAGAGAAATAATTTTCCTAGTTAAGGGAAGAGATCTGCTCAAGTGCAAAGCAGAAGTGAGAAAAGCAGCAAGGAGGACAGTGAATGAAAAGTGCCGGAGGAAAAGAGGAAATGGGCTGAAATCTCCCAAGAGTTTATTTAAATATGCTTCTGCTTGCACTTATTTTTAAAATGACACTATGCCCTATCATTCTGGAAGCTCCTATTATTTCACACACTCACGGCTTATTAAGTGCAGTTTGTTCTGGGGATTATAACCCCTAAGTGATCTGGACACAGCATGTTATTATCAAGCTTTGAATTCATCTAATCTAGCTCCTGTGCTTCAAGAGAAGGTATCTTTAGACACCCACAATATAATAACTAGGAGGGGAGATCAGGAAAACCTAATTAACTCATCCCAGACCTTCCCCTCCCCCCCACCCCAACTGACGAGTCTGCACGGTTCTATAAATCTCACGGATGGGTCCGTCTATCTGCACCCGCACCCTGGCGCAAGAGAGGCAGACATTTCCACCTGCTGATGTGCTGGCTGCCTCCTGCCATCCCTGGTGTGCAGCCCCAGAACTCGGAGCCAGCCTGCGGTCCGCACGCCCGGTCTGCTCAGCAGAGCCCGGCCGTCCTAATTGCCTCCCTTTGGGTTTTCATTTCATCTACAGGGGAGCTGGTTTCCGAAGGTCCGCATCCTTTGTGGAAGCAAAATAATACGAAACCCAGTGTGATTTCCTGTTCTGTGACTCACGCCCCATCTGGCACAGCCGGGAAGTGAAACATCGTCTCTGGGCCACCAAGTATTTAAAATGTAGCGCATCGTTGGAGGTTTCCACAGCCCGTTCAAAGCCTATATTTTCCGTTGGTTAAATATTTAGTGTTGGCAACATGAATTTGGATTCTTTCATCCTCTGGCAGATTAGCTCTTTGTGACTATTAGGGATGTCTAGTGAGATTGGCACAGCCTTACTTCGTTCCTCAATTTTAAGCTGGTTCGGGCCCCGGGGGCTGGGGGCTGCGCGCATGGCATCCGTAAGACACCTTACACGGGGCAGCCCGGCCACCCTCTGTTCCTGTGTCCCTGTGCGCAGCACACGTCTGGCTCCTCGTCGTTCCCGGAGCCCAAGTCACTCTGGGCAGCAGTCGAAACGTCATGCTTCTGCCTGGTCATCTGACTCCTGTACTTCACCCCCTGGTATTCCTTCCCTGAATCACTGCAGAAACAGTTCTATTAAGGTCTCAGGCTTTAGGCGCATCCACTCTTTCAACTGCCTTTGTTCCATTCTCTTCTTAGTCCTCACCACCCCCGTCTTCCTTCCCTCTCCAGAGGTGGCCCGAAGCCAGCTTCTCGTCCAGGGGCCTGTCGGTCTCTGCGGTTCTGGGATGGACACGTTCTTGTTTCCCCACCTCCCTTCGGATGATTCCTCCCCCCTGTCTTCCTCATTCACCCGTTTCCTTTCCCCAGTCCTTCAGCTGTAGGTGGTCTTTAAGATCTGGCTACACTCTCCTCTTCACAGGGCTGTCTAGCACGCTGGATCTTAGCTCCAACTCAGAGCCAACTCCGAGATCTGTCTCCTGTGCAGGGCACTAAGTGGAATGCGGCTCCGGGCTTGGCTTCCAGGGGGACTGGTGGTGGAAGGCGTGTCACTATTTCTGTCCTCTTCTCAGTTCGTGTGCCTTGTTCCGGTCACCCTTCCTCGCTGTCTCTCAACCCCCACATCCCCCTGGAGAAACACCTGGAAGAAAACTGCAGGTGTCTAAATTGGCCAGTGCGAGGTAGTGAATGAGACAGGTCACGGAGAGCTGTCTGCTCTGCTCCCTTCCCGGCTGCGGAATCCTAGCAAGGCATCCAACTTCCGTGTGCCTCTGTTTCCCCTATCTGCTCCCTTCCCAGCTGCGGAATCCTAGCAAGGCATCCAACCTCCGTGTGCCTCTGTTTCCCCTATCTGTAACATGTGGAATGTTAATGAGCCCTACTGCATAGGTTGTTATGATCATACAATGAGTTACTATGTTTAAAAGACTGAGAATAGCCTCCGACACATATTAAGAGCTGTGTGGTCGTCCGCTATTATTATGAAACACAGTTTTGTTCGCTAACCTACATTTCTAGCACCATTCTCTCTCCTGAGCTCTAGGGGCAGGTTAGTGTCTTGACCTCCATGCTCCCCAAGCTCCTGACAACAGGATCAAAATCCAATTTCTCTTTACCTACGTCTACCAGTCTGCTTGAGCGTTATCTTCCTGGGCTTTTAGAGAAAAATCATCATTAGATTCCCCCAGCATTCTTGTTTGAACCTCCTCAGTCACTTTAATTTCTTTATCTCTTTTACCCTCCAAATATACCCTCTGCAATGTTACCTCTTCCCTTTTTATCCATTTCATTCTTCTAGTTCCATTGTCAGTGATCTAGGTCAGGCTTTCTTCTCTAGTTTGGACAATGGAAGGTCTCCCAACCGGTTCTTCTTCCCTTTCTCCATACCACCCCACCCATCCTCCGGTCCTGCCCGCCTCAGCCCGTGCGATGTTCAGACAGCACCGCTGGGCTCTGCAGCGTTCAGGGGGAGAGCCAGAAAGAGCCCTTCTGCTCCAATCACATCAGCTTGAAAAGGGCAATGCCTACATGAACCTATTTGGGGCATAACATTGTTATTCCCTCAAATCTCTAACATGTAAGTCTGTTGTGCCACTTTCAGACATTTAACTTTCTTTTTTTTTTTAAAGATTTTATTTATTTATTTGAGAGAGACTGAGAGATAGAGAGCACGAGAGGGAAGAGGGTCAGAGGGAGAAGCAGACTCCCTGCTGAGCAGGGAGCCCGATGTGGGACTCGATCCCGGGACTCCAGGATCATGACCTGAGCCGAAGGCAGTCGCTTAACCAACTGAGCCACCCAGGCGCCCGACATTTAACTTTCAAAAGCAATCCCAGGGCTGCTGGTGTACACAAGTGTGGGTCCATTATGGACCCTGTCCCCTAAAATAGCTCCTGGCAGGTCGTAGGTGCTCGTTCTATGTGTTTCACGTGATTGAATAAATCAGTAATGCATGCAAAAGTGCATAAAGGAAACACAACAAATGAGTGTCAGGGCCATGACCCATCTTAGACACCGTCCCTCCCATTTCTCCATGAAATATTGTATAAATATTCTATTTCTCCACTTCCGTGAACAAGGCCAACTCTATGCCAAGGTAGGATGAAGTGATCCAGCGTACCAGACTACCAAAAATTATCTCCTCGACTTCCATGCCATGTGACTGAAATTCCTAATACAGGAATTTCTCTTTAGGTTCAAGTACCGGAAAGAGAAGAACACTATTAAAAATTCAAATGATCTCTTTAATACATCTGCATCATTTTTTTCCCTCTTTTGGTCCAATTAGCTCCAGTCATTGTCACACAGTGAGTGGGCACTGGTTGAGAGATACGGCTTGGTGCCAAGTTGGAGCCAGCTATGCGCCATGTGGGGCCAAGACACAGGGCGACTAGAATTCAGGAAAGAGCGGGAAGGCTGAGGGCCAGAGGCTGTGCTAATGAACACTGTATGAGAAAGAAAGGGGGCAAATTCAAGCTTGGGTGGGTGGGGGGGGGTGGCAGAAGGTAAACAGAAGACAAAGGGTCAAAGTCACCCTATATCTGAAAGAGCAACCATGCTGTTCCCTGGGACCTGGAGTTGGATTAGGAGCCCTTTCAATGCTCCTGACTTTAGCAAGCTCATACCACTGCCTCCCAAGTGCAGCCCAGAAAGGTCAAGTGCGGACAGTCCCTGCACTTCGGCAGTGGCTGCGATTATCAGGTAGGTTCTCATGCTCCAGCCTCTGCAGCTGCTTAATCGCTGTGAGCCCTGACACCAGACGGCTGGCTTCAAATGCAGCCGAGTTGATTGTGGATGCTGCCCTGTGGTTGAGCTCACAGCGCACACAACACACATCTGCACTTCATTGGGTGAGTGACCCCTGGCCATTTACTTCTACTTGCTATGCCTCATTTCTTCCTCTGTGAAATGGGACTAATAGAAACAGCCCCCTGAGAGAGCTAGAAAAAGGGATGGATAAAATCATACCTGTAAAGTGCTCAGTAGGGTGCGTATTGCCAAAGCTCCATAAAAGCTAGCTCTCGTTATTCCTACTAGTAGTGCAGAAAGGGGAATGTGTCCAGCAGATTGTGTCACTCGTAGAAATAAGCTTCCCAGAGTGACTGGACTCAGAATGGTAGGTTTTGTGGAGAGAGGAGAGATGCAGTTAAGTGTGAAGGCCCTGTTGGGTCTAGTTTGGGTGAATCTGCAGAGAAGGACCAAGGCAGCAAGAGGGCACCCAGAGTTGGCAGAAATCTTGTTGGGGAAATAATAATTGTAATAATAATAATAATAATAATAATGACAAATCTTGGAAAGCAAAATGTTGTTACTTTATAACTTAGCCACTGGCCACTCCTGACTTAACCAGCATGGCCAACCAGGAAAAGTTACTTCGGGAAACATTCTTGTTCATGAAAGGGCCCACCAAAAGACTGAGCACACGTTTTTGAAATGCAAACAGCTATGCAGTACCTCCTCCGTTCATCAGACAAATATTTATTTTGTATCTACTATTTGTCGAGCAATGCCAGGTGCTAAGTGTACAATGGTGAGGAAAAAGGTCTCTGCTCCTGCTCTCACAAGGCAAACATATGTCCTACTGGCTCAGAATGAACCATGTGATTACTGCAGACATTGCCAGACTTCTTAACCTATAAATGCCTCTGCACAACTGAGGTACTGATGTTCTCTGCAATGATTGAGTGGTGTTCTATATTTTTTTTTCCACCCGGAAACATGAGTAATAAGCTCGCAGAACAAAGTAGAAGAGGATTTTGCCATAGAGTCAACTTATCCTCTTCACCATTTCTTTATTTCAGTATAAGAATAGGCAAACCAAGACACAAAAAAGATGTGGGAAGGGAGTAACCATCATAAATTATAGGTCGTCCTTGAGGAAACAATACCTCCTCTGGGAAATTAACCTCCAAAAATAAGTATGCAGCATTACAAAGACAGGTGAGTAAAAGTGTCATCAGTACAGTAGTTATAATACTGAGAAAATGGGAATTCCTTCAATAAATTATATTCTATCCATGAAATGAAATACTATGCTGCCAAGAAAAATAATAATGTAGAAGAACAGTGATGGAGAAAAAGTCATGATACATGAGATTTTAAAAAGGCAGGAAGCAAAATACAGAGAGTACAATTCCAATTTTGTAACAATGTGTGTGTGTGTGTTGGTGGGGATTACATGAGATTACTCCTGAGAGATGAGATTTCAGGCATGTGTTTTTCTTTGTCTCCTCCTACAGGCTTTTGTTTCATATTTCTCCACTGAACATAAATTACTTTATAATCAGAAATGTGTAAACACACCAAAATTTTAGGGAAATAAGAACATAAAATGGTAGTAAATGGATTTAGATAAAAGAACATACTGGAATTCCTCTTTGCTATGAAAAGCAATCTGTCCCAAATATGAATGTGACATATATTTTTTAAAACATTACAATAAAGAGTCCAGTTAAAAAGTAAATCACAGGTGAATTGGATGGGGTCATTCAAATTAAAAATGAATTTTTCTGCTCAGCACCATTAGCTGCAGGGGAAAGGCAAATTAAAACCACCATGATCTACCACAACACATCTATCAGAATGACTGAAATGAATACAGGGTGATAACTCCATGCTGGTGAGGATGCAGAGAAATGGGATCACTCATACCCTGCTAGCGGGACTGTAGAATGTCACAGCCATTCTGGAAAATAGTTTGCTGGTCTCTTTCAAAACTAAACACACACTTGCCACGTGACCCAACAGTTATCCCAGGGAGATGAAAATTTATGTTCACGCAAACAACGTACATGAATGGTTCTAAAAGCTCTATTTGCAAGCAGCCCAAACTGGAAACAACCCAAATGCCCTTCAGTGAATAAATGGTTTAACAAACAGTGGTTTATCTGTGCAGTGGAAAGAAAACACCAAACCACTGCTACAAGCAACTACTTGGATGAATCTCAAAGGAATTCTACAGAGTGGGAAAGTCAGTCTCAGCAGGGTGCATGATGTATGACTCCATTTGTATAGCATTTGGGAAATAACAAAACTATAGAGACAAAGAACAGACTTGTAGTTTTGAGGAATTAGGGATGGTGGTTACGCGAAGCTACACAAGTGATAAAATTGCACAGAACATGCATGTGCATGCATGCGCACACACACAAATGCACACACATGTGCTTGTAAAATGGATTATACCCATGTCGGCCGGTCAGTTTTCTGGTTTAATAGTATACTGTAATTATGTAAGATATACCGGTGCAGGAAGCTTGATGGACAGTGCATGGAACCTCCTTGTATATTGCGGTGTTTTTTGTTGTTGTTGTTATTTGCCACTGTCCTGTGAATCCGTAATTATTTCAAGATGAAAAATTTAAAAAGTATATGTGTAGGAAGAGATGAAATAAAATTGGCAAAATGTTGGTAATCATTGAAGCTAATGGGTAGCAGCAGGTTAATTATCTTTTATTTTTCGTATATTTGAAAATTTCCTTTGTAAAACAGTAAAGAAAAGCATTTTTTAAAATGAAATTTTAGGGTCTGGGCCTGGGTGGCTCAGTGGGTTAAGCATCTGACTCTTGATTTCAGGTCAGGTCATGATCTCAGAGTCCTGTATTATAGTCAGACATGGCTCTGGGATAGCCCATCAAAAAAAAAAAAAAAAAAAAAGAGGTTTAAGGATCATGTGAATTTAGTCGAGGTTTATTCTACGTCCTATTTTTTCCCTTTTACTTTTCATTAATGTAATTTTTTCTGCATTATTCCAGCATTCTCTTTTCATTTGGAGAATGTCAGTATACTAAATGTAAGAATGTTAAGGTGGTTTCTGTTTTGCCAGGTTCATAAGAGCTGCTTCCTCTCCCCTCAGAAAAGCTAATAGTCTCTAGAAACTTGTGAGCAATAGAATTGGCCGCACCGAATTACAAACTTAAACCCATCAATCAATTCAGATCTGCTAAAAGGCAAGGACACCAAGTCACAGACTGCTCTTCTAGGTTTTTTTCTCTCTAAATAACCCAAATCTTGATGAAAATCCATGTTAGCAATGCATACCATAAGATGACTAGGTTAAAATGCTCACAGGAAAGCATCAAGTAAACATCTTTTTCTTTATCTTAGTATGATAGGCAGAAAATTTTCAGTAATATTCTTAGCAAAAGATTTTGGTGGGTATTCTGTGACTAAATAATCAATTTTTATCTTAGACATATCAGAGTGGTCAGTATGTGCGAGGAAAAATGGGAAAAGATAATTCCAGGGAAACCAAATCTAAAAAGAAAACTATTTAGGACAGTTAATACGAATACTAAAAATGAAATGCCTCATGTTGCTAATAAAATTGGAAGATGCAAATTTAAATACATTACCAGAAGGACTGCTCGGATTATGCAAAGCACATTTAAATGCGCACATCTGAAAACAAATTAAACGTCACTAATAATTTTTCTAGGTCCTTTTTTAGTGAATTGCTTAACATAAACCTCCTACCAAGTATTTATTTAAAACTTAGTCTGTGAGCACCTACTATGCACTGCCATTGTGTGAACCACAATATGCTGAGATTGCATTTTATAGGCACACCCATTTGCAAATCAGAGACTCCAAAACCTTTCCCGGTAGCTAAACATAATTGCAAATAAATAAAATTAGTTTTAAGAGAAGATGTTCCTATATTTGGACCTATTTATAAATGAGAAATTTTCTACAAATGGGCATTAATATTTACGTTCATATAGGTGGTGTTTCCAGTGTCGTAATGAATCTTTCTTTCCTGAAACAAATTGACTTCATGCTCTTTCACGCTTTCAACCATTAGAAAGGCTGTTTTTTATGTAAATTATTCTACATGTCAGGAAAATTTATTTTTAAGCTTTTTTATTTTACTGTCTTGCTCGTGAAACTGCCGTTTCATTCCTTTGAGATTCATCCAAGTAGTTGCTTGTAGCAGTGGTTTGGTGTTTTCTTTCCACTGCACGGATAAACCACTGTTTGTTAAACCATTTATTCACTGAAGGGCATTTGGGTTGTTTCCAGTTTGGGCTGCTTGCAAATAGAGCTTTTAGAACCATTCACGTACGTTGTTTGCGTGAACATAAATTTTCATCTCCCTGGGATAACTGTTGGGTCACGTGGCAAGTGTGTGTTTAGTTTTGAAAGAGACCAGCAAACTATTTTCCAGAATGGCTGTGTTTAGGGACTACTCTGATAAATTATGCTTTTATGCTTTAGTCTTAAATACAGGATTTTAAAATATTGTCTTCAGCATCGTAGGAATCTACACTGTGAGACTGCTGTTTCAGTTGAAATTTTAGCCACTATTTCAGCATAGATTTGCCATTTTCTTTTGTTTTTTCATGTTTGATTTTTTTCTTAATCAGCATTTTTAAAAATCGTGACCCTAAAGCATTTTCATATGATTCAAAAATTTAAATAGTTAAAATATTAGTGTGCTTAACCTCTCTCCTGAAAACTAAAACGGAGATGTTGGATATTATTCAAAGGTATGGTGTGAGAACAGGACAGTTGCAAGTGAACACCAGGAGACATGATGTTGGCCGTGGTCACATCAATGCCAGGTGTTTCTGTTCTTGAATTCCCTTCCACGACTCTGTAGTCATTCGCTCCATCAAATGCGGTGGCTTGTACAGTCAGAAAAAGTCTCTTTGATCATGTGAAAATGTATAGGCATTCACAAACAGACAAACTAGTCAAACTAGGGGGACACAGACAGTGAGAAAAACTTGTGCATTGCCAACGCTGGTCTTTCTCTTGCTTTGTTTTTTTCTAGCTTATCTATGCAAAAACCATTTAAAAAGCAGTGACACATTAGTGCTAGCTATACAGTAGTGAACCAAATGGACAGAATTCCTGTCCTCATTCTAAATTTTTCCTGCCCAGGGGCGCCTGGGTGGCTCAACCCACTAAGCGTCTGCCTCCGGCTCGGGCCATGATCTCGGGGTCCTGGGATTGAGCGCCACAGCGGGCTTTCTGCTCAGCAGGGAGTCTGCTCCCACTCCCTCTGTGCTCTCTCTCTCTCTCTCTCAAATAAATAAAGTTGTGGAGAAAGGGGAACCCTCTTACCCTGTTGGTGGGAATGCAAGTTGGTACAGCCACTTTGGAAAACAGTGTGGAGGTGCCTCAAAAAATTAAAAATAGAGCTACCCTATGGCCCAGCAATTGCACTTCTGGGTATTTACCCCAAAGACACAGATGTAGTGAAAAGAAGGGCCACATGCACCCCAATGTTCATAGCAGCCATGTCCGCAATAGCCAAACTGTGGAAAGACCCGACATGCCCTTCAGCAGACGAATGGATCAAGAAGATGTGGTCCATAGATACAATGGAATATTACTCAGCCGTCAGAAAGGATGGATACCCAACTTTTACATCCACATGGATGGGACTGGAGGAGATGATGCTAAGTGAAATAAGTCAGGCAGAGAAATTATCGTATGGTTTCCCTTATTTGTGGAACATAAGGAACAGCAGGAAGGACATTAGGAGAAGGAAGGGAAAAATGAAGGGAGGGAATCGGAGGGAGAGACGAACCATGAGAGACGATGGACTCTGAGAAACAAACTGAGGGTTCTAGAGGGGAGGGCGGTGGGGGGATGGGTTAGCCTGGTGTTGGGTATTAAGGAGGGCACGTACCGCACGGAGCGCTGGGTGTTACACGAAAACAATGGATCGTGGATCAGCACATCAAAAACTAATGCTGTACTGTATGGTGATTAACATAATAAAATAAAATTAAAAAAAAAATCTTAAAAAAAAGTAGTTTCTGCCCAGACCCAAATATTGCTAGGTGTTCGGGGCCCCAAGAGAACAGGGCTCACTTGTGCTTGCTCTCTCTTTCTCTCTGTGTCTCTCTTAACTGGGTTTTTCAGGCACCTGCCTTAGTTTCTCTCTGCCACTTAAGGCTCCATCTGAAATCTCACCTTCCACAAATATTCCCCAAATAATAATTCTGGGGGGAGTTCATCCTGTTCTGGCTTTCCTACATGATCTCTTGGTCTTTAATAACGCTGAACTCTTGTTGACTTTAATTGCTATTTTTCTCATTTTCCTTTTATCTTTTTCCTCAGCCTTATTTTACACCTTGTTTTTTCTCTCTCAGTGTTTCCTCTCACACATTTATTTATATTATCAAACCTACTGATCTGATATTCGCCCAGAAGGAGCTGTCTCAGACGGGCACCGCTGGAGTGGTGAAGGGCTTCCCACATCCCATGTGTACAGTGACTTTGTTTTTTTTTTTTTTTTAAAGATTTATTTATTTATTTATTTGAGAGAGAGAGAATGAGAGAGATAGAGAGCACGAGAGGGCAGAGGGTCAGAGGGAGAAGCAGACTCCCTGCCGAGCAGGGAGCCTGATGTGGGACTCGATCCCGGGACTCCAGGATCATGACCTGAGCTGAAGGCAGTCGCTTAACCAACTGAGCCACCCAGGCACCCTACAGTGACTTTGGAAAACAGTGTGGAGGTGCCCCGTGAACATGCATCTCTGTCCAGGGCACTCAAGGGGACAACCTCTTCCCTGCCCCCTCTGCATTCCCATAGTTCCAGGGCCTAGCCGCCCACGGACGCTGCCTTCCTGAATGCCCTGGTGGGACCTCACATTTAGCAGATGCTGAAGTGAATTCACTGCTGTTCCTTCTCTTCCAGGTACCCCCCCCCCAAATGCCTAGTTTTTCTTGGTTTTGTTTTTTGTTTTGTTTTGTTTTTTGATTTGGTAATGCTATATTCCCAGTCACCCACACAAGGACTAAGTCTTGCTCTATTTTTCCTCTCATGGACCATTATTCATGCTTCTTCCTTGTCACTCACATCTGACTCTTCCTCTCTATCCCTGAGCCAAAAGCCTGCAATAGGCCATTGCCTGCACCACCAAAGCAGTCTGCCCATGAATTTCTTTGCTTCCTTTTAACTACCCTACCCAACACTGTGAGGCAAATCAGCTGGAAAGCTTGGATCTTTATATTCATTCGTCTATATTGCAGTAATGAATTTCTACCTTAAGCCCTAAGGTCCCCGCCCATCACACACTCCGCACTCTGGAACGTCAGGTATCTGAGAGCAGGAACCTTGTCTTTGCCCTTGCACACGTACGCAGGCAGTAAATACGAACTGAGAGAATTTGTAATGCCCGCTCACCAACAAGATAGTATCTGAGAATATACATCTTCTTTTAGTCCAAATGAAGATTTTTAATTTTTAAAATTTTATTTATTTATTTATTTGAGAGAAAGAATGAGACAGAGAGAGAGCACATGAGAGGGGGGAGGGTCAGGGGGAGAAGCAGACTCCCCGCGGAGCAGGGAGCCCGACGCGGGACTCGATTCCGGGGCTCCAGGATCATGACCCGAGCCGAAGGCAGTCGCTCAACCAACTGAGCCACCCAGGCGCCCCCAAATGAAGATTTTTTAATTATTATGAATACCTTTCTGAATTTCAGTTTTATTCCTATGTCGTGCGCAAACCACGTGGCATAAGTTCTCAATCTTTTTCACTAGCTGAGGGGAAACTAAAAATCATCTCAACTAGAAAATAAACTTACAAGAAAACTGTCCCATTCTTCTGTAATTTGACCTGTCCATAATTACTGTAATGTCCACCTTTGTGGTTGACACCCTTGGATCACCGTCTTACTTGTATTTATCCAGCACCAAGACTACCCAGCGGAACACTGAACAAAGAGAATGAGAACCCTACAGCACTTTTAGAAAGATAAAGAAAACATTTAAAGAGTATCCATTTGACACATGAAGCAATTTGAGATTTTAAAAACTTATTACTAATTAGAAATAATACTCTTAAAATGTGAAAGATCTCAAACACGCAGCATCTTGCTAGGTGAAAGGAATAAAAGCTTAAGAATATTACTTACTTGAATGTAATGTCCATATCTGAAAACTAATTTCGTCGCTTCTGTCTTTGTACGTGCATAATAAAATACTACCAAATAAAAATTGTAGATGCTTCAAAAAATTATAGATTCTTCAATTCAGGATTTGTTAAACATTTTTTTTCGATTGAAGTGTAGTTGGCACAGTGTTACATTAGTTTCAGGTGTACAACGTAACGATTCAGCATCTGTACACGTTGCGCTGTGCTCACCAGGAGGGTAGCTACATCCGCCACCACGCAATGCTTTCTCAGTACCATTGACGGTAGTCCCTATGCTGTGCCTTTTCTTCCCATGACTTATTCATTCCATCATCGGAAGCCTGGACTATTTACTTTCATGACTGAGGACACTTTCCTTAGCCGGAGTCATTTGGGTTGGTCATGTAGTCATGGACTAACCCTTTTCCTTTCACAAATACCAGAGACCAACACCTCCCCTGGATCGTGACTCATTCACGCCCATTTTATAGTTTCTGAACATTTTTGTTTGTATATGGGATATTGGTCCCGAGGCTTGACTGGTTTCAAACTTTTGGAAAACTCACTTAACATTACTGTGCGTTTCAGCTACCCTGTTAGCTGATGTTCTTGGTTCTTCATTTAATCGTTAGAATGATGACAGGACCCGAAATTGCCTTTTGCCATAAAACAACCTCTCAGTTGACAGCCATTAAAGCATTTTCACATGGTGTCAAACAAAATACGTTGTTTGGCATTCTCTTGACCAAAACGGTTGGACTTTTTTCTTGCCATCTGCCTAAAATGTGTGTCACGATAATAAGTGAAGTGTCTTTGGTATTTATTAAAATAGTTGTATGATAAACGCATTTATCGTATCATCTCATCCTCATAACAACCTGAGAATCGGGTATGACCCCTCCTTGCAAAGGTGAGAAACAGGTTTAGAAGTGCCCACCGCTGGTAAGCTGCAGGGATACAGACCTACCTCGGAATGAGTCTGAGATGATTTCACACTGATCCACAGCTGAGTATCATGAGCTACTGAGGATTTGGGAAAGATTGCTACTTAGGTGAACGTGTCTTGATGCCTTCATTTTGAAATAGAAGAGTGGAGAGAAACTTATTAAGAGGCCTGAGGGATCTTTGGGTGAAGAGGTGACGAAGATTAGTTAAATGGTCGGGGGTGCTGGGGGGCGGGGGACGAGGTGTGGATGGGAAGGTTGCTGAGGCTGCAGTACCAATAGGATTTGCCGGCTGATTCCTTCTAGTCCTCCAAAAAATAGGAAATAGAATTGGGTATCACAGATGAGAACTCTTTAGTGCTGAGAGAAGTGGGAAGATGATTTCACATCGAATCTCTGCTCTCTTCATCTCTGCTTCCTGGCTTTTCAAACCGAATGTGCTATGCCCTATAGTGGTTCTCGTAGCCGGCTACAGCTGCGCCCCCCGGTGGCAGAGGAGGCCTCAGGGGGAGGCTCATGTCTGTCCCAAGCATCGAGCCCCACTCCACGCTGGTTCCCCCGTTGGCTCAGTCACCGCCACGGGGTGCCTTCACATCCTGGTGTGACACGGTGAGGGCCAAGCAGTGTGCATGGGAAACCAGGGTGCAGTAAAACGTTTTCGGTGACTAGTGTTCCGTGTGTCCTGTATCTTCTAGGATTGCCCCATGCATGTGTAGCTTCCTCTAACCAGAGAAAGAACTTACCCAGCTTTAGCTCGGCAGGACCACACGTAACAAGATCATTTCGATACACCTGCATGTAGTATCATAGGGGCGTGTTTTTGATCAGTGGTTTTCAAATGTCTTTTAGGAGGGGATTCTTTCCTTCAAAGTGAAGCCCAGTAACTGAAAAACATATGGCGATCTGAGCAGATTATTGAGATGTAAATGAAAATGTGCAAAGAATAATAATTTCCACTAGAAAAAAAATATATAAGGGCAGATGGGAAGATGGGTCTCCTTTAGCCAGGCCCGGACCCAGAACCACCCCCAAATGCCTCAGGCCAGCACATCATCACTTCTGTCTGGAAATCTGGAGACATAGCTCTCCATTCATAGTTAAATTACAGATAACACCGGCATATAATTAGAGCACACAGTTTCAAAATTGCCTCTAAATAATGCCATCCAGGCCAATAAGACTTGGTTTTTGCCAAATTGAAATATCAGCATATTTTTAAAATGAAAGTGTTAATTAGAAGAAAGTTTGGTCAGCCAGGAAACTTAGTAAAATGAGAATTGCAGAGAAAACATTGGCAGTATCCACGAGACCATGGCAGGAACAGAATCTGATGGGCATTACCAATCTGTAACCCTGACAGAGGTAATTGGAACAGCAAGGACAACCAACTTGCTTTTATTACTATGAGCCAGACTTTGTACTAGGTACTTTACCTATATTAACTCCGCTAATCCCCCTGAACCCCTATGAAGTAGATTATTATCCCCACTTCACATGAGAAAACTGAGACCCAGAGAACTTAAGTTATTCAAGGTCATAGAGAAGTAGAACCAGAATTTCAAGAGAGGTCATCTGGTCCACAGTCTGTGCTCCACCCCGGTAAGATGAACTGCCCCGGCAATCTCACCTGATACCATAAGTAGTCCTGCCCTTACAGGCCAACTTGACTTCTCTGATGTTCGAAATGCAACCTTCTAATGATGAGAAGTTTTGCCATGTAGTTCTGCCTACAGAAATCATGTTGTCCAATCTGACTGATCGCTTTACTTCAAAGGGTTAAATATTAAATCAGCATTTTGGTTTTAATCATCTGTCTTATTTAATGAAATCCCTCTAAACCATTTCCTCTTGATTTGCTGAAAGGTGACATTTGTGGACCCACAGAGCTGAAGGCCAAGCCTGAGCCATGGTCACTGACCCCATGGCCATGACCCACCATCATTGGTGCACTGCATGGGCCGGCCCACTCCATCACTTTGCTACTTGCCTTCTTGCTTCTATTTGTTCCTGTTACGAGACCAGTTCCAGAATGTAAGTCCTTTCTGGCTGTACCAGCCTTCAGGTCTTTAATCAACACTACTGATACTCCTACACACCCTGGAAAGGTGAAATCCTGTCTAAGGCTCATGGAAATAAGCCCGTGGACTGAAAAGGAAAGCAAGGAGCTCGGTAGAGTATCCAGTTGCTAACAGACTTAGATCCAGCTGCAAAGTGAACAGGAAATGCCATGTCTCCTAAGGTCCTGGAGCAGCTAAAGATTGCCCTAATGATGCCCTCTTTCTTACCGTTAATGCCACATGCCCACTTTGGTGTTCTCCTCTATCACTGGTATATGCAAACGTTGAACGGCGCTAGCTCCGTGGTGGCACCCAGTCCCTGGTCTCTCCCGCTTCCCCCATTTCTGACTCAGAAGCAGCAACCAATCTAAAATCGATCCCATTTCCTTTAGACCCTCCTTTGAGTCCTTCTTCCCCTTCACCAAAAGATAAGATGTTTCCTGTTTCACCCTCATGGAATGGCATTCCATGGTTCTGGAGTGTCCTCTCTCCTTGCATCTAGTCAAATAAATCTGATTTTGTCAAACTGGTGGCCTTTGAGCCCTTGGCACCTCATCTGGATCCAACACCTGGGTCCTGAGGCTCCCAGCCTGGGTTTAGTCCCCTTGGCTTCAACTTGCTGCTCTTTTAATGAGTCTAATTTCCAGTCTCCAAGACATGATCTGTGACTCATGGCCAGTTCACCAGGCCCTTCTATCAACTTAAATTCCCACTTCTTGAGAAAGGCACTAATGTGCACCACTAGAGCAGGGAATTGTTATTCACACAATCCTGATTATAAGAAGCACTGTGTAAGCTTGCGTAAATTACTTAAAACCTTGGAGCTTCCGGTTCCTCACTGGTAACATGAAAATAATATCTACCTCATCTAGAAATGTCATGAGGAATAAATAATGAGATTATAGAATGTGTCTAGAAAATAATAGTTTTCTAAGAGGTCTATTCCTTCCCATGATACTGTTCACTCTTCTGACCCCAACGACTAAGTAGAGCCACGCTCAACTCCAACCATGGTCTTTGTCTTGTATGTAATAATAATAATAATAATAATAATAATAATATAACAAGAGTACCAATTCAATAGTTAGCAGTGACTGTTACTAGATGTTACATGATATCTTAAGCAGTTAAAATTCATTTAACATTTCCAACACCTCTGTAAAGCAGATCTCATTGAAAATTTCACCTTATAAATGAGAAAACAGGAGCACGACGAGGTTAAGTTACCCACCAACACAGAGCCTGGCATAGTGCTTTAAAAAAGTTGAATTAGTGGACAATATTTTTAGAAATCCAAGAATTCTATCTAAGACTCCAGATTCCTAGCTTCTTTGGAAAAAGTTGAAATTGTGGCAGCACCTGGCCTGAATTCCGACAGGGCAAAAGTTAGCAGGGTCTGAGGTGTTGACTTAGATGGGTGTGTGCCTTCAGGCGGGCGCATCGCCATCGAGCACATACGCCTGCAGCTTTGCCCCATTTTGTAGACACATGGCCCCCAGACTCCCAGGAAGCCTTGAAACCTGCTTGAGTAAAGTAGGACTGTCTTTGTATGCGAGTAAATACAGTGTGGTAGTGAGAAGAGGAAGAGATTTTTCAGCCTTTAGAACCTAAGCACTGGGAATGGTGGAACTCTTCCGTTGTTATGTTTGTTTAGCTTTCAGAATTAAATTAGGACTCTAATAAATTGATAGTGGTTTTGCTCATTCCAGTGTTGGACTTCCTTCCTGTTACATTTAAAAAAAAGATTTAACTCATGCTTTGAGAGAAAAAAACTTACTGATACAATTATGCTATACATTTTTTAAAGTGATGATTTGTCTTCGTCATATATTCTAAAGGAAATAACTTACTTATTTTTGAAAATTGCAAGTCATTTTTGATTTGTAAATATTAACTATATATTTTTATTACTCTAAGCAAAGTAAATCAATTTTTCCAAACTACCCCCAAAGAATCCTCTTAAGAAGAAAAGGTAAACACACGCTGAAGAACAATGAGTAACTTGTAGATGGGATCAAAGGCATGGCCAGGAAAAGCTTTGACTGTCTTGCTTATTCTATAAATATTTTAGAATGAAACTTACAACACAGATTCACTCAGTTTACGTCAAACTAAATCTGAAGTAACTAGGGCACTCCACTGGTGTCGACTAAGGGTAGTAGAATTTTAATGCAAAAATATATAAAGATAGAAATTAACATTTCTTAGAGTTTTAAATATATTTCTGAGGCTTCTCTGTACTGGAGGGTGTTCACATAGAGAATGACTTGGAAGACCTCCTTCCATGATTCTCTGATTATGCAGAATTTCCCAGGAGTTGGTCAAGATGGCAAATTACACAGAACCAGACACTTGAAGCAAGTCCTACCAGAATCCCCACACAATTTTTAAAGGCATCGATTGAGGGGGTTGGGAAGGGACCTTTTAGGTAGCATCTGCCCAAGGTCAGATGACACGTCACAATCGGTAATCTGGTCACATTGGTTGAAGACAGGGACATTTTTTTATTTTATACAATAGCAGCCAAATGGAAATTATAACTGCAAAGATTGTCTGCGATTGAGCTAAGGCTGTGTCTACAGGAGTTCCTTGAACAACAACACAGCACAAGAATTATGAAACAAGTTCAGTCCGGTGACAGAAATTGGCTTAAACACTTAGATTTTAAATTTATAGAATTTCATTAGTTCACTAAAATCCAATTTCAAGCAAGATGCCGTGTTAACGTCCTCACAAATAAGAATAAATTGCAATAAACATGCACAGTCAACAAATGCTTGATTTCTGAGTGTTTCCTTCTTCAGACTTTCTGCTTCAGCACCAGACCTACGAGTCGCTCACCACACACGCCGCCGTCTGCCCTTCCTCCCAACGCTCAGTTCAAACACTATCACAGACTTCCGCAAAAATGTTCCCCCAGGCTTCTCCAGCACTTGGAACGGTGTACATAGTAGGTGCTAAATAAACACTCGTTGACTTAACGTAGTAATGGGACACATTCTTTAACTTCTCCTGGCTGACTTAGTTGAGCCACCTATCCTAAACTTTAACACGCTCCAGTTAAAGCAACTCCATTCGGTTGATATTCTGATGTGGTGACTGTTTATGCCCTGCTTGTCCTCCACTGTCCTCACCTATGTATATATTCCACGAAACCCTCTCCTCAACTCAGGTAGCTAGGATACTCCACTGTTGTTGGCAAAAGGTAGCATGTTCATGCAAAGATAAAAAGAGATGGAAATTAGTCAGCATCTCCTAGAGCTTCAAAATATATTTCTAAAGCCTCCTCTGTCACCAAAGGATGTTGGGCTAGAAAACCTCTTGTCTCTTCTTTCCATGATTCTCTGATCCTGCACAAACTGCAGTGATAATGGATAGAAAGTGCATATTCTGAAATATTAAATGGAAGCATTTGTTTTTAAAAGTTCAGATATTAAAGCATACATATAATTAAGGCACGTATTTTCCTTTTAAATTGTCAGTGGTCTATAATTCGCGTTTGCAGTTTCAATCACAGTGGAAGGGTAATACAGTCAAGGGTAAATTGTTTTTCTTCCTCCCTCCCCTCCCCTGGCTTCTTCACCCCTGCCCAGAATCATCTGAGACTATTTCCAGGGAAATTCATTTACTTTGGCGGCAAAATCTGGCCTCACGATGAAGGTGGCTTATTGAGCAGAGATTCACGAGACAAAAACTGGAACCCTAGGAAGTATCCTTCAGGAGTGGAGTAACTGGTTTCAACATATCCAGCTGAAAACAGCCTTCCCTAACCAACTGGAGTGATGGGGAGATTACTGAACACAGAGAACGGGATGATCGGGGGAAGGCAGTACACAAGGCGAAGAAACTGGAACGGATGTGGGGTGGCGTTGCAATGGAGAGGGAAGACATGCTAGTTGTCTTTTCATCTAAAATCACTATCCCAGGGCGAGTGAAGTCTCCCTTAGATATCTCGGGAATATTGTCGTTCCTACTGGGAAGACTCAGACCAACATATTAGTACCAGCGATGGGACGAGAAGGTAGCCAAGACCTGGGTCCTGGGGAAAAGCAGCCACAAAGGGGACGGGCTAAAGAGGGTTTGTTAGCGCGAGTCCTGTTAACATGGAATGTTCCCACTGTCTTCCTTCTAAGAACTTGGTATATATTTTCCTTTAGATGCTCTAATTCCTCTGGTTGCCACATGGGCGTAATATTATGGTAAGTGCTCAGGATGAGAATCACAGGATATGGCAAAAATATGATCTCGGTCTTCGTGCTCTTGATACTAAATTAACACGTAAGACTATGTTGGAATAAGGGCACCAACCACCCAGCACTGTGGTTGCTGGGCATTAAATATACCTAATATAAGGGTTTAGATATTTGGGGGCATCTGGGTGGCTCTGTCTGTCGGTTAAGCGTCTGACCTCGGCTCATGTCATGATCTCAGGGTCCTGGGATCGAGCCCTGCGTGGGGCTCTCCAACTCAACGGAGAGTCTGCTTCTCTCTTTCCCTCTGCTCCTCACCGCTCTTGTGCTCCCTCTCTCTCTCTCAAATAAATAAACAAAATCTTTAACAAAATAAATAATTTTAAAAAGAGTTTAGACATTTGTAAAATTAAAAAAAAAGACATTTGCGTTTTAGCTTTTGGGTTATATGAACTCTCTTTTCCTCAACCTGTTAACAAGAGAAGACATCTCTGAATTTAAACAGAAATACCAAAAACATAATAAAATGCTTTAAAATGAATGGCCACAGCCTGTATAAGATCATGTTGCTGGTGTGCAATATTAAGAGTCTTAAAAAGCAAACATAGGGGGCGCCTGGGTGGCTCAGTCATTAAGCATCTGTCTTCGGCTCAGGTCATGATCCCAGGCTCCTGGGATCGAGCCCCACATCAGGTTCTCTGCTCCGCGGGAAGCCTGCTTCTCCCTCTCCCGCTCCCCCTGCTTGTGTTCCCTATCTCACTGTGTGTCTCTCTCTGTCAAATAAATAAATAAAATATTTTAAAAAAAAAGAAAAAAAAGCAAACATAGGCACAGTGGCGAGAGGGCACACGCTTGCCTTGTTCCCAGGCTTAGGGGAAACATCCAGCATTTCACCATTAACTCTGGTCGTAGTTTTCACAGATGCTCCTTGGGAGACAGAGTAAATTCCCTTTTATTATTTGTTTGCTGACAGTTTTTTGTTTGTTTGTTTGTTTGTTTTTTATCACGGATAGGTGTTGAATTTTGTCAAATGCCTTTTTTACATTGATTAAAATGATCCCAAGTTTTTTCTTGTCATTGTTATATTGCTAATACGGTAAATGTCATGAATTTATTCTCAAATATTAGACCAGTCACTTTGTTCGAGATCATCCATGCTCGGTCATGACCTATTATCCTTTTAACATACTGGTGAATGCTACCTCTTTTAAAAATTTTCAAGAGTTTCGATGTGTTTTTTAATTGCTTGCTCACAGTTTTTTCAACAAAGAGAATTTTCTACTTGGAAAATGCTCTGAGCTACTAATTGTAACTGCAAGTTTTATTTCTGAGACCGTGTGCAAGCAGTATTTAAAAATGTGTTAGGAAGACACCATAAAATGCAGAACAAACATATTAAAACATGCACAATGTCCCTTGGCCAGAATTGCTTGTCTACTGTTCTCATTGGTCTGTCTGGCCCTCTAAGATGAGGTTTTCATCTCGGGGTTTTAGAAAGGTGGGCCTCTTAACGAGGTGAGCGCTGACCTAGTTTTGTGTGTATGTGACAGAAAATGCCCAGCTCCGAAGCACCAGCACACTGCTGTGAGCGGGGCGAGGAGGCACGGGGCCCTCCAGGGGCTGGCGAGGCTGTAGGAAGGCCTCCTGGGACCCATGGAGCCCTGCACTCCATAAGCCAAGCTCTCAGAAAGGAAGCAGCCCTCCTGGTCAGAGGGTTGTTCTGATTATGTAATGTCTCCCCTCCCCCCCACCCCCCAAGTCTTTCTCATGGCCTGTCTTCAGTTAGGTAGTGGAGATGGGAGCATTTAGCAAAGGCCTCCACATCACAGGCATCAGACTGTTACTCCATCCACGGTCCCGCTTTCCGCCTTTCAGAACACTGTACCATCCGCCCATTTGAACAGAGGGAAAGCTCGCGGCCTTCAGGTAGCAAATGGCCGGGTGAATATCTACCGAGAAACTGCTCGATTTGTCGGCAAGTTAACACAAAATGTAATCATTTCATGAATGGAAAATAGGCCTTTATATCCCTATAGAATCATGCAGAACACATTTAAGAAACGAATAGATCCGTCACTCAGGAAAGCAGGTAAACTGCTGCATGCGTTTATTGATATAATGAAGGAAAACACCTCAGATGGATCTGCTAACATCCTTTTGAGCTAACTTGACTTTTTTTTCCTCCTAATCAACCTCTAAGACGCTATTAGTTTTAACATCATCTCAGCTCCACAGCTGGGAAAGATTTTCAGGAGCCCATGAAGCAGCTCTATGGTCTGTTTCAGGACCAGAACTAGGGGAACATGCCTATTTTGTTATTTCCTTTCTCTTCTCTTCTTTTCGTTTTTTGAGAGAGAGAGAGAGAGGGAGTGCACAAGCAGGGGAGAGGCAGAGGGAGAGAGAGAATCTTAAGCAGGCTCCACGCCCGGCCATAAGCCCAACATGGGCCTTGGTCTCACAACCATGAGGTCATGACCTGAGCTGAAATCAAGAGTTGGATGCTTAACCATTTGGAAGCCAACTTGGAGGTGAGAAGTTTGATGTCATGGAAGAGGGGGTTCACCAGGCAGTGAGGTGGTGTTTCTGTGTGTCTGTCCTGTCCACTCTTCTGTAAAGGCTGATGATGGTAACGATGTTTACTGAACACTCTCCGAATTCTGGGCCCTCTGCTAAGCTTTTTATATTCACCATCCTGTTCAAACTTGACAAGAATTCTGCAAGATCAAATACTTTCTGCATTTGAAAAGCGGGGGAAACGTATCTTGGCAAGGACATTTCCGTCCCTCGAAGTCAAGGCTAGTGAGCGCAGAGCTCAAATACAGTGAGATGTATCTGACTCCCAGCTTTGTGTTCTCAAATGCTGAATGCTGCTCTCCTTCTATGACATGGGTCCAATGATCTAAGTGGTCTTGTGTCTGTGAGCTCTTACTAGTGTTCATTTTTGGAAAAGCATAAATCATTTTGGGATTCCAGAGCCAACTGGCAGAAAGGTGCAGAAGGGCCAGGCTGGCAAAATGAACAGAGAAAAATCTAACAAAACAGCCTCCTACGAGTTGTATGGACTTCTTCTACGACTATAGAGTTAGTGTGAATTTCATCATCTTTATGATGATGGATCTTTACGCACAGGTGAAGAGAAGATCCTATGTCTCGTCACCTACTAAGAGAGGAGTAAAAATGAATGTTAAGTTTAAGCATCAATGAAAATCAACCTACAGTAAATTGGCATAAAATTCTTAATTTCATAAATATAGAAATCGAAACAGTGGAGTTCATCGCTCCAAGATTTCTTTGCACATTAGCAAAATAATTTTCAACTGAATGGGATTACATGGCACTGAAATCAGACCTGTTCTTCAAAAAATGACACACTGTTGGAATTCTAAAAGTGGATATGCAGTTGGCAAATTCACTTGATATTTTAATATTTTCATAGGGCAGGGATGTCAGGCCGTTGGTTCTTGACATTTTCTTGATGTCCTAGCACATCCTCCTTGTTCAATGGACAGCTAATTTGCTCACATTTCCTGGTGGTACAGAGTATTAAGTGGACAAGGCTCGTTGGCCACGAGATCGTATGTCCCTCTGAACGTGCAAAGAGGTCTGCCAGCTCCTGAGTGCTCATCTTCACATCAGCTGGCAAACTGGTCCCTTGCATGTTTTTGAGATGCATTTCTCTATTTCAGCAGAGCATCAGGGAGTCTATCTAACCTTACACACTTAATGGAAAATGATCTCTAGGGAAATCTTTTCCTTTCACTTCTCCGGGAATTTTCGGTAGGGTATGATCAGTGATTATAGTCCTTCTTTCATGACACAAAAATGAACCATCCTTTAACTGAAGAAATGGAGAGTGTGTTCCGGGAAAAAAAGAGAACTAATTATCTCCTGAATCTCCCCTCCATAATCTGTGACTCTAGCAGCAGATTAATTTGGGATAAATTTGGGTAAATTATCATAAAAACTAAATCTGTGACCAGGTAAGAAGATGTAGACTCAGACAATTTAAGATAACCTTATTTGTAGGAGAAATACTTAGTGTAACCTTAGAAAGTTACCAGTTGTTATTATGTAGCACCTGATCTCTTTTCTAGCCCAAAGTTATTATAATACATAAATTGCATTGTGAAATGATAAATTATGTACAATAACGTATAATGATAATTGAGTTTCTCTGCTTGACTTATTCCACTTAGCATAATCTTCTCCAGTTCCATCCATGTTGATACAAAAGTTGGGTATTCATCCTTTCTGATGGCTGAGTAATATTCCATTGTATATATGTTCCCCATCTTTATCCATTCGTCTGTTGAAGGGCATCTCGGACTCCTTCCACAGTTTGGCTATTGTGGACATTGCTGCTATGGACATTGGGGTGCATGTGGTCCTTCTCTTCACTACATCTGTGTCTTTGGGGTAAATACCCAGCATGGAGGACATTAGGAGAAAGAAGGGAAAAATGAAGTGGGGGTGGATCAGAGGGGGAGACAAACCATGAGAGACTATGGACTCCAAGAAACAAACGGAGGGTTCTAGAGGGGAGGGGGTGGGGGGGTAGGTTAGCCCGGTGATGGGTATTAAGGAGCACATACTGCATGGAGCACTGGGTGTTATACGCAAACAATGGGACAACATCAAAAACTAATGATGGACTGTATGGTGACTAACATAACATAATTAAAAAAATAATGTACAATGATAAAATTAATTTATTCCAGTTTTTTTCATTTATCTAGCAGGCATAACAAAATGAGCATTTTATCATGGTAGCTACAGATACCAGAATTTTTAGGGTCAGAAGGTTTTTGAGAAAACGCCTACATAATTTGCTGAAAAATGAAGTTAGGACAGTGGGGAATGGATGCCTATTCATGGCCAAAACAAGAGATTGGTCAGACTTCTCCGTAAGATCAAACATAAAAGCTAGCCTTGAGATGGGGTTGAAAGAAAAGATCACAATGTGAGAGAGGGGTGGGGAGAAGGGTCAGTGATCAGGAGGAGGCTTTGGGGCTCGGTGGGCGGAAGTGCGGCATCTTCGTGATAGGCAACCAAAGAATATTTATAGTCATAACATTTTTGCCTTCATGAATGTAAATTCCTTTTCCATTGTCCAAAGTAGTAAACAAAACCAATCATAATCTGAAATTATTTGACTGGGCAAATTATGGAAATCCCAAAGAAAAAGTGAAAATAGATAATGCAGGTAGTGACTGCCTAGGGTCAGAGGTGACTGTGAGAAATAAAGGCCCCAAGGAAGTTGAAGTATCTTGTCGAGCGTTGTGAATTTACATAGGCAAGCAATTTTGGATCCATGCCCACCCTATCTAGAGGTCAAAGCTTGAGGTGCAGCTGACAACTGGTTTCCTCACACTTTGATTTATTCTCAGAAGTAATTCTTAACCTTGGCCACATTTTGGAAGATGCCTGGGTAGCTTTTAATACCTACTAATGCCTGAGCCCCAGCCCAGAGAGTTTGACTTCTTGAGGGGGCTGGAACCTGATCATCATTTATTTTAAATCATATTATTTTAAAGCTTCCCAGATAATTCTAGCCTGCAGCCAAGATTAAGGAGTACTGAACTTTGTGACAGCAGAGAATTTAATGCTGATCATGTCGTACAAACAAGGAATTTGGAATGGTCCACTCTCTCAAATGAGGTTCCTCATTGAATCACAGAACAGCCACAATTATTTTAGGTAATTACCTTTTTTGTTCCTCCAAGGATTTGTGTAACCACTGCCATCTAGATGCATATGAACGAAATGAATTCATCATATACAATGACAGTCTTGGGGCAATTAGGGCTTAATTTTCTCACAGAATCCCCGTTATCTGGTCATAGAAGACAGGGGCTTTACAGAGAGTGAAAACTGCACAAAAAGCGGCCTAAATATTGGGGGGTGCATTTCATATTCTTGAGACAGTCACTCCTGTGCCCATTAAGGACATAGCTAAGTAATCATTGCACTTTTCAAAGTTGGGAAAACCTCTGTCACATAAACCTCCTTAACATTTGCTCCTACTAGCAGCCAACACCCGGTCAGTTTAGGTTATGCTATGCATAGAAACGAGTAGCATCATGGTACTAAGTAAGCAAGGTGACCAAATTATTCATTGTCCCAACTGGGGCAGTGTGTACCTTTGTGTGTTCAGGAAGCACCATGATGGTTAAGCTGAAACACAAGAGGTCAACCAGGACCTCTTCAAGCACACCAAGAGGCAGACTTACCCCAGTTCTGGACAGTAAGAGTGCTATTAGGAGGGAGACTCACTTGGCCAACACCAAGAGGACCACATTATGAAGAGAAAAGTAGTAGGTTCCCTGGAGTCAGACAGAACTGGGTTTAGTTACAAACTTCCACATCGATTAGCTCTGCTGGCCTTGGTATGTCCAGTGCTAGGTACTTGAATTAGCTATCTCGGTCAACATTATATTCCAACTGCCTGATTGCCATGGAATAGCTTTTCAATAGGTATGTTTGAATATATGGACAAATGAATGAGTAAAAATATTCCAGACTCTCTCTCCATTTGATTTGCCCTGCTGTGAATGTATTCTGTAGAAACTGATGTCTCTCTTATTATTAGGACTCATGACTGAACACCCAAATCGAAATACAATCTCTCAGCCCTTACATAAGGAAGTTAAGCAGCCTAATATTTTATATGTTTATTTAATACCTTCGTCAAATGTTGTCCTTATTAAATTGGGATATATTAAACCCCCAAGTCTTTGTACATCAAATTGCCTTAATTGTCTCCAGAGTGTACATGCATGTTTGATAGATTGAATTGAGGATTTTTACGTTTATCCCTGTTCAATTCATCTCAGGTATTTTGATTCTGTGTTTCCCCTACATTTGATTGCTTTAAGTTTTATTCTGTCTTTATCATTATGTTTCTTACCAGCGTGGCTGTACTGAGAATTAGTAAGCAGTCTTAGGTCATTGATAACATTACTGAATAAGAAGGGGAGAAGGAAAGAATACAGTGCTCTCCCCTTAGGCTCTTCTCTCCATTGACTTTACTTAGTTCATAAACAGTAGTGAGTGTGGTTCTCTTGTCAATAGCAAATCAACCCAACAGTGCTATCAGCCCACACTGATTTTATCGTATTATCTAAACAGAATCTTAGAGAGGCATTTTAGGTGCGCTCTGCATTCCCCCTCAATTGCTTTAGCGATTGGTACTCTACCAATCGCCTTAATTTATATTTGGCAGGCAAGCATAATAAATACATGCTATGGTGAGCGCTGTGAATTGTGTAAGACTGATGAATCACAGACCTGCACCTCTGAAACAAAAAATACATTATATGTTAAAAAAAAAGAAGAAGAAGATAGTAGGAAAGGAAAAATGAAGGGGGGGAGTCGGAGGGGGAGACAAACCATGAGAGACTATGGACTCTGAGAAACAAACTGAGGGTTCTAGAGGGGAGAGGGTGGGGGGATGGGTTAGCCTGGTGATGGGTATTCAAGAGGGCACGTACTGAATGGAGCACCGGGTGTTATACGCAAACAATGAATTGTGGAACACTACATCAAAAACTAATGATGTAAGGTATGGTGATTAACATAACATAATAAAAATAAATTAAAAAATAAATAAATACATGGAAAACATTTTGACTGCTTTATAATCTTTTCTTTAAGAGCTCTGAAAAATCCATACCGCAAGCCTCTCAAAGACGTGGTTGTATGATTAGGACCCAATATAACACCTGGTCCGTAGTACACACTCAAAATACATTTAAAGAATGCATCTTTAAATGTCTGATGATCTACTTAAGCGCTTAAAGGATTTCACTTTAAATAATGGAAAGGATTAAGGTTTGTTATTAGCCAGATAGGTGTTACATTGCACCAGAATATTCCTAGCTTGTTAATATAAGAGACCAAGAGGGCACCATAAACAGTTAATTAACAATGAAATATTGAACTTAAAACTTCCTCAAAAGCACTGAATTTTTTTCAGAATATTTGCTTTGACACTTGAGAATCCAGAATTTAACAACATACCAGCATGTTGCTCTCTGTTGTAACATTCGCCATTATTTTGTTGCCCAGTGCCTATTCTTGGGCTATTTCCTGATTCTGGGAGGTTCTGTCCTCAGAATGTCAGAGCTGGAAAAGACCAAACAATAATACAGTCTTAGTCTTCTGTATTACTCTTATATTACTTCTGTATACCTCTCCAATAATTGGTGGTAAGAAGGAGATCCAGAAAATGGCCTTTGACCTGCAGCTGTCAGTAGCTCTCATCTGCTGACTTCCAGGGCAAAGGGCACCATAGATCACGGGGAAGATCCCAGGTTCTGGGTCCAGATTGCCAGAGTTCAGATCCTGGTTAGGTCATTTACAGAAGCCGTATGATCTCGGCCGAATGACTGGACCTCAGTTTCCCCATCTCCAAAATGGGATAATCACATCCCTGGCCTCATTGGGCTGTTACCAGGATCAGCTTGAGCTAATAAATGTGAAAGTCTTAGAAGAGGGGGTGCCATGTATGAGTTAGGTTCCACTCTTGTCAGTATTACCCTCCCACCGCCTTCAGGAGGCAGCTCTTGAACCCCTCTTCCAAGAAATCTGTCCAGCCATTTCACCCGTTTCTTCCGCAGTAATTCTGTTTTGCTGATTAGTTCGTTCTGCCTTCGATAACTCAATGTCTTTCTCCCTGGATACGGTTGCCTGCCCTATAGACCCAATGGAATATTTCAAATCAAATACATGCTGATTGAGTGGAAGTACATTTTCCATTAGGGTACTGAATTTTAGAGATAGCTTTATCTTTTTTTTCACATTCTTAATAGTTTTTCATGGAGAATTTTTATTCCTGGAACAGAGCCTCTCAGCGAGCTTATGAACAATTCCTGTTAGGCCTCCTGAAAGAGGAAGCTCATAACTGGATCTGAAAAGGAAGCCCTGTTTCCTGAGCCTAATTGTCCCAGTCCTGAGCAAGCTGAGAGAAATCAGACGGCAGGGGGTTTTGCTTGGTATATATATTTTTTCTTTTTTCTTTTTTTTTTTAATTAAAGAGGGCAAAGACGTCAGAGAACTTTCTTTAAATCTCTTTTTCATCTCTTCATATCTCTTCCTCTCTCTCTCTCTTTTTTCTTTCTTCCTGTTCAAAGTTGATTGATTTGAGGTACTATTTAAGAAATTATCTAGAGCTGACTACTCTGCTCTGGTTCCCTGGATCGTCCTTCTGTTTCTTAAGAAGTTCAGCTTTTAAGAAATGAAATTCAAAGAAATGTGCATGTTTATACTTCAAGTAGTATGTCTCTTGGAAAAAATAAAATAAAATTCCCCAGCCAAAATGACTATGATAACCTCTTACCAAATTATAAGAGTGCTTTTTAAAATGTAAAATAAAATGTTCTGCTTGTTACATTCTGGAGCTAAAAAATATTTTGGAAGAAATGTAGTAAGAGTATAAAAAAGTGAACAAAACCATAAACATCTATGTTGTTCTGGAAAACAATGGACAAATGGTATAATCAGGTATGTTAAATTGAATAAAATAATTATTTGTAGTGAAAAAAGAAATTTCAACAACCTCATCTGCATATTTATCTATTTGAAATGCCAACATATATTAAAAATAATGAAATTCTCCATTAACACACATCATCACATGATTATAATAATAATTGAGGTAATTGGCTAACTTGTTTAAGTTATATAATGGGCTAAGTAATTATTTCACATCATATAAAATGATATATATTATCTTAGTTTTATAGTCTCTACAATGATCAGTTTTAATAACTGTATTATACTTCATCATGTTATATCAGGAGCCTGAAATCTGAATTATTTTATGACTCAAGGTAGCATGATGTCATCGAGCCAGTGTTTCCAAGAAGCAAGCTGCTGTGGGGTAAAGAAGAGAAATAAATCTTGGAAGCAACCTCATGAAAATCTTTGGTCTGTGTCTTTGAAGATAGTGCTTCTTTGGTGGAAAAATCTAGAAATTCAAAGAAGCTGCAGTGCCACTTTGAATATAGAACCTGGTCACACAGAAGCAGTTATAGAGGCCACTCTGACCTCTCTCAAAAGCACATCTGATTGGACCTTTTACAAGTTTCCCCCTTTTCTCCCCCCCGTATATTCAATTATTCCTTGTGAAAATATGAGGAAAAAAATCCTCCCAGACATTCTTTTGCATTTCAAAACTGGTGCAGGAGCATGAATATTCAGATGTGGTGAAATCTCATGTGAATCTCATGTGAATCTCATGTGACTCTCAGGTCAAGTTTCAAGTATCTGTTCTGTCTGTAAGTTTCTTAAACCCTCTAAAGTGTTGTGCCACATTTATCCATTTATTCGATAATTCCTGTTCTCTTGGAGCTTACCAATGAACACAGGTGACAGTAATCAAGTGCTGACACCTTGGAGGGTATGAGAAAAGGAATCCCAATGTTTAATAGCATATAACAGAAATCCTTACCTGGTATGACATGTCAAGGAAGCCTTCTCTGAAGGAGTGATCTTGAAATTTGAGGGGGTGTAGGAGTAAAGTTGGGGTGTAGGATGGAAAGAACCCACTGGGCAGCATCTCATACAGAAGAAACAGGAAGTACTCACCTCCTGGAGTGGGGGCTAGCATGCCTCTTCCAGGAAGAAGAGAAGGCTGTGTGGTTGACAGGATTTTAAGCAAGAGATTGAATGGAAAATATGTCACAGTCTCTGGTACAGAGATATTTGAGATTTTTTGAAAAAAATAATAAAAATAAAAACCGGAGTGAGTAGGAGGTCAAACTTTTCCTAATAATTTAGCCCTAACTTAGTCATTCTCTTTTTTTCTCCTTCTATACTTTTTCTAGAAACATATGCTCTCTTTGCTATTCTGCAACTGATTTTACAATCTTCTAGTCCAGATTCACTGATGACATTTTTCTCTTTAGAAATGCACCTCTTCTATAACGAATTACCAACCACCAGCAAGAACATATCTACGTGTTCGCCCATGTTTGATTTGTGGTCATGCATATTGCTTCCAGCAGTATAGCTCCCCAGTTCTCTGCCTTTCGTAAAAGCCATCCTTGTCTCAAAGTTTACTCTTGACTGCTAGTTTGGACTTTATTCCACCCAACTCTCTTAATGTTTCCAGTAGGGAAAAATTAGGAGCAAAACACAACTCTTATTTGCTAGAGAAGGTTTGATCTGCTCAACAGTGCAAGGCTGTAGAACAGATACTTCTTTCTCACCCAACAAGAAGATTAAGGAACTTTGCAGCTGACAAGTGAAAGGATGTATATTTTGTGTGTCCCATTTATAGGGGAAATACTAAGGAACAGAGAGATTGCAGACGTGGCAAAATGACATTTCTTCACGTGGAATACCAAAGCGCTTAACGAACATTTTAGTGACATGTCAATAACTCACTACATGGGAAATCTTAAAAATCTCTGGAAAGTTCTGAAAATCGAATGACCTTTCACAGAAATCACAAAAGTTGAGATCAATAGGGGCTTGAACAGAAAGATGGCCTGGTATCGATGGCGCATATCTAAGGAAAATCTGAAATGCTAAATGCTTCTCCCCAACAATGACATCAATTACTTTACACAATCTCATTATTTTTTTTAAGTGGGATGAGGTGATAAATTGGTCTTTATAAGGTCATCAATAATCACTTAAGATACTATGCTGTTAATTGTGTGCAAAAGCAATCTGCAAACACGTGGTCTCTCAGAACCGCCCACGTGTGTTCGAGAAGGCAGCTTGTCCAGACAGACTAAACGATCCCCAACCACTTCGGGAAGTTTTGCAGGAATCAGCTACACCGGGTCCCTTGGTGTGTCTCCTATTTTATGAGATCTGATCCAAGATGCCTGCATTTAGGAAAAAAACCTGAAATCTGAAGCAGTGAAACGATTCTGTTAGAAACACTGTTTCTTAAAATCTAGATGAATGCTGACAGATATAAATGTTTCTGTTCAATTGATAATTTGGTGTTCTTTAAAAATAACTTGATAAGTTAAATGGCATATGCCATTGGTCGCCCCAGGAAACTGGCAAACGGAGGTCTACAGTGAGTTTCTGGAGGTAGCAGTGTGTTGGTGTGTTTGTGTTTGCATCACGTTACTGAGGTAGTCTGACTCTGGTTCTAGAGTCAATGAAGATTGAATGCTTCTCTCTCTAGCTTATTAATCCTTCGTACCTGATAAATCTTCAAAGAAGATGCTTGTTAGTCAATATAGCAAAATGGTTATAAGCAGACTTTGGAAGAGGGTAGTCTGGCATCAAGTCCTGGCTTGGCCACTAAATATGTCAATTACTTGGGGGAAATTATCTTAGTGCTTTCAGCCACCTCCTATTTGCTAAAGGGAGATAATCTCAGTACACTCCTCAACGGGTGGATATGAGTGTTCAGGGCAGGCACGGGATCTGTTGTGAATAACTGCTCTGTAAACTGGTAGGTACTGCTCTTATGAGGGAAAAAGATGGGAGAGGTTTCTTTTTAGCCCTTGTAGGACATTCTGGATAAATGGTAGGTGGATAGGTGGTAAAAAGTTCTTACATAATTGACGACAATACTTGAGAGGCAGCAGGGAGTGCCTCCCCCTGGTGGACATTCTCCTTGGGAGGTGGTGGGTTCTGGAGTCAGGTTGCTTTGACTCTTAGCTCCTGGGAGACCCAACAGTGTGGTTTACTGTAAGAGTTCTGCCTCATCGTCTTTGTCTTTATGTGCCAAACTCATACTGTGGTTGGGGAGATTTCCTACAGAGTGTCCGTGGTATGCAGTGGGTGGGCACCCAGTGAAGGTGAGCTCCTATTACCTGCAAGGAAAATCATCTGTCAGACAAGCGAGAAAAGGCCACTGGGTCTATTGTTCATTGAGTGGGCGGACATGGGTGATTCCTGTCAACCCATCAGCGTACGCCTGTGGGGGTGTCTCAGTCCCGTAGAAAGGCGTAGGTGATTTCAAATTTGTTTTTCCCCTTCAAGGAAGATTTTTCTTTTGTTTCCAGTGCAAGATGGAGAGGATTTAATCTGTGCTAATATTAAGTATTAAGAAGGAATCCCAAGAGATTGAAAGAAAGGCGGTGGACGGGTTGTCTTGGGGAAGCCGTTAGGGGACCGGGGATGCTAGCTGTGTCCGAGTAGTAGAGGACAACTCCCCGTGTGTCTCTAGGGCTTGCTGGAAGCTGGCCAGGGTTCTCAGCTGGGAAATTGGAATGTGTCCATCTTCCAAGTGGTGCTATTGCTCGCCTTCCGACTCCTCTTTTGCTTCTTTTCCCCCTTTCTTGTCCTCCCTCCACCTGGAGCACCCTCCCCTTTGGTTCTCATGTGTAGCAGCCAAAGGAGTTTGACATTTGACTACTGTGTTTGGAAGTAGAAATCCCAGTATCCCCAGCCCTGCCCCATGACATCACTCAGGGATCATAAGGGGGTATTAATAGCTATGTTTTTTTCATTACAGTAGAAGTGCAGTTAACACATACAGAAGGGGTGATGGAAATAGCACATTGAGCAAACATCCCAGTAGTAATTATTTCAGACAACTGGCATCGATGGATGCTAAATGTACTAGCCTATAGTAAGATGAAAAAGAAGACGTTTGCATGTTCTGAAAGTATCTTTCCATAAGATATTTATTAATTGTAAAGGAGGAAAATAATAACTTTACAGTGGAGAAACCTGGCAGATACCACATTAACCAAGTAATCAAAGTGAACATCACAAGTAATGAGATGTGTCAACACCACACATTCCCTGATATGATGTAAAGAGCAGGGCAAAAGGCAGACTCTGAATTTAATCTTGATGAAGCATTAGACAAACCCAAATTGAGGGACATTCTAAAAGTAAAAATAATTATTTTCTGGGGATTACTTAAACAAATCATCCTGAGCATATAATCCAATCTTGCTTTGCAGTAAAAACATCTTGCAAATAAATAATGAGAAGATTTGTATTCAGCATATGGAATTATTCTAAAGCTTCTGGCAGATACACAGAATTATCCATATGTCTTAACTAAATTCATAATAATAACTTATTGCCTTTCCAGAGCAATTTCAAAACCAAGCGTGTTATTAGGGCTCCAAAATTTATTTTATTTTTTACAGGAGCCGAAGCTAGTTTATATGAAAATATTATAGGATTTTCCATCAGAAGCAACCAAGGTGTACCAGGGAAGCTTACTGCAGGATTTATTTGCGCGTTTTCTCTCTCTTGTGTTTTCCCTTCTGTCATTTGAGAAGAAAATAAAGAAAAATGCATTTTTTTTCATGGTGTTCTTCTCTTTTTGAAATAATATTTGCTGTCTGAGGGAGAGGCTTCTCTTTCAGAGCTCTGGTCTCCCCCGTCAGCGGAGGTGGAATATTCCTGAACCATCGGTGGCAACAGCTAGGGCTGCAGAAGACAGCAGACAAATAGCTCCCTTTCCGGATTCTGGCTCGTTGCGCCACCGACTCCGTCTTGGGCTTCCTAGACTTAGGAAATTTGGCTCCAAATTATCTCTTCCTTCTTATCTTTCCTTACTTTTCTGACCTCTGCTGGTTGGAGTCCAGTCTCAATAACGACGTTTCTAGTTCCAGATTGGGTTTTCCTTGTGACGTCGGTAGGGCTAAGAAATGCATCAGTGTGTTGCTGCCTCCCAAGGCAGGAGTCCATGTAGTCACGTCCCCGAGGTGAACAAAACTGATGTATTTCGGAGTCAGTATATCATCACTTTATTAGTCTCCCATAGCTGCTGTGACAAATCATCACTGATTTGGTGGCTTAAAACAACAAGACTTTATTAATAGACAGTTCTGGCGGTCAGAAGACCAAAATAGGCTTCACTAGGCCAATGTCAAGATGTTGACAGGATTGCCTACCTTCTGGAGGCTTTCGGGAAGATTGCATTCCTTCCCTTTACCCCCCTCCAGAGATTGCCTGCCTTCCCTGGCTCCTGGTCTCCAGGCAGCTATCACATTAATCTGACCTTGACTCCCCCAGCCACTTATTTCTCTTGTGAGGACCCGTGTGGTGACCCCTGGGCTCATCCAGGTAGTCCAGAATAATCTCTGTGTCTCGGGAGCCTGAACATACACATATCTGCAAAGTCCCTTTGGCCATGGAAGGTAATCTATTTGCAGGTTCTGGGGATTAGGAAGTGGGCCTTTGGGGGGGGCCCATTGCTCTGCTTATAATACTCAACCTGCCACCAATATGCAGTAAGGATGTGTTGAAAAAGCAGGATTTTGAAGCTGTGCAGAACAATCTGCCCTACTAGGGTCCATTGATGTGCTGAATAAGATTATTAATATTCATGCAGTGGTTTTTAAACTCTATTTCATGAGACACTAAGGTGCATGGAGTATCTCTCTGGCTAGTTTCAGATAAAGTCTGGTCGATGAGTAGTTTGTTGATTGGCACTCTTCTTCATCACCGGCATGTACTAAGGTAAAACACACGACAAAACAGTTGAGATCCTAAGGCTAAGAGACAATGAAGGATATATTTTCACATCGATCATATCAGTACTGAATAGTAAACTGCTAATGGGGAGGAAAATGAGTTTAATTTTTTGGTATGATGCCTGGCATAGTCACATGTAGAGAGAGGAATTTGATAAAGGTTTTCATGAGAATTATTGCAACCACGATGATGAATGGGAATAGTGCCCCTTCCTTTAAAAAGGGATCTGTAAAGTACACGGGATGGTTGGCGAGTAAGAATGGAACAGTGACATGGAGAGAACTGCTACTCCCTAAGGGGAAAAGGATCCCAAAACAGAATCCCCGTGCCTCGTTGACGTCACCGTCAGAAAACACAGCTCGATTTGCTCTGCTTCTAAATCCCCAACTGTCAGCCTTTTCCAAAGATGTGTGTGAGTCAGGGCCTTGGTGAAGACTGGGCTGAAAACCAGCAACACTCTGACCTTTTACACCACCCAGGACCATTCTTTCCAGGGTCTGCAGAAGAGGGGAAAGTCCGCTCGGTCAACAGGAGGGCGAGCTTGTGGTGAAGGGTACGGCTGCTGCTCCCCAGCCCTCGCTGCCAGCGTCCTAAGGAGCAACGTGGAGCTCCCCGCTGCTGCACCTGTGAGATCAATCAGGGTAATTTAGTTCAAGGAAGCATTGCTACAGAAATGGGCATAACAACCCTCGTGTCTATCCTTCTGGCTCTTCATATTTATGGAATGAAATAAAATTTGTTTGGAACAATTTGTTTTATCTCGCATTTATAATTTACTGTTTTCTGAATCAGAGTTATCGTGCCATTTGACTAAGGAGTAATTTTACATGCCTAAATGGCACAACACACCCCCAGTAAACAAATAAAACTATGACTGGCTGACAAGGAACTCACACTGGAGCAGTTAAAATTCTTCCTTTCAACGAGAATTGGGATATAAATGTTGAGCAAACCCCAAAGAAAATGCAAAACAAATCTGTGCTTAGGAAGATTATAAGTCATCAGAGCTCAGAGGAGACTACTGTTTAAGATCTCAGCACCAAACATGAGGTTATGTGAAATCATTCCCTTTTTCCACTCTTGGAGTAGAGCGCATGCATTGCTGAGAGGTGTGCACTTCAGGGAAAGCGTGCTATTTCCTCCCGTGTTTCAAGCCACTTTAGCGCTGAATGTTGGTGAGGTAAAAACTGATCACAGCTCCCCTTTGTGACCTTTTATTCGCATTGTTTCATAAAAATAGTTAAGGCAGTCCCTAAAATAAAAATAATGGCACAACACCAGGGGGAAATTGGATGTCATGCCTAGAGAAATGCATAAAAACACAAAAAAATGGGAAGTTATACAATGTTCCCTAGCCAGTGATAAATAAGGTGCACAGAAATGAAAATGTCTCTGTGTATGCCCGTGCGTGTGGCGGATTCCCTAGAAGGATGTATGGAATAGGTTCCCCTAGAAACCCAAAAGAGACGTAATCATTTTGGAAATGAAAGCCATCTATGCAGTTCTCGTCTCTTCTGGGTGATTGCCACTGTGCCCTCATTTGTCAGCTGTAACTTCTCTAGGAATTGTGTCAGGCACATGAGCTTTGACGGAATTCATTTTTATCAGCTAGACGTGGACAATATCCGGCCTCATAATAAGAATAATCTTAAACGTGTATTTTTTTGTTTTCCCTTGCACATGATTATTATTTTATTAATTAAATTGTCTCTAGGATAGAAGGAATGCATTATGAACAGTGTCAAGTCAATAATCTTTGAAAAATTTATATTAGGGAATTCAGCTAAATAAAACAAGGATGGCTTTAAAACAGTCCAATGATTATATTCATTTGTTATTTTTTAAATTTTTTTCTAAAACTGAAAAAAATTCTTATTGCCTTTGTTGATTATAAAAACATGCAAGCGATTCAAAGCAGTATCCATTTGAACCAGCATTCATCTTTTAATTCTCTTTGCGATATACCTGAATTGAATTTTATAACTATAGTGCCCTAGTAGCAATCGGGTAGAGAAAACAAGAGGCCAGTTGTCTCTCTAGGCTATAAATTCAGACTCACTCCATTTCTTTGCAATTTTTGCAATTTTGCAAATGTAATTGAGGCTGTCCTCATGAACACCAGACATGTAACATGTAAGTAAATTGTCATCCGACAGTCCATAGCAAATTGACTCCTGATTTTTTCAAATATTTTTACAATTCACTGAAGAGCAATTGAACATTCAGATAACAACAAAAGCCATACATATATAAAGATTTTTTATTTATTTGAAAGAGAGAGAGAGCAGAGCAAGAGCACGAGTTGGGGGGTGGGCAGAGGGAAAGGGACAAGCAGACACCCCACTGATGTGGGACTCGATCCCAGGACCCTGACTGAGGTCATGACCTGAGCTGAAGGCAGACGCCTAACCAACTGAGCCACCCAGGCGCCCCTAAAAGCTATGTATTTTTACAAACGTTAAAATCAGGGAAATACTTCGGTAATTATTTTGCTTATTTCAGTTACCATCATAATTGCTATCTTCACATATTTTATAATTTTGCCTCTTTTTTCTTAAGGAAATAGTTCACATATCATGTTGATTAAATATTTGGAAAGAAATGGCTTTAGAAGGGCTAGGGAAAGAAATTAAAATTTTTTGCCATTTAATTATTTCATTAGAATTGTAGGTTCTGAATCTGGAAGGGGCCTCAAAATTGAACCACTCAGTTGGGACATCCACCTGTGCCTCAGTATCTTTGCCCAGTGCTGATCCAATCTATGCTCGAAACTTCTCTAGGATGTGAAGTCTGCTGCCTCTTATAAGAGGCAGTTCCGTTTGTATTTAAAGCTATTCTTTCTTATCCAAAACTTGTATCTCTTTTTTGGTACATTCCAGGATTAGCTTTATAGCAATATTATATGAGTCATGTCCTAACTGCAGAAAAACTGCCTGATTTTGGATATAGGCATGGATGATATACCCAATAGCTGATATTATGTTAGAGGACTTTCATTCTCAAATGCAGCTTTAAAATTCTAGAAATTTTTAGAAATAATGTAACTGTTTCTATTCAGTTACTTTTTAATTGGAGAATTACTTTTAAATCAATCATATACAAATCTACAAACCAAAATTAGAACCATAAACGCCTACGAAGAAAAAAAAAAATTCTACTCAGACCATAGGCAGTTCAATGAATCTTCAGTCTGTGGGACCAATTAACCTTAGTTCCAAAAGGCAAGAAATTCCACTGATGGTGTCAGGTTATTTATGTATTGGGTTTGAGTAGAATTACAATTTCATATACTCAGCTTGGTACAAAGTGCCACTCTTGCCACCGACTTTTCTTCCCCATATAGGGCAATGGGAGATAAAATTTAGTGTCTGTCAGACAGTTCTTTGAGGAAAAGTTAAGAATTCTGATTCTAGATCGCTTGTGTTTCTTTTTTTTTTTAGATCACTTACGTTTCATTTTTAGAGTATATATAAGTGATCTTTATTTTTGTGGTATTGCATGGACGTGTACGAAAAAATAGATTGTGTGTTATCTCTTGCTGCATACAAATTATCCCCAAAACTTAACAACTGAGAAAAACAAACATGTTTCATCTCACAGTTTCTGTGCATCAGGAATCCAGGAGCAATGCAGCTGAGTGGTTCCTGCTCGGGGTCTCCCTGGTGGCAGGTGTTGTGGATTTGTGGTTATCACAAGGTGCCTTCAGGAAAAGATGTACTTCCCGGCTTCCATGGGCCTCAACGTACAGCTCCCTCCTAGCTTTCCCTAGCAGTAAGTGATCTAAGAGCAAGAGAAAGAGAGAGAGCCTAGGTCACAAGGGTCAGTCTTTTTGTAACCTATAAAGTAAATAAGTCATGGAGACAAAGTGTACAGCATGGGGAATATAGTCAATAATATTGTAATAAAGTTGTATGGTGACAGATGGAGACCACACTTATCGTAGTGAGAGCATTGAGTAATGTGTAGAACTGTCGAATCAATACACCTAAAGTGAACAGAACACTCTCTGTTAATTATACTTCCATAAAAAAAGACACACAGAGACTGAAAGGGAAGGGATAATGAAGGATATTCCATGTAAATGGGATAAATACCTGATCAACAAGAGAAGAACTCACCCTGGGAAATTAGAATCAAGTTTTCAGAGCATGGGGGGTGGTTGGGAGTCCAACACAGGATGACTCTGAGTAGATCATGGGACAGGTTATTAAGAATCTTTTCCAGCCAGTCCCAGGAAGTAAATTCTACATTATATCAAGAAGGATAATTGAGAGAAAGAATGGTGTTTTGAAGAAAAGTTAAACAAAGCATTGGGTCACTGATCCATTGCACAAAATTGAACGAATGAGGTAGCTGTAATGGAGGGCATCAGGGATGGGAGGAAAGGTCCCCAGGTTGGCCAGGTGAATGTTGGAAGCAAACTAGGCATAAACACTGGCGTGATGGGAACCGGAGTCCTGGAGAGGCAGGGCAGCTCAGCAACAGGTCTTCATAGGCAGAGAGTGAGGACTGATTTCTTCCTTCAAGCGTAGGTTGAGAAAGTCAGATTGATATGGGATAATGGAAGCATGAGAAATAGTACAAGTAAAAATGTAAAGACTGGCAGGGAGAAGGCAAGAGTCTGGGAAGAGGTCAGTGTGAAGTATTTACAAGGGCTGGGACGGCCCTTAACCTCAGGTGGGTCTTAGATGTCGGATTATAGGTGTCACCCACACTGGAGTTAATGTGCCCAGGTAGGATTTCTCAATGCTGTAGTTAGGCACTGGAAAACCTACGGAGCTGCCGGGTCATAGTGGAACCCATCACTTCGGTGGGTCTTTCAAAATGTATTATAGATGATGCTAAATGGAAAGTACAATGCAGAATTGGATGACCTAATTTGGTTGCACTTTTAGCGAGAGAAAAGCTAAGTTATAACGCCACATATGTGATCAGACAATTTCATTTTCCTCATATTCAGAGTGAGGTCCTTTTATGGCAACAGTAACTAATTGGGGTGAAATGTCACAAACATACTATTTTTTTATTGATTTTTGGAAGTTTGGAGTTTTTTTTTTTTTCCCCAGAATGATGAAATCTGCTATGTTGTCAGTAAGGTTCATGTGAAGGAAAGCTTGCCAGCTTTCGCCCACCCCTAATCCTAAATCTGCTTCAATCTAGGTAGTACAGTATGTACTGTTGTTTCCAAGCAGAGGAGATTTTGTTGTGCACAGAAAAAGAGTCTCTTATTTTGGACCTCATTTTTTTTTCCTTAGGATGTCGGGCATTTGGAAGTGGACATAAAATCCAATAAAATTTTACTATCTTGGATTTAATATATTCTTTGATGAATCTTTTTACTTTTTTAACACACTGGTCCCTCATCCTCATAATAAAAAAGGAGAAAGTTAGCACTTTTTTATGAAGACAGGATATGTACAAGGCAGAGAGAAATTCATAGATGCGTTTCCTACATACAAATTGTAATAAATCAGTTAACTTTGTGTATCTCGGTTCACCGATCTATGACATGTTTTAAAAAATAAGTTAGCAAAAGTAAATTTAAAGAACTATGTTAAGTTATACTTACTAAAATGTCCCACAGAGTTTGTTCTGAAAATGCAGATATTGCTAGACTATTGTTTTTCTCCTGTGGGTTTTATCTGCAGTTAAACATTGTAATTCATCACTTGAATTTTTATCTGGCAATGACAGTTGTGCTTTTATCTTTATATATATTGAAGTTATGAAACACTTGCTTCTAGAATGTTGATCAAAGGTAAAATCATCTGTAGCTATTGATAAAAAGTAAATTTTAGAATGTCTATTTTTAAAATATTATTTTAATAGCCTGATTATTTATGACTTCCACTTTTAAGAAGTGTTCCCTTCCAAAAAAATGCCACTTACCTATGTATAAACATGATTTTACAGAAACATTTGTAGTCAAGATTGAAAAGTAAGATTTAAGTTAACCTATGGTAAAAAATAAATAAAAACTTAGTTTACTGGGAGCAATGCATTTGATAAGATTTGGCACCATTCTTTTTAACTGGAAAGAAGAAAAAATATTATTATTTAGGGATGATATGATTTTTATCCTTGGAAAATGCAAGGTAATTTAATGAAAATCTAGTTGAAAAAAATAGAGGTCAGTGAGAAAACAGACTATATGATTAATATATAAAATAAATTATATATATAATTACTGAATATAATGGAAGAAAATGGCCTACAAATTTAATTTGGAAACAATAACAATTACTCATAAAATACATAGGTAGAAATTTAACAAGGAATATCCAGAATCAATAAAAAGAATGCCATATAACTATTGGAGCAAACAAAAGAAAAAGAATAAATGCAGAAACATTATTTCTTGCTGTGAAGCTCCGTGTTACAAAACATTGATTAATCCAAAATCTCATATATAGATTCAACTTAAGCTCAGTCTCAATCTTACAAAAGCTTTTCGTTTTCAAGTCCAGAAAACAATTCCGAAATTTAGATGGAGGAATAAACAGGAGCAAATGGGCAGAGGAATAAGATTTGAGGAAAGAATTGGTTCACTGGCATTTGTTGGGGAAATAGAATTAAAAACAAAACCATCTCCCAGTGGGAGATGCCGGTGGGATGGTGGGGCAGCCATTTGAAATAAAAACTCAAAGACAGAAAGAGGGAGGAAAAAAGGAAGGAGGGAGGGATGGAAGGAAGAAAGGCTTCATGCTTTTTACCGAGTTATTATTTGGTATTTGATATTTATTTAATCAATTATTTAATAGTTATTTAATATGCATTTAAATATTCAAAAGTGACATCATGAAAATACAACAAATATATATATATATATATATTCACAAAGGGAGAAAAACATGAGATATTCACCTTTTTAGTTATCCTGTAATTTTACCTCAATTGTATCCACAATTCAATTATATCATTTCTGTTTTTTAAACATATATACTCTAAAAATAGTACAGAGATGATTTAAGAAGATTGATGTGTTTGCTTTTGCCATTTTCCTCTTATTTACCCGTAATAGGCAAGTAGGCCTTATTGGTGGATGAGATCTACATGCAGAAATTGTTTCTTATAATCAAAATATGACTTAAGACTATTATCATCTAACCTTTTTGTCATTGCAAATAACATGCACTTAGAATTAGGTGGTAATTAATTATTCTTTTCAAGTTTATTTATTCAGAACCACTTGCTAAAATACAATATTAATACATAAACATAAATTGTACAATAATACATGTTAAATATTTCCCATAAAAGCCAAAGGCTCCTTTTCACCCTGGCAGATAGAAATGGGATTATTCTCTTCTTCTTTGTGTTCCCTTCTGACTGGGTCTGGAAAAGATGTTCCTCCTTTTGGCAAGAAAACTGCTGTTAATATATTCACCAAATCCAGGTTAGGTCTTTTTTTTTTTTTTTTTTTTTTAATTTCACATGGCTTTCGTAGACTACACACAATGGGAAATTCTTCTCGTAATATTTCCCTAATGAGAAAAATGTGTGTTTTTGCAGGAAAGCAAAGTGACACTCTGCCCTTTGTGAGGTAGACACTGTACAGCACTACAAAAGCATATTTCTTTTACTATTACAAATGAAGATTCTACAAGTTCAAATATAACATGAGGTCTATGACTTCATTTCCGGGACGCCTTTCCGAGGCCAGATGCTCTCTTGTGGTACAGCTTGAACCAGAGCCCTCGCAGTGTGCTGCGTTAATGTGTTAATGGGTGAGACTGCATCTTCTTGATATTACAGTTTGCAAATATTCTCGAGGCAAGATCCGATGGAACCACTGTCAGATGCTGTGCTGCGCCCATAACGTTATGTGACAGTGACACGCAAAACACATCAAATGCAATATGAACTCAGCAATTGTGACTTGCTGCAGGGGACATAAACAGAGCAAGTGGTACCCCTGCCACTATCCTTTCGGAAGATCTATGTTGCTGGTGAAGACAGCATATCTAGCAATCTGG
Source organism: Zalophus californianus (assembly GCF_009762305.2). Lineage (NCBI taxonomy): Eukaryota > Metazoa > Chordata > Mammalia > Carnivora > Otariidae > Zalophus > Zalophus californianus. The sequence continues at coordinate 5,163,021 of NC_045597.1, forward strand.
GGGTCCAATAATAACACTTCAGTGGCAGCAACAAGTCAATATTCTGGTAACATGGGAAACGGTTGCCTTGTAGGCAGCAGGTGTAATGCACACCAAATCACGGTGATCATTTACTAACATTTTTGAATTTGGTGTGAGTTTTTTTTCATATCACTAATATTCAAGTATTTTATGCACAAAATGAAAATAATAACAGTCCCCGATGCGTAGCATTATGCTCAGGATTAAATGAGGTGGTTAGCATGGTGCTTGGTATAAATAAATCTTCCGTTCAGTGTGAGCCATTCTTGTTGCTGTTGTGTCAGAGAAAGCTGAGGTTCATCTGGGAAACTCATTTCAGTCTGTGGGAATCTGGACCTTATGGTGTTTCTGTCTCTGTCACTTGGAGTCACAGCTCATTTAGCTGTGAAATTGTGAGTTGGACAGATTTTAATAATTTGTGGATTGTCAGGTTTTTAAAAGTGCAAATCGGATTGTGTCCGCGGCTTCCCATTGTTCTTAGAATAAAATAGTGACGAGAGGTAGACCTTTGCCAACCTCTCTGGCCTCAGCTCCAGCTTCTCCCTTTGCCACACCACTCCTCCCACACCCCCAAATCTGCGGGGGTGCCCCAGAGGAACCTCTCGCCGGCATTCTTTGTTGTCTTTCTGGACTTCTCCCAGGCTGTCCTTTGACCTGCAATGGCCCCTTCTTTCCAGTCCTATTTACCTGGCTAGCTGTTCTCATTCTTTTAAAAGTGACATCTCCCAAGAAGTTAGCCCCAAGCCCAGCCCATGCCAATGCAGCGGTGAGACCGTCGTGTGTGCAGGGGGGAGGGGGGAGGGTGCTCCTAGCTCGCTTTAAGTGCTCAGTAAGTATCTCTTCTTGCTTTCTTTTGAGCCCCTAATACTTTGCTCTTCTTGGTGACTGTCATCATACTCTGGTCACTTATCCTCAGTGCAGTGAAGCACCGAGGGGCGGGAGTGCTGTGGTCTGTGTGCACGCCCCATCTGCAGGAGCTAGCCCACACCTGACTGTCTGCATGAGGGGTAAATCCATGATTTCAAGTCAACTTCAGATTTTATATTTTATCTTCAGCCTGTGGGCAGGATTGCAACAGACCATTCCCAGAAGAAATGTATCATTGGCCCTGCCACATAGGGAAACCCACAACCTCCTTACATTTCCTTGAATTTCACATTCCTTCCTTTTGTTCATGAGGCTTCTCCAACCACCCTTAGGATCTTAAAAGCTGAGATGTAATTTTGTTGTAAAAATATATATATATTTCTTTCACATTCTAAAAATACAACCTAAACAAATCAGATGCCTAGTTTCAAGCATTTCTGTTGATCGTGTATTTTTTTACATTTTTTATTTAAATTCGATTAATTAACATGTAATGCATTATTGGTGTCAGAGGTATAGACCTATGATTCATCAGTCTTATATAACACCCAGTGCTCATTCCATCACATGCCCTCCTTAATGTCCACCACCTGGTTACCCCATCCCTCCCCGCTCCTCCCCTCCAGCAACCCTCAGTTTGTTTCCTATGATTAAGAGTCTCATGATTTGTCTCCCTCTCTGGTTCCATCTTGTTTTATTTTTCCTCTCTTCCCTTATGATTCTGTTTTGTTTCTTAAATTCCACATATCAGTAGATCATATGATAATTGTCTTTCTCTGATTGACTTATTTTGCTTAGCATACACCCTCTAGTTCCATCCATGTCATTGCAAATGTCAAGATTTCATTTTTTATGGCTATGTAATATTCCGTTGTATATATTCCATGCGTGTGTGTGTGTGTGTACACATATCATCTTCTTTATCCATTCATCTGTCGACGGACATCTGGGCTCTTTCCATAGTTTGGCTATTGTGGACATTGCTGTTATAAACATTGGGGTGCAGGTGCCCCTTCGGTAACTACATCTGTATCTTTGGGGTAAATACCCAGTATTGCAATTGCTGGGACATAGGGTAGATCTGTTTTCAACTTTTTGAGGAACCTCCATACTGTTTTCCAGAGTGGCTGCACCAGCTTGCATTCCCAACTGTCAGTAGTGTTTTGACTTTGAATTTGCTGTACTGCCTCCCACCTCCAAATCTAACTGTTATTGAAAATCTGATGACTGCTGAGCATTTCTGAACTGAGTTTTAAAGTCTCTTCCAGAACAAATGTCTTCAATACAGGTGGAAGTTGTAGATCTGCGTAGATCTTTTTTACAATAGATGCAGAATTGCTATGATTTTCCCTGTGTTTTTTACACCACCACCCACCCCTCCTTTATGGTTTTGAAAAAGAAGTATGAGGCATAGCTGAAGTAAATATTCTGGAATTGATTGACACAAATTCCAGATTGTCTGCATCTAAGTGCCATATAGCGTCTGGTTTACTATTTCTTTCTGAGACATTTAGAATCCATCTCCCTAGTCCAGAAAAACTTTCAAGTGTCTTAAGAGCTTTAATTGTTATTTGCGTGTGTGTGTTTGACCCTTTGAGCCTTTCTAAATGCAACTATTCCAATTCATAAGGGCCAGGCTCTTGTACATGATTGTCCAGGGCCGTTGGGCAGAGCCAATATCTTCCCAAAGGACCATATGTGGTCTTGGCTTGACAGACGTACGTTTCAGTCTCAGTATAAATCATATCTGTCAGTTGATTCTTTTAGTAGATTGTATTCAGATTTGCTTTGCCATCTTCGCTCTTATAATTTGGGGAAGGAGAATTCCCATAGTGCAAATCAGAAAAATAACAACAGGGAATCTGCATATTTAGCAATGCTAATACTGAAAGTATGTCATTAAAAATGAGACTCTTTGAATATTGTATTGGCTGCTAGGTTAGAAATGGTAATCATTACATTTGCATCATGACCCTCTCCCTGAATGTTATAATCCCTGCCTATTTTGGCCTTCGCATCACTGAGGGTTTACTTCAATTCCTTTCTCTTTATGAAAACACTGAATATGTCATTTTCCTGTATCACTTTCTTCCTTGAACTTCTAATTCAACTTTTCACCTTTAATCATAAATTGCTTCTCATCATTGTTTTAACCAATTTCAGTTTGTGTCCAATCTTCCTAATGCATGGGAAAACTAACATAAGTTAAAAGTTCAGGTTTTGCAGTCAGATAGGGTGAATTGAAATGTATCCATCCATTCCATAAATATTGGTTGACCGCTCTTTATGTGCCAAGAACATGTTTTGTTCTAGACACTGAGCTGCAAAGTGAATAAAACATACAAAATTCCTGTTCTCTAATGGTTGACATTCTAGGGGGTGATGACACCATATAAACAACTAAACAAATACATATCATAATATCAGGTATTGATATGGAAATGAAGGGGGGGAAAGAAGTCCAAAAGGATAAAAAGCGAGAAAGTTGGGAGCATGCTATTACTTAGGTCGTGTGAATAAGAGACACCTCTCTGATGATATAGGACAAATCGTGAGGGTATACAGAGAGAAGAACATTCCAGGAAGAGAAAGAGCAAGTGTGAAAAGGCAGGGGGTGCTTGACGTGTTCCAAGAACAGCAAGCAGTCAGTGTGCCTGGAGCAGAACGGCAGTGATGTAAGTGGTGAATTTGGGCACCAGGACACGGGTTCTGAATTGCAGTGGCAGAAGCCATGGAGAGTTGAACAAGACGGTGGCGTGCTCACACTTGCATCATAAAAGAATTTCCCTGGCTGTTCTGTGGATGACAGATTATAAGGCAGCATCTTTCACATGTTTTGACCATTAACCACTGGTGTAAATCCATTTTACAGTGTGGCCCAAGGTAATATATATATATATATATATATATATATATATATATATAATATATTACATATATGTATTATATATATTATATATGTGTGTGTATATATATATATATACACACATACAGAGAGAGAGAGAGAGACTTTTTCATAAATTTGTAATAAAACTACACCTTTGGAAGCTGATGGTATACCTTCCAATTCTGGTATTTTGGAATTTATAGGAATTAATGTATGTATTCATTTCATTATCACATATACTTCTATTAAACCCCTTCTCATCTGCAGTTATGGTGTGTCCCATTCCCAGCATCTGATGATCCAAATTAAAAAGCTATCCCTCTCTGGAGTAATCAATCGACAGGGAAAGGTGGCCCGTTGACAGTCGTTGGGTTTGCTCTGAAGAAAGCTTGTGTAGGGTTGGGGCACTACAAGAGGCGATATATTGGACAGATGAGGGTGTGGGTAGCAATCTCCATTCTGGCTGTCTGGTATCTTTATGTAATTCACACTAACTGATGTCATCAGATCAAGATCTGCAGTTTACTTTCTGGATATCTACATGTAAGTTGCTTAAACTTTCTGTAAGCCATGGTTTCCACATGTACATAATGAGAACTGTATTCAAACCAATTTCATCGGTTGTTGTGATGGACACTTGCGACAGCATGCAGAGCTCGTAGAGAATGTTCACTCCTCTCATCTGGTTCACCACCACTGATGTTCTTCGAGTGCCGTGAATGTGCCCGAGTCGTCATTCTCCCTGAGATCGTGCAGACTGTGCTTCTAAGCCTCATGTTCCTCACTGAGCAACCTCTGCTCATCAATCATGGTGGATCCCAGACAGCAGTTCCTCAACAAAATCTCCCCTGATTGCCCAGACTCTTTCCCAGATTTCCTTCTACCTGGCCTTTTCTTCTCACACTTTGCCTTTTTACAATATTCACGTGGTGATTTGATTAATTTCTTTCTAAGACCATAAGTTCAATGAAGGATCATTTCTGTTTTGTGCCTCATCGTATCTCCAACATCTATCCCAGAGCCTGACATTCCATCAATATTTGTTGACTGAATGTTCGATGAATATTATCTTTATTTCATTGCAGTGGTGATTGGGTGGTAGGTCCTTTTTAAGGAACCTATTCAATTGAGGTAAGATGACATCTACCATTCGGGGCCCAGCCAGCAGCCAATCCTCCTGCCCTGAGAACTTTTTTCAACATAAAGCTGATAGTCTGTTCACTTGGGTTTTCTTTGTTGATTCATCTTTTTAAACCCTTTGTCATTATCTGGCTCAATATTATTTGGCCATGCTGTATAGAATCCATAGGATTCATTCTGTAGCAAATTTCCATTCCTACTGAAGTACACATGATGGATAGCATTGGAATATTTGCTGGTTTTCCAGCTTCATCTCTGACATCCCTGTTTATTATTTAGTACTGAAATTCGTTCTCTAAGTTTTCATGAACACATACTGCAAGCTCTTTTGATAACTGCCTTCTTAGGAATCAACTGTTTCTTCTTCAGAATTTGCTTTCTATGGGTCAATTTAACCTTACAATTTTTTCAAAGCTCTACCTGACCATTACAGTAATTGCAAAAATATTTATTTTTATTTTCTGAACATAAACCGTATTGTCTCGGTGGGAAAATCCACTGAAGCCATTGTTAATTCAGGGGAGCTGTCATGGGGCTGCTGAGAGACCTCAACGGCCATTTACTCTCTAACTCCCTCCATTCTGGAATGGCTCGTGCAGGTTTCAGGAGTTGTTTTAACCTCCAAATTGTAAGTTGCACACTGACAGAATTTCAGTCAGAAGATTTTTCAGAATTAAATGTTAGTTAGGAGAAAAATATCCCACCCCGAGGTAGGAGTGGGCGGATGATTTTGGTTAATATCTCTTTCAAAAAGTTCTAATTCAGAGTGGGTTTTACGTTTACCTTTATCATGACAATGACATTTTCATGTGTGTGTTTTACAGAAAGATCAGTAAATAAACTTATCTTTTCAAAACTTTTATGAGTTGCACTCTGATGCATGATAAAATCATCAATTAACACTGAAAAATCTTCAGCCTTACTTTTATGTTAGCCAATTAAGAGGGTTAAAGGATAATAGCACTCTATGCTTGTATTCCTTTCCACAAACTAAAACAATCTTAGGACCACTTTTTTTTAGTTACTTCATATGACCTTCATTATGGTTATATGAAGTAAAAATAAGATTCTCTTAGTTTGGGTATAAAAAGGAAAAAAAAACTGAAAAGGCATATAATTTCAATCAAAAATATAGTGTTCCTAAACAAGGTGAGTCATTGCTTTTCTTTGATCTTTGAGGGGAGAGAAAGTATTGGATTTCCTTGTGGAAGCATCTGCCTTCAGTGCTTAGCATTTATTAAAACTACTGACCACTTTTTCCCCCTGCTTTGCAGGACTGATTTAGCAACTTGCTTAAGTATTACATCCAGCATGTCATATAAGCTATGAAAAATGCATTCTTTTTCATCTTCAGAGAACATTTAAAACGTTGAATTTTGCATCTTAAAGACCAAATAAACAGTGTTATTGAGTAGCCTGGATGTCTAATCACTCCAGACATACCGGTTGTTGTTGTTTTTTTTTCCCCAGACCAGATTCGCCTGCAGAGTGGCTCTTTACTCAGCAGGATTTCTACCAGCTGCCTATGTGCTCTGTTAGAGCAAGTGCATTCATTACACAGGAAAGCAAGATACTGGGGATTCATAAATAGCTTAAAATAATTTTTAAATACAAGAATTAGAAACTTTGAATTCTGTCCATGATCACCCTTCTATGCATCCAGACCAGAAGAGATTATGGAAACAGAGTGAAAAGGCAGAGCAAAAGAAAAAGAAAGGGTGGGAAGCAGAATTTGGGGTCAGATAGGGAGCACCAGCCCTATGTGGGGCAAGAAGCTGCAATTACTCAACTCAGAGGCTAAACCATCAGGCCTGTGGGCACCCAAACCTAGACACCTTGATAGTGACAAAACTCTGGCTCTAGCAAGACAATTCTTACACAGTTTTTGCTGAGGCCTGACATTTGGGGCAATAGATTGGGCTGAAAAGCTGATGAGTTGGGGTAGCAGAATGGCAGAATAGCCAGAAACAAGGAAAAAAACCCTAAAAATCATAGATTACATTGTTATCATTTGAACTACTAATAGTGGTAATTCTAGATAACCTGTTAAGTGGATACATAGTCACTTCATATACTTCAAGAAGCCAGCCCTCTTAGGTAAGAATAATATAATAACCCCTTCTACAAGCAAGGAAGCTGAGGCCTAAAGAATTTAAATGCTTTGCATAAACACACAGATTTCACATTTAGCTCCTGCTTCGAAGCCCGTACTTTTCTGTGTCTCTTAGTGAACATGCAATTGCAGCACGATACCTCTAGTTGATGTATTTACAAGCAAAAGCCATGAATGACTTACGTAACTCAAATAAAACCTGGATACAGTGTCAAGTATTGTATTAATTATCTATTGCTGCATAATGAACTGCCACAAATGTAGAGGCTTAAAACGATACTGGCTTATCTCACAGTGTCTGTGGGTCAGGAGTCCAGGCACAGGAGTGCAGGCCCAGCTTAACTGGCTTCTCTGCTCTGGGTTTCCCCTGGACTCCAGCTTAACTGGTTCCTTTGCTCTGGGTTCAAGGTCTTGGGCAGAGATGAAGCCTCATCTGAAGCCTTGACTGTGGAAGGATCCATTTCTAAATTCATGTAGTTGTTAGCAGAACTCAAGTTCTGAGGGTTGTTGGACTAAGGACCACTGCCTGGAGGCCTTGCTCAGTTCCTGATTGCACGGGCCTCTCCAGTGTGGCTGCTTGTCCCATCAAAGCCAGCAAAGGAGAGAGTCAGTTGGTAAGGGTAAAATTTCTGCCTTATGGGGCCTTAGCACATCCCATCAGTTTTGCTAGGCCAGCCCACATTGAGGAGGAGGGGAGTACACATAAGCACAAAGGTGGGGTCCCTGGGGGCCATCTGAACGTCTACCCTCAACAGATATGGAGATCAAAATGCCTTTTTATAAGAAATGATAAGGGTGTGATCTCACAATTCAGCTTAATGCTAAAATAAATAACTTAATGAATTAATTCAAGAACAATTAAAAGGTCAGATTGCTTGTGTGAAAAGTCCTTGTAGCCTTCACCCTGGTCTACATGTGTTACCCAATCATGTGTCCCCAGTCACATGCTATTAGAGCTGAATGGCAATTATTACAGCAAAAAAAGATGCTCAACATTGTTTTTTAAAGTGACAATTCTTTCAGTTGGGTGAGGATAATTTAAAAGTGGTCTGTTTATTTTAGAGATGCATAATATTTTTTCCTTTGACATGGAAATGAGCAGCTCTAGAGAAAAGCCTGTCATACAAAAACCAGTTGACAAAATAATAATTTGCTTTAATTTATCTCCAGTATTTGTTTTGATAAAGATATTTCAGATTTTATTTTAAAGAGACAGCATAGTCATCAGTGGACTGCTGGACAAGAAAATGAAATCTTTTTAGCATTCCAGAGTTGATGCTAGGTTCCCTGGGTTCAACATGTTGACCAAATCAAAATATACACATAATCAAGACATCATTTATTCTGCCACATTCTTGAGCCCATGTCATGGGGTTGTGCTAATCAGGTATCTAAATAATTTCAGAGGGAAAGGAATGCCTATGTGGGGTCTTACCTAAACTGGCCCAGTTAGTTACTTTTGAGCACAGTGATATATCAAGGTTTGTTTTACAAACTGTGTTGTTACAAAAGATTGCAAGAGGGCGCCTGGGTGGCTCAGTTGGTTGAGCGACTGCCTTCGGCTCGGGTCATGATCCTGGAGTCCCGGGATCGAGTCTCGCATCGGGCTCCCTGCTCAGCGGGGAGTCTGCTTCTCCCTCTGACCCTCTTCCCTCTCGTGCTCTCTATCTCTCATTCTCACTCTCTCAAAGAAATAAATAAAAAAAACTTCAAAAGATTGTAAGAGACTTTTAAAGATAAAAAGTAAAATTGATAGTGTTAAGGCAAGTTAATAAAAGCAAATTTTTAAATGTGTGCTATTTTTTTACTAACGTTCAAAGATAGGACAGTTCAGAAAAGAGATAAAACACATTTTGGAAAAATACAAGAGCAGTATAGTAAAATTTGATCAACCATATCATTTGTTGCCCATTTGGAGACAATTTTGAATATGAAAAAGGATGTTTGAAATATGTACTTAAAAGATATATGTATTAACCAACAAATTGTTTTATTAAATTGGTTGACTTAGAAAGGAGTTATATACAATAATCATTTTTAATGAAATTCCTTTCAAAAATAAAAAAGAGAAGAATCCATGCATATTAAAAAACAGCCCTTAATAACCTCATACAAATTAGTGGAACATTAAATAGTAACACAAACAGAAAAATTATTCTTGATATATTCTCACATACTTTTAATTGGTGTATTGGCTATGTCTCTCCAAACACTCTATCTCTGTGGTATTTTCCTGTGGGATGCTTTTTAAAATATGATCTTAATTTTTTAAAAATATAATTTTCTGCAATCTTCATCAAAGATGCATTTTTACATTGTCTTGTTTTATGTTCATAAAATTTGAAAATATCAACGTGTCCAATTAACTCTGATCATGCTATACTATTTTTAATTTAGAAAAAATGTCTTTAGCTGAGAAATTCAGAGACAATTTTACTAATTGGAGCTTATTCTCAATATAACTTTGTTTATATTTAAATGGATAAATGTTTGAATGCAAACATCACATTTTTTGTTTCAAGTCATACCACCTTTGTTTGAAAATATTTTTGTGACAAAACTGAACAATGTGTACTTATTATTATTTTAAATACTTTGTGGATTTTGGGTGCTTCAAAACTGTAGGCTTTCCAAATACCATGCAATTCTGCTACAGAGTATAAATTTATCTAATTAAAAGTAGGAGTTCCTTCGAAAGATTCTTTCTATGAGTTGAGATATTCCAAGGCTTTATGCTAGAATATCAAAATTAAATCTTGAACACTGTTTGAACTCTTATTACATTATTTTGTTCAGACTAATCTGTTCTGTTCCTTCCTTGCTTTTATAAAACTATAGTTTTATTTTTCCTTTTTACACACTTTGTTTTCTATTGCTAAAAATACTAAAAAGCGCTACAAAAAATCCAAAGCTGAAGTGTTTTTGGTGATTTATTTATCAAATATTTTGATTAAATTTTCCACTTTATTTTGACTGAATAGAGCAAAAATTTACAGGCTTTATTTTCAAAAGAGTTCGATGACAGTTCGTAGTATGCTTGGAATAATTTGCAGAGTTGTTCTTCAATAGTTCAAACATTTCTAAAATCTGATCTATAGCTAACTTTCCATTGTACTTAAACATTGTAATTGAGAATGGGTAAACTTAATCTAAAAGAACAAGAATAACACATTTCACTATTAGCAGAACTAATTTCCAAAAGCTTTGCTTAGATTTCATGAATTGGTTGAAAAAAATCAAACTTACTGGAATGAACTGATTTTTAATTTGGAATATCTGATGATCCTGCCCTTTTTAATCTCCACTCATAAATGTTAACTGCTGGGGATCTGTACCTTGAAATCTCAGTGTTGGCAATTCCTTGAGGTTAACTTTGTCCTGAAGCAGTTTTCAAAGTGTGGATCCCAAATCAGCAGCATCATTGTCAACCAGAAATTTGTTAGAAAAACAGTTTCTCAGGCTCCAACCCAGACCTCCTAAGAGGCTAGCAATCAGTGTTCTCCCTTCTCCCTGTTGATATTTATTCTGTGAATGCAAATTTTTCTTAAGGTTATCTAAGGTAAGCATACTTATATCGAAAAATAAATAACCAGCAAGTAAATTGTTTACTATTAAAAAAAAAACTTAGCTACTCTATTGAATAATCCATGCCTCAATTTGCATAACTAATTGATAATAGGCTAAATTCATATATGTTAATATGCCTAATTATGTTTGAAAAGCTAGAAAATTAGATAATTTGTGAATCATTTATTAAACAATTACATGCATGAGACAGTGCACAATTCTGAGGTAGAGGTATAAATATGGTATTAAGCAAATGTCATACAGACAATTAGCAAAATTTTAAGTCTAGTCTCATTTTTATCATACATTATGGTCTTGTAAAATTGTTTAAATGCAACATTATGGTCTTTTAAAAGGAGTATTATTATGCATTGACTTTAGTTAACATCATTTTATATAAATAACTTAATTTTGCAGCAATAAGATACACAGAACAATGTAATTATTGCATACCTTCTTGTTTTTTCCCGCTTTCAATTGTTGTTTTACTTTGGTCTTTTTAATGGCATGTTTATAAAGGAAGAATCAAAGCCATTTTAATAGAAATCAAAGCCAAGATTTGGGGCATCCTGCTACTTCTTTCCTCTTTGTAATGTGTCTCAGGATTTCCCCATTACTTTATTTTTTTTTAAACATTTTATTTATTTATTTGACAGAGAGAGACACAGCGAGAGAGGGAACACAAGCAGGGGGAGGGGGAGAGGGAGAAGCAGGCTTCCCGCTGAGCAGGGAGCCCGACGTGGGGCTCGATCCCAGGACCCTGGGATCATGACCTGAGCCGAAGGCAGACGCTTAATGACTGAGCCACCCAGGCGCCCCTCCCCATTACTTTAAACCCTGAGAGTGTTGGTGGGGTCTTAAGAAGGTCTAAACTCTTCTCTGGAGTGGAAATCCCGGGAATTTGAATTCATCAGCGTTCTGCAGGCAAGAGACTCAGGGCAGATGTATCATGGTGGTGATGTGGCCAGACCATGGAATTCTGAGGGGCCCTGGGACAGAGCAGACAGGAGAGGGGACCTTTTTTTCATCAACTAAACTGATTTCTTCTCTCCGGCACTGTGTGTGTGTGTGTGTGTGTGTGTGTGTGTCTTGTTTTGTTTTCTTTTAATTTTGATGGTTTATTTTTAGGGAAGTACAGTACGGGTTAGATGAGCTGTGAATGTTGAGCATCTCACTCTATTGTGGGTGTTTTATTGTGTATCTCAGAGTAAGTGTTCATTTATATGGAGACACGCACACACACCTGTGCACACACACAAAGCACACAAACACACGTGCACACACTCAGGCAAGTTTGAACATTTTTCTACTGTATATGTGTGTGTATCTCCATTGTGCAAATACATAGTATATATGTGTTCGTGTGATATATAATTGTATATACATATATGTTTATGTGAAAGGTTGAATAACATTTCTTTCCTCAGAATATGACATAACACATATCTATCTTAGGTATATATATATTTTCTGAGTAGCTCCCCACGTCCATTTTTTTCTGCACTAAGCAAATAGTAAGAGAGCTGATTCTGAAATTTTTATTGCGGGTCTCTATGTCTAGCCATGGCACTGAGTTGAGGCTTCTACAGTAATGCCAGGCATGCAACCCATAGCTGGATTGGTTTGTGGGGGTTTTGGTTGCAAGAGTTGTATTTCCTGTAATCTATGGCCAGCCTACTCATTAAGATAGACATTTTTCAGTGCCACCAAGGCATTCTGCTCTAAAACAGAAGCTTTTCTACCACTCCCAGGATTCAGCCTTCTTCACTTATAGAAATGCTCAGGGCCAAGAGTGAGGAAATCAATTTTCTAATTGGTCAAAATTCAAAGAGAATGATTTTGTTTCTCTTGTCTTCAACTTGGAAGAATGTATTGCTTAGGTTTTCTTAACCATCAATTCATTCTCTTATTCATATAACAAATATATGTTAAGTATTAATTATATGCTGAACGTTATATTTTGTGTTGAGAGAAATGTCAGTCATCAAGACACTTATGGGGGATGCCTGGGTGGCTCAGTTGGTTAAGCGACTGCCTTCGGCTCAGGTCATGATCCCGGAGTCCCAGGATTGAGTACCACATCGGGCTCCCTGCTCAGCAGGGTGTCTGCTTCTCCCTCTGACCCTACCCCCTCTTGGGCTCTCTCTCTCACTCTCTCTCTCTCTCTCTCTCAAATAAATAAATAAAATCTTAAAAAAAAGACACTTATGGGTATCAAATTACTCAATATTAATAGGTCAAGTCTGCTTATCATAAATAACGTGTGGACATAATTTGTACTGGGGACAGCAATAAGCAAAGAAAAATAAATGAATTTCCAATCTAGAAAAACTTGCTAAATATGTGGAATATTTATTTATTCCACAAAAGAAGAATTACCCCAAGGGCCACCATTTAAAAATGCTTCCACTCAGTTTTGAGAAGTGTCCACAGAGGGTATATATGTTCTTAAACATTAGTATTCACATTGTCCATTTATTCTGTGTTGTTTAGGATTTTGGGGGGGATATTTGTTTAAGAATGAATTCGTTACAACTGCCAACATTTAAGATTACATGCCTCTTCTTTGGGGTGAGGGTGGAATCTCTCTCTTCTGAATCCATTGGATAACTGGGAAAAATCTGAATTTTAACAATGTTAAGCTTTTGTGGTTATTGCTTTAGATAGCTAAAATAGTAAGAAAATATGCGGAAAAGAGAATCATTTTGCAAGGAGAAGCATTCCACACTTCTTTCAAAATGATTTTTAAAGGTGGGAATTATAACCTTTACCATGAAGTTTAGAGAAAAAGTACCAAATTCTTTTTTTGAAGAGGACAACCAGGGTGAAAAATGAATTGCCCATTATTTTTCTGCTTCTGGAACATTGTCAGGCTGGTGGAGGGAGAATGAATAAATACCAGCCAAGTTCATCTATATCAGGATCAATTATGTAACAGCATATTAGCCACCCCAATTTTAACCACTTTTCAGGATGGCCATCATTTATATCATAAGCCTTATATGCCAATCCCTGGGTTATTTTTAGGATGTTGGAATTTTCTATGTATAGGAAGACAGATTAATATTAAACATCACAGTAAGTTTTTGATTCCCCTCCTTTCTATGACCACTAATTAAATAGACAAGAACCAGGAATTCAGTCCTTAGGGCCACAAATTGGAAACTGTAATAGGTTATTCTACTTGACAAATATAGAGCAAAGGGATGAACCCAAGGTCGTGTCTTTGGGGAGCTCTAAAAATCAAAGTGTTGGAAGCCAAATGTTAATATCAAGTAATGTTTGAATGCAAACAGAGACTCTGGCAGACTGGGGAACAGCTCACACACAAAATGAGAATAGAATCCTGGGGGGATTGCCTCCAATAACACCAGAGTGCCTGGGAATCCTTTCTGTCGGCTGACACATGCATGCAATTAACAGCAGACATGCCAGTCTACAGGAAAAGTACCAGGTGGGTGCAGTGTGTTTGAAAAGCACTTCCAAGTTTTCATCCAGGTTCCTTGACCTTCCATGGAAGTTTTACCTTCATGTCGGGAACGCACAGATTACGGGCAAAGTCCTGGAGCGTCTCTAAGTGATTCTTCTTCCTCTTGGCATCTCTAGGCCTGGAGAAGAGAAGGGAAATATAAGGGACAGGAAGAAGGCAATCAGCTACAGTCCCTAAATGGGGTTAGAAAGAGAAGAAGCAGACACTTGTGGATGGACTCTGGAATGGCAGACTTCAGGACTGGTGCTCGTGGTGCTTCTTGAAGTAGTTTCCCTACTGGGATGGCTAGCTCAGTGCTTAGAGACCACCAATGTTTGTGGTGTTGAGGGCAATGTAAAACAAATCCTTGGCTTACAGTCACAGGTGTTCCCTTCCACAAAGGGTAGAAGAGTTCTCTCCTCCAAATATTTTCCCAGGGCCACCTTGCTTCCTTTAGCCTCTGCCATTATCTTAACTGATCTCATATATATATATATATATATATATATATATATATATATTTATTTATTTATTTATTTATTTATTTATTTATTGAACACACACATGCAGTGTGACTAATATCAATCAAACAATATTTATAATTCTTACTTCATAATCTTTCTCACACCACACATACGCACACAGACACACACACTCCTCAGGAAGTCTGAAATGAGAGTGTGAGCAGGAGAGAAGGCTGAGAAACCCATCCTCGGGACTGTGAGGGACTTGCACTAACCACAATACCTTTTCTGATGTGATGCAGCTTAAATGAACAAGGATGACACTGGAGCACTTTATTTCAGTTCTTTCATTCAGTGCTAGTGATGGAGCTTTTCATGATACTTTCTGTGAGTGCCCTATGTCATTATTCCCGAGCCTCTGTGATACCTTGCAGTGTCGTCCTCACTGTGATGATCATTTTCTGTCACTGCGCTCCTGGCAATCAGTCCTAGGAGCTCAGCTTCCTTGAGTGCTTTCAGCATTGGAATGGGTTATCAAGATTTCTCTTGATTGAAAAGAGCCGTGTATGTGTTCTTCCTGGGACCACAGTGCCTCCTGGATCACTGGTATTGGGAAGCTTCCCTGAATGTTCTCTCTTGCATGCCTCCAAAACTAAAGGTGGAAGTGGCCACAATAGAGTTCTTTTGATAACAGGATACTTCCATTGTTGGTCGAATTGTGCTGCCTTCCCCATTTGTATGTTGAAGGGCTAATCCTCAGTGTGACTGTATTTGTAAATAGAGACTGAGGAGATGACAAAGGTTAAGTGAGGTCATAAAGATGGAGCCCTAATCTGATAGGGCTGGTGCCCTTATAAGAAGAGGAAGAGACACCAGTTCTCTCTCTCTACACTGCATGAGGATGAACAGGAAAACAGCCTTCTGCAACCTAAGGAGAGATGTCTCACCAGACACATAACCTGCTGGCACCTTGATCTTGGACTTCCAGTCTTCAGAACTGTGAGAAAGTAAATTTCTGTTGTTTACGCCACTCAGTCTAAGGTATTTTGTTATGGCATCTGAGTTCACAAAGACAGTCTTAACCCCAGACTTTGAAATGTGGCGATATATAGGGTCTGTAAAGATGTAAGTAAGTTAAAATGAGGTCATTAGAGGGCACCCTAACCCAGTATGATTGGTATCCTTATAATAAGAAATTTGGAAACAGACACAGAGGAGAGATGACATGAAGACACAGGGAAAATGTGACCCTCTATACACCTTAAAGAGAGGCTTCAGAAGTAACCAAACCTGCCGACACTTTGATCTCTGATTTCTAAGCTTCAGAACTGTGAGACAATAAATTTCTATTTTTTTAAGCCTCCTGTCTATAGTATTTTGTTATGACAGCCCTAGCCAACTATTAGAGTTTCAGAGAAAATTACAAACTTGCTGTCTAGCAGAAGCAGCAATAACATAAAGGGGTAAACCTCAGAAAGACATGCCTATGAGTTCATGGTGACGATCTCAAAGGCTTAGCCCTGTAGTCCTTGGAACCTCAACAGGAACTAGGAGGTGGTTCTGATTTTTGTCGCATCTCCTGGGAAGCCCTGAATAGTTACTGGGAGGTTTACCATGGCCTTCAGTTGAAGACCTTCACTGAGGCTGTTACAGACCTCAGTGTTGGGAAGATCTTGACTTTTCCTAGTGTCACCCCGTGGCTGACCAAGTGAGCATGGTCATCAGTCAACTCAAGAAACACCACCATAGGTAAAAGTGTCACCAGTGGAATCAACTCATTTAGAACAGTCAATAAGATTATCTCAGTTTTTGAAAATGACATTTCAGCTACCTGCTGCCATGAACACAAAGGCAACCAACTAGACTAATTCGTTTTTCTTGTCTTATAAAAGCTGGTCTTCTTGGAAGACATTAACATTCTCATTGCTGATGTAGCTCCTTGATGGCCTATTCATTTCTTTGGGGTGGAAGGAAACTATGCCTTATATTTTTGTGTCTCTCTTAGCACCCAGCACAAAATGGGAACCCAAAAATATGTTCTTCAGCTTAATGAAGTGGGACATCATTGGTCATGATATTTAAGCTAAGATAAAGGAATAAATTGACATCGTCTGAGGCCCACATATACACAAACCTTTCTGATGACCAGTTTTTTTTTTTTCTCTCCTATGAAAATCTCATTGATTTTCATAGAAAAAGTCTGTAATGACAGAATTTGTCCTGAAGTTTCAGTAATGTTAAGAATATATAATATCTCTACAGGTACATTTTTATTTCAGAAAAAGATGCTAAAGGAAACACTTTCATAATGATATTAGTCTCTGCAGTGTCAGCAACCTTACCGACTGGTCATCAGAAAGGTTTGTGTATATGTGGGCCTCAGACGATGCCAATCTATTCCTTTATCTTAGCTTGAATATTCATAGCTCTTCCTTGGGGCTTGTTCAGTTAAGCGTCCGACTCTTGATTTGGCTCAGGTCATGATCTCAGGGTCGTGGGATCGAGCCCTGTGTCAGGTTCCTCACTCAGTGGGGAGTCTGCTTGAGATGCTCTCTCTCTCCCTCTTCCTCTGACCATCCCCCTGCTCACTCACTCTCAAAATAAACAAAGAAAATAAATCTTTAATAGCTCCTCCTTCACTCTCAAGTGCCCCATTTTGAATGATGTATTATGTGGTCATACCACAGAGTCCCCACATTTGTAAGGGCAGTTTTGACTCCCCAAAAACCATTATTTTAAGGTCTCATTTATTTTACATGGCTGAGATCTCCAATAGATTAGTTACTTACTACCAGAGTCAGTCTGAAAGCCGTAGTAATATTTCCCAGTATAATTTTAACAAGTTACTGAACTAGGGACATCTAGTAAAATGCAGATTACAATTTTTAATTGATACCTTCATGTGAGCATCCACCAAAATAGTAACTCAAGTGCACTGCTTACAGGGACAGGAGTAACACAAGAGGCTAAAGGACTTAGTACAAATCTGAGAAGTATCTTTGGTGTGACTTTATTTGTATGTTACATTATCCCACAGTTTCCTCTGGTCTGTGCTTCTTAACCACTTTAAAGCTATCTTCCCAGCTGTCAGTCTGGACATTTATTTTGTGGCATTTTGATTTTTAGTGTTTTAGTCAAATATCTTGGAAAGTGTTTCCTTTTCATTTCTTTGTCAGCTGTGATACCCAAAATTCTAGATGGAGATATATTTTGAAAATCATTTTTTTCCTTTCTATCAGTTTTTATTTAAAATACACAAAGTTATGTTCAGGTAAGATTTTACATTAAAAAAACAAAACAAGAATCCCAGCTCCCCCCTTTGGCTGAATCCATTGTCAACTTCTCTGAGATGGCTATCAGAGGATTGTTTTCACATTTTGTGGTTTATTTAATCATCAATAACTTTTGTTGGTTGACATAGACACAATCCCTATGGTTTTTTCGAGCTATTTCATCTTAATTGTTTCTGTTCTTTTCCTACCGATGGGAATGGAAGCCATGGGCCTATTGATCCATGGAGTTATTAGAAATTAAATAACATCCTCCCCCATAGGAGGAAAGGCACTCCTAATGAGTATAGAAATTGGCTTTTGGTCACCTCGCAAGTTCATCATTCCGGCCTGATGGATAAAGACCTTTACAGCATCACTGCTCATAGCAAGTAGTGATAAGTTTGAAAAATGTGTAAGATCTGGGTGAATTGCCATGAAGCCGAATGACTAGCGCAGTGAGCGTGGTAATAAGCGGTTGACCTCCTCTACCGCTCTCCCCCTTCCTCCTCCTTTTCTTTTTCCTCCTCCTTAACAGAATGACTCACATCGAAAAACCATCCTGGAATTTCCGAAAGTTCAGTAAGCTATAAATCAAAGTTAAGGGAATCGTCTTCTTTCCCACATAACTCTTTACAGTAAGTAAAATATCAGTGCAAATCTTAAACGTCTCTAATGAATTCCTACGTTAACATGGATATAACAAGACCTCACAATGTGCCTTCCTCCTGCATCTTCCTCTCCATCTCTTCCTTCCCTCCCTCCACCGGACTGCGCGACACTCTGCCACACACTGACATTCTTCCGGCTCCTGACACGAGCCATGATTTGTCCCGTCCACCCCAACCGCCTCTGGGGTGCGACTCCTGCATGGGATGCTCATCTGTCCACTCTGGCTAGATCCTTCTTGCAATCTTGATAAAACAGGATATTAAATGGAACTGTTTCACCCAGATCCCGCCAAGGCCCAAAACGATAGATGTCACCTTCCAGAATGAGCCCGTAGATACACACTTAGAGAGACAGAGAAACACTGATGTGTCCTTTACCCCCTGGAAAATCTGACCCATGAGAGCCTGGCCAGCCGCTACTGGAAACAGAGGCGTGAAAAATTGCTGCATGAAGGGGCTGTCTCTGTCTGATATTTGTCCTGTCGACTAACAGAATTTGACAGGAAAAGAGATGCATGAGTCTTTAGCACGTGGCTTGTACAGGAGACAGCAAGCAAGGGATTGCTTTAGATCCTGTCAGAGAGCAGCTGAAGGGACAAAGGGCATAGTGCAAAGAAGCTAGAGGTGCTGTCAGATGCCTGGGGACGGGGAAACAACCACAGCGGACCAGCTAGACCAGTGATGCACTGGCCTGGGTGCAGGGGTGGGCCTGGGGTGGGCCTCCAGGGACTGGGAAGGGAGGAGTCCTGAAGATTCCACAAAAGTACCCCATGTAACAGAGGTTCTCCTTCCATCAGCCTGCGACTGAGGAGTGCCGATGCCAGGGGTTAAGCAGGAAGGGAAGACAGGAAGCAGGAAAGAGAGAAGCCAATGACAAGAGGCAGGGGAGCAATCAGAATCTCAAAGTTTGGAATTTTTATTATTGCACTGGGCTGGGTACTTGAATTCCTGCTCTGAGACATGACTTGACTTAAAGTGTTTAGGGCACTGTTTCATCATCTGGGAATGAGGAGACACTTCTTGGAACCCGTCCCGGGTTCCACTGACAGAGGTGAGAAGAAACTACCACATAGAATGTAAATGGATGCTTAAGAGAAGGAAAGAGCTGCTTTATGATGATACCCCTAAATATCTTACCCGTGCAGGTAGTGCGTATGTCATTTTCGATGTTCCTTCCTCCACATTTTGTCCCCAGAGCCAATTATTGTGCCTGGCACATATTAGATGGTTAACATTTTTCTAAAAATATATTATTGTAGCGAGCAATCTCTACCGTTCCTTCCATTCTTTAAAAGAGAGTCTTGTCCAAAAAGCTGACCATTGAGTTAATTTCTCTGTGTGTTTCCCTCTCTCATCAATAAAATGACAGCAACCAACCAGGGTTGGTTTCAGATCGTTAATGATGTCCACAAATCAGCCTTTTCTCAAGTTAATTCTGATAGCACCAGTTTTTCAATAGTATTTCTTATTTATTTCTGTTTTGGTGTTTTTCTTTTGTTTGTTTGTTGTTTTGCATCTTAGTTATGCTTCAAGATGCTTAATTGATTCAGGATTTAAAGATTATAAGACTCCAATGTCAAATTAAGTTTCTGATCAAAAGCAGACAGTGAGCCAACCACTAACTTCACCTAGAAATTGTGAGATAAGTAGAGTTATAATTAGAAAAAAATTCAAACCTATGAGTCTTATTTTCACGTTTCAACATCTGACAAGTCACATTGAGGGACAATATTAACTAATAATTGGGCCATTAAATCCAACTTCTTTTTTTAGTTCTTAGCTCCAACTGTCACAGCAAATTACATGTGAATATTATAAATTCTGACCCTTGAAATAATTTACTCATTCAGTAAGTGTTAATGGAACAGAGCTGAATGCCGGGCGCTGTTCTCAGCAGCTCCAAACGTCAGATGATCAATGAACAAAATAGACAAAATCTTGCCATCAGGAACTTCCATGTTTGCGTGTAGGTGGGGCGGGCACACCATAAATCATGAAATCATAAATAGCTATATAAATTAGATAGTGAGTGTGTTCATTTTCTAGCTCTACCACAAGAAATTACCACAGTCTGGGTGGCTCAAACAGCCGAAATTTATTCTCAGTCCTGATGTCTAAAGTCTGAAATCAAGGTGTCGGCAGGATCGGTTCTGTCTGTGGCCACGAGGGAGAATCTGTCCCCCGGCCTCTCTCCTAGGCTTGTATATGGCGATCTGCTCTCTAAATTTTTACATTGTCTTCCCTCTATGCAATTTTCCCATTTTGACAAATAAGGACACCAACCATACTGTGTTAGGACCTGCCCTAATGCCTCGTTTGAACCTGATTACCTCTGTAAAGACTCTGTCTCTAATAAGGTCACATTCTGAGGTCTAGGGGTTAGGGCTCCACCATTATCTTTCTTGATGTGGGGACACAGTTCAACCCATAACAATGTGTGTGAGAAGGTGATTAGTATTTTGGACAGGGACCTGGAGTGCAGAAGGGAGCCGTGTGTGTGGCTGTCCGTGGAGGGAGCATCTTTGTGACGGGTAAGCTACAGCGCGTTATCACACCTCCCAGCAGCTGCTTTGTGTCTGAATGTCAAGGATCAGGGAAAGCCTGAGCTGCCACGGGTGAACGGGGGTGGCCCTTTCGGTGTGGCAAAGACTCTGCTATAGGACCCCTTCCGTCTCTGAAGCTGGAAAATCGCATTATGCAGACACGTTCCAATGTCATGAGTGCTGTGATGTTTTAAAGATATTTATAGTTGCAATGAGTTTAAGAAGAATAAACAAGAAATGCTTAATGTGATCTAGGGCCTATTCTTGCATTTCTTGCTGCACAACTTTCTGGAGATGTCTTTTCTTATAGACTGGAATGACCTTGCTCCCCCTGCCCAGTGGTCTCCCGGATTACAGCAGCTTACAGGCTCTGGCGCCGTCCCTCTTTCTTTCCCCCACGTTCCGACAGTGTGGAGAAGCAAGCACCATTCCCTCTTAATATATTTTACTTTATGGAGTGCATTTTATTTAAAAGGAGTTGAGTGTGCCACCTGCAATGCCTCTATCCAGGGCAAGAATTTCTCCCTTAGGTTGTAAAATCTTGTGTCAAATTATACCTGATTTGTTTTGCATGGCATTGAGGTCTTATTTATTTTTTTAAGATTTTATTTATTTATTTGACAGAGAGAGAACACAAGTAGGCAGAGCGGTAGACAGAGGGAGATGGAGAAGCAGGCTCCCCTTGGAGCAGGGAGCCCCATGTGGGACTCGATCCCAGGGCCCTGGGACCATGACCCGAACCAAAGGCAGATGCTTAACTGACTGAGCCACCCAGGGGCCTGGAGGTCTTATTTATTAAGAGATGTTTACTTTCTCAGATTATAGGACCTTTTTTCCCCCCTAATTTCTTAAGTATTCAAAAAGAGGTAGCATTAAGGACAGAAATGTTGTTGAGAATATAACAGAGTTATGTGTGAGCATAGCTTCTTGGTCCCTTGTAGCTTTACAGTTTTCAAAGTATTTGGGAATAGAGCCTTTAGCATAGAACTTTTAAGAAATAGAGGCATCTAAGGTTTTATATCTTTGTACAGTACCCTGTCCAGGGGACACATTCAGCATAATGAAATATACATGACAGTTTTTCTCTTGCTTCAGATCATAGATGAAAAAAAATCTGTTTTGAGTAGATTCCAGATGATCTATGTGATGAATGATTATGCATTGTAAGAGAAATTCCAGGAGCATTACATTATACCTCCGATCCTTTAAAAACTAGACCGAAGATTAGCAACGTTTTTATTTCTCAGAGTAGGTGGATGGGAATGGAGCTTGGTGTGGCTGCCATACTATACGCATTAGCAGAAGGCAGAGGACAGAGAGAGGAAGTGTGTGGCGGGGGATGTTCAATCCTTGTGTACCAAATAAGAGAGCAGAGAGAAGAGAGATGGGCCCTGGGGAGAAGGTCAGTGATGGTACTTCCCATAGCTCCTACCTCCTGCCCGCAGGCCAAGGGCACCAAGACTTCTGTTTTAATCACGCTGAGGAATGACTTAGCTTAAAAATGCAAATACCTATAATTCCAGCCAACTTTATGCAAAATTGGGGCTGCTGCCTAACCAATTGTTACCATCACAGATTTGCAAATTTGGCACCCTTCCTCCTGCACACATTCCGAGTCTCTGCCTCTGTCAGTTTGGGGGAAGGCTTGGCCTCTGATGACACCACGGTTATATAAATCTCATCTCAGATCAGAATTGATCTTTGAAATTGTATCGCAGTGGGGGGTGGCAGGGGGCGGCTCATTTCCCTGACACTGAGCAGATCCTCTGTACGGTCCCAGAAAACTTTTTTGAATCCAGCAACGTGCTGTCGATTGAACAAGACGGCAGTAGACAGGCAAGTGGCGAACCCCAATCAGTCGGGTTGACAGTAGCCCATTAAAGGTGTGAAGATAAGTCATGTCTTGTTCTTGTTCGGGAGACTGGAGCTCTGGGAGGTAGGGAAGAACCTGCTGGTTGCTCGTGCCTGACGGGGGCCGAGCCTTCGAGGGAAACTCTCTGTCAAATACCATCCCACCTGCGGTCATGGAACGAGATGAATCAATTTATACCAGGAGTGATACAGATTTCCGAAATGTCTGCGTTTTAAAAAGTTCACATTTGGATACCTTCCAGAAAATAACTTAATCTCCATCAGGTTTGTCCAAATCTCGAAACGTAATTTCCATCAGGTTTGTTCAAATCTTTTAAATGGCCAAAAGTGCCATTTGAAAGAAACATTTTCTTCTCCCTCCCCAGGGATGTGTCCTCTGTCATCCTTATTGATGCTGTGGAGAAGTGTTTTGTGTGGGGGCGGGGGGGGGGCTCATCTCCTACAAGGACTGCAGTCTCTCCAGACTGAGCAAATGTGTCAGCCTCTGGTCGGCAGCGCCAGCTACCACATGAAGAGACTATTTGCAGCTTTCTGTTTAACGTGTCACTTCTACTTAAAAGATAACTTTGTCCTTATCCATTCCCTGGGATATCTGTCTCCTTCTATTACTTCCGTTTGACCTCTACTCTCGCCGTGTGGGAACCAAGTGCTTTCTGAGGCACAGGTGACAGCACTTGAGTGGGGCATCTCAGTTAACTCTAGGGAGTGGCCTGTGAAAAAATCCGTGGACCTGTTTGCAAGAGTCATCAGAACGTCCTTAGAATAGTCAAAGTTTGGGGTCATCAAGCCACTTCCCTCACTTTGCAGAATTCAGAGGATTGTCAAGGACCCTGTAGTTAGCGACTAGGAAACCAGCTCAGAGACTAAGCACTGATCTCGAAATCAGGAGAAAATTGGAGACTCAGGAAAATCTTCCCAGAGCAGGTGACATTTCAGTGGCATTAAAGGGAAGGAAGAGTTTGGAGAGTGCTGTGGACCAAATGTGTGAGTCCCCCACATCCAGATGTTGAAACCCTAGGCCCCCACATGATAGCATTAGGAGGGGAGGAGATTCGATCCTGAGGGTGGGGCCCCCGTGAAGGGGATTTGCGCCCCCCACGAAGGGGACCTCAGAGAGCTCCATCACCCCTCTGCCACGGGAGGACCACCACACGAGGCTGTCGTCCTCAGTGAGGAAGAGGGCTCTCACGGGACCCCTCTGTGAGGGCAGCCTGGGCCCGGACGTGCGGCCTCCAGTACTGTGAGAAATCATTTCTGTTGCTCATAAGCCACCCAGGCTGTAGTACTTTGTTAGAGAAGCCTGGATGGACTATGGGAGAGGAAATACGGAGGGACTTTCCAAGTAGCCGAAGAATTGTGTAAAAAGCCCAGTTGGCAGAGAGCAAATTGCTCACAACTGAAGAAAAGATGTCACTCACACAGTCCTATCTCAGAAAGGAAGAAGTGGCTCCACATTAATCAGGGTATCAGTTTGACTTACAGAAAACCAATCAAGGAGACTTTGTCTGTAAATATCGCCTTTAGACACTTTATTTTGTAAAAATTCTAGACACTACATTAACTCAATTCTGAAGAAAATATATTTTGAGCGAAGATATCTATCTTTGAGCTGTTATTGATGCACCAGCTTCAATGTCAAGCTTACTAAGCATGTTTTCATTGAGAAGACAGAACATGCAAAGGAATAACAATCTCTTGTTCAATAGTGTTTATGAGAAGTGTGATTTTTTTGTCCGTTAGAGGCTAAAGTTTTTCCCTATTTCAAAACTAAACAATGGAAAGTATCTGGTTTTAACAGAATCAAAGGCATCTTCATCCATGGAGGGGACCCACGTTTTAATCTGCAGTTTTGAGGTATTATTTTGTCATACCATATCTGGATTGAACTAAGAAAGGTCATTTTTATTCAACTTGAATGTCATATCATTAACAAGCGAGAACAAAATTTTAAAATGCACCATGAAATAGCATTTTTCTATCAATGGAACTAGAATGTGGAAATACGGAATTTGCTCCTTTCACACTGTTTTCCAAGAATTGGCATACACAAATTGCAAACTATTGAACAAAACAAAATCTTGTCCTCCAAGTAGCGTGGAAACATGTTATTTTAAGATCCTGTCAGTGCAATTAATTTCCAAGAACTTAAAAACTTTGGCTTTACCTCTCCTCGTCATTGACGTGTTTTCAGTTAAAGAAAGGAACTCTTTCAGAAAAGAAAAAGAAAACAAGGGAGGGGCAGAGACTTACCTTTTTTTTTTTTTCAACTGAATGTAAAAAAAAAATGAGCTATTCTTTGTGTTAACTTCAGAGATTTTTGAAATAACAAGGATGGGAATAATAGCTAACATTTAATTACTTCTTAATATGGGCCAGAACTATGTTAACCACTTTACTCTGACTCTATAATTTAATTTTTATAACCATATAAGGTAGATATGGACATTATCATCTGCTTTCTACAGATGGAGACACAGATTGACAAGGACTACTTTGCTTGCCCGAAGCCCCCAGTGGTGGGTGGGACTGAGATGCGGATCCAGGCAGCCGGACTCCCAGTCCTCAAGGCAGAATCATCGGGAAGTAAACTAGGCATCACATCATGCTTTAGGAAGAAACAGTAACATATCTTCCATTTGAAATTATTTATTTGTGTGGCTTATTTTCATTTTTGAATCATGTAGATGAAGACATGTTCCTTAACCTTTTCTCTCATGGCTCTGATTCAGCTGGTTTTGTTCATAAAGTCACACTTGGAAGGAGGGAAGTTGATTGGAAAAAATCAATGTAAGATACTTGCAAATAAAGGTTCATTTATTATCTTATATCAGGTGGGAAAATATGCTTTGCTTGATTTCACTGATTTATTTATTATGATGGATTTACTTCTAATTTGGGAAGAATTATTATTTCATTTCAGTCACTATAAAGGTATGTAAATTATAGGGGGGAGAAAAGAAATAACAAATTGTTCCCAGTCCAAATAAAATTTCAGGGGAGTAACTTGCTTCTTCAAAAATGTAATAATTGTTTAGTGGCTCTGGCACTAAACTCCGAGATTTCCTAATAAGTAAAGTGAGAGGCCAAATCTAGTCTTCTCTAGAGGCACACTGACATTTGAGGTATAGCTGTGTTTGGATTAAAATAGTGCTTTTAAAAACAAAGCAAAACAAAAAAAAACACAGTGCTTTTAATTTTTAAATTGCATTTAACTTGAATTTATAAGGCAAATAGTACCTCCCTGCGCTGAGAGTGCATTAAAAATGAACCAACCAATTTATCTTTCACATAGATAAAAATTTATTTGTAATTTTTATTTTTATTTTACTTATTTTCTAAAGATTTATTTTTTTAAGTAATCTCTATATCCAATTTGGGGCTCAAACTCACAACCCCGAGATCAAGAGTCTCACGCTCTACCGACTGAGCTAGTC
Source organism: Zalophus californianus (assembly GCF_009762305.2). Classification (NCBI taxonomy): domain Eukaryota; kingdom Metazoa; phylum Chordata; class Mammalia; order Carnivora; family Otariidae; genus Zalophus; species Zalophus californianus. Next base: position 5,189,338 of record NC_045597.1, read on the forward strand.
AGGCCCCTGTATTTGTAACTTTTAGAATTAGTTCTTAATTTTACAAGTTACTCATCTTTTAAAAGCTTTTTTCCCCATTTCTTAAGCTTGACTACACTTAAATACCATGGATTTGTTGTGGTCTCAGGAAAAAAAAAAAAGAGAGAGAGCAAAGGTTGCCAGGCAAATTGTTTCTTTAGTGTGTGACAATGGAAATTGTATTCCCAAAATCTGATTGTTATCCCTACAAAACATTTTTAAACACAACAAAGATATAAACATTGATTATTATCCACAAAGAAAGTGAGAACTTTTTTCTGAGAAGTTTAGCTCTTTGGAACATGTAGAACTTCAAAATTTAATACTTTTAGAATTAAAAGAAAGGGAGATCAAAAGTAAATGAATCTTAAATGTAAAATACACAGAATGAATATATGCACAGAGATGGAGGTTTATGTAAATTGAGCAAGCGTGTCAAATCTTAACCAGGTTAGTAGAACACCACCAGATGGAGAAAAGGGTCACCAGCTGATTTTGCCATTTTATTCCTAAAGCTGTGTGTTAAATAGCAGGGATCACATAATACCCTCAACAACTGTTATTATTTCAGAGCTGTAGACTTCTTGCAGACTTGTGCTGAAAAGCATCTTTACAGTTTAAACAGGCCGCGAAATGTTCAAAATGAACCCAATTATGAAGTTTCAGTATCTAAAGACTGAGGACGTCTGCAAAGAGCTGAGATGTGCCAGCTATCAATCCTGGTGTTGCCTTTCCCTGGTCCCTGGCGGCTGCATCTGGGAGCTCTGGGCCTGCTGTCTCTGAGAATCTGGCAATCAATTCTTCATCTACTAGCTCTCTGCTGTCTCTTCCATATCCGTGTTTATTCCCTACAGCAGCGCTAACATGAGCCACGGAGCCACAAGCTAATGAATCATGTAAGGGTGGAACAGGTCAGGGGAAAAGAAATTGAACTCAACATCAGATGACACTGTGCTTTGTGTCCACTGGCAAATGGAGGGACACTCTACCAAACAACTAACCAGTATTCTCCCAAAGTGTCAGAGTCCCTGAACGAGGAAGAACAGAGGAATGGTCTCAGATCAGAGGACACTTGGGAGGTGGGGCGGTTAAAGCAATGTGAGGTCTTGAATTCCTTCCTGACATAACAAAGACACTGGGGGTAGAAGAAGGGCTGTTGTTTAGTTAATAGCATTGCACTGATGTTTGTTTCTTAATTCTCATAATCAAACCGTGATTACATAAGACGTTAATACTAGGAGAGGCCAGGGGAAGGCTATATGGGAGTTCTTGGAACTCTTTGCAACTCTTCTGCAAGGCTAAAATTATTTCAAAATTAGAACTATAAAAAGGTAAGAAGTAAAACACACTAAGGAAGATAGAGTTGTATGATTCCAAATCATACATTATGTCTCCTAAAAATTTATGTGCTGAAATCTAAACCCCAAGGTGATGGTATCAGGAGGTGGGGCCTTTGGTCATGAGGGTGGGGCCCTCACAAATGGGGTCTGTGCTCTTATGAAAGAGACCCCACAGGGCTCCCTCACTCCTTCCACCAGTTGAGACCAACAGGGAAGGACTATGAGCCAGGAAGAAGAACAGACAGCAAATCTGCCTGGGCCGTGGTCTCGGACTCTGCAGCCTTCAGAATACTGAGAAATAAATGGCTGCTTACGAGCCACGAGGCTACAGTATCCTGTTCTAGCAGCCTGAAGAGACTAAGACAATAGAATATTCGGCCAAACTCCTCTTTTTGTAGTGGGTTGTTAATACAACTATTCGAACATGGTTTTTACTTTTAAGTCATCATTAAATATCACTATGTGCAGCATACATGTACTGTATATAAGCTGTGGGCCTGTCATGTGTATGCCACTGGGTATATATCAACCAGGTCATCATTTTTTTTGAAGATTTTATTTATTTATTTGTTTATTTATTTATTTATTTATTTGACAGAGAGAGACACAGCGAGAGAGGGAACACAAGCAGGGGGAGTGGGAGAGGGAGAAGCAGGCTTCTGGCGGGGCAGGGAGCCCGATGCGGGACTCGATCCCAGGACCCCGGGATCATGACCTGAGCCAAAGGCAGACGCTTGACGCCTGAGCCACCCAGGCACCCCATAGGCCATCATTTTATAATGGTTTCATGCTTTCACACATAAAATGTTATACACTTGAACACTTTTAGTAAATATCATATTTCAAATCTACGGTCCCCTTCGTTTTCCTGGGAACATGTAGCCTAAAGAGCTTTTAGAGTGACAGTAAAACCAAGTAGACCAACAGGTCTGAGTTTATGTACCGTACCTAATGGATATCTCACTTCCTATGTCATTAGCTAATGTTCTCAAGAACCCAAGATTATAACCCATTCATTGAAAATTATAGAAAGTGACAATATTAATGTTATTAAATGAATTTATTTTAGTGGCATGAATTAGTATGGGGCATTTTCGTTTCATAACTCTCATGAATTTACTAATCTTTTAGCAAAAATATAAATACAATTGATAGATTATAGTTTTATTCATTAAATTATTTTTTCAAATTGTTATGAAATTCCACTTGTGTAATTTATTTGACAGAGTTCCATTTTTAAAGTTTCTCAGAATTCAGATAGACTCTGAATTAGATTAACTATTTGTGTAGACTTCCAATTTATTGGAAATGATAGGCTGGATAGAAAATGTTTCTTTTGTTGCGGAGAGGATTGGAGGCACTGCACATGCCTAGAGGCAGCATATCTTTATTTTGTTTTTATTCATTTGCCCAACAGCTACTTGGAGCACTCTGCTTTGTTCCAGGCACTGTTTTAAATACTAACTATGCACTTGGAAAAAAAAAAAAAAAAGGAAGTTTCTGCCCTTATAGGAAGTATAGCTCCATAAGGAGAGGTTAGACAATAAATAAATAAATATCCAATGTAATCGCAAAGAGTGATGAGCACTATGATATAAAGTAGGGTAAGCAGTTGGATGTGAGGAGGGACAGACCATTGTAAGTACAGTGGTCAAAGATGAGATCTTTGAGGAAATGACATTTGCATGAAGATCTAAACATAAAGGTTAGGTGGTGTGAGAGGAATGAGCAATGGCCTCGAGAAAGTTAGGAATCAGTTGGAATAATTTGAGAACCAACAGGAAGACCAATGTGACTACCAGGGAATCAGCAAAGCAGAGATAAGTTGGATGTTGAAGAATCAGGGTCTAGGTTATTAGGGCCTTACAACCTTTGATAAGGAGGTCGCACTTAATTCTGAATGCAAGGTAAGCCATTGGAGGGTATTGGGATGAAGTGTAACTGATCTGATTCACGGGGCTTTTGGACGGGTCACTGGGGCTGCTTTGGGCAGATGATACTCGAGATTGGAAGGGTGGACCAAGGGAAGGGAGTGAGAAGGCAATTATAGACACTCAGCCAGAGAGAATGGTGGCTTGAGCGAGGCTGGTACCCCTGTAAGAAGCCAGAATAATCTGTTAATAGGTTAGGTGAGAAGTAGAGGAGAGAAAACATGGATCAATCCTGTGGTTTCATGAACGGTGGTGCCATTTCCCGAGAGGGGAAGGGCTAGTTGAGGAACAGCGGCCAGTGGTGGGGAGTGGAGGTGAAGTTGGGGGTACAGCTCAAATAGCAACAATGGATTTGGTGGAGGGACAAGGATGGGGATCGACGCGGCACGGGAGATGGCTGAGGAATATTCCTGCGGTTTGGGGTGTGGGCACCAAGAGGAACTAAGCACCAGGAAGAGAAGAATGACCACTCCCATTCTCTTGTGCCTGCTGGACCCCGTGTCATCAGCGGGAACTTGGCTGAGAAACAGCCTCCTACTCTCAGACCCCCGTAAACTATTCCGGGATCCCCAGTATCTCTCAGCCCAGGCCTTCCACTCAGAACGTGGTCATGGAGAGGCAGAAAGGGCTAAGATTCCTTTTCTCCTTTCTTCCTTTTCTTCCTCAAGCCTCATTTCCTTCTAGAATAAAACTCTTCTAAAATATGAATGTAATGAAATGGGACTCAACCAGTACTACTAACATGTATCCACTTTTTAATCTCCATTTTTTAACAAAATCCTTTCTCTTTTCCTCAGAGACAGAATATTCTGTTTTCTCTGTTTCTGGAAAATGCTCCCTCAACAAAATAACAACCCATGTCTCTTGTACTGAAAGGGGTGTGTGTGTGTGGGGAGGGGAATTTCAGGGAAAGAGATCATGTTATTTGATGTCTCAGAACCGCCTTAAATTAATACTTGTATGTCTCCCTGCCATGTAAATATGCACTCAAGTTTTATGCTTCATCGCATAAGACCGTCAAGTCAAACTTCCTTACTTCCTCCTCATGTAAGATTTTTTTCTTAAGACGATTTGTTTATGTAGGCTTATGCTTTTCTGTTTTTGCAATCACTATCACATAAATAAATAAATAACCAGAGTTTAAAAAAATACAACTCTGAAGGAAACATAGTTTACCAGTATGCAAAAATCTGCTGAAGGCTGGGAAAGTTAGAATTTTTCAGGCTATGTTGATTTAAACCACAGTACCAGCACATTAAAAATACTAATGCTTTTTAAAAATGTTTATTTTCATAGGTATGTCCAGTTAACAACTCAGATATGCCACACATAAAGATACAACGAATTAGTACTGAATGTACTGATTCAATAACTACAGAAGAATCTATTCCTTTCTCAGTATCGTAGAGACGGGAAAAGGACTTATCTGCCATTAACAAAAAAAAAAAAAAAAAAATCTTGGCATGTGCGTAACTTTGTTTTCTTGAGACTTAAAAGGAGTTTATAATAAATGCAGAGCTAAGTGTGGGTCTTTAGAATAGAGCATTTATTCACCTCTGTCTTGGCATTTTGGGCGTCTGCATGTCCTATTGATCAAACAGAGAGACTCTCCATTTCAGCCTTGAGTATAAAGCGCGTGTGGTCTCTTCTTTCGATCCCTTCTGTCTAAATAACAACGTGTTCTGTGCGAGGTTGTCTTAAGGCTTGTCATTTGTCTGCAGGTTTAATTAGTTCCGAGCAGGTGTCGAATACAGTGCTCAGGCTGGGGCGCAGCTCCTCAGAGGAGGAGGTTTCCTGGGTGAGGTGTGCTGAGGAGGACGAAGAATCCTCCCTCAGAAGGGAGGGGGCTCCCGATGCCCCCCGTGTGGGGACAGAGCTCCTCTGCGGTATCTCCCCGTCACCTGACATTCTCAGAGGGCTCCACGCACTCTGAAGCATCCTCAGAGTGGAAAAACATCCTATCAGCCCATGACCCTTCTGGCTTTGTGGAAACGTACAAATCCTAGACTGTTTTGAGCAACTAATGGAGAGTTACTATAGCAATAACCAAATCAGGCCTGGCTTGGGACTAGGACATTTAAAGTCATTGTGATTTGTTTTTGTCCGTTTCCTTGGTGATAAGAGAAGCTATAATTAATTAACAGCCTACTACTATGGTTATTTCTGGGTTATCACTGAACAGAACACAGAGTGATTTTTTGAGCTGGGTACCTTCCAACTCTATTGAAAATAATTTTTAACAGACAAGGTGGTCTATAAAGATAAAATAATTTCTCTTTAGAGGAGGCCCTGCAAGTTACCTAGCAAAGCAATTATTCCTTCACGATACAATACCAAGTTGTGTTAGCTGCGACTTACCAACCTACCGTGGTGATCGTTACTTCGGCCAAAAGCTGCAAAGAATGAAAGCATCCTAAATTAATGTGATCTTAATTTTGTCTTTCACTTACAATATTAAGCCCTGATTTTCCAGGTTTCAAGGTAATCAATACACCATTTGTTTTTCTTCAAAGAACCTGAATTTTTTTTTTTAAAGAGTCAATCCCTCTCCGTCTTATTTTTCAACAATGTTAAAAATCAGGGGAACAAATCTGCTTGTTACCTAAGATTTCTTGTAAGGTTAATTATGTACTTTTTATTCTGCTCTTACCTTTATTTTTCAACAATAGCACCGACAATAATTCAAATGAATCTCCAGGCTTCTAAAGACTCAGCTAAATGTTTTATCACTTTGAAACAGAATTTGTGCTAATTTCTCATAGTGTTTATGGCTAGAAAAAGTGTCCTGATCCTCAGAGAAGTTTTATTCTCAGAATAAGTTTAGAAATGGATTTTACTTCAGAGTGTTCAAAAGCACTTGGTGAGATGTGTCCATGTCCGTGTTTAATCTGAACATATAGTAACCTCAAAATTGGCCCTATTACAAATACGTATATATGTTATGTATCTCTCATTTTTTAACCTGCCAAGGAGCAGGTACTTAATAATAATTACCATTCGCTGCTATATATATATCAATTATACAAGTCCAGTACTTCCTGGCATTATTCAAATTGGTGAGAACCCCTTGGTTTACTCTTGGGGGAAAAGTTGTCTTTACCTTTCTCTCTAGCCTCATAGAGAAGATAAAACAAAAACTGGTGTACCTTTGAAGTTGCAGCCACCTCCTGGGCATGGCAGGCCAGAATTTACCGTCGGTCGCATTTTGAATTCCCCCCGCTCTGCTTAAACTCTGAGGTGTCCACAAACGAAGAGCAGGAAGAGTGAGGAGACAGAATTTAAGCGGAGAACTCATATCTGATAGAAGCTAGAGCAACAAGAAAGAAGAAAAGGCTGTTTTGGGGACAGGAATGTGAACATGCATTCACTGAGTCCATTAGCTGCCCTCAGTTCTCACTTAAATTTGGAGTTACAAGTGGTTCATGTATTGCTATTGAAAAATTAGTCCAATATGCTGGACTATTTTGAAAATAAACAGATGCCTATCTCTCAGGGCCTTTTATGCCAGGGCCCTGAGTCAGGGGACAGACCCTGCCATCCACAACCCCCATTCCCCGCCTCCTTTCTGGTCTGTGTGAACCTCTGGAATTCCTTTTATTTCTATGACCCACCGAGAAGACCCCTGTCGGGTGAACAAGCAGTCTTGTTCTGTATGCGGTCCCTGTATGCGGTCTCCACCACCCCCTTTGGGGATGCAGGTGCAGGGCTGGGTGACATGGTGCCTCAGGAGGAGACCTGGTTCCTGAGCCGCTCCCAAGTGCCAGAGGCGGAAGTGTCTCCTTCTCGCCCTTGCACCTGTCACTTGCCCATCTGCCAAGCCTCCTGGGCTCACCTAAGCCTTCCTCGGGAGGTGGGAAACATCTGAGGACCAGTAACAGTCCTAATCCTGGTTTCTGACAAGCCCTTGGTCCTACGGAGGTCCTAAGGCAAGGCTCCTTCCCCCTCAGAGGAGGGAAGGACAATGTGTGGGCTTACTGCCGAAGTGTAAATTGCTTTCCATGGTTTTTGTCTTCTTTTCTAAATAGGAGGCAAAGTGACTTAATTGTCTGGGAGGGAGAACAGAGATGTTGGCTGATACTAAGAGGCTGGGGAGAGTAAAAGAGGCTTTATAGCCATCACTGTGCTGAACAGGAAGGAGGTGACAAGACAAATGCAGGACGGTTGTTGGGTGTTGAGAGCTGGCTGAGGTCGGTGACCATGGGCTTACAGGGCAATCAATCTTCCTGATTGGGCGATTCTCCCCGTTTTTGTCCAGAGCAGATGTGATAAAGTAAGTGAATTTGTATCCTCCTTTCCAATGTGGCAGGTGTGGGTTACAGCCCTATCATTAGTAAATGGACTCTCTTTTTTTTTAGGGTTTTGAAACATTTACGTATTTATAGCCTACCTTATTGTAGGCGGGAGCTAAGGTATTTTTGAAATATTGGACATAATTTGTGGACTCTGTTACATTACAATCTTCAGCAACTCCCTGAAGACAGAAGGTGGTTGATTATATTTGCAAGGTCTTCTGGTTTTCATATGGGCCCAGTGGCATTCCTATAATTCAAACAATTACTCACTTAGTTGAGTCAACAAACATTTATTGAGAACCTGTTATGTGCCAGGTAGTTTTCTAGGCATGGGAATACAGAGATAAACAAGGTAGGCAAAGTTGTTGCTTTTGTGATGCTTACATGAATACATGCTAATTGCCTTTTTAAAAAAAAGACAAGAAAATATTAGGAAGAGAAAGGGAAGGTTCTTCTATGCATGGGGTGGGAGGGTGTTCATAAGGGTGTGAATAGCGGGGAAGGATCATTGGTGTCATCTTGGAACCTGTCTATCCACCCATTTTCCATTTTCCCAATTCCACTCCCTACCCCAGTTTGATATATCCTTTATATAACTATATATATATATCTAGAACATTCTTTTCTTTGTGCTGTGAGTGTTTATCAAGGTAAAGGAGTAATAATGTTCCGTGTTGACCCTTTCTTCAAACCTGGGGCTACTTTTTTTGTTCTTTGTACTTTTCTTTATAGAGTTCTTATACTGATAAAAAATATTAGAATATTAAACTATTAAAAATTTAAAACTGAAGCTTAATCCAATTTGTTCTATTCCTATTCTATTTTTTTCTCAATTGATGATGGGGAAATATGCAGTGTGAGGCAGTTCATCACTGAAATTGGACAAAGCACAAAGATGAGATATTTCCTGATTTTTTTTGCTATTGAAAAATTGCAAATTTTTCAGATATTTTCTGGAGTGTTTTTGTCTTCTTTTTTTTAAATAGATTTTTTTGAAGATTTTATTTATTCATTTGAGAGAGCACGAGCATTGGAGGGGGGTGGACAGAGAGGGAGAGGGAGAAGCAGACTCCCTGCTGAGCAGGGAGCCCAGACACAGGGCTCGATGGATCCCAGGACCCCAAGATCATGACCTGAGCCAAAGGCAGACGCTTAAGTGGCTGAGCCAGGCAGGCGCCCCTGCTTTTTTTTTTTCCTTCTTTAATATATATTTTCATACATAGTGATATTTTTGTGGAATGTGACCAAGCATTTCCCAGATTTACTCTTTGAGAACATGAAAAATATGAAGAGAATTTCCAATTTATCTTCATTGGCTTGGTGGAAAAGAAAATGTCAAGTGCGGCTTGCACATACTTAATGGATATGATTAGGTAAGAAAATGGTATTTTTAAAACCACATACTTGAAAGCTAAACACACGCATGAGCTATCACAGCCTATCCCAGTTATATAGTTTACTCATTTTTATTCCTTGAATCATAATTGCTAAAATGTTAAATGTGTTACACTTATTCTACCATAGTTAATGCAATTAGATTTATGCACACTTTTTCCCCCTATAAAACTGAAGAAAACATAACTGAAACATATATATATTTAGAGGCTACAAGATTTGATTTAAAAAAAAATTCTACCCGTCAGTGAAGGGTACCATTTCACTTACAAAAGTGTACCTCTTTGCCAAGCCTACATAAAAATAATCAGATGACCTTTCTCATTTCATCAAAATAAATCATCAGTCAAATTATCGCAGAGAATAAAATAGTTGAAAACTGTACACAACAAATTCTCTTTTGTTGACCTTCTGAGTTTAGGGCAAAGCCCCACTTCTGTGTCCAAAAGATCAGGGTAACTTTTAGCGTCTCATTCAGTATTTCTGTGAGCAATTGCATGATGATTACAGAATGTGTTTCTCAAGTGTAAGCTGCTCAATTAATGTTATTTTATAATTGTCAAGAACGTATATTACAAAATCTACCAATGTCCTCTATTCTTCCTGTTTTCCTATGCAAATCCTTCCAATTCAGTGAACCTGGACCTATTATCTTCCCAGGAACTCACCATGTTGCCCAACATCCCTTTGCTTGAATTGTCCACGGAACCAGCATGTTCTGTGGGGAACAGTTCACCATCGAGAACATGGAATTGTTATAAAATAGCCTGGAAAACACGCTAATTCAAGAAATATTGGAAAAGTCAGAAAAATGAATATTTTAACATAACTTAATTATGTTCATTGAGAAGAAAACATCCCAAATGTATTTTTTAGGTGGTAAGAGGAAAAACGATGTTTCATTTTCAGTAATAAGTATGATGCTTCAAATTTTGATTATCAGGTGCAATCTGTTTTTCATAAATATTTGTTAAATGAATAGAAATCACTTTAAGCTGTTTTGACTGATAATCTTACCCTTCTACCATGCTCATTCAGATTTCCTTGGCTTTTATGAATTGAAACTACGTGCTTCTGTGTGGTGAATCAGACTAAATCTTCATGTTCAAAAAATAAATAAAATAAAATAAATAAAATAAAATAAAAATAAGGAAAGGAAAGGAAAGAAAGAAAAGATGATCATGTTGCCCTCTTGTGGCTGTTTCAAAGACCAGGATGATGCTTAGAAAGGTGTGATAGGAGGAGTATCTTTTACTCAGATGAGTTAGCCCTGGAAATGTGGGCAGCCTGTTTTATTTGGTCCGGTTTAGGAATGCCACTGGACCAGTGAGTTCTGACCCAGCTGAGGTCCCATCTTCCAGCCGCTGTAGGAGCTGCAGTGGAGTGCAAAGTGAGTCAGGTTTGGTTAGGATGCTCTCACTGGAATCTTGCTAAGTCACTAAACAGACTCTCAAGTGGAAACTCTTAGAAATCAAGATTTGAATTCTTTTTCTCATATCCATTCCATTTTGGACCTTCAGCCTGGTCTGGAGTCCGCTTCCCTGCTGGAAATCTGCATCATCGATGAACCTGTCCTCCTTCCCAAGGACGGTGGCCTGGCTGTCACAATTACGAGGTCTCAGATTTGCTTCTCACTTGTAGTCCTTACAAAGTTACTTTCCTGCTCCACCTTATTACTCTTTAATAAAGAATAAAAGGAAGAGATAAGGGGAGCCCAGGCTTGTTGAGCTCCTAGCAAGAATCTTGTTTTCTCTCCTAGATATTCTGTCCACCTTTTATGAATGTATCATTATTCATATGATGATTATGTCACTCCGATAATTATAGGAACGGATCCTAAAGGAATCAAACGGAGTAAGCATTATTATCCCCAGTTTCCAGATAAGGAAATCAAGGCAAAAGTTAAATGACTTCATTGAGTTAACAGAGGCGAGCAGTGGACGAATCTGGATGTCTTTGATACATAGGGTCCAATCCGGATGTCTCTGATAACATAGTAACGAGTGTCACTAGAGTGGGCGAGTTACATTAGTAGATGCCTATGTTTGAGAAATGCCGAGCTGAACAAAGTCAGGTAGATTTTCTCCAGCGTTTCTTTTGGCGTTTGATACCTAAATGCCCACAGCCATCGGTGGGTGCCCCTTTCCAAACATCTTTGACCATAGATTAGCGCTCCTCGGGGCATATTTGGAAAGCACCGATGGGTGTCCACACATTGCTTTTCACTGTCTCACCGAATCAAAGATCTTCCCTGATTATTTCCTCCACCTCTGCAAGCTTTTGTTCTAATTCGTGTTTCTTTCCATGACGGTCTTTAACAATATTTATCGTTATTTATTTGGTAATTTCAAGTATTTCTCCTCTGCTTAGATTTTAAATTCCTAGAGGACCCGCATCAGTCTAGAGATAAGTATAGTGCCTTTCAAAAGGAATAGGCTCTTGGTAAATAGTTGTGGAATGTGAGAATAAAAGGCTGTGCTTAGGCAAATTACAATTCATATTTCAGTTTGCCTGGGACATTGATGGCTGGCATGTCAGATGTCCCTGACAAGTTATTATAGTTTCAACAGAGGCCTTGCAGGTCTCACCCAAAAGGGTGTCTAAAATAGAAATTGCAGGCATCATGACACTGGCAGATGGATCTGATCGAAAGGAGGTTTCAGGGCCCTTGAAATCACAAGCCCATTGTTAGAACCTTAGCATCAGAGGGGCTTAGAAGAATCTGAAAGATGAAAGAAAGAGAGACTTAGTTCATCTGTAATGATTTATTCTCCCGGCACCTGTCCTCTGCGGCTACACGAGGCTTTCCTGAGCTTGCAGAGCTCCGAAGCCGGAGTCCACCCCCCGCCCCCCTTCACTGAGCCCTATTCGGGTCTAAGAGCAAAGACAGAGTCACAGAATTTAGAGGCTTGGAAGAGCTCTTAGAGGCCGTCTTGCTAGATTATTTTGAAACTGTGTAGGATCCTGGGACAAGGAAAGTCTGGAAAGTGATTCAATTTCTATTTCACAAGATATATTTAAATATGTCTAACACTTACTAACATTTTAACACACCAGGTACCACTTTTCCTTTGACTGGTGCTGCAAGTTTTCAACTTCTGCCATTTCTCCCCGATTAAACAATGTCCTGGATTGGAGGGTTAATTACTAATTTTTTATTATGATTCCCCAGGGTCAGTACAATCCCAAGAACATAAATTGGACCTTGATAAACTCACAACCCTATGTCATGACTCCTAACTTCAAAATGATGTCTTTGCCAAAACCACCACTTCTGGCCAATGGGCTTTCTCATAATAAAAGTTTTAAGGACAGTCTCATGAAATATGCTTATTCTCATGAAGAATGAAGAAACCTTTGCTGGTTTATATTTTGGGTTTTTCCTGTGATGGTATCTCAAAACTCTTGTTTCCAGACCCCACTCCTAGGTGTGCAGTGGAAGAGACATGGGCTCAAAGAAAAAGGGCTAAAATCTGGATCTCTTAACTCCAAGTTCGTTGTTTTACTTTCCAATATTCTCTGCCACGTTTTTGGTTAAAGTCAAATCCTAGCATCGAGGGGTGGGTGAGGAGAAATAAGTCGTTTAATGGATGAGACATTAAAACTTATGAAGCTTTCATCTTTTTCTTCCTATGAAGTCACTTTTAGATGGACATGTAAAGCAGCCTCCATCTGAGAGATTGAAGCCAATGTCAGTCTGAGTTCATGATGACTACCAAGGATAGACCTTGGCTGTCTACCACCTACTGAGTCAGCCTTTGTAAGTCTTCGAGAGTCCTCATTTTCAGAACACAGGAAAATACACAGACCTTTGCAAGAGCGTGTTCGAATTCTCTCTAGAAGTCAGGAGACTCAAGTTTCTTTCAGAGTGGAGTCAGACCATTTGGGTTTGAGGAAGTATGCCTCCTGGCCAATGCCAATTCAACTCACTGCACGTGGTTGGTATACGCCGGGTAGGGATTACTCAGTGATTGCTGCCAGGCAAGTGTATGCAGCAAAGCTAACCTTCCTCCAAACTATAATTTGGAAGGCAGATAGTGAAACTGGGGTTTTTATTCTTTGTCAAGTTCATAGACTTGCAATCTCTGTGCCTCTGGCTAATAGACATTTAACTTTTTGAAAATAAAATTTATAGCTTTCAGAAGATTGGCACTCTATGCACAAGCTTTCCATGATCACTCTTCCCCCTGCAGGGCAATTCATGTTAATGTGAATTCATAAAAAATAAAAGTTCATGATAGCTTGTTTATTTTCTGTTCTTCCTTTGGTTTAGTAAATGAATGGACCAGACATTTATAATAAGGCCTTAATTGCTATCTTCTCACATTTGCCCTAAGACCATCTTTGAAAAGGCACTAAATCTCAGAGCATGGAGAAAACATCCCAACTGTCTTTTATTATATTTTAGAACATCATAAAGAAGAGGTAATTTTAAGAATAAACTACTTTTATAGTATCCACTCTCCAGAAGAATTTCATCTCTTTCTATTCTTAAAAACTGTAAACAACTTGGATAGTAATTAAACCCCCTTTAATAGGGTCTTAAAAACAAATCTTTAGGAACCCAAGCAGAGGCTTATGTTTGGGCCAAAGTAATGACTTCTCCAAACCTTTTATTCCCCCACCATGTTAGCTTTCTGTAGGTGGTAGTTCTTAATTTTTAATATAGCAATCTGTTAATTTACTCAACCCATATTTATTAAATATACTGTTTTAGGAGGACAGAACATGTTCAGTGACTTTTTATATACACGCAAATTTGTATACACACAATGGAAAAGATATAGGGGCACCTGGGTGGCTCAGTCAGTTAAAGCATCTGACTCTTAATTTCAGTTCAAGCCATGATCTCAGAGTCCTGAGATCGAGCCCTGTGGTGGGTTCTGGGCTCAGCACCTCAGCACGGAGTCTGCTTGGGATTCTCTCCTTCTGCCCCTCCCCCCACTCATGCCTTCACACACGCACTTGCTCTCTAAAATGAATAAATACACCTATTAAAAAAAGATATATGTATTGGAAAGATATACATCCATTAAATGTTTGCTGTTTTTACCTCTTAATGTTAGGGTTACAGGCAGTTACGCTTTTTTTTTATGCTTACCTAACTAATCTAAATTTACTTGTAATGAGAAAAAGGTTTTGAAAAACATTATGGAGCACCTAGGAAAAACTATTATATTCCAGATAGTGAAACATATGTCCAAAGATGAATCTTGACATTCTGTGGTGTAGGAACGTCTGGTTGAAGACAGTTGGAAAACGTGTCAGAAACGCATCATGAGTGGTCTAGTGTGGTTGTGCGTTAGGTGTTGTGGGAGGTCAGAGGAAGAGCACTCAGCTGCCCTTGGGACAATGGGGCATGGAGGCCAAAACTGGGAATTTGGCAGCAGATGATGAGTAGATCACAAGTAGAGCGAGAAGGGAGCAAAATTTCACGTAGAAGGAATGGAATGTACAAACGCACAAAACTATATGAAGAGTTGACATATTTGATAGTGATGAGTAAATAGGTCAAAATGTTGGGGGATGTGACAGGAGATGAGATTAAAATGTGCACAGGAAGCTACACCATAAAGGGAGTAGTGGGCTGAACTGCCGCCCCCCAAAAGATATATTCACACCCTAATCACTGGAACCTGTTACTGTCACCGTTGGGAAAAGGACCTTTATAGATATAATTAAGGTACAGATCTTGAGATGAAGAGATCATGCTAGATTACCTGGATGAGCCCTAATTCCATTCACAAGCGACCTCATAGGAGACACTTAGAAGAGAAGCCGCAGAGGAGACGCCCACCGAGAGACAGGGGCGGATATCCGAGGACAGGGCTACAAGGAATGCCAAGGGTTGTCTGCAGCCGCCAGAAGCTAGAAAAGGCCAAGAACAGAAACTCTCCAAGAGCCTCTGGAGAGAGCCCAGCAGTTTTGGACTTCTGTCTTCCAGAACCATGAGACAATACATTTCTGTTGTTTTAAGCCACCAAGTTCGTGGTGACTTGCTTTGGCAGCCATAGGAAACTAAAACAAAAGGCATCATTTGCCATGTAATGAAGAACTTTATTTGGACTTCCGTTGGGAGTGAAGCCATCGTATTTGTGTTACAACTCTACATAGAGGAAAATAACCCTCTGCAGCTTAGATGCAAGAGCTCATGGGTTTTTCTAAGAATTATAATGAGTCATAAAGAGCCAATTTAGGTCTGTTTATCTCAAAATAATTACACAGAACCACATATTTTATATACATACGGTTAAAATACTCAATCATTAGCACTTTCCATAGGAAACCTGGGTGCTCAGTATAATGGCTGTACTGAAATCAGAGATAGTGTCTTCAAAAAGACATCCCACTTAAAGAAATATTACTGAGATAAATGCATTTTTTTTTTTTTTTTTTTGTCAGAGTGAGGTAGTCTAGCTGAGTTCCTTAAGCCCTATCCTGATTTGAGCAATTTTCTTAGCCCATCTGAACATTCGCCTAGTACTCTGTCAAAGGATAATGATATTTTGCCTCTTTGCCTCTCAGGATAGTTATCAATATCAAAATGAAATCTTCTATTATTTTGCACAAGGGGGTGTGGAACCGGATGTGAGAACATGGGTCCCCATGGGTATGCTTCTGCACATGCTATTGATGTAATGTGATGGAAATCTGCTAGAGAGCTTGTCCTGTGGGCCGACGAAAGTCCTAACGAAGCCACAGGCTTTGTGTGTGTCTGCCAGGTGGACCAAAATTCAGGCCACCTTCACAATGAATTCTGCCCAAGTTTGGTTTTCTTCTGTCAGCCAGGAGAGATGCTAAACAATTGGGAAACATGATCAGTACATCCAAACAGGAAATGAAGGCGAGGCTTTGTCCTCTAGCTTCCTGGCCTAAAATAGGAAGTCAGGACAATGTGAATTCTGGAACAATACTCAGGCCAGGCTCATTCAGGACTGAGCACCCTGTGCGCACTGAAGAGACTCCAGCTGATGAGGCGCGGGGCCTGTGTTATGGCAGAGAGTGAGCCATGGTTCTCTCTATGAGCTTTGCTTTACCACTCACTCTTTTATCACTGCGATTCATTCCTGAATTGCATATTTACGATGAACACGGTCCGTGTAGTTAGCCCTCAGTTCTCATCACTCAGTGATTTCTTTAAATTAAATCCCAAATTTAAGCACATACAACTGAATTGTAGTGTTTCTTTCCTTGGCCTAACTTATGCTACCCGCTCTTGTCCTACCCATTGTCACCCTTGAGTACAAGACTAGCTCTCCCCAGCATCCCTTCTTCTCTTCCCCAGAGGTTAGCCGTGCCCAGGGACACTCAGAATAAAGACTCCATTTCCCACATAACGAAGTTCGGGCCAGTGGGATTAAAATGGGAGTGACAGGGAACATTCAGGAAGCGTCGTAAAGGGATGCCTCTGTTTTGTCTATTTCTTCTTTTTCTGTATGGTCCAACCTTTAGGTGATACCTGGATATGGAAACTATATCAAGGCCAATGGATCAACTAAGGAGAGAGAGGTGGGGGTCCCTCATGATGTGGGAAGCTCAGACCAGCCATGATGGCTTATAATTAATTGACAGACCTATAAACTTCTACATTGTTTAAGCCACTGTTATTCTGGATTTTCTGCACCACTGTTTAATCTCTCAAAGCAAAATGCAGATGGCAGAGTTGAAGGCGTGTGGCCATACTGACAATGGGTCATTGAAGGAATAAAACAAAGGGGAAATAATAGCCACCATGAGAATCTCTTGCCCCAAAAATAAGTTGGCCTGAGACCTTTTGTTGATATACTCATGATGAGCTTATTCATCCCATATATGCCCCCTTCTTTTTGATTGCGGGCTTACAGTGGGCTTTGCATTAGAGAGTTTAGTAGCAGACACAGAATAAACATTTTAACATTAAAGGAATGTTAAAAAGGCCAAAATGCGGGGCACCTGGGTGGCTCAGTAGTTAAGCGTCTGCCTTCGGCTCCGGTCATGATGCCAGGGTCCTGGGATCGAGCCCCGCATCGGGCTCCCTGCTCGGCGGGAAGCCTGCTTCTCCCTCTCCCACTCCCCCTGCTTGTGTTCCCTCTCTCGCTGCGTCTCTCTGTCAAATAAATAAATAAAATCTTAAACAAAAGCCAAAATGATTATAATTCCCCCTTTAAGTTTAGATATTTGAAATCATGTCTCATCATAAGGAACAATGCATCTCTTTGTATAACCTGATTTTTTTTTTTTTGGTATTAAAATCATAGCACACTGAACGCTTTCTGTCCCCCACATCTGTAGCTACGAATCCAGATTTCACAGAAACCATTAGTACAAGAGAAGTTCTCCGTGAATGAGGCTCTACATCAACTCTCTTCCTGGTATTGAGCCATAGTACATGCTAAGAATGACTTTGTTCTCTCTATCAAAATAAATTGTGATTATCACTCTCTCTGTCTCCATGTGCTTCAGGATGGTTTCTGTATTGGTTATGTAACTTCTTTTGTTGTATTCAGCACACAGAGAAATATAACAGACTCACAGTTGCCTTCATGACCCCACTGTTGGTCATTGAACTTCCAGTCTTGCCACACTGTAGCCAAAGAGCCAGGTGCATGGTGTGTGGGGATAGCATGCTGAACAATGGATGGGAATAGGGACAAGTATATGCAAGTGCATGGTTGTGGGGGTTATTTGACAAGCCAGTGAGGTTGTAGCTAGAAAGATCTATTGAAATTCGTGCTATTTCTAGAGGAGGATCTCTCTGCTTGGATTTAAATGGCGAGTTGACTGTTGGATTCAGTCCCCCAGCAAAGCTACAAGATTTCATTCTCTTTGTTACTCAGAATGTCTCCTCAAGAGAAGATCTAACTTTCCAGCGACCTGAGTGCAGCCTAGTGCATTAGTAAGCATTGTCAGAACAGCAAAAATCCATAACTATGGTTTCCATGCATCCCTTGTTCTTTTCTGCTTCTCCACTTTGGCCATGTTTCCTTAGGTCAAAAACTCTAGAGAGAACCCTCTAAAGCAGAGGAAGATTGAACTGAGAGATGCACATTTGTGGTGTAAAGTTCCTTTGTACAGGGGCCAGAGGAAAAGCTTAGAGCAAAGAGAGCTTTGAGTGAATAACTTTGAACTTTGGGGAATACTTAAGGGTCTTTGGCAAGAGGAAAACAGAAAACCCAACTCACATTTGTCTTCACACCTGGAGAGTACTCCTTGCTTGCAATGGAGAATTTTCTTTCTTTCTTCTTTCTTCTTTCTTTCTCTTTCTTTCTTTCTTTCTTTCCTTCCTTCCTTCTTTCTTTTCTTTCTTTCTCTTTCTCTTTCTTTCTTTCTTTCTTTCTTTCTTTCTCTTTCTTTCTTTCTTCTTTCGTTCATTCTTTCTTTCTTTCTTTCTTTCTCTTTCTCTTTCTTTCTTTCTTTCTTTCTTCTTTCGTTCTTTCTCTCTTTCTTTCGTTCTTTCTTTCTTTCTTTCTTTCTTTCTTTCCTTTCTTTCTTTCTTTTCGCAGCTATAACTTTTCTGCTCCTTTTCAAACTTGGTCTGATAACTTTCACAATAAAACCACATCCATCCTTATACATGCTGGATATCTGCATACTGTAGGAGCGTGACCCCTGGCCCCTGGGAGACGCCAGGAGGGATTCTCCCCTACAGGTTGCAGAGGGGGAATGACCCAGACGACATCCAGATTTTAGGCTTCCAGCCTCCAGAATTATAAGGCAAGAAATATCTGTTGTTTTAAACCCCCCAGTTGGTGATACTTTGTTATAGCAGTCCTAGAAAACCAACAGGACTGCTCTCTCCCCTTTACGCAAATCATAGCCAAAGCCATGACCTGACCCGGTTCTTGAACCATCAGGGTAGCCTTGCCATTTGTTGAATCAGCCAATATAGGATAGATTATGGTCTACTAACAAACATCTCCAAAATTCAGCAGCCTAAGAAAATGTGAGTTTAATTCTCCCTTCTTTACCCATGGAATGCAGCTCAGCAGTGGGAATTCTGTTTATCACTGTTTTTCAGGCCCCAGCTATAACTATGCCATCTCGAAACAGGGATTTGGGATTTTCTTAGACGGGAAAATCATGCACCAACTTCTAAATGGTTCAAGCCAGAGGGACAGCTTATCTTTCACTCACATTTCATTGCCCCAGAGCAAGTTATTTGGCCTTGCCTAATTTCTAGGAGATGAGAGAGTGTGCCCAGAGGCAGAGAGGAGCAAAACACAGTGATGACCACCAGTCATGTTACCACATTTGCTAATTGCTTAACTTCATTTTCTCACTTATAAATGAGGATCTCAATACATATCTTATTTGGTTGTTCTGAGATCCCAATGAAAGTGTGTAGACCACAACAAATATGAATTCCTTCCCTTTCCACCTTGTTTCTGCATCTTTTGTGCAGAACTGTGCCCTCTGTTGCACCATCCTTTGACTTGAAAATTCTCCTCTGGTGCATTCAGTGATCTGTCCATTGCCTCCCATCCTCAGCCCTTATGTTTTCTCTTGACTCCCCTTCCTCTTCCAAACTCTGAAATCCAGGCTCTCTGCAATATCTTCTTATCCGTCGGGCTTCCTCTTTCAGTGGTCTCTTTCATGTCTATTACTGCATCTTTGCATACATATCTCTGGTCTCTAACTCTCCTTGAACAGCAGAACCAGATTTCCAACTACCTGAGACTTAAAATTTCCCAAACCAGCTGTGTTCCCTGTGTTCCTTTCTGCAGCAGCCTCCACCAGGCTTTGAAGTTTGCACCAAACGTCACTTCCTTTCAAAGACACTGCCTGAATTCCTCTAGCCTACTTAGATATGCTGTTTAAGTAACAAGTACTTTTTGTGTACCTATCTTAGTACGTACTCACGAAAAGAAGGCTGGACCATAAATTGGCAAGTAAGGACAGCAAGTTCTTGGTTGCTGATATACAGAGTAAAATATTTCTACGTGTGTAAGAAAGACTTGGCTGAAAAGAATAGAACCTGAAACTGATCAAGCCTATAGATTTAACCGTCAATTTACGGGAAGCTTGGGAGAAAACATTACCAACACCATTGATAAGCAGTCTGTGACCTGAGACTATAGGAAACTACAGGAAGAGAAACTTTTATTAGCCAAGCATATTATATGCAAAAGAGAGAGAGAGAGAGAGGAAGAGAAGAGAAAGGGAGAGGAGAGCAGTGGGGACGGGGGGAGGAGAGGTAGCTGTAGATTAGAAAAGACTTTTAAAAATCAACCAACTACAAATGTTGCATCCTGATTTGAACGACCCATTAAAAATCATGAAGTAAAAGAAATTTGACTGTATTAAGGTATTATTTTAATTTTCAGGTATGATAATTTTATTGAGGTTATGTTCTAAAAAGTATATTTAAATGTTTTTTAAATAAAACACATTAATATAATGTCTGGTATTCAAAGAACCCAGAGTGTAAAAAAGTGGGTGGGGATATAGATCAAGTATAATTTGGTACGAGTTGAAGCTGAATGATAATATGTGACTGTTCATGTATTATTCTCTTTTCTTTCTATATGTCCAAAATTTTTCATAATTAAAAAAAAAAAAAAGATTGGCTGACCTTGGTAAACAACTAAGCCTCCACCAATTTTCCTGATGTGAAAAGGTGAGATATCTCATTAGCAGTTCAGTTCCAAGTGGATTTGAGGAATCCGATGGGTTTTTGATATGGAAGTGAAGAGGAAAGATAATTTGGTGCCTGAATTCTTTTGGGATCTGAGAACCATAGTTTAGTGGATTTCATTACAATTTAAATCAAGTTTAGGCTCTAACAAACTGTTGAGTCAGAAATAACTAGCAACTTTACACAAACTTCCTTTCGCTCTGATTCATTTCATTTCCAGTGCAATTTGTCGACTTGTGAATGCTTACAAGAGTCTACTTATATTTTCTCTTTATTAGTGTCATAGCCGCCATCATCAAAGTAATTATTTGTATTGCCATGCATTTAATTTTAACTTGTCTCTTGCATGTTGCTACAAGTCATTTGCAAATTCTCACATCTATGCAATAGCATAACCACATTTGTGGTCGTCAACTTTAAAACTCAATTTCTCCCTTGTGCCCGTAGTGAAAATGATTACAGGTTATATAAATGCAAGTTTTATCATGACAGTGGAGCAGAACTGATGTGGCATACTAATTTAGTCATTAAAGTGCACACAAACAAATTACAGTGGAAGGTGGTCGGATAGGTTTTTTTCTGCGTGGTCGCAGTGTTTTGCGCAGACAACACCCTCCCTTCTGATGGGACACTGACAAAGACAGAATCTCCAAAGCCCTTAGGGCGCTTTGATTTCAACCGCACTTAGAAAGTGATTAAAATGTTACACTCTAGAGGCGGCAGCATTTTTCACTTGGTTCCTAAAGTGGAGAGAGATTGCCATTAAGCAAACAGGAAGGGAAGAAGGGGAAAAAACCTTTTAGGAAGTAGAACTTTGTAATTTTTATCAATAGGACACTCAGTACTTCCTTAATATTGATTAGATTGGCCACTTGTAAAGGCATATTCTTTGTGTCTTTTATGAAGTGACATCACAGCAGCTATTCAACAGCTCTTTAGCTATGAATCTAACGAGATCACCCATTTATTCCATTTTAAACACTGAGGGATGGGAAGACAAAGCCCACTCTAACTCACACTTTGAAGTCGAGTAGAAGGGTCAGGACAATCACAACATACATCAATGAGCAACACCCAGCAAACCAGCAGGGCAGCACACTAATGGTAAGGTGGGAGATGTTCCTCATGGGTTTCAGTGTCCAGAGAGTAATCCCCGGGAGAGGAAGGAGACTGGAAGAGACAAATGGGAATCCTTTGATCTGGGGGAAGAGGTAAGAGTGCATTACAAGAATAAGAGAGCTGGGCACACAATTCCGGTGAAGGGAATGTTCAGAGCCTGTTTGAGGGACTTACTGGACCAGCCTGGCAACAGTACCGAAGGTAAGATTAAAGGGAAATTCAGTGAAGTGGTTCAGGATCTCCAATAATATCCAGGACTTTAAGCAGCTTTTAAAACCAGGAATTAACACAAAGTGACACTTAAGAACTTGCTCTCATGGTTGAAATGCTGGTAAAAAGTAGCTGCAAAGGTGAGCATTCTCTCTGTGCCACCTTGTCTTTCATCCGGTCCCAAAGGAACCTGTACGTGAATAGAAAACATAACACATCACCCATCAAAATCAACATTTCAATTATGCATATTGTCATGGTTTTCCAGCTTGTACATTAGCATAGATCTCACTTCAGGGATGTTGACTAAATTTGCTTGCATAATACAGTGTGTTCAATGATGCAGGGGCCACACATATGGTTTATTCTCCAGGCGATCACAGAAGATATTGTTTTTTTAATTTGCAACAATGTGTTTCTTTGGATATTTTAGAAAGACATGCTTCTGGGAGTCTAGTAGGCCTAGTGTTCCAATAGTTTAATGAGCTTTCCATATCTCTTAGAGTGTGGTTGGCATGACTGCGCATACAGTAATGGGGGTTCAACATAGATGGGGAGTCTGTTTCCCAGCATTTACCAAGTGCCATGCACTGCAGAGCAATTCTCATCTCTACCTCACTGAAGCTTACATACTTTGTGTGGTAATTACCATCAGTCACTGTCTGTGGCAGGTGGGAAAACTGAGGCCCAAAAGAGGTCATTTTCAGAAGGTAACACAGCAAGCAAATGATGAAGGAAGGAAAGAAATTATAGTAATGATACTAAATTAATAATAATTTCATAAGTCAGTAATAAATTTGAATTATATAATACGATATGTATTAGGTAGATAAATAGGTAGAAAAACACACATGAGGGCGCCTGGGTGGCTCAGTTGGTTAAGCGACTGCCTTCGGCTCAGGTCATGATCCTGGAGTCCCGGGATCGAGTCCCACATCGGGCTCCCTGCTCAGCAGGGAGTCTGCTTCTCCCTCTGACCCTCTTCCCTCTCGTGCTCTCCATCTCTCATTCTCTCTCTCTCAAATAAATAAATAAAATCTTTAAAAAAAAAAAAAAAAAAAAAAACACACATGAGTGTGTGTGTATACATATAGAAACACAGAGAAACACATATGTGCATGTGTATACACACACATATGTACATGTATAGTTACACAAATGTATATTCATGTGTGTACGTATATTCACTATATATATATATATAATTCCTTTTTTATTTATTTATTACAACCCCAATAAGGGCATAGCCCAGATGGTCTGCTGAGACGATTATCTGACTAACCTTAATACTGTCCATGCAAATAAAAGGCCACAGAAAGCCACAGAGTTACTCCTGAATAGCAGTGAGCTATGCTGAGTTTATTCGAAAACTCCTCAAGAAATGATCCGTTAGACTAAACTCTCTGATCCATGCCCATGTTACTGCATTGCTCTCTGCAAGAAAATGTGGAACCATTTCCCATTATTATCTCCTGATTATGTCTCAGCACTTGGGTGGCAACATTTTTTTTGGAGGAGGGAATGCGTACCATGGAGAAAATAAAAGGATCGTCCACAGGCCGTGCCCCCTGCCCTGTCTCTGTGTTCACACACGTCAAAGCTACTTCCTTTGTGACGTATCTCGGAAGCCGTCTCTCTCTGAAGATCTGCCATAATGTTGTTGCACAACATCGGTCTGCTTTCTGTATTGCATTATATGTATTCGTGTACATCTCCTTTCTCCTTTATTAGATTTCGGGCCACTTTATGTTTGATTCATCTTCCTGCCTCTCAGCGCATGTGCATGAGTAGGACACTATGGTGGTCACCAAAAATGTGTCTGAACAGCGGGATTGTCACACAGAAAAGGCCTGAGTGGAAGCAGAATCAGTGAATTTTGTGTGGTTGGTCTCTGTTTTTCAAATTGTTGTTCAAAAGGCGAACTGACGTGTCTCCTAATGAGTTTGACAATCTGATTGAAATTTGTTTTGGCCCTTGCTGAATTTGACCACAGAACATATCCCTGTCCAGCGTGGCTAACAAGACGACTTTAACAAGAGTTAATTAATTGTAACAAGAGTTAGGTCCTCTCTAACAAGATAAATTTTATTTTAGGGAGAGCTTTATGTACTTCCATTTCTTGTTTGATCGTGAACTTTTAAAAAGCACAGGTGCCAGTTATTACCCGAAGTCATTTCATCCTAAAGCTTTGCCTGGTGCAGTAAACTGCCTGATCTGTGCATTTGTGTTGCCTCTCCTGAGCATGAGTGCTAGGCAACCGGTGAAGGTAGGGGATGAGTAGAGAAGTCAGCAACAGAACAGACACATTCTAGAAGAATAGGGCAAAAAGATCGGGTTAATTTTGGATTGATTAAGACTACCCAAAATGTAATTCTTCTCTCCAAGCCATTTAAGATTCCTTGGTAGACATACAGCAATCTGAAAGAATCTGAGTTTTAGGAAACCACCTCGGTCCCGAGCTCTCTAGAGACCTAAGTTCCTATTTCGTTGTAGACCCCCGACATTTTTGAAAACTTAATTAACTGAGCATCCCTGTGGTGTAGTGGAGTCTCTATTTGCATTAAACTCCCCCTGCCTAAAATATCTAACACAGATTGTCTTTGAGAACTAAACTGTAGACATGAGGGCCACCTGGGTGGCTCCGTGGGTTAAGCGTCTGCCTTCGGCTCAGGTCATGATCTCAGGGTCCTGGGATCGAGTCCCGCATCGGGCTCCCTGCTCAGTGGGGAGTCTGCTCCTCCCTCTGCCCCTCCCCCTCCCCACTGCTCGTGCTCTCTCGCTCTCTCTCACATTCTCTCTCTCAAATAAATAAATAAAATCTGTAAATTGTAGATATGAACCAGTAGTATAGTATGGCTCCTTTCTGAGCAGTGGTCACATCTGTACAGCTCACAGAAAATCTGTGATGTCTCTGAGGTTTTAATCTCTGCTGACTAGGCCTGCGTAGGAGCATTGCATCTGCGTCTGTGTTTGTTGAAGCAGTAGGCTCCCAGGACCCCATGGAACAGGCTCTCAGAGGGACAGTAATTTGTCACAGTAGAGAGAGCCTTTATGTAGATGGAAGGTATGTCGCCACCAACCCTAGATTTTCATTGAAATTGTTAGATGCCAGGAATCGTGATGATTAAAGGCAACCACGCACCTTGTTGAGAAACAGATAGGCTACAATAGCAAAATTTTTCATCTTTTATTTTCTCAATTTATACTCGGCATTTTTTTCTGCACAGGAGTCTTCTTTAGAAAAATGTAAAATAAGTGTATTCTAGAACCTGTCATCGTTTTGCCAGAATGAAAGTTTGCCAAGACCAGTAGTTCTCAAACTGAAATTCGAGACTGATTCCCATACATAGCCTTGCTTGGAACACCTTGTAACTTAGTTTCCCCCCACCTCCCGGTTCTTTTATTTTTTCCCTTCTGCTTCAAAAACTGACTTTCTGTGCCCAATTACTTGTTGTTCCCTGAGATGACATACCGGTACATTTGAGTTTACAAACCTAGTTATGCAGGCACTGTTTTCTGGGACACCCGTTAGCTCGCTGAAAAGTGCTGTCCCCAGAAAGGCAGTGACACCTTGCCTAACCACAGGCACAGAAAACTGAGGACAGATGCCGGCTTTGCCCAGACGCCTGCTGGGGCCTCCCTGCCCAGAAGATGGGTTTGCAGTTCCCAATCCCATGGCCTTCTGAAACCCTTCCTCCTCTCAACCGTCTGTGAAATCCCGGGATTGGCGCTCTTAGCTGCGGTGGGCGATTGTGTTCTATCTTCTCTTTCTGGAATCTTCCTCTCCAGCAGAAGTGCTGTTGTATCCCATGTCATTGCAGATGCGGAGCCAAAACTCATTGATGACTCTCGCAGACACTTCTCAACACAGGAGACTTTACTGAGGAGCCAAGGGCATCAGGAAGGGTCCCCCGGGGGCTGGGGGGAGTGGAGGTCAAATTCTCAGTCTCCAAAATCTCTCTGAGCCATCTCATCTCCAGGAATAGACTCTCACCCCCCAAGAGGCTCCCAGATTTCTTAGTTTTGTCTTGCCCCCTCTTCCTGCCCTTCACTCCTTCCTCCCTCAGAGTCCACGGACCCCCCATGACACCTCCCTCACATCAGGCAGGGCCGTCTATGGCTCTCCCCCTGGTGCTGCCCAAGCCCCTGCCAGCCAGCGACACCATCCATTCATTCCTGCCTCCGGAGAAGGTAGAGTGCAAGTAGCTAGCTCGGCAAGTGAATAAAATAAAAATGCTGTTCACGTTTTTCACAGTTCTAAACATTTCTTTTAAGTGAAGTTTAAGAATTATAGCTTTGATATCAAGGGGATCCTGGCTCTAATTTCTGTGTGAATTTAAACAAGCTATTCATATTTTCAGAGCTTTGGTTCCCTCAGCTGGAAACGGGACCGTACTCTGAGGTTGTTGTGAGAAGTGAAAGTGTCAACACATGTTCCGCATTTAGGATGATGCCTGACACATATTAGATGCTCAATAGATACTGTCGCTTGTCTTTCTTGTTCAAAGTAAAGTATAACTATGAATACCCATCAAGTTGACAGATAAATTAACAGGTGATCCTTGATTATAAACCAACCCTCACCAGTATGTCTCACACAGTTACTGGCACATGTGAGCATGCCAACATCGGGATAGTTTATTACAGCCATAACAAATCACCATAAAGTTTACAACTTAAAAGAATACAAATATATTGCAAAAAGAAAAGAAAAGAACACCAATATCTTATCACATGGTTCTGCGGGTCAGAATTCCTCATTGGCTCAGCTGTGGGAAATCATAGGCTGAAATGCGGGTTTGTACTGGCTCTTACCAGCTCTGGGACAGATTCCCCACCAGGCACGCTCAGGGCATAGCAGAATCCAGGTCCTCGGTGTTGTAGGACAAAGGTCCCCATTTCCTTTCTGGCTGTCAGCTGGAGGGCTGCCCGTAGTTCCTAGAAGATTCTCTCCAATCCTTACATGTGGGCCCTACATCTCAGAACCAGAATCAGCACCCCAGTTATGCTCACACCTCGGGTCCCTCTGACTTTACCTTCTGCTGCATTCTTCTGTTTCCAGTGGGGGAAAAAAAAGTTCTTTGCTTGTAAGGATGAATGTGATTAGATTGGGACCAATCTGATCATCTAAAACAGTCTCCCTGTTTTCAGTGTCGCCATACTTACATCTGCAAAGGTGGGGTCTCCGTCTGGACATCTTTGCTTTCTACTCCTTACAAAGGAAGTTAGCATCTGAAACAGAATGGGTATTTAAGAAGAGCAAAACGAAAAATGAGCAACATATGAAGAATGCATTGTATCAGATTTCATTAATTTTTATCCTTATATTTTTCTGACCTAAAAATATCATCCTACACAGATTGCAAATATTTTAATATCATTAAAATATTAAATGTTGGCTTCTTCTGAAAATAAATGACTTGTCACCAAATGAAGTCAGTGAACATTCTTCATTAATGATTAAGTAAAGGATGTTTATTATACGCATTTTAAATTTACCCAGTTGATTTGAGACATTTATCGATATCTGTTGAAGTGTTAAAGTTACTTCTGAATGAACTTTCCTTTTTAATGCCAATTAAATGTTTTTTTAAGTCTGATAATTCATAACTTATGTGAATTATTTTAAATTATTTGATCCAATAAAGTGCACAAGTGATATTACTCTTAATTTTCCTTTGAAAATGCCCAGGGCAAATCAGTCAACCAATCAAATATTGAGAAGCTCTTTTGTTTTCTACAGAAGTGAAATAAAATAAATAACATTCGAAGCTAGTTGCACACAGCATTAAGACAATTGAAAAATGTTTCCAGATATTTAAATGCAGCGAATGGAATAACCGGAATATTCTGAAATGGGTGTCTTGGGGAAGAATGTCAGTGGTGTTGGACATGTCTTACTTAGAATCAAAAGGGATGGTCAGGCTTTTCTTCTGCTGGGACGTAGGACAAACCAGACCACATCCATCCTGGTGCACAGTAACTGCTGGTGTGGGGAGTGTTCTTGCTAACAGCATTTGCGTCATAAGGCCGTTGCATCTTAAAAGCTTGGAACATTTCATGGACAACCAACAATTAGCTCTCATCACTGTAACATGCTCAGCGGACATTGCTGAAGTTTACGTTTATACATTGTTATTAGCATAAGTACAATATTTGCAGCCACTTCTAGAGGTATGGTTAGTAATTAGGAAGTCTTTTTCTTTTCATTTCACGCAAACACAGACTTTTCTATTTGCACTCTGTATTATTAAACAAGAACCCAAAAATGAGGACAGGCCCATGGACTTGGGGTCGGGCATTTCACGCTCGTCATTAGTTGACTTGGCTGGATAGTCTGCCCGTGAAAGAGAAGATGATGGAATTTTAAAGTATAGCGTGTTGTAGAGCCTGTCATAAGCTTGTAATAATTACACAGACTACTTTGTGCACCTTGTTACATAACTCAAGACATTGTTTGCTTTTCTAGGAAGGCATAGAATTTAGACATGTCCACTTGAAATTCCATGTGCCAAAGAATGCTCGATTTAACAGGTAGAAAGAAGTATACTAAGGAAAGGGTATCAGATGGTTGGTAGTCCCCTGGACGAGCAGGCATCCCTGATGTCAAGAATAGAGTGATGCGGTGACTCCACAGGTAAGTGAAAAAGGCTGAACCCAGAAGTCAAGGCAGTAAGCAACCCCCACGTCTGGGAGCAGTGCCACTGCCCAGCCATCAGTAGAGGCTCCTTGGAGAGAAAGCTGGTAAAACCAAAGAAAAAATGTACCCACTTCCAAGACCTCATTATGGCTTCTACAGCCCGTCCTCCATAAAATATATATATATATATGAAAAGTTATACTTGATGGCTTCATTAGTGTAAAGATGGGTGGCATCCAAGCTGGATTGTATTCACCTTTTATTTTCTTTTCTGATTAAAAAACACTTGTGGGCCTCTAATTGGAAAGGATTTAAGACAATTAACCTAATCCTGACTCCTGAACATAAGTGTAGTTTGAAAGACCTCATTAGCAAAATTGTGAGCCTCCTCCCCAAATTCCTAGAAGGGAAAAATAGGCAGTTGTCCCACATTACATAATCTACAATACAAAGTTGGCTGCATTGTTTCTCAAATTTTGTCAGAATTCTGAATCTGTGACAGTGCAAAAATCAGAGATTGTTCCTTAAGACTAATAATTTTGGAGAAAAACCATCAACATCAGACATTTTAAGTATGCCCTAATATACCGATCTTTTGTCAATTTCCTTTCTGTATGGCTTGTTCCCAAGCATTTAAAGATGACTGCAAAAACAGGAATAGCCCTGTTTACTTCCATTTCAGCTGTATCTGCATACATATCTACTGGACACCATTTATATTCTATTTAGCAAACACATACTGTGTTTACATGATGACATCTCTAAGACTTTCACAAATATCAATCCCCATTTAATCTCCACAACCATTGGTGATGGGTTGAATTGCATCACCCAAAAAGCTATGTTAAAGTCCCAACCCCCAGAATCTGTGGATGTGACCTTATTTGGAAAGAAGCTCTTTGCAGACATAATCAAGTTAAGATAAAGTCATACTAGAGGAGTGTGGGCCCTAAGTACAGTGTGGCTGGTGTCCTTACAAGAGGATCTATTATGTGTTTTTATACCCCAAAGAAATATAACCCTTGTATATGTTGTAACTAAAAATTAAAGAAAAGGATCTATTGCCCACAGTTATGAGAACAATTTAAATTATCACTTTATAGTTAAACAACAGACAAAAGAATTTGAAAAATACAGAATGTCACATCCCAATGAAAAACTTCATAAAAATTGGGCTATAATATCTGCCATGGAATTGAAACATCGAGAACAGGGCTATGGGCGCCTGGGTGGCTCAGCTGGTTAAGCGACTGCCTTCGGCTCAGGTCATGATCCTGGAGTCCCGGGATCGAGTCCCACATTGGGCTCCCTGCTCAGCAGGGAGTCTGCTTCTCCCTCTGACTCTCCTCCCTCTCATGCTGTGTCTCATTCTCTCTCTCTCAAATAAATAAATAAAATCTTTAAAAAAAAAAAAAAGAACAGGGCTAGGGGATGGGCTTTCTTTCCCAAGTGAGCAATTAACCTCTCTGAACAGACTCTTTTTGTGCAGATTCATGCCTTGTCAACCCAGCCTGCTGTAAGAGGAACTATTTTTCTGGATGGTACATTCCAAGCAAAAAAGAAAAAAAAAAAATTGAACTGTGAAAATAGGGTCTTACAAGTATCGATCTATAGCAATGTCGGAAAATGGCCTTCAGCCAGATCTTGACAGGAAAACAAAACTTTACTTGAAACACAACTAAGTTCCCAGTTTTAGTGAAAAATACTTCGCCATATATCATTCATGTAGGCAGTGAAGCAGAGTAGTAAAAAGCCTGGACTCCGAAGCAATTGAATTCCAGCTCAGCTGCTCACCACATGTGGGTCTTTGGGCAGGCTGTCTCTCTCAGTGCCTCACTTTCTTTCCCATGGAGGAAGGTAATAACAGCCCCTCCCTTATGGGTGGTGTATAAGTTTGTAGGACTGCCATGACAAAGTACCGCAACTGGGGCTTAAAATAACAGAAATTTATTCTCTTGCAGTGTGGGAGGCCAAAAGTGTGAAATCAGGGTTGTTCCTTCTTGGGTGCTAAGAGGGAGAACCTAGTCTGTGACTCTGTCCTAAATTCTGGAGGCTGCCCATAATCCTGGGCAATTAGTGGCTTGTAATCTCATCACTCCAATCTCTTCCTCCCTTGCCATATGGGTATCTTCCTTCTGTGTGTCTTTGTCTCTGTGTAAATACATATATATTTACAATGTGAAGGAAATAATAGTGCTGATAGCAGCCATGGATTATGGTGAGGATTATAGAGCTAATGTATACTATATACGTTTAAGTGGTTGGCTTATTCCCCTCTGTCTCTCTCTCTTTCTGTCTCTGTGTGTGCGCACACAAATACACACACACACACGCTCAGTGTGTTTAGGTCAGTTTACATAAGCTAACTGTGTTTCTCACGCCACTTTATTGTATCATATGTTTTCAAGTACCCCGAAAATGAAAAGCAGTCCTCTATACAGGATCTCTTTTCTAAATATTTCAGAGTTTATACAAAGGTAGGCTCCTAGAAAGTGACTGTCTCAGGTCCAAAGACATTTCTTGTTTTTGCCATCAATATAGTCTAGGCCTTCTTGTCCTTAGCACCAAGTGTCTGTTGGAAATCACTGCTGTTCTCCAGCATGTTGGCAGATAGAAGGATACATGTGGGTGTTCCAGGAAAAAAGATAATAGGAGGAAGAAAAATTGGGCAGTAACAGAACTTTTCCTAAATCTTTCCAACTAACTTTCATTCTATAAATCAACTAGAGTTCTGCAGAGCCAAAACTGTCACCAGAGTTCTTTCCCGGGGCGACAGGGTTGTGATTGAGTGGCTTGCCCAAGCCCCACAGACATGATGGTTCAGGAGATGCCTTTTGCAGTCTGTGATGAGGCAGAGACTACTTGTTTAAAATAGCGTATTTTGTTAAAATTGAATTTATGAGGAAATAAACCAGGGATGTAAAGAGAGTATTAAAACACCGAAACTGAAAATGAACAAAGCATAGATTTCCAAAGCCCACAGTAGAATTGGAAAGGAGACACCTGAGTTGTGTGCAGCCCCATGGCCCCTGGCACCCTTCAAACACAATGAATCTGTATTCTGCTGTCAGTGAAATATACAATAATTCCTCTCTTCCCTCAAATGCTTTCTCCCTTTCTCACTCTAGTTTCTAAGCTTAACAAAATAAAAAGAAAAGAAAAAAATACACAGGAAGCATTTAAAAGAATGCATATGACAAGACACAAATGTAAGAAGGAATGTCATGTTGGGCGTAGAAATGGCCATACCTGAACACAGAGATCTGTGAGGGAGTCCTAACGTCTTTGAAATGCAGAAGGCAGCAGTGACTTTCCTCACAGCCATTTTACATGGTAAATCGAGAACTGCATTTTATTGTTGTCTAGACTCAAAAGGCAGGTAGAATTACCCAAGAATATGAAATATAATAAAGGAATTGAAGAAGAAAGTGTTTTTCTTGAGGGAAAAATTATAGTGGAACACAATTAGGAAATGTGTGCATATTCACATACATGCACACATGTGTGTTTGTGTACATATGCCCAATGAACCAGACCTATACAACAGCATTTCTATTAATTCTGTTATTTGTAAAAGACAAAAGCATAATATGTTCTGACTAGTTTGCAAATCTGGTTAGAGATGAAGGAGAAAGTAATGACTTCTTCTTTAAAATTGATGTTTATCTTAACTGGGAAATGTTCTGCCATTAGTGCAAATAAAGTATGGAATTTCTCATTTTAATAAAATAAGTGGCATGGCTTGTCCAACGCCACTAAACTCTCTATTTCCCCCAAATTTACATGTGTGACTCTGATGTCACTAAAGAAATCACATATTCCTTTGTTTGGGGGGGATGTGATTTTTATACAACATTTTTGGGGAGTCCTTGGCCGGTGCTCCTCAAAGAGTGCTCCGTGGACCAACACCATCAGTATCACCAGGGACTTGTTAAAAATGCAAATTTCTAGGACCCCACCTCAGACCTACTCAATCAGAATGGGGCAGGGGCAAGAATCTCTAGCTCAACAACCCCTCCAGGTGACTTGTATGCTCATTTAAATTTGAGAAGCACCATCAAAGTACATAGACGTGATTATTTGACAGCCTAACATCCTGGCCTTCCTTCTGTGCCCCTAGAAGAAATTTACTACATTTAAGTAAACCCAGTACATAAATCTCTAAGCCAATACCAATAACAAAATAAATAAATAAATAAATAAGATTTTTTAAATGTGAAATAAATTATAAAATTTTAAATTATGGATATTTGTGGATACCTTGTGAGTTTAGGATATGACTCCATTTGTTTGTCTGTCTATGCATAGAGCTTCAAGAAAGCCACAGGCAAACAGGCCCAACATTGCACAGCAGTAACGATTTCTAAACAAACCCTCCTTTAAATCTCACCTCTGTGTTAGATAATAATAGTAGTAAACACTCCTAACTACTGCTTCATGAGTGGCAGGCCTTTTCCTAGAAGCTTTGCAAATATGAACTGACTGAATCCTTATAACATACCCATGATGTGTTGTTCGATTATTGGCTCCATTTTACAAATGGGAAAGTTGAGACTCTGAGAGGTTCGGTCAATGGCTAAGGTCACACACGTAAAAAGTAACAAAGTCAGTAATCAAAGCATGCAGTCTAGCTCCAGATGTTACGTCTTAATCACCAAGTATGTGACTTTATTTGTATTTCACTAGCAAGAAAAGTGGAAGGTTCAACACTTTCTTAGAGTCATACAGTTGCTACTTGGCAACCCAGTTCTACCTCCCTGCCCAAACTTGACCGTCTCCTATTCCAGCCCCCTCCCTAAATACTAACCACATAAAATGGCCTTAGCCTCTTATATAAAGAGATTCTACCCTATTGAGATTGTTGTAAGAATTAGTCCAAATAACCCATAAAAAGAGTTTAGTGCTTTGCACATAGTAAAAGCTCAACTTTAGCAAAGATTATTCATTATTATATTAAGTATACAAAGATTATACTGATTTCATAGAGTTTAGGAAGTTGTTTTAGCTAAGAAACATCTCCATCTCAGAGACGTTAAAATGAGAAAATACGTGCATGTTATAATGGATAAAATATGGCATTCTCTACATATTAGGTTTTCAATCAGTGTTGAATGTTGGATTGTCCCAGCATAACCATACCTGCAGCCAATGTTTTAAGTTATTATGTACATGACAGGGTGGCAGGTTTATATATATATATTTTTTTTTCTCAGCAATCTGCTAAGGCATTTTTATTATTTCACTGCACAGATAAGACAATTGAGGCTTAGAGAAATTAAGCAACTCCTTCAACATCAAACCATTAAGCTACAGAGTCAGGATGGATATTCGGTCTCACTGATTCCACCTAGCCTTTGTCCTGTGCTATGGTGCATCAGTGGTCCCAAGCCCTGGATGCTTTTCTTCACTCTTCTCTCTGTGCAAGTCTTTTAGCTCTGAGATCCTGATTTTTTTTTTGCAGAGGAAACAACCATAACAATGACCTCAAAGGGCGTCACAAGATCAAGGGAGGGAACAGACAAGACCATTGAGGGATGGTGTATCCAGCCTGATACAAAGTCAAGGGTTCAACTCTTTATCAGTATTAATTGCACTCGGGAAATATAGTACACATCAATAAACTTCAGCAATTAAGTGAGAAGTCCCAAAATATACCTCAGCTCCCTCAAGAATTAGGGACACACAATAAATTAAAAAGAAAGAGGTGACATTTTAAAGCAATGCAGATAGGGCCGCTGGGTTTTAGTCTTTGAAGTATTTACACAGTAGATTTTGTTCTGCTGCAAAGTAATTGCCCTATCACTAAGTTTAAAGAAATAATAGAATTATTAATTATTATATTGCACTGTGCTCTGTGAGAGGGACATCAACACCTGGCATTCTAGGGGACCCATTCTAGGCTTTCCGATCTAACAAAACAAATGCATTTTCCAAGGTATGGGCCACACCATGATAGATGTCATGCCCAGAATAAGGCCTGTTCTTCTAATGTGTTTTCATAGTTAACAGCAGGAAACATTTTATTTTTAGGACAAACTAATATTTGAGATAAAGGAACAGCAATGCTGGTTTCTTTTTCTTTGATTGGTCATTATGCATTATTAATTAATATTGATTAGAAACGGTCAGTCCAAAGGTGTGTTCTTCCTTTTCTATCTTGATCTCCTTGTCACTGTAAAATAAGCTAAGGAGAAACAAAATGACTTGGAGACACTTCAAACCAAACTCAATCATGAATTTAAATTTATTTTTTTCCCATTCAGTTTTGCTTGAAATCAGACCATTGGAAAACACAATATAAACCTGTTCTGTAACAAATTACTTTCAGGGTAGTTTCATAAAACAAAACAAAACCAAACAAAACCAAACAAAACCAAACCAACTACTACTACTACTTATAATGGGCTTTACTCTCAGTTTTGCACTACATGAAATTGAGGTTCAAGCACATTAATACAGAAGAGGAAGATGAGGTCCGGCAGGTTGATAGTGTGTGACACCCCCCGACCCCAGCCCTTCTTCTTGACAAGGTAGAAAACAGCAGCTGTGTTGTACTCTGTGTGGTTTCGGCAAGTAACTTCACAGCCTCGGTGGTTGTTACACTGGTAGCAACCATCAGATTAAATATATACAGAATTCAATTATCTTAATATTTGCACTGTGAAGGTTCTGGAATACAATTTTTCCACTCATGAATTTATTAGTAGATTTTAGATAATAAAAAGATACTAATTATGCAAGAGAAAGGAAGACTACCAAAAAGGTCCATCACTGCTCCCCATCCTTTTGCTCGCCATCCCGTGGTTCTTTGCCACAATTGCCTCATGGTTTAATTTTGAAAGATGCATTTTCTACACCTGAAAAATTAATTAGTTAAAATTTAGAAAGACTCAATTTATAAGACTAAAAAACGGAACTAGTGAAAATTTGGAAGTTATGTCTTTGTTAATGAAGTTAAACGTAAGTGTAGTACAGTTGGTTGGGAGGATAAAAAATGAGTGTCAATTACTTAAGATTAAAAGAAATGCAATCAGTTATATCTGCAAATGGCTATAGATTTTGAGCTAGCCCTGAAGAAGTCACACACATGCCCCACGGTTGGGATTTTAAATTTTTAAAGTGATGGAAAATTAAAAGGAGACCGTCATTTGTAGATGAAAGTAAGGAAAAGGTCGTTGCTCTGTGGGATTTCATAGGAGGTCTCCTAAGTGCTTCCTCTAGATTTTCTGAAGGCTGGCAAAGATCGGCGATAGCTTCAAAACACTTCACGAGTTTTATCTGTAGTACATGTAATACAGGAGATCCAGGGGCCGCTGTCCTGGTGACAGTGCCCAGCAGAAGTTGTCAGGTGTCATTTAATACAGTCTTGAGGAATTTTCATTCTCATGTAGCCAAGCCACCAATTTTAACTTCCAGGGGATTTCACATGAGATTATGGATATTAATTTCTGAGTCTTATCTTATTCTCTCTCTTTAGCAAAAGACTGTCTCTAGCTCTTTTTGTGTGAGAGCACACGGATGCTGGCTTTGCAGCTGACGTGGGCAGAGTAGCATTCTCTCCAAATCAGTGTCCCCGGACTTCATGCTGACTCTGCCATGGGGAAGATTTACCAGGACTCGGGAAAGTGAGCTGTTTAGGTTTCCCCAGCTCCTCATCTCTGACAGCAACTCTCAACATCTCAAAACCTAAACCATAAAAACACCACTACCAATAATAAGCAGTGATATAATAAGCCTCCATCATGAATTCTGCCTGAGGCTAGGAAGATTGCTCTTCATTCCACCCAGCAAAACAAAACACCACAAAATTGACAGGCTCAACAACTTAGTAAACATACCCAGCATTTTGTTCCCCAGCCATGTATTCAGGTGGCTTCATGATTTACACCTCCCCCCCCAAAAAAAGAAGGAGGTGATTGCTTTCAATTTGTGTAAAGAGGCATTCAAGAAGTTAAAAAAACAACAAACAAAACCCCCCACATACCCCTAAAGGTAAATAAAGGCTCCATTTCTAGTAAGAATTGCAAATTTTAAATACATTTTATCCCTGCTTTCATTTTTCAAGGTTAAAAGCATAATCTTACTTCTGGTGGACTCTCAAAATCTTTCACTAAGGGAGTGACAGAGCCTTCTGGAAGAATGGGTAAATCAAGGGGGATGCAAAGGAACATTCTAGAGAATCAGAGCTCATTTGGCAGGATGCTTATGAAGGAAGCATTGGAAAAGATTCTGAATAGGAAAGTGAGGGTCCAGTTGAGTTGAGTCTTGGTTGCTGGGGCTATGGGCCACATGTTCTTAACTGTGTGATCAAATCAGATGATCAGATTCACCAATGAAGCATTTTTTAAAATACACACATTCGGGGTTTCTGTTTTGAGAAGATCTCCCAGGTAATAATGACATCCCTGTATGCAAATCTTAGAATATTAA
The DNA here is from genome assembly GCF_009762305.2 of Zalophus californianus. Classification (NCBI taxonomy): domain Eukaryota; kingdom Metazoa; phylum Chordata; class Mammalia; order Carnivora; family Otariidae; genus Zalophus; species Zalophus californianus. The sequence goes on from NC_045597.1 coordinate 5,226,327, forward strand.
TGTTACATTACCTAAAGTTTTGTTGAAAAGTGACTTCCTTGAATGTGATCTGGCATCACATTCATTAAAATATAGCAAGAATATTTGATTAGTGCTCAGTTGCCTTTACAATGAGGATTTTAAAATTTGCTGAGGCATTTCTTAACTTCTAAACATAACTTCATGAATGAAACAGTGACATGAATGAACAGAATACATTCCCTTTATTTAAGGGAAACTCAAAAGAAAATAAATACACAAAAATAAAGACACATCCTTTTCCCTGAATTATTCATCAGTGAGGAATTCTGAAACTTGCGAATCAAAATAGGTTCTTGAATAGCAGGGAAAATACAGCCCAAACCAACCAACAGAAGTAATCCCTCCCACAGATTGGAAGCATTTACTGTCCTCTCAGGAAAAGAAAGGAGGACAGCTGATCATCCTCACTGTGACTTTCCCTTGCTCTGCATTTTAGCACACTGTTTATTAATAAACATTTTATGGAGCAGACCTTTTAGAATATCTCAAGTATGGGAATATTTGATGTGCTTTTTCAGGTTCCATCAATCTCAACTGTTCATTGATTGTATATTTTGGAAGTTACCTACTCACTAAAAATTATTTGTAACCCCCAAATCAATACTCGGGTGTTTTCATGGCTATGCAGGGACGCGCACAGGGCAGCAAAAAGTTTGTGGTTGCCCTATGGGTGCATCCCCAGCAAAGGTCACACAAGGCAACACTCTGCCTTTTGCTTTAGCTCTAATACTGTAAACAAGTACTGTTTTCGTGGTCTGGGTAGTGCCATGTTTTTTGGTTTTTTAAATGTTTTTGTTGGTGATTTCGCCATTTAAAATGGCCCCCAAGAGTCTTGCTGAAGTGATGTCCAGTGTTCTTCAGTGCAAGGAAGCTGTGAGATACCTTACAGAGAAAATACATTTGCTAGATGAGCTTTATTCTGACACAAATTATAGTCTGTTGGTTGAGTTCAATGTTAATGAGTCACCATTATATATTAAATAAGGTCTCTTTAAACAGAAACACACATAAACAAGGTGAGGTACACATTGGTAGATGAAAATGTTGTGACCGGAAGCTCTCAGGAACCCAACCTTATGTGTCTCCTGGGAGCAGTGGTTCAGTAGTTGCTAATTTGGTGTTTGTGGCATCTTGACATAATTACCAGGAGTAATGAAATTATGGTAATTTTTTTCTCAATTTATTTAGAATTGATATTAGATACAGAATTGCCTTATTCTTTTAGAATCAGTTTTGAATGCTGATAAGAAGTCATTTGCAGTAGTGAGTTTCTGTAGAAATATGCTCGTGTCTTCACAGTTCTTCAGTGTGACCATGAGTGGAAGGGTTACTGTCTATATTTTGGCAATCTGGAGCCACATCTCTGGTGATGAAAGAGCTTTGCTCCTCTGTGTAGCCTTGAAGAAAGCCATCTGTCACAGGAGGTGATAAGGATACCCTCTGGTTATGTTTTCTCCAGTTCTACTGCTTCCCTATACAAGTTTTTTCACTGTTTAAACAGTTTTGATTTAACCCTCTTCACATGTTTAAATTCTCTATCTGTATGCCAGGTGGCACTGTGGTTGAATGTAAGTGCTTTTGTCTCTTCTACAAACTGGGCAATCAGTATGGGGTGGAAAGGTTCAGTCCAGAGTTGTTATGGAACCAGTAAATGAATGTTTTCATAAGTAGGTTGTTTATTGCTATTTTAACAAAAGCCATGTATTCAAAAGTGATTGTCTTATATAAACAATATGATTATTTGCAAAGGGACAATTCCATGAACTAAGCAATAATATCCATATCTAGAAATGTCTCTTTTATTGATATTTAATTTAAATTTACTGGCAGTTTTCTTTGGAAAGGAAATATTTTACATGTAATTTTCTTTTGAAATAGATAACAGAAACAGGATACTTGGTGAGTTTTGCCTTTGTTTTTTAAGAGGCTATTTTGATGTCCTTTGAAACATGTTCTTCCTCCCAAGGGTTAATATTCAAGGGAAAATGAAACACTTTAAGAAGGCATTCATGAGCATTTGGATTTTCTTTTCTAAATGTCTGACCCTTTATGAATCTTTAAAATATGCATAATAATTTCCTCTAATGATTAGTTGAAAGAACATTGCATCTATTACAAGAAATTGCTCCATATTCTAATGAATAATTATCTAAGTTCAGAGAAAGAGCCCAGGATAACCATCAGGAGAACAGGAGTTTAGTACTGACTGTCCACTATATAAATCTTTACAAGATACTTGATTTTTCTGGGACTCAGTAACTCTAATTGTGAATTGAGGTGTTGACATAGAGTTTCCTCTCTGATTCATGTCATCTGGGAAAAAATATGATAATGTGCACACACCATGGGAACTTTATATCGTTTTTATTATTTACAAACAAATTGTTTCTCAGTTTCACAAACAATTGAACACTTGTTCTACAGTCTTCAAAATATCATATTACTGAGAAAAGTATCAGAAAAAGAAGTTAGGTTTGAAATTTCTCTAAATGATAACAAAAATTGAAATTGATATGTACACACTTGGGTGTTATACACAACTAATGAATCGTTGAACATTACATCAAAAACTAATGATGTACTATATGTTGGCTAATTGAATTTAAATTTAAAAAAAGAAATCGATATGCAGAAACTCTTGTTCAATATTGTAAAACTGAACTTTCCAGATTGGCTTTACCACTGTTTGTAAACTTGATATGAAACACTTTAGAAAAAGTGAATATTTGAAACTACTAGTATTTATTTTCTTCTCTAGTTCTCTTGCTGTCTTATTCTCTGTCACTGCAATTACTGCATATTTTCTGTAAGTTTGGGGCCATCTTATATTTCTATATTTTGTGAGACCGGTCGTAGTCAGCCATTAAAAACGATTCACTATAAAATTTAGAGAAAGGACAGTGTAGGAGAAAAAGATGTGGTGCCAAAGGATAAGTTGGTAAGAACGTGTTCATGTATTTGAAAGAATTTTTGTTAGCATAAATGTTTATTTTTATTCTTGTTTGGGCCATTCTATGATGTTCTTCATGACAGAATTTGAATTTAGACTTATCACATTTGAAATTGAAAGATCCAGTTCAGCTGTTTGTACACAAATATGAAACAATTATTGCTGGAAGCACATTTATTCCAGTATCCCTGTGTAACCATGGTGACACAGCCCCACAGCTTGAAAAATTGCACAGGACTTGCGTCTATGAAAAAGCCTCATGCTGTAATTCTGAATCAGCCGAGAGAAGAGGGTGGAAGCACAATGTACTTAAACCCCAGAATACGCAGTGCCTTTTTGATGCTTTCTCATTTGGGCTCACATATATAAACATTTCCTCTCAGAGTTACCTTGATGAATTTTTCACCCCAATTGAGAATCAAATGAGTGTTAGCGTGATTCAGGGTTTTATTCCCTACAATTTCATCTATTTTATCATAATATCAAGGATGTAGATAAAAATTGAAATAGTACTGATATTACAGATACTAAATATCAAGTATCTATATATTTGTCAATGACTTTTCCCTTTTGACATCTAGTAAAAAAGGCTCAAATGACTCATCGTCAGAGCCAGAATAACCGATCAGCTCCTCTTCCTTCTGGGGGTTCAAAATCTCCTGGGTTGGTACCATAATGCATATTCTCGTCAGAGATCCTAGAATTGGGACAAGGGCACTGTCTTGAAGTGACTGCCTGTGATTTTGGCCAGTGTAGCTAATCAATGCAGCCGACTTCCTCAAGCCCCCTTCACCCTTCCCTTGGGAAGCCTGAGTCTGGAGGCCGTGTTGGGAGGGATGCTTCTCGTTGAGCTTCTTCTCCTGAGTTCTCCAGAACCAAAGATGCCTTGTAAGCAAAATTCAAATGTCTCACCCCTCAACTTCACTTCTCCAAGTCTTAGGACCTTGCCTTAGTCAGCTCAGGCTGCTTTAATAAAATACTACAGACCGGGGGGCTTAGACAACAGGCAGTTATTTCCCACGGCTCTGTAGGTAAGAAGTCCAAGATCAGGGTGCCTCATGGTCAGGTGCTGGGGGGTTTACAGATGGCTACCTTTTTGCTGTGCCCTCATGTGGCAGGGTGAGAGAGAGAGAGAGAGAAGAAACACCACCCTGGTCTCTTCTTATAAAAACACTAGTCCCATTCATGAGGGCCCCACCTTCATGACCCCATCCAACCCTAATCACCTCTCCAAAGCCCCATCCCCTAACACCATCACACTGGGGGTGAGGACTTCCACATATGGATTTGGGGGAGACACACCCAGTCCATGATAGGCCTGACATGGAAAGCGGAAGGAAAAGAGTGATCTAAAATTTCAAAAGGTGAAGTTAGGCAATAAACCCCATGGGGACAATTTCTTTCTCTCAGAAAGTAAATTAAAGAGTCAAGTCAGATTTTCTTAGGAGAGTAGCTGCTAAAGAGATGAAAATTAGGTTTGTTGAGAAACAGTTACCTAGGTCAGGACATAATGTTTCCTGGATACTCAACATCAGATTGCATTTACTAGGGAGCAATGCTAGTTTGATTATTTCCACACCATTTGATTATTAAATCGCTACATGGATTTCCAGAAAATGTTGCAGACTTACTTGCATTGAAAATTTAATCTATTATACCAAAGCAAACTTTAATGTCCACTGAGATTTTATTCTTACATTGTACTTTTTTAAATTCCATAAGGCTTATTTTGAGTTTTATGCTTAAAATAATATTTTATAGAAATGTAGTCACTTTATGTTTATGGTCTTGACTATTAAGTATCTCATGATCCTGATAATGTAGCTCGACTGAGAAGCTCTGCCTCATTTATAAATGTTATAATGTCAAACTCTAAGTTACATCTCTAATTTAAAACCTAGTTAACAATATTTTTGTAGACATTTTAGCTTAGAGTATTTTTTCTGAAATTCTTTTTGTTCTTCAGTGGAATTGTGTTTGCTTGAGATGTTGCAAAAGAGGTAAATTTCTGATGGTTTAGATAACCAGTGTGGACGAGCCCAGAAACCATGTGTGTTGTCTCATTTATTCCTTCCTGTGAATGTAAGGGCTTAGACTTTGGATTGCAAGTTTATTCTTCTATTTCTTCCTTTAAAAAAAATCAGATGAGAGGGGCACCTGGGTGGCTCAGTCGGTTAAGCATCTGCCTTTGGCTCAGGTCATGATCCTAGGGTCCTGAGATCGAGCCCCACATCGGGCTCCCTGCTCAGCAGGAATCTGCTTCTCCCTCTTTCCCTCTGCTGCTCCCCTTGCTTGTGCTGTCTCTCTCTCTCTCTCTCTCTCTCTCTCACTCACTCTGATCTCTCGCCCTAAAATAAAATCTTTTAAAAAAAATGAGATGAGAAAATTGTGTTCCTAGAACATGGGCAAAAATATTTATGAGGCATTATGCTGTTCATTTAGAAATGTATTTTATTCCTCCAGACACTAAGGTATCCACGAAGCAAAAGAAGGGAGCAGAGAGAGCAGAGGTTGTATCAAAGCCATCCTGTCAAAGTGCCGGTTATAACTAATTGACAGAGGAAAATGCATTATGTGAGGGCTTCTGGATCAGGTGGGGCTCTTGCGTTTAGGTTGAACTAAATTAGGTAATTATAAAAAAAACAACTGGAATAAACTTTAAGAAAAGTTTGTTCTAAGCATCAAAAGCATTCCAAGCAGTGGAGGTAGAGTGTGACAAGTCTAGGGAGGAAAATTACAAGAAAATAGAGCAGTGAGATCCGAGCCCAAATGTGCATGTGTGTGCGTGTGCGTGCGGACGCACATCGGAGGGGAGGGGGTTTAGAAAGACAAGGGATTTAGGAAAGAGAAAGTCACATCCGACTCAGCTCTGAAGGGTGACCTGGAGCTGGGTGGAGGGAGCCACACTCTCAGAGGGAAGAGCAGGGACATCAGTGTTTACCCAGCCAACCTATAGAGTCAGCAGTCACATACAACCAATAACCACACCATTGATATCTGATGGCTGATGATGCCAATTGCCAAGTATTTAGGAAGGCATTTTTAGCCATTTGAATGCTGGTATCGCAACCCCCAATAGGCAAAACAAAGAGAAAGTGAAATGATCACCCACAGTGAGATGCGTTTGAGGTCTGGTGGCTCATGTCAGTGAAAGTTTTCATCATGTTTCAAAACCTGCAATTATTCACAAGCCTGAACTATTACCATAGCTAGGACACCCAGTGACATCTGATTAAGCGGTAATTACGCCAAAAGCCTGATAATAGGAAAGAATGCGTTCAAATATGTGAATGACAACCTATTAGAATATTAACCATTATAGAATAGTTTGGACCTGGCCCTCTCATTCATATTGCCTCTGTTTAGTAAAATGAGCTCTCTTGCGATGAGCATAGCTCGACAGAGCTTCGGGTTGAATAGAAGGCAGAGAGAGGTTAACCCTCTTATGGTTAGCCTCCTAAGGTACGGGAAGCAAGTGGCCCGCAGAGCTGGAACCAATGAACCTAAGACAGTTGTTGGACTACCTGTCTGATAATTTTGTAGCTTCAGGTATATAGAGACTGGCAAGAGCTGGAGATCTCCTTTCTTGTAACTTTGAAATCAGGAAGACTATTACAGTGGAATCAAATTTGTCTCTAAAGGCAAATATTTTTATTAGTAGCTTGGCATTAAGACCATCATTAAGACTGTGCTTCTGGCTCCATCCAGACCCAGCTCTCGGGCCTGGCCCTCCTTGGTGGTGAAAACTGTCAGTTCAGGCTTCCAACGGAGCAGGTGTTCCAGGGGCAAGATCTGCCTCACGTGGTTGGATCCTGCGAGCGAATCGTCTAAGGCCACATTCAGGACCAATGGGGGCTCTAGCGAGGACAGAGCTCCATGCTGAAGAGCACAGATTCCATGCTTGTTACTTCCCCATACCCTGGTCCTGTGGGGTCTGAAGCTCCCGGGCCATATTTATAGCCAGTGGACAAATCTTCAACGTTCCTTGTAATAGGATGATCATTACAATACCCATTCTACTACTCAGTCCTTCAGATGTGGTCTGAGCTAAAGAACCTGAGTCCAAATCCAGACTTCTTGACTTGCTAAGAATAAGCTAGTTACTTAGCCAAGTCTCAGTTGTTATTTTTGTAAAATGGCAAAAGAGAGAGTTGTTCTGAGAATTAATTGAAATAATGCATACGAATCACTTAACACAGTGCCTTGCACATGGGAAATGTTAATAATTAAGAAAAGATCTAATGCCTGTGGCTGGCAATATTCTCACAGTCCAGGAATGCCTTTTGGGGTCAGCCATGCTTGGACAGTCCTGTTTATCTGAAAGAGAAAGGACAAAAGTGTTTTTATTGGGTAAGCAGGGCTTACCTATATTAAACTTTGCTTTAGGCGTGCCGTTAAGAAATGCCTTCTGCTAATTTTACCAGATGATGCATTACTTAGATAAGGTTCAAATCTCAACCTCCTGCTTCCTGCTTCCTCGGTTGTCAGTCTTCCACATTTTTTTCTACTACCACAAATTTAAAAAAAATGTTAAAAATTTGCGTATTCACCTTTTCTGATGACTTGCTGCTGCGAGTTAACTGATTCGATGGGAAATAGAAATATTTTCGTAAAAACTATCGGGTACTATAGGATAGAAGTCAAAGGAGAGAAATTGACTTGTTTTCTCCTCTCAGCTCTGAAACTAACCAGCAGATTTTGAACAAGTCATTATTTTTCATTTATTCCTTTTCTTTGGTCAAATCAGGACTATAAAATGTGCCTCACAGGATTATCTAGAAGATTAGTTAAGAAATAGACGTGAAAGAACTTGGAAAATACAAACACTTTGAAAAGGTAACTCATGATGCATTCTATAATCAGGTTGTTATATTATGTCATTTGTATATCAGATTTTTATTTTTTATTTACATTGTATTATATTATCCCATTTTATAGTACAATATGCACACTATGCTTTTCGAACTATATGGTACTTGTTAAGTGTCATGAATAATTTTAGAACATGAAAAATAAGTCCTATGTTAACAGAGTACTTCCACATTTTTTAAAGAAAACACTGACAATTTCAACATTTGATTGAACAGACTATCTTTGGCAGGATGAAACGGATTGCAATAGTCCTCTTTACAATTGATTCAGTTGTTTCAGCAAATCCATTTTGTGTCAATGAACATAAATCATTTAAGAGGATTAAAGTGAGCAACTGGATTTATCCATGTTTTGGTAACAGCATAGTGTAGAAATGGTCTATGTGGTATTGAAGAATGTACCCTGAGCTATCGACAGGACATATCTTGGCATAACTGTCCTGGTTCTATATATTTTGTTTTAACTCATTTGCAATGAATAATGATTTCTTTAGATGTCACATAAACTACTGAAAAGTGAAAACAATTTCAGGGAAGTCTGGCCACTGCTTCATGAGATTACATGTACATCTTTTGCACACACGTGCATGCACGCACACAAACATGTGTGCACACTGAACTCATACACGATATACCATGAAGTAATGTATATGTGTGGTGAGAAAATGCAATGCTTTGATTAACTGGCAGTTAAGTCTTTATGCCATGTTTGTACCTGGCGTAAGGATACTTTCTTGGAATTTAGGGATTTTCCAGAAGTTTGTCTCTGAATATGTAGAGATGTTCCGATGCTCTTTAAAACGGAGGTTTTGGGGGCACCTGGGTGGCTCAGTCGGTTAAGCGTCTGCCTTCGGCTCAGGTCATGGTCCGGGGGTCCTGGGATGGAGCCCCATGTCAAACTCCCTGCTCAACGGAGAGCCTGCTTTTCCCTCTCCCTCTGCCTGCCTCTCTGCCTACTTGTGCTCTCTCTCTCGGTGTCAAATAAATAAATAAAAATCTTAAAAAAAAAAACAAAAACAGAGTTTCTGTTTGTTTGTTTTTTATAGAAATGTACTACTTTAATCTGCTAACCGGAAAGTTAACTACAAGGCCAAATATGCAAATTTGACCTCAGATATGCAAATTTGAAATTGCCCCTGATGAGTTTAGGTAAGCACCCTGAACCCAGAAGGAGGAAAAGTTAGAATGGGTTTAAAGCTTTTCATGGATAAAAGGCAAAATGTTTTAAAATGATAGACATTTTGAAATATATGTTTGATTAAAAAATATAAGATAACTATGAATTATAAAAATAATAGGAAGTACTAGAAAATATTTGGCAAAGTGTTGTGACAATCATAAAAAATGTATCCTTTCTAAAGCCACTTATATCTTTGCTACTGGTGGAAAAAAAAAGCATACGGGAAATAAAGGACAGATACATCCTAACAGTCTGTCTGATATATTCAAATTTAAAGCAAAAATTTAGGGAAAAAGTAAGGATAAACAAAGGACCAAGGAAAAATATAATGAATATGTGTTCATAATTCAGTTATTGTGCATTTATTTTATTCTACAGCAAATATTTCTATTTATTTGCTGCAGACCTACCCTAGGACAAGTTCTCCAGTAGGCTTATGGGTGGGCTGGAGGAACAGGTAATCATCTCTTATAATCTGATGTGAGGAGAAATGAACAATTAGGAGCCATTGGTAGATTTTTAAGCAGAGAAAGCTGTAGGCCGAATTGCATTTAAAAGATTTCTCCGAGGACAAAGGAGACAAATAATTGGAAAGGCGAAATCAGGAACTAACTCAGAGGCTGATACTATAACCTTTCCTCCAATTCCCAAGAAAAGCAACAGAGCTGTGGAAGACTAGAAGGAGCAGGATGGCCTTTCTCAAGAATTCTAAAATGACGACCCGAAGATCGAAGCCCAACTGAAGCAAGATTGTTTTAAGTGTCCTGAAATCAGAGTGGAGGTTTTAAAGCTGTTCAGTAGACACTGGGGTTCACGGACATATTATTCTTTCACTGAGCTCTCTTAAAGTGAGCCAGAAGCTGTGTAGATGGGGGCATCTGCAGTTTTGTCGGGGGGGAGGAGCTGAGACCTGCCGCAAACGTGGCTAGTGAGGGTCCGCCGGCCAGTAATCTCCTGATGGGTCTTCGCTGGCCAGTTCTCGTCTGGTGTATTGAGGAAGTGATAACAATTTCTTCATGAAAAGATGCATGCCCTAAAAAGGGAGAACCAGCTGTAATCATAGTATTGGTTGAAAAGAGCAAGTGAAGTCAGTGCTGGTAAAATCCGCCTTGGTATTAACCCTGAAACCAGGGATTAGCATGCAGTTGCCCAAGAAATTACAGGTGGAATATTTTTCTGAAATTCAAAAGGAAGAGAAATGGATTTAGGGAACAGGTAACATAATGACAATCCAAGATTGGTTTCTTATATTGAGTCATTGGTTTGCAGTTACTTAAGAAACAAGAAGTCATCACAAGAATCCACAGTTTATCCAATCTGGTGCCAAAGATTACTTATCTTCTAAGGCGTCTCTATTGATGCCAAAGAGGCACTTAATAAATTAAAGCCTTTGACAGCCTTATAGGTGAAGATACAGATATGTAGGCTTGTTCGTATTGCACGTAGTTGAGTTTATCGCTGCTTGAAGTTCTTTTCTAGGGGATGTTGTTGAAGGAAAAACACCAGTCTGAAGGGAGCTACGTACTAGAGGGCTTGCTAGGAACGTTTGGCTTAGCGTGATCAACCGACTGAAACAACAAGGCAAATTTAGAGAATGTGCCAGTGTCCCAGGACAATCTCCACAAATGCAAGACAAGGAGGACTGGTTTCACAAAAACACCGTGTTCGGTGTAAACCAGTAGGGGACATGGTATGGTTACTAAGACTAAAATAAGAATAAAAATAATAACAATGTGTTAGGTTCTATAAAAGAAGGCAGAATTCTCCCTCTACCTGAATTGATTCACTATGTCAGAAATATACTTTTCAGTAAGTTTTGGAAGTCACCTTGTAAACTGGGAAATCGACGTGAAGTATAATTTAAAGAGCATTAGCAGGTGGAAAGTCTGTGGAAACACCAAAATGGTGTGTTTTAAAGAAATCGTGGGCCAAGGCTGTGTCGTTCCAGATGTTGGACCAGGAAAAATTCACAGAAATTACTGGAAACCGGAGTTCAGTTCCAGACGAGGACAACCTTTGTACCATTTGGATTTGTCTGAAAATGGAACGCACTGCTTTTCCAAAGAGAAAAATGTTGGCTAACGTCCTGATCCTCAGAAAGTCATCATACTAATTATTCCTGAAATCAGCATTTAAACACTTGGAACAAACTTGCTAAGTGTAGCTTTTTCTTCAACACACAAAGCAAATTTAACATTTCTAGTGGAGTTCGAGATGTTCTTCTAGCAGTGAAAATTGCCCAAACTACAGGGAAAATGATTAATACTCATTATCAATCACTAGCAATGTTCTCATATTTTTGTCTCAATATTCAGAAAAATAAAATTGCTTGTTCTGTTCTTTTAGGCAGCCTGTTCCCTTCAACTCATTAATTTATCTTGGAAACTTCACTTTTCAAATTTAAAGGCTCATAATTAGAATGTTTAATATTGATGGAAAAAGTAAAATGAATACATTACCAACGAAAATAAAAACACTTGCCAACGTTTTGAATGAATATCCGGTAGACTTGCTTCATTCACTGTAACTCTGGCTGTTTATCTTAAGATCCAGTGTGTGATAATATTGTAAATTTCTCCAAGTTTTAAACATCTGTAGCCTATGAAGTCACATAAAATCTTTTTTGTAAATACTCGCAGGAAATAATATTCTGAAATATATAATAGTTCCTGTTGAGACAATGTCATCAATAAAAGTTCACAAAGGTGCATAGCTAGAACGGGCGTTAGTGGTCATGCGATGTAACTTTTTCGTTGTATGATGAAAACTTGCAGTAGATAAAGGTAACGCGGGTAAGCTTGTCCTGTCACGGATCATGTGCCCAGGACATAGACCTTAGTAAATGTTCATTAAGCCATGGCTCTGTCCTCGACAGAATATGGTTCTTGCAACATTAAACATTTATTTATTAGTAACGAAAGTCTTGTCAAAATAATTCTTGATTGTTGCAAGATTTGTTTTGTAGTACTGATTACTTATTATCCGTCTCAGACTCTGCATGATTAACTATTGAATTCTGTTTCCGTCCCTTGGTCCTTCGACTTCATTCTCAGTAACAATGAAATCAATGTGGGGAAGTAGGAAAATGCCTCAAAGATTTGGAAGATGCCCATTGGAATTTGTGGTTTCCCTGACAACAGCAGGGTGGGTCAGGAAAAGGTAATTTTGTTTGGTTCGTTGGTTTTCTTTTGTAGTTTCGTATTTGGTGGGTGGGAAGAACTAGGGGGGAACCTTCCAAAGACAAGGTCACTGATGGGGTGTTTTTCTCTTTAACTGTGTATTCTCAGTTTTACTTTAAAGGAGTGAAACGGCCATGTCTTCCTACTCCCAATGAATGTCTGTTTATTTTATATGCACATATTTAAAAGACTTATCCTAGAGAAGTCTATGCACAGCATTACACACAACAAGCCCAAAGTCCCAGGATTTGCTTTCCTAGCAAACCACTTCCGTGCCCATGTCTTCATATACCATATGTTTGCCAACGAGGTTTGAAATATATATCTGGAGCCCTGTTCTCTTCTCTAAGCTCCTGCTAAATGTCTCGACTTGGATGCGTCACAGACACTTTAAATTTAAACTCTTTAAATTGGCCTCCTGGTCTGTCCATTCAATCCAGGTTCTCCATTTTCAGCATCAGGTTGGTGGTGGCTCTTCTCACCATTCAGCCACATGGGAATCCTGGCATCATCTGAGCACCTCAGAGTCCTCGGGTGAGCATGAGGGCAGAGTGCAGTGGAACAGGCCTACGCAGTGGTGTGAGGCTGCCTTCCTTGCCAATTCTGGGACCACCATTCACTGACTGCATGCCCATGGGCAAGTCATTTAAGCCTAAAATTCTACTGTTTAATCATCTGTACAAGGAGGACGATTGTATTAGAACCTACCATACATAGATGTTTTGAGGGTTTAACAAATTACTATTTTTAAGTTACTATTCTCTATGTTATTTTGTTTATACGCCTTTAAGAACAATGCGTGACATATCACACTTTCTCCTCACATGTAACCAGTCACCAAGTTTCATCAAGTTCCCCCTTTAATTTTTTTCTTCATCCATTCCATCCTTTCTGTCCTCGCGGCCAGTGCTTGAGTTCAGGCCCTGGTCACCTCTCCATGAGGTACTGAAGTTGCCAGTTTATTAATCGTCCTAGGTTGGTCTTGCCTGAAACCCATTCTTCATGCTCCTGGCAGAGTGATCTTCCAACATATAAAGCTAATCATCATAGCATTCTATTCGATGTTCATCAGTTCAATATTCTCTTGTGACTCATCATTTTAACACCTAAATCTTTTGGTATTTTTGAAGAAACCATTCATGAATAGCCTGCTTACCAGTCGGTCCAGCCTTGTATCTTGGCACTTTCTCTTTCACATCTTTCAATCAATACTGATCAATATTCTGTCTCTATCATCTAGGATCTTGTGAAGCTATTAGGTTTGGGGTGGTTTAGGAAACTGAGCTCCTGAACTATGCTGCTTAATCTCCTTCTCCCAGACAAGTGTAAGTCTGTATAGGAATATGCATGGACAAATATGTCTTTGAAATATGCATTCACTTACTTTAGAAATGTACCTACAAACGGGAGCACCTCCACGTTCACCCTGTTTCTGTAATTTAACAGTACCTAGCGGACATACTTCCATAGGTAGTCCATATAGATCGAAGCCTTTCAATTCTTGTTTTATGAATTTTATGCAAGCCATTCCCCAGTAACGGACCTTTACTTTGTCCCCATATTTTTGCTGTATACACAGTGTGGCCATGAGCCTCCTTGTACATAGTCTTTGCTTCCATGTGTAAGAACATCAACTGGGAAGATTACCAGAAGGAGAACTGTTAAGTCAAAGGGTATGAACATTTAAAATGTTTATAACTATTTCCAAGTTGTGCTTCCGGAGGGAGGCTGCTTTTTACTCCCACCACAGTACACATGAGACCCCATTACCATCCTCTGCCCCAGAGCGTACAGATGCTTTTGTCTGTATAAATCTGAATTCCCATTTGACAGCTATACTTTATAAATACTGCCTTTCTCAGAGATTTTTTAGGTTTAAAAAAGTGGTAGTTACACTATGGTTCAATATAGAATAAATCCAGATTTTTTGCAAGTTGCATGCATTCAGCAACTCAATAACTTGGAGAAACTTATTAAAGCAGTGACTGTTTCTGTGCAAAAATAGTACAAATATGAATTCTAGCTTTCATTTCTTTAAAGCATGAGTTTTGCAGTTGATAATAAGAGGGAGAAAAAACTCCAAAAAGACTTATTATGTGCTAATCAACATTGATGTAATTCACATATGTTCTTAGTAAACTGTCCTTCATGGGACACCTGGGTGGCTCAGTCATTAAGCATCTGCCTTCGGCTCAGGTCATGATCCCAGGGTCCTGGGATCGAGCCTTGCATCGGGCTCCCTGCTCGGGGGGTTCTGCTTCTCCCTCTCCTTCTGCCTGCTGCTCCCTCTGCTTGTGCTGTCTCTTTCTGTCAAATGAAAAAATAAAATCTTTTTTAAAAACTGTCATTCATAGGGCGCCTGGGTGGCTCAGATGGTTAAGCGTCTGCCTTCGGCTCAGGTCGTGATCCCAGGGTCCTGGGATCGAGCCCCGCGTCGGGCTCCCTGCTCGGCGGGAAGCCTGCTTCTCCCTCTGCCCCTCCCCCTGCTTGTGTTCCCTCTCTCGCTGTGTCTCTCTCTGTGAAATAAATAAAATCTTTTAAAAAATTAAAAAAATAAAAACTGTCATTCATAAATAAATCCTTAGTATGTATTTTCCTAATAAAATGAATAAATCCTTATTTATGTAAGTAAGTATGTAAGTATTTTCCTAATGAAATGTAAGTTAATAGGAAAAAAAGTTATTTGCTTCCTTTACTTTTTTTTTTTTTTCCTGGCACAATTCTTACGCACAGTCTTATCTCATCACATCTGCATGCCTCTTACCAAAGAGCGGTAACCGGAAAGTACTGGAAACCTCAGTGATTGTTCCTTATATCAGTTCTATTAACTTGTGGTATTGGGTTTTTCATGCTTTTGAAACACTTTTCATTCCAGAAATTCAGCTTTTTTTAGGTTATCTTCAACTCTTTTGTTAGTCTTTGCTTCTTTTCCATTACTACCATGAAGAATTTCTGTGACTTTTTTATTTAAAAAAAATTATAAAGTTAATATTTTGATGCTTTATTTTATCTAAAAGTTTGTGCCTTTGTTTTATCTCAGTTATCCCAGATCATCTTTATGGTATGGAGATTGTGGCTTAATGTAATTACTGGTTAAGGGTCCAAACATACATTCATTATTTCCTGTTTTTAAGCTATTTTGTGCATAATATCAATATGCATATGTTAAATACTATTTGATATAATAAATACTCTAGAATGTACTCTTAATATTGATAAGATTTAAGCGAGACTAGAAATCCAATCTATTCTGGACATGTTACTTATCTTGCCCGAACTAAGATTAAACTTTATGTTTTTGAGTAGAGGGTTCAGGAGCTGTCTTGATTTTGAAGCTAAAGATGATTCCCAGGAATTCCATGTTCTCAAATCTCAAGTTTGCTTAAACCTCACATATGTAAAATTGTTATCAGTATCAGAAAGAATTGGATAAAAACTCAGTCTTTTTCTCACTGGGATCTTAGAATGGTTTTGTTAAAAACCAGTGCTTGACATCCAAGTGCCTATGTTCTTGAATATTTGTTAGAAATGCATTAAGATATATACTTAACTAGACAAGAGTTCCTATCTCCGTGAAGGATTTTATGCATGGGCTAGCTAACTCCAGAAAATAGTGACATTGTCATCTTGACTATTAGTGTATCTCCAATCACACTCTCCTTCCAAATAATCTTCTATTTTCCTAGACAAGTTTTGTCAAAGGTGATAAAAAATTAAATGTAAGACAAAGTATTATTCTGATTGCAAAATCAGAATTATAGAGTCTTGGTCACTAATGTTTCAGCTATAATGTTAGATAAGTTCCAGATCTATCACACGGTCTTTTCTTTCTAGAAAATAGCTTTCATTTACTTTTCTAAAAATAAAATAAAAACTTAGGTGTTTACTTGAGTAAATGTTTCAGTACTTCCCACTTCTTGCTTGCTGTTATAGTTGCAGTGATGCTTAATTAAAGAGTTAGGCACTATTCTTTGACAACAGAGGATGTAAAATGAGGTGACGAGTGGCAAATAAATCAGCAAAATGCAAAGCAAGCACATTTTTTAAAAAAGAGAACTACAACTTAAGTTGTAAGACTTTAAGACATTGGACTCCCATTTCATTTGTCATTTTTACTGGGAAAAGAAATGCTCACTTCTACTACTTTGGGGAGAAGAAACCAAAAGCAAAAATAATTTTCAGCCAAGAGAGATGCTATAGACTTAAAACAAACAAACAAACAAACAAAAACAAAACAAAACAAAACAAAAAACCACCACTGAACAGAAATAGAGACTCAAGCTGAATGTAGGAAAGAGTGGCTACATTTTTCATCCTTAACTTCTGATAAGTTTAGAAGACCTGGAGGAACTGAATTTGTGCCTAAAGTAGAAAACACTTATTCAAAAGTAAATCTGACAAAGCACATTGGAAATCGCTTTGCTCAAGGCCAGCATGAAGTTGACTGCAACGTTTTACTCTATATGACAAAATAGGCAACCAAGAGAAGGCAGTCGAGGTGAGATTCTGGAAGGCTTTTCAAGTCACACAGAGGAAGCGAAGCATGCGCCACAAAACATCATAAACTCCTACGTATAAAAACTGCTCAGTGCAACCCAGTGTCTTAAGGAAGCGAGTTTATCAGTATGGTTCCCCAGAGGCATGGGAAGGAGTCGGGAGAGGGAGCAAACAGGGCAGAGAGCCTGTCTTAGAGATTAGCCAGGAAGCGGGGTCAACCTGAGAGACGTTTTCCAGAAAGCATGAAGGACTTATTACTGAGGCACTGTGCAAAAGCAGGAACATTCCTCAATTCATTACTGAGGCACTGTGCAAAAGCAGGGACATTCCTGAATTCTTTCACATGTTCTATCTCGACACACAAAAAGGGTGTTGAGGAAAGAGACAGTCTGAAGGGAAAGGTCATATTTTTAGTGTTGCTCAAGCTGCACTGAAGATGAGGGCAGGGAATTCCCCTGGAAGTGCCCAGTTAATTGTTGGAGAGCATGTGGCAACCCAGGGGATGACCGCATCAGCAGAATCTGCGTTGACGTTGTGAGGGGACAGTGAAGGAATGCTGAAATTCTTTTCAAACTATGCAGATACCCTCCTCCCCCACTTGGCAGCTGTATGGCTTTGATTCCATGATATGAACTGCATGAGCTTTTTCTCATTTGTGTGTTTCTTAAATCCACAAATACTTTTGAGTGACTACTAAGTATTTTGCATGGTGCTATGTTCTAGAGATGCTAAGAGAAAACAGAGGATCCTTCTGGCGTAGGCAGTTTATTGGAAAATAGAAACAAAGTAAAAGTCAGTAAGAACCCGAGGCAGTAAGTTCAACATCCAACGAAGTGTATGCCCAACCTAGACTGGACAGGGAGGAGGTGCTCAGAAGAAAAAGTTAATTAATTGGGGTGAGACCTGGTGTAGGGGAAGGGTGGGGGATCCTGCCCAAAGGGATAAGCGAGGGAAAGAAGATGAGTTCATGTAGGACCTAATGGAAATCCAATCTTGCTACAGAATTAGGAGAGGGTATAACTAGGCGGAGAGAAAGGGAGTTCAGAGAGGGTGCGAAATAAAGCTAACAGCACTAAGTCAGGGCACATCCTGCCCAGTCTCATTAAGGAACTAGTTCATTATCCCGGGGCGATGGGGAGAGGAAAGGATTTGCATTTCTAGATGATTCAGACCATCCTGAGGAAAGTGGATTCCAGGAGGCCAGCTGGAGGCCCCAAGCCTAATTAGAAAGCAATCAGAGTGTTCTAGGACAGCAAGGATGAGGGCCCCTGTTGGGGCAATGGCAGAGGGGCTCGAGAGGAAGGGAGCAGATCTGAGAATTATTTAGAAGACAGTCAGACTCGGTAAATTACAAAGCCTCACAGGTGACTCACAGGTGTTTTCCTTTCTTCTTTCATTGCTCTAATTTTGTTTTAGAGTTAATTTAGGTTGTGGTTATGATTAGTCTTTTCCATCTGGAAGCTCACGCCTTAAGTGCTGGAAAATACATTGACATTACTTTTTAAGAAAATCTTGTCCCTTCTTATCTGTGTTCTATTTCATTGCTCCTTTAATGCCTGCTCTTGATTCTGCCCTTGGCCGTTTCTCTACTTCCCTTCTTCTATTTTGTTCGTTGTTACTTCCTGGAGATTTCCTAATTTTATTCTTTAAACATTGTATTGATCTTTTGTTATTTCAGCTCTTATATTTTCAATTTCTAAGAGGTCTTACCCCTCCCATTTCTGTTTACAGTACTTAGTCCGTTTGTCATGAATGCAGTTTTTTTCTTTTTTCTCGAGAATATAATTTCTGTAGTAGTAGCATTTTCTTCTGCTCTCAGTATTATGATAATCTCCCAAGTTCTCCCTTCTGATTTGTTTTGGTTCCAGTCTTTTTAAGTAAGGAGCTTTTCTCAAATATTTTGTGATACTTTCCCCGCCCCCCCCCCCCCCCCCATGATCAGGAGTGAGACCCTTAAAAAACTGACTGGATCATCTCTTGCTGGTGGGTGGAGATCTTGGAGTCATTCCAGAGTTTTTGGCGCTAATGCTCCAGCACAGGTGGGCACTTGAGAGTTCTCTGCTAGGTCACTTGTCACTTCTGCATTTTGTCTTTTAATGATTATGATTGTGGGTTTTTGGTGTCTCTCCCTGAGTTTCACAGAAGCTGAAATTTGTATTTCTGCTCTGGTTCTCCTTGATTTTATTTTAATGATCTCTAAGTACAGAAAGCACTTTTAGAAATGGCTGAATTTTGCCACCTTAAAATCAGAAGTCTGCCCTTGAATTATTTTTTTTAATGGATCGCTTTTTGGGAAACTGAATTGTGGTGAATTTGCTCAAAGAGTATCATGTTATTTAATGAGCGACAACAGAGTTCAGTCTTAAGAAAACCCTTTTGTGACTAATGGGCTGCAATGCTCACTTCTAAGCCGGTAAACCCAAAGAATGCCAAATAAATAGATGTTTTATTAATTAAAAGTTTATATGTTCTGAGACATGTGTTTTAAGATCTGACAGTTTTCAGATTAAAAGAGCAACACCAACCATTTCACTTTTCGGAGGGTTCTTTGAAAATTGACGTACAGCTTCAATCACAGCTTAAACTTGGATGGCAAACATGTTTATCCTTTACAGAAACAGGCTGGGAGGTAACAGGAATTCTCAGTCTGTGCTAAGACTCTTGTACAGCTCCTTTTTTCATTTAGATCATAGATGAAGTACCATCAAGCAAAAATATTACAAACAGTACGGGTAGTAGAGATGGGAACCGCTGAAGAAAGAGCTCACTTGGTAGAAAACAAAAATGTGTTATAACGTCATTCCGGATAGTTGGCTGGCTCAGAGTTGTTTTCTTATCAGATTGAGACCTTTTTTTAAAAAAATCCTTTGTGTTATTTTATCCATTTGTGTTGTTTTATCCATTGTGTCTTATGATGGGTGGGTGGATATATTTACATATTTCACATAAAAAGAAAGTCAGGGCTTTTTTGGTATCGTTACTTCTGTGTGATGAGAGCTAACTTTTTCCTTTACATTTGATGAAATGAAATTCATGGTGATACTTTGATATAAAGAAACATCACTGGTGAGAAGAAAAGAAAATCCGTTTTGTTTTTTTTGTCAATATTATAGGAGAAATCACATTCTACTACCTGAAGCATGATGATATTAAAAGCAGGGACGCCTGGGTGGCTCAGTCGTTAAGCGTCTGCCTTTGGCTCAGGTCATGATCCCAGGGTCCTGAGATTGAGTCCTGCATCAGGCTCCCTGCCCAGTGGAGAACTTGCTTCTCCCTCTCCTTCTGCTGCCCACCCCCCCCGCTTGTGCACGCTCTCTCTCTCTTTCTCTGTCAAACAAATATATAAAAACTTAAAAAAAAAAAGACAGTAAAAGCAAAACACACTCACAAAAACACAAAACCACCTAGCCCTGCAAATGTATCCCCACTTGCTGGGAGTTGCTGACTCAAAGTGCCATGGGATTGACATCTGGGATGTTGGAGATAATCTCTCAGGGTATTCTGCTTTTAAAGTAAAGAAATAAAATGGCACTTCATGCTTACTTAAGAGGAATCCTCTGTACTGGAAAACTCAGAGAATGAATAAAATTGTAAAAGAAAACCACTTCACCACAACAAACATGAGGCTGAAATGCGAGCCACGTGATAACCTCACCCCTTACATTGAGCAAGGTGTTTTTTAAGAGGGATATGCTGTGTGTTCTGACCGTATTCGAGCCAGTGCCTTGGTGAAGGAGATGTTAACAGAGACCCAGAACTGGGAGTAGTCAAGCGGACTGATCCTTCGTACCAAGCACCAGTCTGCATGCTAAGCTCAAGCAACATTGTCCGCTAACCGAACAGGTTCTCCAGCTTTACCTTCCTTGCTGCCGTTCTTACTATAGACGTGCATGCTGCCCTCTTCTTGGGGTGATGCCAGTTCGTTCCCTGTCAGCTCAGGCTTTCCTAACTCAGATAAACTCTGTCTTCTCTTAACAACATCCGAGTCTTCTCTGCCTCAGGATTTCTCTCCGAGCTTTGAGAAATGTGCAGTAAAAGCGATCCTGCTCTTTGGCGTTTAGAAGCAGGAGCTTTTCTGGGCGTGACTTAAGCGGGCAAGAACTCTGGACATCAGTGGATGTGTGAGGAAAACCGTCATCCAGCCTGTGGTTCCTAAACTGCTGTGAACCGGAGAAAGCATTTGTCCGGAACAAAGAGCTCCGTTTGCTCCTGCTCGTATTGTTCATTCACTCATCCACATTTTGATGAAACTGTAAGGTTTAAGCAGAGACCAAAATGAATGAGAGGATGAGTCACCGTAGGGAACTCCTTGGTTAGCCAAGAGGAGAGTGAAGTGGTGGACACATTTCTTTGGGAACGATGTTGCTGTAAAAGAGAGATACACAAGCAGACAGGACATATTTGGTCTGTAGCCTACATGGCTTAAATTGGATTATAAGTCAATCCAGTTTCCCACCTCAAAAAATTTATGGGAATTAAAAAATGGACAGATAAGGCAGGATTCAAGTCTGAAGAGGCTGGTGGCTCAGGAGGGGAGAGAAATGAATGTATGGAGATCTTTGATTGGGGATTGACTTCAGGAAAACAGTCTAGGGATCATCCCTGCTCCAGCACGCCACTTTTTTGCTGATGTAAACCATTTTGCAATAAATCTGTTAGTTAATAAATATTTTTCAGATTTGTGATTGATTTTTTTAACAGAGTCTTCCAAAAGTAGAGCTAGTAGGTCAAAGGTATGAGCTTTAAAAATCCCCTATAGTACATATTGCAAATCGCGTTCCCAAAGAGTATGCAGTTGATGCTCACTCATGACATCTGAGAGTGCTGGTTTCCCCAATACTGTGGTAGGATTTGTTTGTTTGTTTATTTTTACAACATTCTCTTGGACAAAGGAGAACACTTGGTTTCGATTTGAAAGCAATTGATGTTGAATTACTTTTCTCAGTCATCATATGAGTGGGTGCTTGTATTTCCTTTGTTCCAAATCATCATTTCATGTCCCGCACCCAATAATTTTTGGAAACTTAGAGTGTCTCTTTATTTACGATTTATGGGAAATTGGTGGTAACATATCATATAGTTACAAATATTTCCCAGTTCCTTTTTACAATTTTGGTTATGGTTGTTATGGCCCTTAAAGAAATACAGCAAAGGAAAGCATAGCTACAAGGTACAGGGAAAAACAGAGGAAACAGGATGCAGAAATCTAGTGCTTCCCTGGGCGAGATATTCTATAGAAAAATAATGGCATTAAGCAGCACAATTACCGTATTTACTACCTCCCCCACATTGGTGTTATACCAAGGATATAAGATGACATATTTCATAATACCAACTGTGCCTCAGAGGACAATCACAATATCATTAATGATAGTTATAAAAAAATGAAATTTATATTAAGATTATGGCTTAATATATCACTTCTAAGTAATTAACTGCCTATAATCATTAATCACAGCAAGTTTATATGTCCACTGAAAATAGTATAAAGCGAAGGAAGTTTCTTTTTGGCCGTTAGACATAAAGCCGTTCTGTTTGTGTTGAAGAGTACCTAACTCTCCCCACAGGTCCAGGGTGAATGGACTCTCCGTGGTGCTGCAGAGAATGAGGAAGGACAGTGGGGGGTCTGAGACTGAAGCCATTCACCTGCTTATTTTCCGTCCTTAGATTGTATGTCTGCCATCATAGCTCCAACAGCTTTTTCTTTAAAAAAAGAAGAAAAAAGAATCATGTAAATATAATCCAAATGTATCAGTCAAACTAATCAGGAAAAATGATCCTCCCTTCCAGTGAATATATTCTCCACAGTTCAGGGCTGCTAACCTGAGGTTCGTGCCCAAACTGAAGCAATTAAACTGCAACTTTCCACCTCCTCTCTCTGTCTTCCCATCTCAGGCCCCAGAAATAATGCATTTTCTTAATGTAGGTAGTAATTTCTGTTGTCCTGGCTAACAACAGGAAACAAAACATTCTTTCTGATTAAGAAGGGGGAAAGTGGGCACAAAGCAGGACAGACGCTCGAAGCTACTGGCTCTCCCACTTGGCTGCCTATTGATATAATCTGGGGCCCTTCGACAACCCCTGGGGGATCACGTCCCCAAAGGTTCTGATTTGATGGTGTGCAGCCTGGGCACTGGCATTTCTAAGCTCCCCAGGAGGATTCTCAAGGCAGCAGAAGCTGAGAACAACTGGTCTGTGGCTCCACCCGTCATCGCAGAGGTACAGGCTGACCATGAAAGTGACGAAGAGCCCAGATGTAGCCTGGCTTTGCTACGGGGAGTGGGCGTATATGCTTTAGAAGGAAATAGACATACAAATGAACAAAATCTTACGTTATTAAGAAAGAAGTGCCAAGTCAGGGTTTCAGGTGAGTTTGTGCATTGCAAAGACACGGTATTCTTTAAATAGAACTTTCTCTTCGTCCTCATGGTAAAAATATCAGGTAAGATGGTGTTTCCAATCAGTTCTTGATCGAAAGTAAGATGTCACTCATTTTTGTTGTTGTAGTGGCAGTGGTGGTTACTCTTGTTGGCAGATCATGATCGGAGCTTTTCCCCTGAGCCCCAAAACTGATAAATGATAATCCACTCAACATTGAGTATTTGCAAATCATTGAAATGCCAGATTTCATCCTTGATACTAAATCTTCATTGATACTAAATGATAGCAAAACCATTGCCATTTACTCACACAGAAACACACTGTGTGTGGACCATGGTAGTGAGCTTTGACTTTATGATTCCACTGTTGCTGTATGTACGTCTGCAACAGACGGGAAGTAGAGAACACCTTTGTGATTCATTCCTATAACCACGTTCCAATATTGATCTTCTGTCAGTGTGACAGGTCACACCATGGGTTTTTTGGTTTGTTTTTTTATTTTTGGACTGTCTAGTGGTTTCTCTTTATTTGCAAGGAAGTTAATCAGAAAAAAAGAAAAAAAAACTCTTCTGGATATACTGAATAATTACTTTGAGTAATATTTTAGTCATAGTTTTTCATTTTTAAATTTAATTTAATTTTTAATTATTTAATATTTGATCGTTTTTAAGTTTTTTTGATTTGTAATTTTGGAAAACCTTAAACATATTGGAAGGAATAAGAATAATGAATCGCCATACACACATCACCCAACTTCAACAGTTATTAACATTTTGCCATTCTTATTTCACACTCCCCACACCACTGCTTGCTTAATTTGTTACCGTTTTTACTATGTTTAAGGTAAAAATTACAAACATCAAAATGCATACATCTCAGCCATGAAATTTTGACAAATGGTTATACCAATGTCATCTACACTTTTTCACAGCATTGAAAATTTTCTCTTCTAAAACATTTCCCTCTTATTACTCCCCAGTCAGTCCCCAACCTCCAGAGGCAACCACTGCTTTTATATTTGTCACGTTTTATTATTTTTGGCTTTTTCTAGAATTTCAGATGTAAGGAAATAGCAGTATATATTTCTTTTATATCTGGCTTCTTGTGCTCAATGTAAAGTCTGTAAGATTTATCCATGTTGCTCCTTGTATGAGTATTTTATTCTTTTTCATCGCTGTTTAGTATCCAGGGAGAAAACATGGGTTGGCTGGCAACTCAGTGATGCCGTCAAGGATCCAGGCTCCTTTCTACCAACTTCTCTGTGTCCAAGTTGCAATTTTTCATGGGCACAAGTTCTGTCCTTTCATGACCACATCCAAAGCAGGAGAAGGGGATGAACTTTAAAAATGTTGAAATTCTTAAACTTAATCTGGAATAAATAAAATTAACATTTGGATAAATAAATGAAGGATATGGATATGATGTTGCTATTTGTTTTAAAAATCTCACTAACCTACAGGCGACCAGCTTTTAAATTTCATTTTTATGCCCAAACAATTGATACTCTAAAATCCCGCCTAGATAAGGAACAGCTAAATATGAGATTTTGTGATTTATTATGTTGCTTTTCTTAATATAATTAACCTAAAGACAGTTAAAGAGAAAACCTGCTTTTTTTAAGCATGTTTGATCCCTCCGCAATATCCTGGACACATTGTAGAGATACAACAAATGTTTTTTAACTGAGCTATAGGAGATAGTATGGTTTGCTAACTTAAGACCACCGTATTGGTGAGTATAAGGCTATGACTTGGAGGAGTGGGCATCGGGTTGAATTGGGGGGTTGATTTTTTCAACCAGCTGTTAGTTTGGGAACCAATGGTCACATTCCTTTTTTTTTTCTTTGAAGATTTATTTATCTATTTGACAGAGAGCGCACAAGCAGAGGGAACAGCAGAGGGAGAGGGAGAAGCAGGCCCCCGGCTGAGCAGGGAGCCTGATGCAGGGCTCGATCCCAAGACCCTGGGATCATGACCCAAGCCGAAGGCCGCCGCTTAACCGACTGAGCCACCCAGGCGCCCCTGGTCACATTCCTTTTAACAGCTTATTATCACTGTGCATGCTGAAGGACTTCATCTGAGTTCTTATCATTTTGTATTCAGAACAGGACCTCCAATAAGACCTTGGAAGGCTTCTGCATTTATTTTCCAGGAATTAACCTGTGCTCATAACTACCTAATGGTGTTTAGTATGTTCATGGAATAATAACAACAGTGATAAATACGAAATGACATTTGCATAGGGCTACAAAGTTGATAAAACCCCGACCTCACTCTGGCAATTGACATTCTGATCACTGCCATCTCGTTGACACTGGGCTCCCTTGGCTTATCAGCATGTTATGGATCTCCTTTCCTGCTTCACTCTGTCTTCTTTAATTGGATTTTCCCCCTGCTTCTAAGTGTAATTATTATTCAAGGTTCTTAAGGAGCAGTAGACCAAGAATGAGAAAATAAGAATTCTAGTCTTGAATCCACATTTTAAGCTTTTATAGTGGATGCCATTAAATCTCTCAAGCTGCAGTTTCTTCCACTATAAAATGGGCATTTTCATATTTTTAAATTAATTCTGTGGTTTGTTGTCACTATCAATTGAGGTAACACATGTCCAACACTCTGAACACTCAAAGTTCCTTAAAGTGTAGTGCAAATTTACAGCACTGCAACCACTCTGCTCTCTGCATGGTCTCAGCAAATGCATGTCTTTTTCACTGCTCCATCTGTATTTATGACTCCTAAATGTAAAAACATATTTTTCTGTTTTTGGCCTAAATTTCAATTTTTTAACTCCAAAATTCGTATCTTAATGTTCATTAGTACCTCAAATTCAATGTTGAGGAACCAGTTGTCATAGTCAAAGCATATAAAGGAAGATATGAACATAACACATCTAGCTAGAGAAGGGTGATGCTCCCCTCTGTCTAATATCTGCATTATTAAAGATGTCACTGTGACCAAATTTGATTTTTTTTAAAGATTTTATTTATTTATTTGACAGAGAGAGAGAGCACACAAGCAGGGGGAGCAGCAGAGAGAGAAATCGAGAGAAGCAGGCTTTCTGCTGAGCAAGGAGCCCAGTGCGGAGCTCAATCCCAGGACCCTGAGATCATGACCTGAGCCGAAGGCAGACGCTTAACCTACTGAGCCACCCAGGGGCCCACCAAATTTGATTTTTAATTTTGTAATTACTATTGCTATCTCTCTTGAATCATATAGGATAAGATGACATGGTAAAAAAAAATGATATGGCCATAAGAAACTGTGGATATATCCAAATTATTTGTAAATCTTGAATGGGAAACTGAACGTAGAGGAACAGGCTGTGTTTTGACTTATTTTTCAAAATGATCCTGACAGTGAAAAATAAAATAAGGAAGTAAATTAAGATATAGTTACTTAAAATACAATAGTATTTAGACAATTTAACTATATGAATTTCTCCCAGAAAAAAAAAAAATCTCAGTCTTTTAAAAGATAGTGTCTGCCATACTTTTGAGTTGCCTTTTTTAAAATTCAGTTGTTCACAAGGGAAAATGTTTATTGAAGAGAACAGCTAATCCTTCATGAATCTGGAACATCAAGAAAGGATTAGTGTGGTAATGCGTTGTATAATTGTGTAGAAGAAAGGCCGCGTTGGAAAAGGAAACTTCATCACTTTGGAGCTTGTAACAACTGAAATAGGAAATGCTGTTGAGTCCAGTAATATCACCACTTTCAGGAACTTGAGAAACTAGATTGAAACAGGTCAGACTATGTTGATTCTAGATCTCTAATAACAAGTGTCTCAAATAGGAAGAAAAGAGGAAATCATGGTAATTCACTTGTGGCACAAACTTCCTAATGTTTTTATTTGGCACTTACACATTTTTAGTTGAAACATCATATACCTACAGAAAAGTGCATAAAGCATACATGTGCAGTTTGGTAAGTTTTCTCTCTTGGTTTGGGTTACTTGAATTTGTTAAGCTATTTTTGTTTGAATTTTATGAAAAGCATTCAATATCCAGAATACAAAGAACTCCCACAACTCAACAACAAAAAGACAAACAAAAATAGACAAAGGACTTGAATAGACAGTTCTTCGAAGAAGATTTACAGATGGTCTACGAGAGTATGAAAAATATCCTCACCTCGTCAGCCCTTAGGGAAATGTGAATCAAAACCATCATGAATCTGGGGCGCCTGGGTGGCTCAGTCGGTTAAGCGTCTGCCTTCGGCTCAGGTCATGATCCCGGGATCCCGGGATCGAGCCCCGCATGCTCTCTGCTCAACGGGGAGTCTGCTTCTCCCTCTGCCACTCCCCCTGCTTGTGCTCTCTTTCTTTCTCTGTCAAATAAATAAAATCTTTAAAAAAAAATCATGCATCAAAACCATCACTTCATACCCCACTCGGATGCCCATAACAAAACAAGGAACAACAGTTAGAAAAAAATGGAAAATCATGAGTGTTGTCAAGGATGTGGAGTATGTTATGTAAGTTCAGTTCATTAAGAAAAAGAAGGTCATTTAAGGCTCTAGGGCAGAAGTAGGCAAACTACAGCCTGCAGCCCAAACCTGGCCCACGGCACCATTTTGGTCAATTATTGCTCGGTTGCACTCTTCTAGGCCAGTTTATAATTCAGCAAATGCTTCAAGGCAAAAACGGACAAGGAAGAAACTGTTTTAAATACAGGGTCCGCCTCTCTTCCGCTCATGTTTCTACAGTTTGGGAGTCTTCAAATCCTCACATCCTTGGCAACACTCTGATTGTGTAAACAGAATAGATTTTCCTCCTAATTTTCTGGTTGTTCTTGGCCATAGTGCTGATCGCTTAGAAGGTAGTCTGCCACTGCTAGGAGGATGAACGTCTCAGGGTTTTTCTTCTTGTTGTTATGTATGAATTTTGCTTCTTTCAACTGAGCAAAATATTTAAGAATAACTAAGGTTAAGTATAAACTATAAGAATAGTGGTCAGAAGAAGTTCAGAAAGGAATAAAAAAACAATAATGCCAGACCTAACTTGTAGGAAATAATTCCATTCCAAGAAGTAATTATACAAGGTAAGTAATTATACAAGATAAGTATATATGCTTATATTACTCCCATGGTAAGTTTGTAAAAATGTAATCCCATATAATATTCTCACTTTTGGTGTGGACAAATGCAGGCAAGTGGGTTAGCAACCCTTCTGCATTCACACAGTAAGTAAGAGCAGAGGTGAATCTAGAGCAGAAGTGTGGTTGTCTGCTTTTCTAGCACTTTGTGGGGGCCAATATTTGGAGGGTACTACCTCATGTTACTACTTATGTCAAATTCCCATAATTTTTACATTTGTTTTACATTTCTTACTCTATTGGAAGCATCGCCTTGTATGTTTTTTCCCTTTTCATTTTTTAATTCTTCACATCACCATGCTCGGTGGTCCTCGGTTTTGAATTCGTGAGTAAGCAAACAACCAAACGCGTGGGTGAATGTCACACAGGCGAGGACTGCAGTGCAAATCCAAGAACTGCCAAAGTGAGTTTAGGGATCAGGATGGGGGACTCAACCCAGAAGCCTCTGTTAAATTATATGGGTAGTCTGCATACAAGGAAAAAATAGTTTACACCACAACCTGTATTTAAAAAGAAGAAGAGGGGCTCCTGGGTGGCTCAGTGGGTTAAGCGTCAACCTTCGGCTCAGGCCATGATCCCAGGGGCCTGGGATCGAGCCCCTCATCGGGCTCCCTGCTCAGCAGCGAGTCTGCTTCTCCCTCTCCCTCTGTGCGCTCTCTCTCTCTCTCTCAAGTAAATAGATACAGTCTTCAAAAAAATAAAAAATAAAAAGGAGAAGAATTCAGGGAAATCCCAAACCTTGAATGTTGGCATCTTGTTTTGTAATAGTTTAACCTTATGGATTTAAGAATATGTAAGAAAGACTTGTTACATAATGTGAATTAAGGTTTTCAACCTGCACCTGAATTTTGACTGCTCTGGATATTTGTCCTTCTAGGGGGACTTGCTGAAATAAACAAACACTTGAACAGTTAATCTGTTCCTTTTGCTAAGACCGTATTTTAGCTGATACATTTTAAAACTGCCCCTGGAGGGTAAACCAGCATGAATATTAGAGCTATTTCTTTAGTCAATTACATTGTTTTTCATTGACATTTAGATGCAATATTTTTGTATTTTATTCCATGACGTGTTAATAAGGAAGGGGCAACTGTTAAAATATTCAAACAGCATGAAATTTTTGGCCTACCGTTAAAATTTAAGATGAAAATAATACTGTTCTGTTTTTTATCATAATCGAGTATGGATGCTTTGAACATGGTAAAAAAATAAAGTATACTTGTATGTCATTTCCTGTCATTTAGAAAGAATGCAGATATTAATATGAATCATTCTAATTGTCCAAATGAACTTAATTAAAGCAGCAGGGTAAATAACTCACCTTGTTTAATGAAACTACAAGCACATCTGATTAAAATTTGGGCCTGAGGCTGTAAATGCAAGGAATATATTCACATCATGTCGTTATCCTGGATTGGAATTTTCTAGATCAATTTTAGTGCTGGCTTTCTAAGTGGAGAGCCAAGGCAGGGCTACAGCATGAGTAATGATCAGAGCAGGAACTTGAGTAATTGGTATTTCTGATTATTTAGAGTGATAGCCTTTAATGGTGTAATGCTCAGATCCCCCAAACCTTGCCAGGCAGTGGGTAAGAGTGGACTCAGTTGGTGTTTATGCCCAGATTTTCGGAACTCACCACCCCATCCTGTTTAAGCAGGACCTCCAGTTCCTGCAAACATTTTGGGGGGAGTCCTATAGGGGGTGATGTCTTAACGTGAACTAAGGAACAACACCTTTTTCTTGCTATAGGCACCCTCTTCCAACGCGGATGCTGCCTACGCCAGTGTCCTCTGAGCCCTTGGGCCCAACTGAGTCTGCCTGGTACTTTCAGAATGAGAAAATGCTAGAATTTAGAGAACAATTTATTTTAAAAAACTTGTAGCTCTTCTTTCCCTCACAAGGAACTTGACAGGAATGCATTCATGTTGCGGTTTCTATTCTGGAATGAGGATTATCATCTCCCTCCAATAACTGAAACATTTTTAATTTAGGCTGAAATCACTTTGCCTCCTGTCTGTCACAGGAGATTCACAGTCTCTGCCCCCCACCCTGCCCCTCCAACACAGACGCACGCAGGCGCACACACATTCACCCACGCGTGCCTTGTGCCCTCTGCACTCCTGTGCTGTGTAAGTAAATAATATTCCCCTCACATCTCTTCAGTCCCAATAAAATTAGGTTTCCTGTGAGGCTGAGGCTCAGGTTACTTTGTCCGACATGACCTGTATGCCTAAATCTCTCCGGCTTAGGCTAAGACTTCCATTATAGAATTATCCAGATGTAAAAATTGCAAAAAACAAGCTAATAATATACTCATTGCTATTTAACTGATCTAAAATTAACTGAAAGCACAGTTAGGATCTATTTGAGAAAAAAAATTGTTTTACGGTCCTTGGGTAAATATGTTGCTTTTCAGCGTAAATTCTTACATTTCCAGTTCTTAGCTAGAGTCTTTTTCTAAATGCCGTTCTCTAAGAACAAGAACCGGGGTTTTGTTGAGAAATGGCTGATCCTCAGGCCGGACAGGGAGCACACCAGAGGAGCCTGAAACTGGGTGCAAAAGATCACTTCTGTGGTAATCTTTCCAAACATCGCTCTCAGCATGAGAAAATAGCAGGCAAAGCCAAAATGAGAGACAGTCTACAAAAAAAACTGACCAGTACTCCTCCAGAGTGTCAAGATCATGAAAGATGAGGGAAGAATGAACTCTCCTGGATAGAAAGACGGTATGAACAGACAATAACAAAATGCAGTGTGGGATCCTGGCTTGGATCCTAGAGCAGAAAAAAGGCGAAAAAAAAAAAAAAAAACCACAAAAAAAACTGGTAGGTGTAGGTAAACCATTATATTTATTTAAGAATATTATTCCAAAGTGAATTAAATGTTTTTGAGAATTGTGCCAAAGTTATGTACGTCATTATCATTAGGAAAAGCTGGGTGAATAGTATATGAGAAATCTCTATACTCTCTTTGTAATTTTTCTGTAAGCCTCAGGTTCTTTCAGTGGAAAAAATAAATATATGTCTATGTGTGTGTATGTATGTGTGTGTTTATAAATATATGTTTCTTGACTCACAACCTGATCTGTTAAATTCGCCCAAGCTTCAGTGCATAAATATAGAAAAGGTTTTGACTACAGTTGGGGACGTGTTTGGGTGGATAACAGATGGCTTTTACTGTAATAAGGGCTCCCTTTAATTGTTCCATAATTCCTCAGTGAATTGGATAACATTGTCTGACCTGTGTGGATCCATGGAGATATTTATAAATGGGTCCTGTTTCTCATTTTTCTGCTAATGTATGCACAGTTCACATCCATGTGGCTATAATCTGTTCAGCAATAATTCATTAAGCCTGTTCTATGTTGCCATCTGTTAAATAACTTCAAAAATCATTATTAAAATATAAAAATAAGTCTGATTATTAAAGTAGGAAATTATGCACAGAATGAGTTTAACTCAAGTTTGGATTCTATCTCCCAGGCTGGACTGCTTTCAGAGTTTTTCATCAGTGGTGCTGATGGTCATTGCCTTTCTACAGAAGTTCTGAGATCCCTTGATTTTTTTCCCCCCTTTCTCCTTGTGAGTTACATTTTCCAAAATCCAGCCTTTTGGGAATTTCTGGCCACATTCTTGGGTAAAATGCAAAGATAAATTTGCCCCTTCATTTTAATATCCTGAAGTCAGTTAGCCTCCTCTGTCAGTTTCAGACACAGAAGTAATTTCAGCGATAGACCTCATTTTAGCGGTAGGGCAGTGAGAACTCAGGTAGACGAATTGTACAAGACCTCAGTGATTTTACTAGTAAATTGAGAAAAACACTGTTTCTTTTCATTATCAAGGTAGTCATTAAGTCATTCAGCAAACATTCATTTTGTGTTTCTAAATCCTCAACACTGGAGGTAAGAGCAATGAAAAGATATGATCCTTTTTCCCACAGAGCCTCCCATTTAGTGAGAAAGGAAGGAAAACCAACTGTTACAATAAAGGCCAGAGGAGAGTCACAGTAAAATCATGGACAAGAGCCCCACTGTACAGACTGAGAAGGTCAAGGATGCTCAACATCAGTTTCATTTGTAATTTCTATTATAGCTCTATTAATCAATGAAAAAACTGATACTCTGGTCTAATGTGGGTCCAAGGGTGACTGATAATGCTGCATTAGTTTTCTAACTTTTCCCCAGACACCTGTTGCCTGGGTGTGATCTGAAGATAGTATCTATTCCCAGTCATTTGCGTGGGTGGCTCCCCCCTGACACCGGAACAGAGCCGTTGAGCTAAGGACCCCCACCCTCCCTTGAAGCCTAATCTGCGAACACTTCCAATCACATTACCTTGTTTTGATCAGCTCCTGCCGTTCTTTAAGATTCTACCTGTTCTCGCTTTTTACCTGGTAATTATCTATCTCCCCCTGTAAAGACCTTGACATTTGTACTCTGCTGTGACCCAGAAGATTGTCTGACAAGTCAGTCCTTACAAAATATTCGTTAAGAGAGTGAAATACAGGTATCAGCTGGATACCCTTGCTTGTCAATTTAAAGTGAAATGCTTTCTCTTAAGAAGTTCCTCAGTGTGGCTGAAACCAATAACTTGAAGAAGCTTTACTGAAATGATTATTTTCTGGGGCAATGCTAGTTCCCAAGTTAGCAACTGAAGCACCTTTATCTTAGATCTGGTTCCCCTCCTAGTCACTCTCGAGGAACATATTATTATTATACTATCATAGAGTTTTGGTCTCACTGATGAATATTCACCAGATATCCCTCTAAAAGGTAGCCAGCCTCACAAAAATAAGCTATGAGCAAATTTAACTGTAACTATTTTTTTTTTTTTTTTTTTTTAGAGAGAAAGAGAAAGAGGGGTGGGGAGGGGCAGAGAGTGAATCTTAAGCAGGCGCCACACACAGCGTGGAGCCTGACCTCACGACCCATCATGACCTGAGCCAAAACCAAGAGTCGGATGCCCAACTGACTGAGCCACCCAGGTGCCCTGAACTGTAACTACTTTTTAATAGCACTAGGTCTGGGTATCTTCTAGCTGTTCTTCTGACACATTCAAGGAAAATGAAAAAAATAAACACTATAATGGATTACAACTGAAAATGCAGTTGGATGCATTACAGGACTCTTTTGGCAGTGTTTCTTGGCAAAGAAAATAGTTTGGGGACTGTTATTAATTTGATGATATTGTGTAATTTTTTTGTTTTTTTCATTAATTCATGTCTTATTAAATTAGATAAGAAAATGTACATAAAAATGGAAATAGAGCCAAATTGGCAATGTTTAAAAAAAATGTTTTGAATGTTCCCGGTATTTTGCTTAACAATTTTCAGAATATATTTTGGCAAGCTTTCTTCTTCAGTTCTTTAAGCTCTTGCATTTTAAAGGAATTCAAAGTTTGTTTCAGAATTTACACTGAGAGTTCAAAATACCAACTTGCACAGAAGAACTGAAATAACCAGTCATTTCTGTAAAAACTTTTGAGAAACTTTTAAAACAGTGTTTCTTTAAATAATCAGATTTTGACAGATGAGGGTGAATTTCATGCCCATAGGGTTTGGTTCTAAAATAAAACAATAAAATTTGATTTAAAAAGCCCAGTAATTTAGTTCAAAATCAAAGTCATTCAGTACCGACTTCTGTTTTGAAGCCAAGCACCCATCCCTCCTGCTCGCCCCTCCCCTTCCCCTCTGCTCCCTCCTACTCCTCCTGTTTCAGTGATCCGGGAGAGGCTTTAGCAACAGAGCATGAGAACCATGACAGCACGGAGAAGGATCTCCAGTATCTCTTACTCAGGGTGAAAAGATGGTGTGTTGTGTTGTTGAGTGAGCACACATCCAGGGAAAGTGCCTGAGACACTCACCTGCAAAAGGGGGGACCTTGAGGAGATGTCCCTGAAGAGAGGCAGGGCAGGGATGACAACAGCTTTCTGACCTCAGACGTGTTCCTTGAACTCCCGTCTCTCTTTCCACACCTTTAAGATGGGGATGCCTGTAGTCCCATCCAGATAGCGTTCATGCTGAATCTGTGAGTTAGAACCTGGAAGATGCTCAGAAGAGTAGCCAGCACACATTACCCACTGTATAGATATCTGTGAAATGAATGAATTTTTCAACAATTTTAGCTGTTATTTTGCCATCACCGTTAATTAGCTTCTCCAAAGTTCCACAGCCCATATGAGATCCAGGTCTGAGTTTGAATTTTGGATGGGATATCTTATAATCATGTGACCATGGACAAGTTATGTAGCATGAGGTTCAGCGTGGCTTTACTGAATGGGAAAAACATTACCCTCAAAGAGTCTAAGGATTAATTAAAATAATAAAAGTCAAAAGGAAGAAACAGTGCCCGGGATCCAACTAGTTTTCCTGTCGGAAGGCTCTGTAGTGTAACCTTCCTCCTTTACTTCTTCCTTCGCCATGTTCCGCCACCGGCCGGTCCCCAGCCAGTGCAAGTCTCTCGGGTTAACTGGACAGCACACACAGCTGGGCAGCCACCAGCCGGCCCCGTTGGTAAACATATCCACTAAGTTTACCCTGCAGTAAAAGAAGGCAGAACAAGTTCCTGTCAGTCCTGTGTCGCGAAGGTGGTCTAACATGAGCTTAAACCTTCTCGTTTTCTCTTTAAAATGTATGCAATATATGTTAAGAAAAAAAAAAGAAGATAGCAGGAGGGGAAGAATGAAGGGGAGTAAGTCGGCGGGGGAGACGAACCATGAGAGACGATGGACTCTGAAAAACAAACTGAGGGTTCTAGAGGGGAGGGGGGTGGGGGGATGGGTTAGCCCGGTGATGGGTATCAAAGAGGGCACGTTCTGCGTGGAGCACTGGGTGTTATGCGCAAACAATGAATCATGGAACACTGCATCAAGAACTCATGATGTAATGTATGGTGATTAACATAACAATAAAAATTATTTAAAAAAATGTATGCTAAACTTGCACCCTGTGCCATAAAATATCTGTGCTTGTTTTTATGTAAAATAATAAGGTCTTTTCCTCCAAGTCCTTAAACAAAATTGCCTTTCCAGCAAGATGCTTTGTATTTTCTGGTTTGTTTGGGTTTGTACCCCCTGAAGTCTGGTTTCTCTAAACAGCCTTGGGTGCTTCTTACAAATGCATATTCCCAGGCTCCACTCCAAAAGTTCTTTGGTCCAGGCCTAGAAATTCACTTTTTTTTTTTCAAGGGCCTAAGGAAATATTACATCATCCCTAACTGGAGATGACTCTGTTAATTACCACTGGATGCATGAGGTTGAGTTTTTTTCTTCTGGAAGCCTTTTGCTTGTTGTTGTGATGGAGCTCAGTCAGATCCCAGTGAGTGGGAAGCAGGGAAATGAGGACTGGAGGCTGCCAGGAAAGTCTTCAGTCGCCTTCAGTTTATGGTGGAATAGCATAAAATAACAAAATCAAAGCATGCTTTCCAAAGAATCATATTCCAGTAGGGACAGAAGAGCTATATGGTGAGATACTACCTTTCATTTATAAATTTCAGTCTCCCTCCATACTGAATTGTTTAAGATGTTAAAACGTCTCATGATTGTGTTCTATTTGGAAATTAAATCAATTTAGAATATGTACCAATTGTGAAAGTAAAATATCTGAAATACTTAGTTGAGATAAACAGAACATTCCTTTGAAAAATATTTTCCTTGCTTTTCTAGATACCTAATTTCTAGGTATCTCAAGAGATGAGTAATTGTCCATCTTTGGCTTTAAAGGTAACTTCAGGTTATCCTTTATCCATATAAATCACATAAAGGAGGAGTTTTATTTCTTATTATCACTTAATGCTTTTAGAAAATGTTAAATCAGATATAGTTGTCATTTGTTGTTCACATCGGTATAGCTAATGGGTAAAGAATTGGCTTCCAGAATAAAGGCATACATTTGGGGAGATGAGTTTGAATATTTGATTGTATACTTGAACTAGTCAGTAAGCATAATCAAGCTACAAAATATTGGCACAGAAGAGAGTATGCCTAAGGAGAGACAATCCTTGTATTGAATGACATGCAGACTTGAAGATAAACTCAGAAATCTATGCCAGGCTATAAAAACTATAGACAATATTTTCATAAATATATATAAGTAGCACATAGAGGCATGCTTTGATATCAATTTCTTTAGTTAAACCACACTGAGTTCATTTTAAAATAAAATATTGATACAGAAATACTTTGTTTTTAATTTATCCCTACTTTTTAAGAGAAGAGGGAAATACATTGCTTTCTCAAATCACTAAAACAAGTTTCATGATATGAAATTAGCCACCATAATTTGTAACAAGATGTATTTCAGTTTCCTGCTGCCATGAGAGAGTGGGGTGGTGAGGAAGTTTCTGAGAGGGGGGGTACTTAGCAGATTCAAAAACTTAACAAAGGAATTCTGTCAGTGAAGTCTACTGAAGTCCACGCATCCTCACTATGTGATAATTCTGCCATTATCTTGTCAGAACACAGAAATGCCAATATCCTGTTACTTGCCACCCTTGTTCTCCTGAACATTCCTGGGTGAGATCATGGTCAAAACTCTCCCATATCCTAACTGGCTCATTACTGTGACTGCTGGTCCTAGGAAATGGCTTGAGTTTTAAATGTATTTATTCTTCGTACCTATTCGTTCACACTTTGTGAGTCATGGAATGGCCATATTTCTTTAATGTTCTTTTAGTCATTGAAGCATCTATATTCCAAGCTATTCTGGTAGAGTGCTGGTGACGAATTCATCCAGGAAATAGCCTGTTTTATCCCCAAATGGCTCTCAGCTGGATGACTGCAGATGGAGACTGATGGATTTGCGTGTGTATACTCAGATGTCTACACTCCCTGAAAGGATCAGTAAATTTGGATCTGATTATCTTCTAGTTCACTGGTCTTTAAACCATCAGTAAACAGTTTGAGCACCTCCCTCCAATAGGTGTGTTTGTGTGTGTGTGTGTGTGTGTGTGTGTATATATATATAGTATGTCATATCATAGTATTCATATGTTATAAAGGTATGCCATGATATGCCTCTATAATGCATACTTATATTATAAAACAAAAAGAACAGAAAATACAATGTTTCAGAGAATTTATCAACTCTTTCAGTGAGTATTTACTGAGCCCGTGTTTTGTGCCGAGTACTATTCTAAGGGGCAAGGATTCAGCAGTGAACAGGACAAACTTTGGTACTTCGTGGAGCGTGTATTTTAATGGGTAGATAAACAATAAATACATAAATCTATAATATAGTGCCAGTGATAAGTATTTGGAGGAAAAAATATGGTGTTTTTCAGAGCATGATGAGAGGGTATTATTTTAGCTAGGCTGGTCAGGAACACTTGAGCAAAGATCTTAATAAGCAGAGGGAGAGAACAGTATTTGAAGCGTGGGAATTGAAGGTACAAAGACTTGAGACAATGGGGGACGGGATGAAGATAAACAGAATTTACATATTAGTAGATAATGAGACACTGTTAAGGAGAACGAGGGCACATGTATATTTCACATGGTCTTTTTAATACTTTGAAATTTTTTGAGCTAACTGCTTGTCTTGTCTAATGGATTTGTCATTGTTTTAACTTCAAAATATAGCTAACAGAGGACTTGTACCAGGAATGAGGGAGAGTATCACTGTCTCACTGTTTTCTTTTATCCACACATAAAATATTTTCAGATCATGTATTTTCCTACCAAGACATGACACTAGTCTGCTATTAAATATGATTTCTATTGGTCAATTGAGGCATGACTTCAAGTGTTTTAAATAATAGCCATGAATTTTGGTTAGAAGGATTATTTTATGATAAAAGCGTAGAGTTATTAAAATTTTACATTTGGTACTTTATTATCCAATATTAATAGACCTAGAAGGCAAGGATCAAGTCTTTGGAAGTATCTGTATATCACAGTGAAATTATAGAACCAGAAACACGTAGGAGCTTACATTTATTAATAATGATCTTGTATGATTTAAACAAATATCAAAAGGTCATTTAGGTTAGGATACAAATCTCATATTAGGTAATCAGAATTCCATGTAATGTAACAAACCTGTCTTCAAAAAAAGCTCTGTGAATTCTGGAAGAAATCTAAATTGCTTGCCCTTTGTTTGACCTGTTCAGAGTACCAGAGAGGCCCTAACAAAATAAAAACCCAAACTTCTAGGAGAGCAGTTGAGAAGCATGACATACTAGCTTGCATTATGTATGATTTGTGTACATTACTGCAGAATGGGAAAAGTCTGAGCTAGAAAGTGTTTATAATGCACACTCATTAAGAGAGGGGGCCAGCTTGATTACTCGATGGTGTTGTATTTGCTGTAATATTCCACTGACAAAGTCCGGATCTGTTTGTACCAGAATGGTTTTCCAAACAGCATATGTTGATGGATTGTAGCAGAGATGGAGTGAAGACTATAGTTACCATATGTTTTTAGTCACTAACAGCTCTTATCAATTTCTACAGCAAGGTAATCATTTCACACCTTCCTAAGAATATGATTCATGTGTCTATTTTTAAAATAATTCATTGAAGTGAAATTTATATAACATAAAATAAACCATTTTAAAATGAGCAATTCAGTAGCATTTTAGTGCATTCACAAGGTTGTACAACCACTACCTCTATCTACTTCTAAAACGTTATCATCACTCCAAGTAACACCCCTCACGCATTAATCAATTTCTCTCCATTCCTTGTCCCTGGCAACCACCAATCTATATTCTATCTCTATTCTGGATATCTTATATAAAATGAATCATACACTATGTGATCTTTTGTGTCTGGCTTGTTTTCCTTAGCATAATGTTTTCAAGGCTCATCCATGTCTTAACGTGTCAGTAATTTCATTCTGTTTTATGACCAAATAGTATTCCATTGTGTGTATATGTGTGCGGGGTGTGTGGGTGTGGGTGTGCATGTATCACAATTTGTTTATTCATCAACTCATGGGCATTTGAGCTCTTTCTACCTTTTGGCTAATGTTAGTAGTACTGCTATGAATATGTGTGTACATGAATTTGGTTACCTGTTATTGGAAGGTCATATGATAATTCTATGATTAACTTTTAGAGGAACTGCCAAACTCTTCTCCACAGCAGCTGAGCTCATGTACATTCCCACCAGCAATGAATGAGTTTCTCTATTTTTCTTTGGTTTTCAACAGTTTGATTATAAAGGGTCTCAGTGTGGACCTCTTTGAATTTATTCTACTTGGAATTCTTAGAATTTCTTAGAAAAAAAATTGATTTGTGTCAACAACTTTGGGGATTTGGGGCCATTATTTCTTCAAATATTCTGTGTCTTTTTTCTTTCTTTTCCCTCTTCTTGCCTTCTGGGATTCCCATAATGCCTATATTGATTAACTTTAAAATTTCCCATCATTTAGGCTCTGATCATATTTCTTCATTCTTTTTATTTTTGACTCCTTGGGATGGATACTTTAAATCCTCTCTTCTTCAAATTTGCTGACTATTTTTTCCATCTGCTCAAATATGTTGTTGAATCTCTCTAATGAATTTTGCATTTCAGTTACTGTACTTTCAGCCCCTAAATTTCTACTTGGTTACTGTATGAGTTAGCAAGCCGCCATAACAAAATACCATGGTACCACTAGTAAGTCCAAGATCAAGTTGTCAACCGTGTGTGTTTCATTCTGCAGTCTCTTCTCTTGGCTTGTGGGTGGAATTCTCTCTCTCTGAAAGTACACAAGACCTCTTCTTTGTGATTTCATGAAGAGAAACAAAGAAAGAGAGGTCTCTGGTATCTCTTCTTATAAGGGCACTAATCCCATCAAGAGGCCAGAATCACTAGGGGCCAGCTTGAAAACTGGCTACCACACCAAGGATCTGATTAGCCAACAAGACTTCACCGATTTCACCTCTATCATTTATCTTCTCCAGTCCATTCCTCTACTGTAACCCTAATCTAGGCTTTCAGTGAAAGCATTGTATATTCTACTTAAAGCACCCAGCACTGAACCCAATGGCATTGGTAGCAAGCACTCAGTAACTGCTATGATTATTTACTCCATTGTTTGCCATATAATTTAAGCCTGACCTCAAAAGGCTTGTCTGGGTTAGAATATTGGTGTCAGGGCACCTGGGTGGCTCAGTCGGTTAAGCATTCAACTCTTGATTTCATCTCAGGCCATGATCTCAGGGTTGTGAGATCAATCCCTGCCTTGGGCTCCATGCTGGGCATGGAGCCTGTTTAAGATTCTCTCTCTTCCTCTCCTTCTCCCCCTCCCCACCCCCCCTCAAAAAAAATATTGGTGTTAATGATGACAACTTGGAGTTTGGATAGGGTTGGTCAAATCAGCAGTCTCAGGTGTGTATTATACCAGATAAGTTTACAGCCAAGGAAGAGTCTGCACTTCCCTGGATCCTTCCTCTTCTTCAACTGAGGTGCACCAGCTCAGCTGACAATTCAGTTCAGTACAGAGTGAAAGCCTTCCCTGTCAGGTTCAAGGAAGTCAGGGCTCTAGACTCCTTGCCTTCATATACTTGGGCCAGGAGAGATACCTCATCACCACTCAAGGGTCATTTTCACCATTCCTTGCTTCACGTCTCTGTTCTATTTCTTTCTGCATCATCAGGCTTATAGCAGAACTGTAGATACGTGGAAATATCCTCTTTGCCTCTTTTCATTTTATTTCCTCTAATTAAAATATTTCCCCCTCATGTTCAAATTATACCAGCTGATAAAGGATCAGCTCAAGTTCCACATATTCTGTGATGCCTTTCCTGCTCCTTCTTGCTACAGGAAGAACCTCATTATTTCAAGAACTCCCATGGCATTTCATCTATAAAGCTCTTATGGGATGTATCACTGTCAACCTTGCACCAGAGTTATTTGTGTATATTTCTTATGTTCCCTGTTATCTGGGGAGTCCCTTAAGAGCAGGATTTTTGTCTAAATCATCTTTAGATCCACAAAGCACCTAGCAGTACTTGCATGTAGCAGGCACTCAAAAGGTATTTTTGGAATAAATTAAAATATTTGCCAATGAATATATGTCAGGGTACAACACTAACATAGATACAGATCTTTATTTTTGCATGTGTATAGGGATATAAAAAGATGGACATGCATCATAGAACATCTCATAGAGAATATTAAGTTAAATTAAACAAATATAAAGCTCTGTTATGGGAAACTGTCAATGATAAGTGCTACAATCTTTTATTTCTGATCACATGCCTTTGAAAGCCAATTAGGAAAACTAGAGACATGGTATCTAGTTGTGAGACTTTTCAGTTTGAGACACAAATTCATATTTTCACCCCAGTTTCCAGAGACAGGTGATATAGAAGACAGGTACAAAGTGGAGATTGTGGGAATTGATGATAAAACAGAAGGACTATAAGCCTGCAGGTTGCAAAGAAGCAAGATTGGGTGGGACTTTTTAGAACAAGGAAGCATTTCGTAGGCAGAGTTGAGTGGGTAGAGATGGACAGATTAAAGACAGAGAGATAACAGGATAATTGGTGCAAGGTCTGGGAAGAGGATATTTCAAGAGCATAGCTGGAAAAATTTACGCTAGAAAGGGTGGAGGAATGGGGTAGCCATTTCTTCCCCTGTGTCTGGAGGAAGGAGCAAGCAGATGAATGTTTTGAGTAAAAGAAAATTGACAGTTTAAATCAAGATGGCCTTGATCTCAGTCCAGCTAGAGGCTGATGTAGAAATTGGGAGGTTAAGAAAGTGCAGATGATTTGTAAAAAAAAAAGAAAGAAAAATCCCAAAAATACAAATAGGCAGAGGAACAGTTGAGAACAGATGCCATTCATTTACCTTGAATCTTATCACTATTTTTTCCAGACTTTTTCTGGTAACCTTGCTGCAATGTGGAAAGGGGAATTTTATATAACATGGGGAGTTTACTTCTGCTTCTTAGCCAGTTGTTTGTAGCTTAATAGGATCAGGTTAAAGTATTATCATTGTGAGATTTAAAAGAACAACAACAACAACTCAGTAGTGATTAGCTGATAAGTGGTTTCATTTCATATAAACAAACTGTTTTACTGGGCATCCAAAATTAGCTAATATATTCAGAATATCTAGCGTTCCTTTTTTTTTTCTTTTTTATTATTATGTTATGTTAATCACCATACATTACATCATTAGTTTTTAATGTAGTATTCCATGATTCATTGTTTCTGGCATTCCTTTTTGCTCTAGGTTTTTAGATTATGAGAAACATGATAGACTCACCCATTCATTCACTTTTTCATTCACTTATTCATCATGTTGTTGGAATACTGAGTGTCAGGGAGTATGAAAGGAGTATCAGAGAGAATGAGGAGGAGAAAAGCCCCACACAATCCTTAATTCCAGGGAGTTTACTGTTTGATGTCTTGTACCATCTTCATGTATATGCTGCATGAACAAATATCAAATAGCATGGACTTATTAGGAGCGTTTCTAATTTAAAAAACAAACAAACCACTGTGCTTTGGCAGACAGATGGCAGTCCTAACATTAGACCAGGAGTTTAGGAAAGGCATAGTTCAACATTGAGTATAGATCTAATTTGAGTATGAATGGGGCTAAAAACAAAACAAAGCAAAACATGTAAAACAACCTACGTAGCGACTGACTCTTCCTTCTACTAAATACACTCAAATCCACAAATTTACCTGAATGACAAGTTGATCATTAGTGTGACCTATGATTAAATGGGTAACTGGTATTTTGCAACACATTTTTATTTTTTTTTTTATTTTTTTTTTAAAGATTTTATTTATTTATTTGAGAGAGAGAGAGAGAATGAGAGATAGAAAGCACGAGAGGGAAGAGGGTCAGAGGGAGAAGCAGACTCCCTGCCGAGCAGGGAGCCCGATGTGGGACTCGATCCCGGGACTCCAGGATCATGACCTGAGCCGAAGGCAGTCGCTTAACCAACTGA
The DNA here is from genome assembly GCF_009762305.2 of Zalophus californianus. Taxonomy (NCBI): domain Eukaryota; kingdom Metazoa; phylum Chordata; class Mammalia; order Carnivora; family Otariidae; genus Zalophus; species Zalophus californianus. The sequence goes on from NC_045597.1 coordinate 5,269,387, forward strand.
GCCACCCAGGCGCCCTGCAACACATTTTTAAATATCTTATAAAAACTTACCCATTGATCGTGGTAAAAAGGAAACACATCGGCTGCTTTTGGCCAGATTTTCTCTTCAGTTTTTACATCAGCAAAGTTAAAGGCACAGACGTTGTAAAAATATGTAGTAAAAATTTTACACACTGTAAATGGGAAAGAGAACATTTACTTAGAAAGATTCATGGGAGAATTACCTGACCATAGTGTAGGGCAAAATATAAACACCTACCATCATATTCATTTCATTTGTGAAACTCTTACCAGCTTGCTGGTTCTCTTAGAGCCATTTTGACTTGATGGTTATAGTTTAGAATATAGTTTAGTATATCATATCCAGAAACTCTCTCACTGATGCTTTTGAAATAACAGGTGAGTAGAAGAAATGCCAGGAATGGATTGATAAGGATGTGGGTCGGGACCAAAGTTGAAGTTAGGGACACAGAGGAGATAGATGGAAATAGGAAACACAGTTACATCCTTTAGGCATTAGCTTTAAAAGCCAGTTTCAGTAGTAGAATGAGTGACTTCGAGTAGCCATTTTCCAATGCAACGTTAATGAGAACCTGACAGCCAAAATCCAAATTTAGATACTGATAATGGCTCTTCTTGTCCTGCAGACAACTTAAGACAGCTACATCTTGACCAAGGGAAGAAATAGAAAGCTCCCCTTCTGGGTAGCTGAGTTTTAAAAGGAAATTGCCTAAAGTAGACATGAATATGTCATTCTTCCTTTTCTGAGAGAAGACAATTGAGGCAAAACTAAGAATGCCTATTATCTAACTCTTAACATTGTGTGGTGAATGCTGACAGAAATTACAGTTTTATTAATAACTAGGGCAATTGTAAAAGGAGAAGGAGACTTGCAGAAATAATTAAGACATTTTTTAACTCTAGCACTCAAAATACTGCTCAGTCATTACAAATGACTTTGTAATTTTAAGTCAATAAGTTGAAAGTTTTCTAATTGATACCCACTGTATGTTATTCTAAATCACAGTTGAAGAAAACAGTTATTTTAAATTACCATGAAACTCAAATAATTTTGTAGAACTGAATAAAAACCTGGAATATGAACACAGTGTTCTGTATCTTGTATAACTTATTTAGGAGAAAGATAATTTAATTTTGAAATTTTTCCTGAAGAATTTTCTTTTATATTTTTATATTTTCTCTTCCTTTATGTATTTATTTTTTAAAAAATATACTTGTTAAGGTTAACAAAACAGACATCAATATTTTTAGTAAAAGAGAATTCGGAATTCCAATTCTTATATGTATGGCTAGTTAAATTAAAAGATGGCTTTCAGATTGTAGGATGTTCTAAATCTTAAACATCAATGCATACATTTAGACTTCTTAAATTTATAAATGATATGTTTCTCTCTTGCTGAATAATGCACTCAACGTAACAGACTACTCCCATCTACCAGCTTTGCCAGCAGAGAGGCATCTCTGAGTCTCCTCCCTTCCTCCATAACTAAGCAGTTCCCGGGTACTGGCGTGCCATTCGCTGTGACATTTCTCAAACCCTTCCTTCTTTTCTCTTCTCACTTCTTTCCTGCCAGCCAGATAAAGCAACCCCCTATCGATTCTGCCCAATCCACTATGGTGGTGGCCTTCTAACGGATCTCCCTGCCAGCATGCTTTTATACGCCCAGGGTCCCTCTATGAGGCCAGAGTCCACCTTCCTGAAATACACAGTCATCCTACAGCCTCCGTGGTCCAGAATCTTCACTTGTCTTCCACAAACCAGAGTTTGGGCAGAAAAGTATTTGGACCAGAAGTAATGTCTCCTAAAAATGTGGCTCTAATCTTTTGTTTGCATTGTTTGGCCATATTGTCTTGTTTCCTTGGCATTAGCTCTACCAAATCGTTCACTGTACCCTCATTGCTGTAGGGGTTCCACAAAAGAAAATGGCTCCATTGTTACCTAAGTGTGTGACATGCAGCCTATCATCCCCCATGTGGATATATTCATGACGTGCAGTAGCAAGGGCGGGTACAAGCTTTGGGGATATTGATTATAAAAAAAATACAAATTCACTGGTACAAAATTTTGTATGAAAGTGAAATATTGGTTAAAATTAAAAAAAATTAAAATAGGTCGCTAGACCCCTGGAGATTTGGGTCTTTTTCTTTTGAGAGCTCACTGGAGTGGTAGTTATTAAATTTACTGGTATTGCAGACTCCATTGAGAAGCTAGTAAGCATGCTGATTCCTCTCCCCAGCAAAATGCAGGGGAGTGCTCCCACAGAAATCTGTAAACAGTTCAATGTACTCTTCGGACACTTCACTCCACCCCTGTGATCCTGGGAGGTCACAGGATGTCTGCTCAACACCTCTGTTTGGAAAGTGCTTTGTTCTCTCTCAGAGGCTGACCCTGTTTTCACTATGGATTCCAGGTAAAAGGAGATTATTTCCCTAAGAAATCGGCCTACCATTCTTCTTTTTCATAATTCTTCTCTCCTATGTCATTTTTCTTTCTTCTGGGCACTATCACTTTGCACCCAAAAGACAGTAAACACGTTAGGTGTCCCAACTCGATGTTTGCAATTCTCCTCTGTAACCAAATTGAATGTCCATCTTAATGACATTATATGTTAATTCTTCAGGTGAAAAACAAAAACTTTATATTTGTATAATGTGGAAATAATCCCTTTCTATATGGGCAGATAAATGTAACAGTGGCTTTTTTTTTCTTGTCGACTGAGTAAAAATATGGAGCCAAAGATGTCACTGTTCAATTTCATTTTTATTTTCAAGTAGTATGGTAGGACTGCTTTATTGGCCCAATGGTGGAAATTTTTCAGTAAATTTAATAACCAGAGCTGCATAAATAAAAACTTTACACCTATTGAAAATAAGAACATATTTATTTACACAGTTATTTCCACTCATTAATTACTGGTTTCTTTCCTGTCGTCCGTGTTAGCAGGTCCTGATGTTCTCTATTAACTGCAGTTAGGCTTGGCTGCAAGTTTCAAAGACCTAAATCTTAGTGCCTTAAGCAAAATGGGAATGCATTACTCTCTCAGATAAAGGGGACTTGGGCAGTGAGGACCGGAGGGTAGCTTTATGGTGGCAGGGACCTCAGCTGCCCTGTGGTTGTGTCACATGCGGTTGCCGGGATGTTCATGTTCCAGGAAGTTCCAGTGACTCCGGATAGCACATCTGCCCGCAAAGCAGCTGGAAGAAGGTGAAAAGCAAAGAAGGCACACTTGTTCCCATAAGCACATTTCAATTTTCCTTCCTGGTTTCTCACAGGAAAAGAACTTAGATCCCATGCTATATCTAGCTGCAAGGAAAGACAGGGAATGTGACCTTTTAGATGGAAGAGAATGCACCCGGTTAAAATTTGATGATATCATGGACATATGCATAGGAGAGTAATGATGGTTTATTTTAACGTCTTTATCTTAAAGTCTATCTCAGTATAGATTTTTAGAAAGTAGTTTATGACTGAGGGAAAGGAATGCAGCTGAAGCAATGAGCTGCTAAAAGAGATATTCCTGATGTGGGTGTGTGTGTGTTTGTGTGTGTCTCTGTGTGGGTGTTTGTGTGGGTGTCTGTGTTTGACAATTTTATAAATATTTTGCAAAATGAAAAGTTTAGAAACACAACTTGGCTGATAAATGATTTGGTAAAAAATCAAAGTGACACAAGGTAGCCAGGAGCTTACCCAAAAATAAACTTGCTCTGTCTGACTGCAAATGACTAGGCAAACAATGTTGGAACTCAATGCTGAATTGGTCATAATTAAATCTAATTCTAAATTAATGTAATAGCAGGATATATTTCCTATTTTTGAGAAAAACAAGCTCTCGCCAAATAAGCCAGCCCTTTCTAATCTTTGGTCTGATCCTTGGCACCATACATTGAAAATTTGGTCAAAACTTGGCATGTAATTTGTTGAGCAGAATTAAATGATGACTGTAATCTTTAGAGCCTGATAAGGTAAAGAAGTTCCATTCTGTTATCTACCAATAGATTAGGGAAGAGAAGAAATGAAAAACCTTTGTGAAAAGTCACATCCTTACTAAATCACGACTCTCCTAGTGGCTCACTCGTTCTCGGGTGGTGCAATGTGTGTGGTTGGTTGTAAATGCACTGTTGTGTGTTTGCAGAGCTAGCCCTCCAAGACACACGGCCACCTGAAGGAATTGTTACGACTCAGAATAACTCCATGTTGTGTGTTGTGCTGTGAAAGTCTATTACCATCTCTCAGTTTCCGGATAGAAGTCCTCCTGGCGGAGATTGCTGCCAGTCTCATTGTCTCCTGGGATGCCCCATGCCCTTCTCAGTAACAACGTTCCATTTCTAAGTATTTCATGCTGATTTGTTCCCATGTGAAAATAATATGTGGTTGTTTATATGTAAAAATAATACAAAGAGATCCCATGTGGCCCTTATTCAGGTTCCCCCAATGGTCTTATCTTGCAAAGTTAAAAGATCACAACGAGAATGATGATGATGATGCTCTCCATCGATCCTGTGATGTTTCGCAGGTTTACCTGTACTCATTTGTGTGTGCATTCGCGTTTATTTGTAATACAATTTAATCGCATGCGTCGGGTTGTGTATACACCACCCCAGACAAAACACAGTTCCGTCACCCGAAGAACCACTCATGAGACATTTTTATAGCCAGCCCCCGCCCCCCCCCCCCCGCCTTACCCATGGCAAGCCTTCATGCAGGTCCCTTGTAATCCCTCCTTTATTTATCTGTACTTCTGTCATCACTTTGCAAGGCGGTATCCTCATCATCAATTTTCATTTATCTGCAGTTCTAGCTAGACTGTAAACTCCGTGTTGACCCTGTATATCCAGCTTCTTCCATATTGCATGGCTTAAGGTAGGTGATCAACAGCATTTATTGACCGACCGATGGATTCTAAGGGAAAACGAAATAGACAAGGTGTGGTCGAGGGAGCCTTGGCCAGGAAATGAGTGATTTGGGGGAGGCCTGGATTCCAGTACTAGCCCCGTAGTGAAATGCCTGATTTGCAGAGCTCAGTCAACCCTTGTAGAAAACGAGGCAGAACGGGCCTCGAAGTAGTGCTTGTTCAGTAAACATCCTGGGCAGAAAGTGGAACCTGTCGGGCTCTTGGGTCACGACCAGTTGGGTTGTACCACACGCACCTTGTCAGAAGCTGGGGAGCCTGAAGCCGCAGCCATGCCTCTCTCTGGGAGACCATGCTCAGACTTGAACTGTGGTGCTAGAACCTAGCCTGAAGACAAAACTGGCCTATCACTGAGCAATAGAAGGGAATTTTGTTAACAATTCACATAGCTGATTTTGTGCATAATTGTGGTTCATGGTCTATCCCCCCGCCCCCTTGGAGAGTTAGAAATTGCAGGGTGGTGTGCTGTGACTTGGGTCAACTACTTGGGGTGCTTTTCCCATGACACTACACTTCTGTGTTCATAGATTAAAAACAGATGATCTATAAAGTCATAGATATGAAAACCTTTCACAGATGAAAGCCAAACACAAGAGGGTGGGGCACTTAGAGCAATGGGAGCAAACTGAGTAAGAAGGAATCAGAGCCAACAGGGAAAGCTGGTGTTTGTATAGCGCTGTGAACTCTTGTTAATCAGCCACATAGGCAGACGTCTATTTGCCAGGATCAGTATGGACAAAGCGCCCTGGTAACTTACAGTGAACAACCTTGTATCCTTTTGCACAATAAAAATGTGATTTCTTTAATTTCAGGAGGATAAAGTATTAGAGGAAGTTTTTATATTTTACATAAAATATAAACACAAAATAAACATGAGTGTTTTGTCCCCATGCCAAAGTCATGCAGGAATAGCAAGGTTGCTAAAAATCTATCGGGGTGATAGAAAAGAGTACTTTGCATGGGAAGAACATAGATTTACCCTGTAACTTCAGCTTGCTTATGGAATGTGTATGTTATCTTGCCTGGTTCACTGAATCTTTCCCTTTTGCTGGATTGCTTTGCAAGAACATTTAACCTTTCTCTGGCTAATTTGCTAGTTTTAGGAATAGAGATGATAGCATCTGATACTAGTTCCAGGAAACATGAGAGGTTAAATCAGAGAGACTCTGAAATACTGATCTCTCAACACCGTAAAGAAAACCCAAATATTATCCATCTCATGTTTTTGTAATTCCCTACAGTGAAGCTACATTGTTGATTTCTTTCTTAAACAATACTTCAGAAATACTTAAATTATTTAGTTTACGTTTATACCACTCCCTTGTGGAAAAAAATGATAAGAGTTCCAAGATATTAATTACATGGGAAAATAACTTCATATTCGTAGACCAAAGGAATTTTTCTACATATGTTCATTTTAGAAAATGTCAGGTCTATGGCATGCCTTTAAATTAATGTTTAAAGTGAATTTTGACATTTAACCGTTGAATTAAAATAAAATATAGTGAACTAAAGAGTATCGAGGGGTATGTTAATATTAGTAACAACCAAATTCAATAATGTGGCTGGATGGAGAATAACATAGGAATTCAACAAATCAACGAGGAAAAGAACAAGCAACTCAATAGCAAGTTGGAAAAAGTGCAGGCAGTTAATGAAAGAAAAATAATTGGTCGGAAATAGAAAAGATACTTAATCTCATCATAATCAAAGAAATAGGTAATATAACCAAAATTAAATCACTTTTTAAAATCAGGCAGTTGGCAAAATAAAAAAAAAAAGGTGGATGATACTAGCCTTCATAAAGGTGTGCTGGCATCATTTCTCAAAAGATAAAATGCCTTCCAACCTGGTAGGTCATCTTTAAGGAATTTCTCCTGTAGAGGTTCTTCCCAAACAGCACACAAACCTGAGGGCGAGCCTGTGTAGTGCAACAGCATTTGAAGGAGTGAAAGATCAGAAATTAACCAAATGCCCGGTGATCAGGAAGTGATAGATTAGCTTAGAAAGCATATGTATGGCCTTGAAGATGAGCACTGTATGATCACATTAATCTCGAAGTCAGCATGAATCAAAAAATCAAATTGAACGACAGAATCGTAACATACAATGTGATTCTAGTTACATGTTAAAAGTGACTTTTGCACAAACATCTGAGTGGCCACACAGGTGCATATAAATGTAAATGCATAGAAAAACAGCTGGAATAATAAACACCAAACTAGTCACTGCTCTTCCTCTCAGAGCAAGAAATGGGACATGACATTGGGTTGGGGTAGAGGTGGTTGCAAAAGGCATGTTTGTCTTTTTTCTTAAATCACACTACAGCCATATTTATAAAAAAATATTTTTAAACATGGGTGGCATCATGGGCTAATTGTGTCATTAACAAACAAAAGAAAGCTACATTAGTCCAGTTGATGATAGAGTGTGTAAAGCTTGTAATAGCAGTAATGGGAACCTAAAGCAAAACAAAACAACTAAATATTTCCCCATCACTTGACCTGGTAAGTTGCCTCCCTTGTGCGAGATCAGCCCTTAGTTGTATTTAAATTTGCTAACTGGTTTATAAACAAAATTGAGGTAATTGTTTCAATTTAGTCAAAGAACCATATGCTTCCCCAGTGCATTTCTAATAGAAACCAGTTAAAAGAATTTAATCTTTAAAATGTGATGAAAAGCAAATTATTTGTTATAAACTAATGATTCTAAACCAACTTTTAAATTACTTCTTTATCTGAAATGACCTCAAGAATTATTAAGAAACTGGCAACAGGGTTAATGGGAAAATCATTAATTCACCACAACTGAAAAATTCTATGGTCATTATAGAAAATAAGGATTATAACATAAAAACAATGGCATGTTTCTCCCATTTGGGGGTTTCAATATCATGAATGGAGAAAAAATTTAAACACATTTTCTTTTAAACTGATTTTGTATCTGAATCTGCCAAATGCACTCTTCATTATCAAATTTAATCTGGCCGGGATTTCATATGGAACGGTCAGCTACATTTCGAATTCAACCAAAGGATTAATATCAGTTACTGCTGTGAGGTGACTGCCAGTTAGGCATGAAGGGAGGCTTTAAGCCCTGCCCACATGGTTCCACTCTATTAAAGACCTAGAATAATTTTTACAGTAGAGTGATATAATAGGATGACACCTATAGACCATTAACAAATAAATGGAGTATAGCAGCCATAAAAATATGTGGTAGTCTACATGTTCAGGAACTTCAGTGACACAAAATGGTTTTTGTAATAACCAGAAGGTTTGCTGTGAATCCACTGTGTAAGTGTATGTACGCACACACAGCTGTATGTAAATGTGTGTGTATGTGTGTGTTAGCACATACAGATTCGCACATATATACTTGTATATATGTGTGTGTATGTGTGTGTATGTGTGTTGTTACTGCCATTTTATGGTGTATTGGGAGCCTGCACATCTATGCATAGAATATAGTTTAGCCGCTAGATTAAAAAGAACCCTCCAAGGGTGAGCGGCCTTCCTGGTCTGCCAAGAATGATTTCTAGGGTGTGGACTTTCCTGAAGTCCCTGGAAAACCAGGGTGGTTGGTCATCCTAACCCTCCCTGGCCTTTTTTTTTTTTTTTTTAACCTTTGCTACCCACTTAAGGTCATTCTTCCTGCTCTTGAACATTTCACAGAAGAGGCTCGTGTCGTCCCATTATGAGCATCAACTCTGTAATGCTCTTCATTTTGCCCAAATACTCCTACGTTGGACACCACACACAAACAGTAAAATTGTGGCAGATATTATAAGGTCACTTGTCACTTTGATTTTCATGATATATTGAATTCACTTATGTACAATGGCATGATCTCGCCCAAGAGTGAGAGAGTGCCCAGGACTATGCCACTCAGTCAGCCCAGTCATGTAGTTTCTGCCCTGATAATATTGGAAATATATGTGAGAGGGGAGCATCAACCCAGTCAGGTAGTCTAAGTGATAGAGTTATATAAGCAGTATGTATTTCTATCAAAATGTAAAATTTTAGCATAATGTAAAATTTCAGGTTTGCTGGGGTAAACAGTTGTTTTCTGTGCCTATATCAAATAACGTTTTGAAGTGAATGTATTCAGGTGCCTGGGAGGCTGTTGGTTAAGCGTCTGCCTTTGGCTCAGGTCATGATCCCAGGGTCCTGGGATCGAGCCCCGAATCGGGGCTCCCTGCTCCGCGGGAAGCCTGCTTCTCCGTCTCCCTCTGCCTGCTGCTTCCCCTGCTTGTGCTCTCTCTCTCTGTCAAATAAATAAAAAAAAATCTTAAAAAAAAAAAGAAGTAAATGTATTCATCTGGGAAAATAGATCCCATGGAAGGGACTGCTATTTTGCTTTGATGTATAGTGTAAGCATTATCTGAAAAAAACTGCAGTTTTCGTGCGTTCTTTATGATAACTTGCTTTATTTATTATAATCTTAGGTAGAAGCTTGTTCAATCTTATTTATTTATTCCCTAATGTGACTGCTAAGCATGTAAGTAAATAAGGAAATAAATTGATAAATGTGATTTGTTGTTAGGTCACATTATTAGTGCATTGAAATAAATACTACTTTTTGTTTAATTTTAAGATTCATTTATAAAATGCAAAGTTAGATCTGACACAGTGAGTACAAAATGAGTTAAGTGAAATGTAATGTTGAACGCTGGGGAGCATTAATCTGGGTTTCAGAAGTTAATGATCTAGCTGTGGACAAATGATCCCAGAAATGCTTTGCAAAGATACATGTGACCTAAATAGATTTTCATGCCCGGATACTTTGTTGAAATGGAGAGGAAAAAAAGGAAAGTCCTATGCCTATAAAATGTGCCTTGAAATTTCCACTTTGAAGCTGCAATAGTCAAGCTATTTGTCCTCTGATGTATTTATTACTTTTTGTGAAATAATAGGGGATTTATTTACTCAAGTAACTGCAAATCTAGTAGTACAGTCTCTGAGCTCAACTTAATCCAGTGGTTCCTGCCCTATTCTCTATATTTTGTCATTTTCTTAGCTATGACCTCTGTATATGTTGACTCAGGGACATCTTGTTGCTTTCCCTTCATTCTGGATTCCCTCTTGATTCCCTTGAAGCTTCTAGCCCTGGTTCTCAACATTGACTTTTACTATCTGACCACAAATGTTTCATTGTTGCTTTGTCCTCTTTTTCCAGTCTCTGTGTGTGTTTGTTTTGCAAACTTCCTTTCATGGCTTCCTGATGGAAACTTTTTGCACAATGTGGGTGAGAATCCAATTATCTTGCTATGATGATCTCTGAGAGTAGGGTTTTACAGGATTGCAGGCTCGATATTTGGAAAGGGACTAAATGATATCTATCCCAAGTCTTGGGGCTCTAAGTTCCTCTATAAAATGACCGTCTGTAGATTTTGGGTGCTAACCCTTTATCTGATAGGACATTTGTAAATATCTTCTCCCATTCCATAGGTTGCCTTTTAGTTTTGTTGACTGTTAAGGAGAGCACTTGACGTGATGAGCATTGGGTGTTGTAGGCAACTGATGAATCACTGAACTCTTACTTATGAAACTAATAAAAAAAAAAAAAGGATCATCTAGTTTCTGCCTAAATCCTTTTAAAGATAGCGAGCTCAGGACCCTTTCTGCCTCAGAGAGCTTTCCTGTGAGCTCTTCTTTCACCTTTAAACTGAAAGTTAACTCCCTGAAAATCGCACCTGGCAATTTTAATTTAGTATTACGGAAGCATACGTCCTGTTTCACCATGAACATCCTTCAATATTGAAAAACAACTTAAGAGTTCTTTTGCTCTCTGTGCCTTGATTCCACAATCTATTCATAAATATATTTCCTTTTATAGATCATTCATCATTCTGGTCCCCTTGTTTTTGGATGCTTTTCACTTAGTATAGGGTAAGAATTTAACACAACACTCTTTGCTCTTTGTGTGGTGTCATCAGGGCAGAATAAAGCTATAGTATTATCTCATCCTGGTGACACCCTCTTCTCCAAGCGCACCAAGATCAGCTAGCATCTGGGTGTCCATATCATCCTAACGGATCACATCGAGCTTACATAATTAGCTGCAGATAAATCACACCTCAGGTAGTTACACAGCTGGGTTTTAGACTTACAAAGGGACTTTGTATGTATCCTAATTAAATTTCACCATGGCAGATTTTACCAATTGTGCAAGCTAATTATGATCTTTGACTCAGAAGCTATTAGCTCTCTCTTTAGCTGGAGGAATGACACATGGCAACATGAAACATTTTGGTTTACCTTGAATTTCAAATGCTTTGGGAGGCAATGGGAGTGGGATTTTGCACTGTAAAACCAAAACAGACAGAAACAATGCCCGTCTTACCTGAAGCACTGATTTAGTACCCTGAAGTTAAAAAATAAAAACCTAAAATAAAAAGTGACACTCAATTGTAATTCATTAGAAACTATTAAATTATCATTTAATTTCTGTAGATTTTGCCTAAGATCCAAACCAGATCATCTTTGCAGTCATTTGCTGTTGCCCAAAATGATATGCCAGGTTGTTTCACAAAAGTATATACTAACAGGAAGCAAATCATCTTACTCAAAAACTACTCCAGTTCAATATGCACTAGATTAGACTCATTTAAATATTACTGTGTATGTATGTGTATATGTTATATACATATAATAAATATAAGCTGTGATCTTTACTATTGATTGCTACTAAATTGTATTTCCCTCTGAAAAGGAGGTCTGTAACTTGCTAAATGCATCCAGCAAAGCCTAAGTTACTTAGAGCTGAAATTTTCCCTTACTCCAATCCTGATAGAAGAAAGACTTTCAGAGCCGATAGGGAAGGGTCTTTATAATGTTTCATTACCCCTCACTCACCCTTGCCATCCTTGCAACACCCCAAAGGCAGTCTTTCTGCACAGTCATATCACTCAGCTGCTAAGTTTCATCTGCAGAGATGGCTGCCCAAGCCTCTGAGAGGCTACCTCAGGGCATCAAGTGGTGGGAAATAAGTCACTGGCCTCTTCACAGATGGGAGAGTTCCCTGATGCAGTTTCTCAAGATCAAAGAGAAAAACCCATCTCAGTCATGCTCTGAGGCTCTTTATAACTATCCCAGTGGTTTTTACCAGAGCATATGAGATTAAATCTAAATTAAAAAGAAAAATGTGGGAAGGATGATTCTGAGGTCTCATGAGTGCTCATGATAGCTCTTTTACACACTGGCATTTTCTCCAAACATTAAGCATATGTTAGATGCATCAAGTATTCTAAATTTCCTATCATTAGTGAAACGATCCTGTGCTCCATGAGAGGTGAGATCTTGGCTGCCTTATTTACTGCCATACCCGGTTGGGGCCGGGGGGACTAGTCAGTGGTCAACAACTGAGTCAAGGGATATGCATGAGTGTATGCATCTAAGTTTATTATATATTTTGCTGATATAAAGGATGCATAGCACACAATTTACAAGACAGAAATATGCAATACTCTTTGTTGTAAATTCTTTTTAGCCAATTGATTCTCACAGAACGTTTTTGCTTATTTTTGCAAACTCTTCTATAAGTAGCCAAACTATGGTTGCACCTGACAAAAGTGTGTAATCCCAAATTGAATGTTGGTTGATACTTTTAGTTATATTAGCCATGAGAAGAAAGTGATGTTGTAAGAAATGTATTAAAGCTCCACTCATTTGTCAATGTCATGATGAGAGCAACTTCCTTTCTGGATTGGATATCTTTTGAACACTGGAAGCATATTTCCTCAACTTTTGTGCTACTTACAACATGACCGTTACATACATAAAGCACTTTTAAGTTTAGTTTGATTGAAATATTTTCTTCATCACTTTCTTAGAACTAGACAATGAACACAACAGTGAATCAAGCTGGATTTATATCGTTTACCTATTTCTGTGCTGTAAAATTCCATCACGCCGATCTCAAGGTACAATGTAACGTCCCTGAATGCAGAGTTGAAAAGAGATACACAATAACACATCAGTATGCACTTTGTAGTATCTCCCTGCTCCCCCCCTTCCCAAACAGATGGGAGGTAAACAATCTCAAGCACAGATAACAGTAACATGCAGTACAATAAGAAGTGATACATTTTGAGTATATATTGTCTTTGTTTCTAATATAATTTATTTGACTGTAAATTTCTATAATTTCATCTTTAGTAATGTCTGTTCTTGACAACGTTTGCAAAATCCCTAGAAATTTAAGAGTGGGATTTCCCATCAATATGAACTGCCTCCATGAATCATGGAATATCCTTGTTGTGTGAGAAGCATATTTTCACACTGAACATACAGTGTCAGATAATGTTACTATTGCCTGTGCCAGTATCTGATTTCTCAAATTTCTTAACATATTGATAATGTTTGCCTATATTAACAGGCCAGTAACTGTGTTGATCAGTTGATACGATTCTACTTTTTATTTGGAGGCACGAAAGAAAAGTGACTAAGAGGCAGACAAACTGAGTTTAAATCTTGGGTCTGCCACCTACTAGGGGGACATAACTAAGGAAATGACCCAGGATGCTTCACATTATAACATGGTGATAGTAGTAAGAACAACTTTACAGGTTGTTGTAAGCATTAAATCAGAGGCTGAATATCATATATGAATTGAGCACATAGTAAGAACTTGGAAAATGTTAATGATGGTCAATTTTGGATTTGTCCTTCCAAATGTTCGTTTAGCAGTTGAATTTCAAGGTCTATAAAACAGAGTTGGTCATTTTTGCCTTTCTCAAACCTTGTAAGGATGTCAGCAAATGACTCAGTAAGGCTGTGAGTATTTCTCTGTCACTCCGAGAGTGAAGGGTCCATCCATAGGTGCGTCTTACCTTGCTCAGGACCCACTGGAGACAGAGGAGTTGAATGCTGACCCATCCTCTGATGTAATAGTTTTTTCACTATTAGGAGATACTAAAACATAAAGGGATGAACAGAAAAACAAAAAGGAAGGATCTTTCCTGATGATAATGAATATAGATAAAAACTTTCTGCCAATAAAAGAAGGAAAGTCTAAAAGAGTTCACTGTGGGTTTTTTTGCCAATATGCCACCATTCAGGGAGAGGATACACAATCTTTAAAAAATTTGTCTATTTTTCTTGCTTTGAAATAGGAATTGTATGTCTATGAACGAAATAGATGTTTTCTGTGTACCTCTAATCCTCTTCCTCGAGGGGTAGAAGATTGTATAGTATTTGTGAAATGCCTGTAAATGAGAAAATTAAGAGAAATTAAACATGTCCTGAGTTGAGCAATCTTACTCTTTTAAAGAAATACACTAATACAAATAAGCCAGTAAACTAATTTGGAAAAGATTAAGTAAATATAGATTGCCATAGGTCCAATGACATGTATTAACTACTACTGTGTCTTTTTCTTGAGTTAGTACAATTAAACTGGATGTTTTAGGGTGATCAGCCAATAGGCTAGTAACAACCAGAAAGTATTTGCTTGATTGAATTATACAAGAGTGAAACGTAATCTTTCAGAAATTCGAGACACATTAGGGAGGTGAAATTGGCAATAAGAATTTTTGAAAGTTCTGTCAGTGACAACCAGAAGATTAAAGGACAAGACTCATGGACGCAGGCTATGTCGTATCACTTACCATAGGTGGCATACTTACTTGAGGACAAGTGTTTTACAAATGGGATTAGTGGCTCTAGAGATCCCCATTTCTCACTCCAATAACGATTTTTTGGTTATAGTGTTAGAAACTTTTAATAAGCCTTTTTTTTATGACTTTGCCGCCCTCCATTTATCCCCATCTCTGTCTTATAATGTGGACGCCTCTCCTCCAGCTCCTTAGTCCGTCCAATTTCTACTTAATGTTCAATACCCAGTGTAAGTCTCACTTCTCACAGGATGATTTCAGTGTCGTGTAAGGCTAATGATGTGAGTTTCTGATGGAACAACCTGAGTTCAGATTCCTGACTTTGTTACTCTGTACCTGTGTCCCCTTGACAAGCTAATCCTTTTGATCTCTGTTCTATAAAGTGAGATTGAAAACATCTCCCTCACAGGATCATGGTGGTGTTTAAATGGTCGGAACACGTCAAGTGCTCCACGCTTTGGCTGTGTGAACTTGGCATTTAACGATTATTAACTCATCTTATTCTTGCCAAGCTCCTGTGTGGTTAGAGTTTAGATAAACACATTTAATGCTTATTGACTAAACATCTGTCATATTGAAGATATGATCGGAGGCACTTGGAATACAGACAGTGGTTTGTGCAAGACAGAGTCCTTGCCATCATCAAGCTTATATTCTAGTGGGAGAGACACACAATAAATAGGTGAGGACATGAATACACAATAGGATGGCGCACAATGTAAGCTGTGAAGAGTACAGAGACAGTGTGGGGCATTGAGAGGGAAGACTCCCCTGGAGAGCTGTCGTTTGAGCGGGATACTGGATGACATGTGAAGGTCCCGGAGAGGCAATGAGGAGGTGGGAGGAATTGCATGCGCAAAGGTACCGAGTCAGGAACGCGCTGATATGCTCAGAAAGATGCACAAAGCCCTGGGTGGCCAGAGAGAATAATTCCGACAGTGACCGATTCGGTTATAGAAATTGGCAGGACTCATGCTAAGGAACTAGTAGTGTTCCGTAAGTCGGTTTATAGACCATGCTGTGGAATTCGTATTTTGAATGATATGATTTGATGACAGTATGTAAACAAGCATCAGGGATGCTAGGAACACAAACTCTGAGTTGAAAAGGGGTAGGAAGACGGGGCCTCCCCTGCCTCCGTGTGGAATTTAGGAACTAAGGTGGGTTTCTGCTGCTGTGGGTGGATTCCGAGGAGGGCATGGGAACATCTGCAAGACAGTCCCAAGTGTGTCTGCCATCTGGAGAAGTGCAAGCCATCAGTCACTTGGTGTCTCTTTTGATTTATGGGCAAATGAATTTAGGAACAACCTGCTGGGTGTCTAAGTTGTGTAGATGTGCTTCATTGTTCCAAAAACAAAGTTATCACTTGATAAATGGAAGTAACAATTCAGAAAGCATATGAGAAAGAAAAATAAAAAAAGGGAGAGAAAGGATTAGTACAAAAAGAGAGCAGAAAACATCACTTCAAAGTCTTAGTAAATATGAATTGGTTCAAACTTGGCTTTAAAAATTCTAGGTACTGGTTATGAAAAGCTATACAATAATAGAATGAAGATATTTCCAGGAAATGAAAACGTACACATTCTAAACACCATTCTTTATTAGACACACACAATCTCACTTTTCTATCAAAATCCAACCTTGTAACTCCCCATTGAATGTGACAAGCAAAAGTCCCTCTTGGTAGCCGACCCCAGATAAGTCAACATAGCCTTCCAGCCTACCTTAGCTTATATGGTGTCAACACCCTGCCTTCTTTGGCTCTTCCATAATTAAATTCCAGAGCTCTCCTACCTGTACCTCAGAGTTGTCTTGGAAGCCACCTCAAAGTTTGTGACTTCTTCCTGGGCAGCGGGTCCTGGGGCCACGGCCCATTGGCTGTCCCTGCCAACAGGTGCTCCTCCCCTTCCCTGAGGGCACTTAGTTTGCGTTGGGGAAAGCTGCGAGTCCCTCCCCCCCCCCAACCCCCGCTGTCTGCAGAGCACAATCTGGTGTTCCACTTTGACCAGGTTTGTGTCTTTTTAATGGAGACAAAACGAGCCTGTGTCTTATATTACTCTTTATTTCCATGACTTCATTTCCGATCGGCCAGAAATGTGACTTGCTTGGACTTCCTGGGTTTGCTGCTTTCTGAACGGGCTCCGTCTAATGAGGTGGAAATGGAGGCATTCACTGGAGAACAAATTCAGCTGCGTGATGTGCCCAGACTAATCAACAATGGCACTTTGCATGTTTCTATCCTCCGAAAATTATAGCACAAGATGATAGTGAAATAAACATGGGTAATATTCCTATCGCATATCTCCCACATCTAATGTTACTACTGTCCATGGTGCCCTTATGGTCACAGGGGAGAGAAGATATGACATCTTCCTCCTTCTGGCATTCTCTTCTCCAGCTCCCTTAGTTTTTTGTTTGTTTTGTTGTTGTTGTTAAGTATTTGAAAATTCTTGTTACTACTGCTGAGGGTCATATTTTGAATTCTTTTTTCTGATATGAATACACTAAATACCCTTTTGTTTGGTTAACAACAGAAAATAGTTTTTAGCTAATCTCGATTATGTAAATATACTTTTCCTGTGGTATTTTCTCTTGGTAATATGTCTCTTCAATAAATAGATGACTTTTTCTGATGTATAACCAGTATTACATGTGACTCAAATTTAGGGTCCTAGTGGTAGTGAAGAATTTATCTCATCCAGACTTCTGAACCCTAGCTGCACATAGTATTAACTAAGGAGCTTGGAAGAAAATGCCACCACCCCAGCTAACCCCCAGAGAATCTGTTATAATTGTTCTGATTAGGAGACAAAGCATTATTCTATTTTAAAACTCCCCCAAGTGATACTAATAAGCATCCAGGGTTGAGAACCAGTGATTTATAACCAAAAGAATGTCCCTTACAGCAGGTGCGTGTTTGTAAACTGATAGACTAATACACATTTAGTTGGTCCATATGAAAATCAAGCGTTATGATTAAGTTAACACATGTAACTCCTAAGCCAAAACTTATATGAAACAAAAACTTTTAGACAAAAGGCCAAGGACAACATGATTTATTAACAATATGTTTTTTAAAAGATAGATTCTAAAAGGAGGGAAGGAGAAGACCACAGGACAGAAAAGGAAGGGAAAGCAGGGAGATGCTCAGGATACAGTGAAAGTATCTATGGCTTAATAAAAAGTATCGTTTTGGCCATGTCCTTACATCTTATATTTAAAACTGATACCGTTCACCTCTTCTGAATCTAAAGGTGAAAGCAAAACATTTGTACATGACAAGCGGATGGGAAAGAGTCACTACCCTTCAGGATGTGTCTTGAGTACCTGAGCTAGTTTTACACAAAGCTATCCAACTTACAGCACTTGGCTCCCCAAAGTTGGTAGTTCCATTAGAATAAGAGCATTAATCAGGGGCGCCTGGGTGGCTCAGTCGGTGAAGCGTCTGCCTTCCGCTCAGGTCATGATCCCCGGGTCCTGGGAACGAGCCCCGCATCGGGCTCCCTGCTCAGCGGGGAGCCTGCTTCTCCCTCTCCCTCTACTGCTCCCCCTGCTCGTGCGCTCTCTCTTTCTCTAAAATAAATAAATAAAATCGTTTTTTTAAAAGAGCATTAATCAAATAGATTCAACCCCTAGCATCCTCCTGTGCAGTTTTACTTGTCTAAATTGTAAAGACCATTTGGGATGTGACTTTTTTTTCAGATAATCTTTTTTTTTTTTTTTTGCATTCTTCTCTATTTATTCCCCAGTGAGAAGATAAGATTCTCAATGAACTCTATTTAATCTTGATTTCCTTGCCGTAAATCATCACAATACACAAATGTGTAAACCTGTGACTGAAAATACAATTATCTCCCTATCACGTCTTTGTCAATAAAGTCCCAAAAGATAAATTTTGCTTTGACAGTAATCTGAGTCATTTTCTGTCATTTTGTACAGGTGATATTAAATAAAAGTAGCAATCTTACTCTGAATAGACTGAAGACTAAGGAGAAAGATACAACTTCTAGAATCAGGAAATTTTCTGAGATGCTTTCTGAGACGTGTTCCAACTTACGAGACGTTACTGCTGTTCTAAAAGTACATGTTTTGCTTTAAAAATATATGTTTACATGTTCCTGTATACGTTTACATGGTCATGTAAACAAGGCACATTTTTTTCTCTTGTGTTTTATATTTCTCATCTTAAATCAGCCTTCCAGAAATATTTTTTAAATTTTTGTATTTGTTGCAGTGTCTCCATCCACATTCATTAATGTGAACACCATTCACTTAGAAATTATCTGTTTCTGTAGCCTATGTATCAAAGACTGTACATTACTCTGTACACTCAAAGTTTCCATATTATCAAAATGTCCCACTGAACTCTAGAAAAATCCTTGTCCATTAGAACTTTCTGGAAAGATGAGAATGTTTATGTCTCAAATGGCTATCGGGGACTTGACATGTGGCTAGTACAACTAAAAAAAACAAGTGTACTTTAAATTTTATTTAATTTTAATGAATTTAAATTTGAAATGCCGATGTGGCCAGTGGCTACCAAAGTGGATGATGAACTTCCAGAAAACAATTAAGAAAAGTTACACTTTATTAAGTTTTACTGTTAGCTTTTCCTTAGGCTACAGGGAATTTTTCACATTTTGACTTGCTAAGTTCTGTGAGAATTTAAGCTTCTGAATAGTACTTTCAATGGGTGTCTATAATACCTGAGAGTAAGCCATAATCAGTTGGATAACTAAACTAGCAAGACCTCAGCGGGAAATGATAGGCTGTAGCCTGAATGCTAAGTGTGGTATTCTTCTAACAGAGAGCACCTGGGTCTTGTACAGTAAAAGTTTTGCATAGAATTTCTTTCCAGATTCTGCAGAATACTTGGGTCTTTCTTCCTTTTAATGCATGTTCTTTTGTTTTCTGACAGGACCCTTTCCCTTCCCTTGTGAAGAGCCATATTCTTCTGCCTTAATTCCCTCTTTTTACCTTTACTTTTCCAAATAATTTTCCTCACCCATTCATTGTTGCTTCAGCAAAGTGGTGGGACTATTAATAGTAATGTAAAGATACCTGGCAGGGTACTTTTCATCTGAGATGCTTGAAGTTCTCTCACCAATGTGAGTATCCCCCATGATGCTTGATAATTGTTAGCGATTTCTCCATTCCTTCCCACCTCCTCCTAAGCCATTCTTGTGCTAGACTTGAGCAAAATGACCTCTTCAGACACTGCATAATGACACACTGACTTCGATTCGGCATGTTTCTGCTACAGAAGTCAGCCAGATTGAGCCCATGGAGGGACTTTGTGATTTGTTTCTACCTCTGTGACTTCAAAATCCCTCAGTCATTTGAGATCCCTGTTTCCCCTTCCTCATAACTGATCTCATTCCATCATCATTACCTTTTGTTTGCTCCATTGAATTTAGTCAGTTCCTTTCAATCAAAATAACAAATATCCCCATGTCTCCCTGGGGAAGTAGAGAGTTCTTTCAAGTATATGCAATTTAATGGCACATGAAACTTGTGGTCTTCGTATATAATATTCTTTTCTTTCCTACTGTTTGAGGCAGCTTTTTTGTTTTTTCCTTAATATTAAACATCTTTTCACCAAGGATATTTAAAAGTTGCTTATATATTATGATTTATTTAAAAATAATCAAGTGTATTGTCTTTTCTTCAATTGCTTTGATTGCTTAGGCAAATCAAATTCATTCTGGGGTATATGTATCATGAAGAGCACCGACTATCCATGTCTGTCAAGATAATGCAAGTCAACAGATTTTTGTCTGTCCCCGTCTTCCCAAGAGTTTTATTTCAGTGGGTAACCCTAGATAAAATTGAAAGATAAATGGACTCCTCATTCTTAATTCTTAAAAAACTTCCCCTGTCGATATCAAAGAAGAAAAAGGAATCACAGGCTTAAGAGTGACTTATATAATATTTTACCATTACGTGTCTCAACCAGTAGATTATGGGTGGCATTAATCTGGATTCACTGTAGCATTTCCAACTGTTTCCTTTTCCTCCTTCATGTTAATCCAAGGAGATAAAAAGGCCAAACTAATTAAAAATTAAATTGGATGAGAAGAACTTATTTCCTGGCTAAGAAATGTTCAGTTGCAACTCTGAGTAAATTTTTACAGATGAGAAGTAAATCCTTATGAATAGGTCTCCTAATGGAAACACTAGAATTCTCAAATAAAAGTACTCTGGTGGAAACGGTCATAAATGTGTGCAATGATAGTGTTGGAAATGTACTTTTTAATCCAGGGAGTTACCATTTAATTAGTTGTTTATAATGATTTGGGGAAATACTTTTGAAACATGAAACTCTCTCCTTTCTTCTTTCCTACATCCAAACGTAAGCAGGATGTTTGGCAATTTATCATAAAGAATGATCTCCAAAGTAGCGTTTTCTCCCAGAGCTAATGTAAACCATAATTTTCTTATGTTTGAATAGTCTTTGGTTCTTATATTTTTAGTGTCAAAAGACTCCAGCAAAACCATCTGAATAGGGAAATGTTTTCTGATCAGACTTTACAATCTTTAGCAGATACTCGTGAGGCATCAAAATATATAAATATACCTTTTTTTGAAAGGTATATCTCTTACCTCATGAGAATTCTGTGTCACTTCTCATCCTGCTCTGAAAAACAAAACGAAGACTTTTAAAAAACAACTTGATCTTTGAAAGAGAGCAAAGAAGATGAAAGAATAAAAAATACATTCTACATTCTCTAACAGGATTTCAAGCATTAGCATTTGATATTCAAGCAGGATTCTAACCCTCCCTGTCTTGATTCTTAAAAAAAAAAAAGTTTGTTAAATATAATACATTAGAATTTAATGTATAATGTACAAAAAAAAAAAAAAAAAATAGCCCTCCGGTGCGGACTGAAGGTAAACGGGGAAAGCCGCGTCTTGAAGAGGGAAGACAATGATTTTTGTCTTTGTGGCTGTGTAAGGAATTCTTGCACCTGAAAATCTGCAAGAAAAATATCCCATACCATGTGAAGCATGTCTTGGCATGAATTTTTAAAAATGCACAGATGCAGAGTGTGCAAATGCTGAGGGTTTCTGAGCAGTGGGATGCTGTTTTTTTGTACAGACTGAGACGCCCCGGGTGGAGGGAGGGACACTCTCAAGAGCAGCAAAAGCGGAGATGCGGAGGGAGGAGAGGCCAGTCCGGGGGGCAGGCTGCCGCGGCTGTCTCCCGTGAGCTGAGTTCAGGGGTGAGGTGAAACTCGCTCCTCCAGAAGGAAATGCCCAGCCTCCATTCAGGATGTGGAGTTGGGCCTCAGGAGCAAGACAGCATCGGCATAGACATTTGGCTTTGGGAATCATCCACACTTAAGCGATGAATCTCCAGATTGGGGGAGGGACTTAATTTAGGCTGAATGTCCAAGAAAGAATTGTTTCAAAATTTTTAAGAAAGGATTATTTTGGGAGAAAAATATTGAAAATATGACTTCTTCCTGCATGGTTGATAGGCAAACAGAAGGTTTTTTTCTATTTGATGTGGTTTCAGTCCCTTTTGGAAAACATTTCTAGGAAAAAAAGATGCAAAGGAGAAAATCAGCAAAATGAGTATAGTGGTGTGTAAAATGACTAAAATGATCCTCTTTGGATTTATTCTACAGTAAGGATATATTCCTAGACAAAATTATTATTAAACTGTACTGACTTGAAAGTCAGTTATTCCTTGGTGAGCAAAGATTGAATATGTCTTTCCTTTGACTTTATAACAATAGCTTACATTTGGAAATAGTTTCGTAATTCAGTAATTGGCTTCCCGTGTACTGCCCACATACTGTCTGTAGTATTTTCGTTACAAGAACAGTATAAGAAGCAGGGAGATGTTACTTTCCTCCATGAGGACCTTGGGTCAGTTTTGCAAACAGCACCGTTCAGATTCAAGGTAGGGAGAAATGAGAGACAAGCCTCCAAAGATATATAAGAACCAGATCATGCAAGTTCCCCAAAACACTGACAATGTTTAACTATTGACAAGAAGAATGTCATAGGAAAGAACACATCTACCCATGAAGAAAAGAAAGTTAGTCATAGTAAGGCTAAAATTCATATTCACCTTTTTTTTTTTCTTTCAGAGGAAAAATGAGCCTATTCTGGTAAGACGCTAGGTCACTATGATAAAGCTCGTCCAGCATTTAAATAAATAAGTAGTGGATTTGACGTGCATACACAACTCTTGAAACTGACAGTACATACTCTGTTGATGGTGTGCTTCTTTGAATATGAGACCATCAGAAAATTACAAGAAGCCTCTTTTCCCCAGCAAAACCACTATAGCAATTAATATTTATTTTGTCAACATCATAGCACTGTTCTGACTCAGATTTCTGCCGTGTCATTATCCAGAGTCAATATGAACAGTGGAGTAATTTATTGCATTTGAAATGATGTCCTATTGAGGGAAAATTCTATAGCAAATCTTGCCACCGAGTGATGGCCCAGATTGTTGCAAAGTCCTTGACGTGCCTTTTAAGGATGAGTCCAATACACAGGGCAACTTTCCTGTAGGTCTACAAGGCTAGCCTGATTTCTGTGACTTCTGAAGCTTTTGGCGCTGCTTTGTCTGTGTTTTTCCTCAGTGACTGGAATAGTGAAGGAGAGGAGCGGAGAGGATAAATGAGAAGTACCTTCAACCACACAGCTTTTCTTTGGCAACATTGAATGACTCACAGAACCCACAACGTGGGAATCAAATGGAGATATCACATCTTTCTCTCGCTTCCAGCTGCCTCCCGGAGGCACAACAGAGAATGTCCTTCAGTTTGCTCCTCCCTGACCGTCAGTCCTGCTCGCACATACAGCACTGGCCGTTCATCTAACGCTGTAGGGACAAGAAATAAAAGTCCAGCTTTAAAAGAAATAAGGAGACTGGAAAGGGAGGTAGCATGAAATATCTGAAGGCCTTTCTCTAGCTCTTTCTATCCATACAGATGTGTGCATTCATTCATTTATCCACTGATTTCCTTAAAAAATATTTAGTGAGTGCCCTCTTTAATACCCATCACCAGGCTAACCCATCCCCCCACCCCCCTCAAAAAAATAAATAAAATAAAAAGTTCATAGAATAAATCTTAAAAATATATAAAGGTAAAAAAAAAAGGTCGTGAGTGTCTAGCATGTTCCAAGCATTATGTTTGATGCCAGCCAAAAAATGAGAACAGATATGGTCCTAGACGTATGCCTCAGTCATATAGGCTCAGGATTTGGATGAGGGTATGCAGCCATCAAGTCCACGAAGACATAACAGCACGGGTCGTGACAAGAGCCACGCAGGAACCCAGCCGGGCTTTGACCAGGAATGATGGGGCTGAGGAGTGGGGCCGGGCTGAAGGCAGTCGAGTGGTCTGGGGGCTCTCTCTGAGGAAATGGAGTCTAAGCAGAGATCTGAAGAGGGAGGAGGATGAGAGGCAAAGCAGGGCAGGTGGCCTTCCAGCAGGGAAAACGCAAAAGATGCCTAAAGAGCTTAGCCTGCCGACTCGGGGAGGGACCCAGAACACAGCACAGAGCTACGCGGTGGTCAGATCACGGCGCGGTCTTGGAGGTGAGACCTCAGGAGTGATTTCCAGGGCAGTGAGAAGAGAGAGGGCAGTGAAGGCTTGGAAGCAGGGAGTGATGAGGTTTGGGTCAAGAGCCCTGCCCGCTGTGTGTGCAGATGGATGTCGCTGGGGCCAGAATGTAAGTGGTGGCCAAGGGGAGGGTGGCTTGCCTAAGGCTGGCAGTGGGAATGGTGGGAAGGGACAGCTTGGAGATAGTTCAGATGTGCCCCGCAGGTATGATTGATGACAGGTGAGAATAGCAGTCTCTTTGCTGGCAGAGCCAAGGTTGGAATATGGTTGAGAGATCATCTGTCCAACAAATTCAATTTATTTAGGAGACGACTCAGGGAGTTTATATAACGTGCTTACCTCTCACATCTAAAGAGTGACAGAGTCTCTAAACCAAGTCTTCTTACCGTGGTCTTTTTCCAACCACACTGCCCTGCAGAATGAATCTTCAGGTAAACAGAGAGATGCCAATACTGTGCCCACGGCTAACCCTTTGAATTATTTATGAGTTCTGTGTTAATTAATGTTGATCAATTAATTAAAATAAATGTAAATTAATTCAAAACATAGCATTCGTGTCTTGTTCAAATGTTATGAAAGAAAAGTAATTTACCACTAGCAAAGAAAACCACGACGCCCTTGATTCTGTACAGTAAGTGGAAGAAAGCTCCTCGTGCCAAACGCAGCTCACTGTCATTCCACGTTTCCATTCCGTTCCATCTTGCTGTCCGAGGCTGACAGCTCCCGCCGGGCGCTCACCTGGAGCAGGGCAGGGAGGAGGAAGATGGAAGGACCTTCCCAGCAAGGGTACGGCCAGCACAGTGAGAACAGTGGGCTGCACGCGGGAGTGTGCTGAGAAGGCAGAGGAGAAGAGGAACCAGCTCCTTTGCTTAGAGCCAGAAGGTCTTCGATCAAGATCATTCACTGGTCGCACAAGACCCTCTTTGGAGAAATGTTTATATTCTCCTCTGAGCTGGGAGTGTCCACCACGAAATGGACTCTTGAGGCCAACTTGAACTAATTTAAAAAGTCTGGTTGAGCGACTAAATGTTCCGTTTGTCCAAGGGCTTCAGAATTCAGAGGTTTTTCAAGAGTGGTGCTAATGGGAAGATGAGATTTCTCAGACCTCTGGAGGCAGCAGGCTCCCCCATGTGTGCCCATCAGGGAGCTTGGTTTGATTCGCTCCAGTGCTTCTGCCAGGGTCTCAGGGAGAGTCGCAGGTGGGGTGTCCTGCCCGGCAAGGAAGGGACCCGCTCTCGGCCATCCCGGCTAACCGATGCCCCTCAGCACTTCACTTTCAGGGATTTCACACTGCCTATTTCAGTAACACCTGTGACGTGGATGTCCCCATTTGGCAGGCAAAGAAGCAGAGTGTTAGAATCATTACATGACTTTTATAGGACCAGACATTCAGTAACAGTAAGGACATGCGTGCCAGCTTTGCACACAACAATAAACAGATGCCTACTGCATGCCAGGCAGTGTGAAGGACTCTTCTTACATTAGTCATGAAATC
This sequence comes from Zalophus californianus, assembly GCF_009762305.2. Classification (NCBI taxonomy): domain Eukaryota; kingdom Metazoa; phylum Chordata; class Mammalia; order Carnivora; family Otariidae; genus Zalophus; species Zalophus californianus. The sequence continues at coordinate 5,295,018 of NC_045597.1, forward strand.
CTCACAACAGCCAACCAGCTGAGTCTCATTAATAGCACACTGCCTGGGGAGAAACTGAGGCAGGCACAAGCTCAGTAGCATGCTCGTGGTTGCGGAGCTAGCAAGTGGCTCGGCTGGGAGCTGAAGAGAATCCATGTTCTTATCCAGTAGGCTTCACTACACTTATTCAAATGGCAGGTAATTATTTCTAACCAGTACCTAGCGTTCCAGGTTTCTCCATGATCTCATCCCAATGTGTAGGAGACGCTGTCACTGAGGGGTGACCAGCCAGGACACCAATGGCACTTTTCAGTTAGGATGGTCTTCACATCCCATGTGAGGTTACGATGACTATGTTTTGGCTGTGCTGACAGCGTATTTCAATCAACTGTAGAATAGCAGAGCTGGAAGAACATCGAGGCAGCAGGGGAAATGTTAAGTTTGATTTTGGTGCAAGCAGTTTAAGTTTAAATGGATTAAGCAGTGTGTTTAAAATGGAGAGTAAGTGCCAGGGACAGGAGTCTGAGGTGCAAACCCAGGTGCTCTGACCCCTGACCCTGCTTTGTCTAATACCACGCCCTCTCGCCTGCGCTATACAGAGGAAAAAAACAAAAGTGAAATCAGGAGTGTTTGGTAAAATACCATGATCCTATAGAGGAGGGATGGTATTGGAGTAACATTATAGTCTAATTAAACTCTGAGGAAATCGGGTTGGCCCCAGAAAGGTACTCTGAAAATTTATTTTGCTACCACTTCTGTTGATTCTTAAGCTTCAAGGTAAAAGGTATATCAGATCTCCTTTTTTGCCACAACAAATACACATTTTTGTAGTTTGTGTCTTCCCCGCAAGGATTCATAACGAAGCTGCCATTGTTTAGAAATAAATATTCGGTTTCTGTATATAAACAGATTTTCTCTCTTACTGAGAGGATTATAACCTATAGTTCCACTCTTAATCTGTCATAGATTATGTATTCCACTCTTAGTCATAGATTATGTATTCATCACTAATTGAATGGATTTAGATTGATGGTTTTACATCTGGTGAAATAAAGGGCCATCTATGAAGAATTTGTGTGTTGAGTACAAGTTGTGGTAGGTAAGCAAGTTGGGGGTGGGGGGGGAGTCCATGTGCTCAGGCCATGGCGCTGAGAGGAACAGGAATAGCCCAAAAAGGGGGGTGGGGGGCATGGTCTTCTGGCGGTTCACAGGCAGAGGAAGATTTGGGAAAGACAGAGTTTCTATTAACCATTCTGAGACATATTTCCTATGTTATGATGCCTTCCGACACTCCCTTTCCTTTTGCATTCAGTCTAAAAAAAAATAGGTGAAGCAAAGGATATCTTTAGACAAAGCATTTCTTCTTTGAATAAAGTCTAAACACTTTAAATTCTGAAATTGTGTCCTAACCAAAAAAAAAAAAAGTCTGATTTATAGTCTCCACAGAATTCTTAAAAATGTGCTCTGACACAGAAATGGACACAGAAATTTCCACTTGGGCTGAGGTGGTTTTTTCGTGTATTTTCTAGAGAACATGGGATTGTTAAGAGCCCGGGTGGTCTCAGGAAAGAGCCCTTATCTTTGTAGATTTCAGTCTCCTCCTGTGTAACACAGATGGTCATAGATGAGCACTTGCTAAATACATTCCCTGAAGGGCTGAAGTCCTTCAATCGAACCATTATTATTGTTATCTCTGCTTTATAGATGAGGGAAACTGAGAGAGAAATAAAGTAGTGTGTCCCAGGTCTTCTTCACAGTAAACGGTCCCCGTGACCTGGGAACCTGGGAGGGAGGTCGGGCGCTCGGAAGCACAATCCACCAGCTCCCCGGATGGTTGGGGGGGACAACTGAAACAGTGCATGGAAACACCCAGCCACGTGCCTGGTTTCCATATGGCTCATCCCCATATTTTAAAATAAGTATGACACTTGTCAGTAACCTGTTTGATGCCTATTTTCCTGTGATACTGTTAACGTCATAAAGGTAGAGCACCATCCCCCTGCTAGGGAGTGAAGTTGGAACCCAAGAAATAATTACTGTGTGAATGAATGGAAATCTCATTATCTTGAAGTAGTTGTTTTAATATATTATTTAATTTCCACCTACTGTAGGCACTATTTCTATTCAATATTTTCGTAGAGACCATTTGTAATGGTTTACCAGGGCTGCCATCACAAAGTACCACAGACATGGTGGCTGAAACGACAGAAGTTTATTTTCTCATAGTTCTGGGAACTAGAAGTCCAAGATCAAGGTGTTGGCAGGGTTAGAGAGGCCTCGAGGGGAGGCCTGTCCTCTTGACTTAGAGTTGGCCATCTTCAGCTTCTGTCTTCGCACGGTCTTCCCTCTGTGTGTGTCTGTGTCCTAATTTCCTTGTCTCATAAGGACACCAGTCATGATGGATTCCTACCCTATTGACCTCATTTTAACTTAATTACCACTTTACAGGCCTCTCTCCAAGTACAGTCACATTCTGAGGTACTGAGGTCATGGCTTCAGCATATGGATTTGGGGGGAGACACAATTCAGCCCGTAAAACCATTAACGCTTCATTTCAATTTAGAGTGACTCCTAAGTTACATTTCTAGCAACAAAAATTAACCAGATTTGCCTTAACAGCGCTCTCAAATTCAGAAACTTAGAACTCTCCTGACTCCTTTGGCCACCATGATGCCTGCCTCCCGGCTGTCTGCTCACAAACATTCTCCCCAGGGCGCTTTCCTCTGGCTTCATGAGGAATTTGTTCCTGACGTCCTCTGCTACTGTTCTTTCCCCTCATTCTTCCTGGGGAAACACGTATGTTTGTGTATGTCAACAGCTCCCGGATTTGTATCTTAAACCCCAGTCTCTCTCCTGAGCTCTAGAATAGTGTGTCCAACTGTTCATTAGCTCTGTTCATCCAACGTGTCTTACTAAACTAATGGGCTTCCTCTCCAAATCAGCTTTTAATGCTCTCTTACAATAAATGTCACTAACTTATCCAAACTAGAAACTTGTTATAGGTTGAATTGTATCTGCCCCCCCCCCACAAAATAGATGTTGAAGTCCTAAGTACTTGTGAATGTGGCCTTATGTGGAAATAGGGTCTTTGTAGATATAATCAAACTAAGACAAGGTCATTCGGGTGGGCCCTAAACCAATATGGCCAGGGGCCTTGAAAGAAGAGGAAGCTACCATGTGAGGACACAGATGTACCCAGAAAGCCATGTGATGACAGGCAGAGTGTGGAGGGTGCAGATGCCAGTGGCACCAGAAGCTGGGAGGGAGACGTGGAGTGTCTCCGCAGAGCCTTCCAGAGAGCATGACTCTGCTGACACCTCCATCTTGGGCTTCAGTCTCCAGAGGTATGAGAAAATGCATGTTGTTTGAAGCCCCCCAGTCTGTGGTCCTTTGTTACACTAGCCCCGGGGAACTGACACAATGCTCAATCTAAAATCATTTTTTCTCTTTCCTCTTGCCTTCTACACTCAATCAATCCCTTTGTCCTGTATTATTTATCCCGCAAATTCTCAAATGCATTTCCTCCTTCCGTTCCAACACCACTGTGCTAGCTCAGGTCTTCATGACTTCTCCTGAATATTGCATGTCCCTTGTTTCTCTTTCTATAATCTTGCCCCATTTAAATCTGTCCTCCGTACAGCTGTTATCATAATCTACTAAAACATCTCTGTGTAAAGCTCCCCCTTTCTTAAAATGCTGTATTATTCTGTGGCTTATCTTCCAGTACATGATAAAGTCCAAGTTTCTTGCAATGACTTACAAGGCCCTGTTTCTCTGTCTGATTGTTGGGTTTCATTGCCACTGCCTGCCCAGCAATTTACAAGAACAGCAAATTGCTGATATTCTGCCCACACAAAAGCACATCGTTCCATGACTCTCTATTGTTGCTCTTATACCATCTGTCTGGAAAGCCCTTTCCTTCTTGATTCCCTGAGCTGAAATCCACTCATTATCCCAGATTCAGCTCAGGATCAGTCCCCTGCATGAAGGCACCTTGAACTTGCCCACATCTGGCCATATGTGTTCCTACAGCTCTTTCTATTGCGATGTTGTCCCGGCCCCATCCCCCAGTGGACTGAGAGCTCCCTGGTGGCCCGAGCCATTCTCAACTAGCAGAGTGCCTGCAGAGCTGACGGTGCTCAATGCAACTATGCGTACCCGAACTGTCTCCTTACTGGCGCATACACAGCTATCCATTTTATTTTTTTTAAGATTTTATTTATTTATTTGACAGAGAGAGACACAGCGAGAGAGGGAACACAAGCAGGGGGAGTGGGAGAGGGAGAAACTGACTCCCCGCTGAGCAGGGAACCCGACATGGGGCTTGATCCCAGGACCCCGAGATCATGACCTGAGCTGAAGGCAGACGCTTAATGACTGAACCACCCAGGCGCCCCAAGCTGTCCATTTTAAAAAAAAGCCATGACACCCATGTCCTTCTCATCCCTCAAACAGCATTGACTGGGTGGACACTACTGAAAGTGCCCATCACCTGATTCTGGTTGTAAGATGAGGTTTTAGGAGCTAAATGACTCGTCTAAGGCCACGAGGTTGGTAAGTGGTAATTTCAAACCCTCGACATGTCACACAGCACCACCACGCTGGCTCTGTGTTTTATAATTTTGACACTTGCAATAAATTACATTTACTTAACAGACAGTATCCCTCTTGTACGAAGTTCAACTCCATCCTGGAAAAGAAATCTTATTTTACACCATTAGCCTAGACTTTAAAAATCTTCCCGATTAGAGATAATAAATTTGTTCGTCCTGTGTATGTGTCTCCTATGGGAGACTTTACTCCCACGTGTGTGTGTGTGTGTGTGTGTGTGTGTGTGTGTGTGTGTGTGTTGGTGGGTCCTGGATTTATATCTTAAAATCCAATTTCCCTCCAGAACTCTAGACCAGTGTGTCCAGCTGTCTTTTAGCTGTTTTTCTTCCAGTATGATACACGTATATGTGTATCATATATATATATATTTATTGTATATTGGTCATGTATATCAGTATTTATGAATCATATGCATATCTTCTGTGGATATACTTGAGACAACCACAGCAATGTTAAGACACTGAATATTTCTAAATATTTTTATACTTTTCTTCATACTTAAAACTTTAACATTCTACATCCTCATAGTCTAAATGTGTATTCTAGAACTATCAACAGTTTAACTTTCTCTATTACCTATCTCCACCTTTTATTATTAAATATTTCTAGTTCTGTAATTCCAAATTAAGTTGCTAGTTGAAATTACTTATAATGTACAACTTCTATATTTTCTGTGTGTTTATAATACTTTCTCATAAAATAATCAAGTACAGAAAAATAATAGAGTGAGGAATATTATATAACATGTCCCAGGAATGTAACTGGTCAGTTATATTGGTCGAATATAATTAAACCACTGGAGAGGAGATTTGCATTTATGTTCCACTAATTTGATATGTAACATTGAGAAACACACGCCTTCATGTCTGTGTTCCAGTTTTCAGAGTGAGACTATTCCTCCCCTAGGCTGGGAGTTTACGGTTCTGCTCTCTCTGGGCTGTACCAGGTAGAGGAACCATCCTTTCCTTCTTCCACATCCTGGCAAGAGCCTCGCACGTTATTGGACGAGACTGACCTCCAGTCAAATGCAGGTCCCCTGGAACATTTGAAATGCACTTCTCTGCAGAAAAAGTGGAGGCTTTCTGCTTTGCAAGCCTAAGGGACTGTGGTACTTCATTGGACCTTTATCCCCATCGCGTCCCCCTTCTCTGTGTCCTTCTGCAGACGGCACGCCTGACACCAGACAAAATGCCGTGCCCTGGTGCAAACTGCAGCACGAAACGGAGAACACCCAACAGTAGCAGGCCCTGGGGACTCCGGTCCTTGTCACCACCAGCCTTCCCGTTATCTCTGGCAGATGGGCTGGGGGCGGAGCTCCGGGGAGGAGGAGGAGGTAGCAGACGTGGGTACCGCAGTCGTGTGCTCCCGAGCACGGTGAGGAGAGAGTGAGTGATGGAATTCATGTATGAGTCATGTGCTTTTCTTTTGGAATATTTTCTCTTTGTAAAATGACATCATTCTGCATGATAATATTTACAAGTGCAGAAAACTCCTGCACATGCCTTCAAAATGTGGAAGACAGTAATAATAACTGATGCGTTTCAGAGAGGAGACCCACACTAAGTATTAAGTGAACCGAATAGAATAATATCAATCTCTATAGTTAATGTAATTCTGTCACGATTCTTCGAAAAACATTTGATTAAAAGTGTTCTTGGAAGTGATGTTTCTTTGGATTATAAAAACATTACTTAGCACTGGGTGCAATGACTTTTTTTAAAAGTGTGCTTTTAAAAACTCGGATTATTTTTATGTTACTGTTTAGGCAGCCAAAATTTTTAATAGGTGGAATTATTAGTAAATATATAACAACTAAACTACTTTCAGGGATCATTTGAATAATAGAAGGTGGTATACTTCATTAGTAAATATTACTTGTTTTATTGATTTGGTAATAAGGTTTCTAATAAGTTATAAAATGATTAATGGTATCGTGGTACATTAGTCTATTAAAGTAGTTAAAGTCAGAATTCTATGGAAAAAGAATGTGGAAAAGAAAAGGTGGCTGTTTGTGGAGAGTTTCGAGCTTCCATTTCGGAGGAAAGTTGCATGGAGATAATTTGATGTGAGGATCATCAGGATGAAGGAAGTCAAGGGGAAGAGGGGGTGGCAGAGGCTGTACTGGGGCTTGTTAGCATTCGAGAAAGCAGAGCATTAGGACTGTCATGTCATCAAGTCTGTCTGATGTCTAAGGAGGGGATTCTGGGTGTCAGTCAGTCAAACGAATTACCCAAAATAGAGATGTCAGAAACCAGTTCTTAGGAATAACCGTGTTGGAAGGCATTTCAAAAGTATCAAGTTTGGGGAGACTGGGTGACTCAGTCGTTAAGCGTCTGCCTTCGTCTCAGGTCATGGTCCCGGGGTCCTGGGATCGAGCCCCGCATCCGGCTCCCTGCTCCACGGGAAGCCTGCATCTCCCTCTCCCTCTCCCCCTGCTTGTAGTCTCTCCCTCTCTCTCAAATAAATAAATAAAATCTTAAAAAAAAATTATCAAGTAAAAGAGTAGCAAAGCTTTAGTATCTCTTTTTTACTGAGCTCATACCTGGATACAGCAGTGGGGCCTCAGGGGAAGTCACCTGAGGTGCTCTTGGCAAGGCCACATAGCCCTCGGTGAAGGAGAACAGCTGATCTTGGAGGAGCCTGTTCCGCTCCTTTTCCACATGACCCAGTACACTGCTGAGCGCAGGGTCGGCTGACAGAACCTCTCAGGCCTGCTGGGCTGGCTGTCCAGCCTGTCTTTGATGTTTATAAAAATGGCATCCTCATTAAAGCGGAGAACACAGACTCCTGCCCCCTCAAGGACACGTTTCCCCCTTGTGAGAGGGTAACCAGGTCACGGTTGGCACAGACTCCCCGCGCAGGTGGCGTTGGCTTGCGTCTGAAGACGCAGGCTCAGCCAGTCACCCGGTTTCCCTAGCAAGAGGGGGCTCACCGAGGCTCTGGGGAAAGTCCTGTCTGCCGTTTGATTTCGACCAGACGCAAATTTTCTTTGTTTAAAGATACAAGGAGCAGAGAGAGAGTGTGTTTGAAAGAGGATGTTGATTTATCACTCTTTAAAAGTGGAACATACAAAAATCGCCACTGAATTGTGCTGGTTCCATTTAAAATATAACATTGGCCATGATATCTAACTTCTCACTGGAGACTCAGAGTCTTGGAAACCATAGTTGGTACTACTGGAAAACTAAAGATTTTTCAGCAGTATTCTTCTTTATTTCTATTACTGTTCTATTTCTCATATAATTTTTACAGTAATGCAGTAATTCAAATAGCAATGTAACAAAAGGAATGTAGTGATTGGACACAATAATGGTACTTATCATCTAAGACTCTTATTCTTTGACATTTTATGACTATACTGTACATTTTCATAATCAGGGTATCTTTTTTCATTTAGTTTGGGAACGAATAACAACTTTAAAAAGTGATTTGTTAGCTGTCTTATGCATATTTTATGAATTATACTCCTTCCAATTATGATTATTTGACTCATTTTTGCATTTGAAATACGTTTACAGTCAATTTTCCATTGACTTTTAGAAAGGCATGCATTTTTAAATAGCAAATAATTTTTAGATAAAGACTTTCAAGAAAAAAGACGCAGAAGAAATTATTCTTTCCTTGGGTACATGGTGGGATGCAAAAGTCGTTTGTAGAATGAAGGCTAGGTTTCTATAATTACATTTCAATAATAAAATATTTTTAAAGGTAAGGGGATAAAATTATTGTTCACTTCATTATTTGATCATTTATATTGGGAACAAATAGCACTTTGTGTGTTATTTAAATCTCTCCCTCCCTCTCTCTCTCTCTCTGGCCTTGTGTGGTAAATGTAGTTGTTCAGGCACTGAATTCAATTTGGCTGGTATTGATTGTTGTTCTGCTCTTCCTGCCTAAGATCTGCTTATGTAACATGTAGCAGAGCCAGACAGAAATACGCCTTCGTAACTCTGTAAGCAAACCACTGACGGGTATTTTTGTCCTTTTTTATGCTCCCAAATTTTGGCTGTGATTGTATGTTGGGGATGTTTTCCACTCAGATATCTATTTCAATACCCAAAAAGGTCCTTTAACTCAAGCTCTCCTGAAGATCAAAATGGGTTGAGGATGCGCCGACCCACACTCTGGGCTGGGAAGGGTGTACCTGTGTGCCTTCTACGTGGTGGGTTGTTTTCAGATACAGCGAACTAGAGATGCTTCTTGTTTTAACTTGTGGTCCTTTCTCCCTAGAAGAAGTTGATTCTACTCATTGGAGACGACTCTGAATCCCTCCCACTGTGGTCTTTGGCTTGTGTCCTGCCTTGGTCACTGTGTCTCACCTCCCCCCACACCCCGGGGCCCATCCTGCCATGTCTCTTCCTGCTCAATGCAATCTTAGGCTATGACTGTCTTTAGATTTGCACTGCTCAAATTTCAGAATTAAAGTACATCACTTTTCAACTTAACTATTTTCGTTGTTTTATGTCAATTCTCAATGGCATAGAACCAAAAAGCTTCCCTTTGAACTTAAAAAAGTCTCCAAAAGAGAAGCAGTGTATTGAACAAGAAGAACGTGGATTCAGAAGCTAGTCTCTTTGAGCTCCAGGTCTTGCTCCAATACCATCCACCTGTGTATGTGATCTTAGACAAGTTACTTCATTTCTCTGTGTCTCAATTCTTTCCCCTATAAAGATGGAGCTATGACAGTACCTCTTGCTTGGAATTATTTGGAGGATGACATGAGTCTCCTCATATCAAGTATCTAGAATGATAATTTAAAAGGAGCAAGTGCTCAAAAAGTGTAGGCTCTTTCTATTATCTGTCTTATTAGCTTTTCCAGGAACTATGTACAAAATCTTTTTGCATGGGGTTTTAGCTCTCTGTCTCTCTGAGTGTTCTGCATCTAGCCCAAACAAGTGCCCTCATCATTTCAGCCTAGATCACTAGGGAAGTGAGGAACATTATTAAAATCATGAAATTTCCTACATTTTAAGTACACATCTAGCACTGTGAGCCTATCAAATTGTAGGTATTGTGAAGAAGAGCCCTTTTGTGTCTCTTCTCAAAGGATTATGGTTAGGACGATGCATTCAGTTGGTTTCAGGGTCTGTCATTTGTGCTAAGTGAAAGAGCATAGAAGCTTAGAGATGGAAGGTATCTGTGTGATCCCATCTTCGTTTCCGTGTTCTCCCATAGTTGAGATATTTTGTACTCGCTATAATGTCGAAGATGAGGTAGATATCAAGATGACTACGCTTTGGGATAGTCTTTCCTTTACCGGATAGTCTCCCTGATTAGCTCCATTGTTCCCCTTATTGGGAACTCTCTGTTTGTTCATCTTCTGATGTGGATGCCAGGCACTGTGATAGGAATAATAGGGCATGCCCTTCCCCACCAAATTACCTTGGCTTTATTTCTAAGGGCTTATGTAAATGGTGACTACGAAGGAGGAAATGACCATGATTTGTAGGACTGACATCCTTGTCTCTCCAGTCTTCCCAGACGTTATTTGTAAATGTTTAAATTTAGATCAAAGTGCTTGATCAAGCTTGCTCATTATAAGTGCCCCGACTTTCATAGCTGCCCCGACACATTTCTTTACACCCAGCCATTTTGAACTCTATTATTGGAAAATAAAAGGAAATAGATTAAAATTGTTTAAAAATGTTGGACTACTTTCCCATGAAATGAAACATCAGAACTTCTCTGCTGCAAAGGATGCTGTCTGCAGTCACCAGTTAAGCAGGAGATTTAAAAGATTTTTGAAGGGCAGCTAATATTTTTCAGTTCTCCTTCCTTTGACCTTGATGCCATATCGTATGGTTTGGGGTTGCTCTTCAAAGCACAAATCCGTTTAGTATTCAAAATTACAAAAATTAACAGCTCTCTCTTGAGGGCAAAGAAATTTTTGCACAGCTCAAAAACTGCTTTTTTGTATATCATAGTCAGAAAGCCTTTACGAAGAGCTGCCATTAAGACCAAATTGTAGTTGATTAATAGCAATGCTGAGAAGCAAAAAGGTGAAAAATATGGGGCGTGCGTTTTTGTGTGTGTGTGTGGAGCTCTTCCATGTGAAGGAAATTCTAGTCTGAAATTAAGGCAACTTCCAATACGCACAATTCTTCACAACATAGTGGGAAAACCACAGATTATATGAACCATTAAGAGAGCCACCATCTGGAAGACTTTACTCTCTAATGAATTTTTACCAACATAACATTTAAAATCATTAATATTGTAGAAGACATTTGAGATAACACAGACAAAAATGTGCAAATAAGTGAGGAGATGTGAAGCTTTTTGTGTAAAGATTTGTATGTCATTTGTATGTGGATGGTCTTGTCCCTTCTTTACCCTGTCCTGGGCACACATTTGTATAAAACCTGTATTTGCCAATTTTCCATTCCAAATACATGCTACTGAGCTTCCATTTGGTAATTTGCAAACCCGTGAATACACAGCCATCCCTGGTTTGTCGACATCCAAGTCACCCCAGGATCCTTGTTCTCTACTGCCCAGACCATTTGGCTGGCTGGCTTTCTCTTTTACCTTCTCTTATCTGGCTCTTTCTTGGGTTTTCTTTCATTTTTCCATATCTTGTCTTCTTTGTATTCCTCACAATACCTACTAGACAGGCAATAAATATTTATTATCTTGAAGTTTGTAATTTTCCTACTTAATTGTACTGTTCCTTACATATTGAAGGGGAAAAAAAAAACAAAAAACAAAGAGAAGACAGGTGGTATGGAAGTAAATACAATAAGGCTAATATATTCACACAGAAGAATCTTAAAGGCTTTTCCACCCCAACAGGCAACCAAGGATAAAGTTGCTGACTTATTCTGTGCTTCTAATCCACATGCATAGATATGAAAATGCTTTTGAAATTCAAGGGCATATAGAAATGAAGGAGAGAAGATTTTGTGCATATAGTTTTTCTTCATGTACAAAATCCAGAGTCTCTAGTTTATTAGATTGAACCATTAGATCAAGCCATTACTGCAGAGCAAAATACTTGAATATCAGGAATTTCTTACGGCTCAACCTCCTAAGATTAGCATATGCATGAAATAGTAATTTCAATTCAGAAGTGTTTCTGTCCATGAAGACAGATGTTGGCATCTCCGTGTCAAGTTAACTGCACGCAGTTAGCAGCGACTCACACACATTATGTCGCGATAATTCTAATGGTCTTTCTTCTCAAGGGCAAAAGCATAGGCGAAAAGTCTTCTCTATAATGTGGCAAATCTTCCATCACAGAATGGAACAGTGCTCCTTTGGATTTCCTTTTTCCTCGCATACACTTGAAGCTTAGTTTGGAATCTGAGGCAAGAAAAATCGTTTTGCTGAGACAGCAGTGAGAACATAAGTGAACCTGGAAAAGCCCTACCTGGTAAATGAGCTTTCTTGAGCTCTGGGAGACTTTAATTAATGTTAATGGAGAAACCTCCTTCAAAACCCAATTAAGCACTTAAATGTGTTCTTAATGATCTCTGCTCCCTGAGTCAGGGTGTAGAGAAGGGAATTGATTTAACACCAGGAATAAAAATATAAATGTTCATGGGTCCGCTGTGCTGCTTTTTCTGTGGAAGCTTTGCTTTCTCTTGGTAAACAGGCTTTCCTCCAGATTATTTCTCATGCACCCTGAATCTCCTGTCGACCCCTCATCCCACTCTCTTGAACTATGGCGTGCAAAGGTTAGCAGCTGAGCCAAAGGCATTCTTTGATGCATAATAACAGTTATATAAAGCACTTTTAGAATACAAACGGATTTTGAGTACCTAATTATGCTGCAGGTGTTGCTTGTCCCCCAGCATGAGAAGTGATCCTCACACTTTCTTTATCACAGGGCTGACATAATGAAAACTCCCTGTCCTCAGAGAGAGAATGCCTTTCTCCAGCAGCCCTTCGTCTCCGTCATCATAATTGGTATTGATGTTAGATTAGCATGTATTTCCCATGATGTATTTCCTCATTAAACTTTTTAAAGTGAAATTCAAAATGAATTTGCTCACCTACATTGACTATTACTTCCAAATAGTTGAGTACCTGTGTTTAAAAGATGGCTTATATTTTTATCTGACATATCTCTGACTCTCAAATAGTTTTATGCCAGAAGCTAAAGGCAAGACAATATTAGGAAATTCTATAAAACATTCACATGACTTAGCTTCTATGAAGCTGGTTGGCTTGAACCGTAGAAGATAATCAATTTTCAGAAGATAATCTTCATAATTAAAATGGAGGGTTTTTCAGGGAGACAAGAAGAAGCATCATCAACCAAGAGTTTCCAAAATCCTCCAACTTGTATATTACCCTTATATTACTCTCTGTGTTTATGTTGTTCCAAATAACAATACAAATGACTCAAAAGGGCCAGATTCTTTTTGACGTGTGTTTGAGATGAACTTGACGACAGAGCGCATTGGATGGGTCAGGTCATTGCTTTGTCTCTCCAACAGAGATATACATGTAACTTCTCGATATCTTTTCCCTGTGATGATGCAATGGTCTTTTCTTGCCTGCTTTCCCTTACCTCCCTACTCTCCCGACACTGCGTTCTTCCCTCCCTTCTACCCCTTTGAGATGCAGGATCTAAGATTATACAAGAGATGTTTAATGATTTGATTTCCCTGAATTAGACTGTCAATCTGGCAACAAGGAGACCACTTCAATAGAATTATAGGAGCTTCCTTTATAATTCCAAGCTGCCTCGTTACCTATATTATATGTGTTTCAAACAGGCTATGATAGATTGGAGCTGCCATTAGCCTTCTTTGAGATTCACCTTCATGGATATCACTGTTTATCTAAATTAATCCAGAATACAAATTAATCAAAATGGTCCCATTCCTCTTACCAATGTATCTGGCATATGCTTCTGACATGATAGATACTCACAAATATTGGTGGAAGGAGAAAGTCAGTAAAAAGATGCAACTCGTTATTCTACCAGTGTGTGTTACACAGAGAGAGCTCACAATTTGAAATATGGGTCTTTGCCAACACATACCATTGGCAAATTCTTATTAGATTTGATTTTTCTTACATATATACGATTATTTTATCCTTCCTAAAATCCTATGAGGTTGGTATTACTCATGGAAGCTCAAGTGAATAAGCTAAGTGCAAATAAATGCACTTCTTTAACATGTACCAAGTAAAAATGCCATAGCTCGTGTCTTCCCGTGGCTCTTTCTCGTGTGAAGGAATCTATTTCTCCATTATGTATCCTCTCCATTATATTGTCAATCTCCTCTTGTAAAACTGGCACATATGGGAGAGTGTGCGATTGTTTTAACCATACCTACTTTCTTGTTGATCAAGACATGAAAATCACCAGTACTATGCAATCTTGAATTATGTAATAGAGATATTTCAGAAAAGCAGTTTGCTAGAATTTCAACTTGGATATCCAAGAATTTTATTCTTGGATAATTACCAAGAATAGTTGATCAGAAGGTCTGAATTCATTCATAATCACTGTTTTGATGTTTAAAAGCCCTCTACAGATATGGTGTTTACCAAACACTTTCCTTAGGAGTTTTACACACCTTGTGTCTTGAACATCTTTAGGAGCTTGCAATAAGCAAGCCCATTCAATAAATCTTCATAGATGAGTGAGGCTTAGTGCTAGACGTGGAGAACTCTCTACATATGCCAGAAAAAATGTCCTAATGGCAAGTCCAGTAGACGAAAAACTGCCTTAACACTATCATTGTCAAAGGAGAAACTAAGGCAGCCACAAGGCAGGTATTACATGATTCACAAGCAGTGAGAACCACAGGATTTAGAAGCATCTGTAGTGGCCGTCTGAGGGGTAACTGAGGATGGCCATGCTTATTGCCTACAAAAAAATATTGGGGAGATTTGCACACACAAGTGAAGGTCTGCGTAAAAGTACACAATATCTGTTTTGCAAGATGGAAAATATGTGGAAAGGGATTAGGACTCTGACTGAAATAAGAAGAGAGCTGTTGCAGATGGATTGGTGCATATGGAAAATTCAAGGAATTTTCCACGCATCTCTGATGATGTGTTGAGGTGTTCAGTCTATACTTCTATTTTGAAAAAAAAAAAAAAAACTCCTGAAATGATAGAACACAAGTGTATCTACCTACAATATACATAGTGACAAATGAACCACATTCTGGTGAACGGAAATTATCTCGTCTCCACAGACACCATGTAACAGAGCAGCTGGGTGGCGGGGTCTGAAAATAGTCTGGGTTTTAAATTCTGGCTTAGCCTGGTTGCTTTGGTCAGGGATTTAAACTTTCTGGGCCTCATTTTTCATACCCACAAGAAAAGGAGGTAGATGTTGCTATTTACCTCAGAGGACTGCCGTGAGGATCAAACAAGCTACGACCTGGAATATTTCTCCCAACTGTTTCTGGCACAGAGGAAACGCTGCGCGTTCGTGTCCACCATCTTTGCTTGGCTCAACCTGTCAACTTCCTTCTGCTCTTTCAGACTGACAGTGGTTATGAAAAGTCATGAATCGCATGCTAACATTTTTTATTTTTTTAATTGTTTTAAGATTTATTTATTATTTGAGAGAGAGAGAGCACACACAGAGGGAGAGGGAGAAGCAGGCTCCCCACTGAGCAGGGAGTCCAACGTGGGGCTCAATCTCAGGACCCTGAGATTATGACCTGAGCTGAAGGCAGATGACCAACCGACTGAGCCACTCATGCGCCCTGGATGTTAACATTTTTTAGACTGTAGGTCTAAGAAATACAAGCATCAGGATCTCATATTTTGTTACTCACTCACCTTATGCCACAGCTAATGAGAATCCTTGCTGAGTGGCTTCTTACATGAGTACAATGTGAAAGAAACAGGCTACTGGCTAATTCTCACTATAAAAAAGCACTTCCCATCTAAATGTTTACACATTCCAATAAATATGTAATTAACATTATTTTGCTCTTGGAACAGAAAATGGAAAAGACATTTTCTAGCTCAATATGATTTTAAATCATGGAGAGTACTGTAAATTTTAATAAATAAAATCAAACTATAGATATAAATTTTAATGAATAAAATCAAACTATATATATATATATATATATATATAGTTTTTTATTTTTTAATGAGAAAATATATGTTTTAGTTGCCTGGCACAGTGCCTCCCACATACTGAACTCTTCATTATTTATTTATTTATTTTTTAGTTGAACTACAGTGGACACACAATGTTACATGAGTTTCAGGTGTACAACTTAGTGATTCGACAAGTCTATACCTTATGCTGCACTCACAAGTGCGTCTACCATCTGTCACCACCCAGGGCTGTTACAATACCATTGACTACATTCTTTAGGCTGCACTTTTTTATCCCCATGACTGAAATTAAACGAGACTTTTGCCAGGATTTTCTGATTTCTTCACTTGATAATATACATCTTCCCCAGAGTCTTCCCTCCAGTCTGTTCTCAGAGTGCCCACAGTGACGTCAGCAGTGACGTGGGTCTAAACCCCAGACACTCACTGCAGTAAATCGTTTTCCTTCTGGCTCACTGACCCTCAAGAGAACAACCTTTATGAAGGGTACTAAGCTCTGTAAAGACTCTTGGAGTCATAGTTCTACCCAGGAGAAAAATGTAAGGAGTGTTCATGGATATGGAAAGTAAGGTTTTGGGTGTTCTTGTTTGGTTGGTTGTTGTTTTAACCTGTAAGGAACAGCTCAGCTCTAGTTTCAGCATAAGGTTAACAGGCTAGTGGTGTCTTCCCCCTTGATGTGGTAATAAAATTTGGCCCAATGTAAAGAAAATGTGTGTCTATGTGTATGTGTGTGTGTAGTGAAAGTATGAGAAGATGATGGTACTTTGATTTTATTTTTTAGTATCATGATGTAATAAAGCCGAATGATAAGATAACTTTGTTACGGGGGTTTCAGAATAGGTATTTTAAAATGTATTTCGGGGGCGCCTGGGTGGCTCCGTTGGTGAAGTATCTGACTCTTGATCTCTGCTCAGGTCTCCATCTCAGGGTCATTGAGTTCAAGCCCCGTGTTGGGAAAAAAAAAAAAAAAGTATTCCATTTACACACTTGACTGTCCTCTCCCCACCCCCACCCTTGCTGTTGGTGGCATTTACATTTTAAATGTCCCCTTGAATCTTCCCATTTTCATATTGCAGTGTTTGTTTTATTTTGTCTCCATTTGTTCTTATTGTTTTCCACTGAGAATCACAAAGAATATCAATTTATTCATTACAGATTCTCTCACTTACGTAGTGATAAACTTTTAAGAAGAACTTATTTGGTTTTTATTTATGTATTTATGTATTTTATTTTTTCAGTTGTCTTTTCTTAGTTTTAGTGATGTCCCAGCTTTATATTTGGCAGCTCTTGTTTGGTTTTTAAACCAAACAATTAGGATTTGTGTATTAAAAATCACATCAGTTCTAAGCCACAAAACTATCACTGCTGTTGATTTTTAAAATGAAAATGATCTTTAAGGGGCACCTGGGTGGCTCAGCCAGTGAAGGGTCTGCCTTCGGCTCAGATCCCAGGGTCCTGGGATCGAGCCCCACATCGGGCTCCCTGCTCGGCGGGAAGCCTGCTTCTCCCCCTCCCACTCCCCCTGCTTGTGCCCTCTCTCTGTCAAATAAATAAATAAAATCTTAAAAAATAAATAAATAAATAAAATGATATTTAAGCCTTATTATTTGAAATTGAATAAAACCAACTTATTAAAAGATGAATAATTATTTTAGGGATTATGGCAGTCACCACAGCAAAGCACTATAAAGAAGCCAACTGTTAGTTTTAAGCTTTAAGGCCTGTCAGGGACACACACCTAACGAGCTGTCTACCAATCAGCCTTGCTTTGGGCTACAATATATAACTGATACTCAAATATGGAAGCATCATTTGTCTATGCAATGATTTCTATTTTATTGATTCATATGAACATGCATTCTCAGTACAGAAAATTCTTCAAATTCAATATCCAGATGTTCTGTTGTAAGTCTACATAACGATATGAAAAAGTACTTTCTTGATTTAATTTAGGTATATTCCAGTACAGTTACAGACTTTCTGTCGGCTTTACTCTGAGTGTGAGACTAGGTGCCACTCTCTTCATTCTGAACCATATGTAATAATATGTAATAATCAACTCTGCTCTGAGGCTGCCCCTTCTACTGTTACCAGCCATTTTATTACTATAATGAATTCTATTAATCAGAGTTTTCAGGAGTAGTGAATATTGTATTGCCTGAAACAAGGCATTATTCTATATTACGAACATATTTCTGAGATGATGCTGAGCCCTGGGTGAAAGGAGACATAGCAGTAAGAGTGGCCAGCCTGCCTACTGACTATTATACCACATCTGTATCTGCGGAAGTGGGGACAAAATGTCTTCTCGTCCTAGAGTCTTATGCTCTTAAGCACAGCATTTGCAGAGTGAGTGGAAAGGGTCTATTAGCCTATATTCATATTCCTAACTCTATGAATAGCATGGCTTATTTTTCTCCAAGACATACACAACATACTTGGACAACAGAAAATGCACTATATTTTACTAACCTACCGGATAAGACCATGAAAGTATGGGACATAAGAACACCCGATTAAAAATCGTCTTAGGAAATGTTTTAGGGAGGAATTAAAAAGT
Organism: Zalophus californianus; assembly: GCF_009762305.2. Lineage (NCBI taxonomy): Eukaryota > Metazoa > Chordata > Mammalia > Carnivora > Otariidae > Zalophus > Zalophus californianus. The sequence goes on from NC_045597.1 coordinate 5,313,214, forward strand.
CCTACCTTTAACCTTTTAACCTGTTTGCCTTAATTTGAATTATGAAGCCATTGTACCTGAGTGAATTTGTTTCTATGTTACCCGAGACATCTTAACTTTACCATTCGAAGGCATGTGTTTTCTGATTTCTTAGACAACTACAGGATCTAAAATGTTAACAGAATACATCTTGCTTAATCTCAGTGCTTATTGAGGATCTGCACGAACAGAAAAATTCAGGAAGCAAAATGTTTCCCTCTTCTGCTGTCCCCCCCAAATTGTTGAAACAGTTAAGAATGCAAAAAAAAAAAGGAGTTATTAACAATCTACTTTCATTAGACTCAACGAATTATTTAATTTTCACAGGATGCCTGCCAATAAATGTAGTATTAGTTACAGATTTAAGTCTTAGCAGCTGAGTCGGCTAAGTAATACCAATCAGAACAAAGAAATAGTAGCTTTTACCACTATCAGTGCTAATTAAGGTCAGCACCATGATGGCTTATTCAAAATTGTATTTATTTATTTATTATTATTTTTAAAGATTTTATTTATTCATTTGAGAGAGCCAGTGAGAGAGAGAGCACAAGCAGGTGGAGGGGCAGAGGGAGAAGCGGACTCCCCGCTGAGCAGGGAGCCCCCTGCGGGGCTCGATCCCGGGACTCCAGGATCATGACCTGAGCTGAAGGCACATACTTAACCAACTGAGCCACCCAGGGGCCCCCCAAAATTGTATTTATATGCCCAGCTTCTACTGCTCAGCCTCAAAAGAGTGCATCGGGAGAAATGGATGTCATTCAGTTTCTAGATTAGTAATAGTAATAATTAAGGTCGAGAAAATAAATTCTACTAAATAGAGCAGGAGGGATTCACTTCATTGGCCTATGCCATTTGGACTCACCTTCAACTGACATATGCATCAACTCATTCATCATTCAGGAAGTAATAACCAAGTCCTGCCCACGCGGGACCTCCCACTGATGGTTTATTCATTGATGAGCAAGGGCAGGCCTTTTATGATTTTATTTTTTTTCGAGTCAGTTAGATAAAATCCATTAAAATATGCTAGTGCAATTCAAGCAAATGCTCAGTTTAAATGTCTGGCCAACACAATTTCACAATTGACATGACTTTTTCCAGTACTTAAAAAGTTTATAATTGCTTTTTTAACTAATTCAGCCTTCTCATAAGGGGGTGTACACACCCAGGCCATTCACAAGATGATCCATTGGAATGTGACAGGAAAATAGTAAAATTCTACTCAGAGTTATCATCTAGCCCATTCTTTGCAATCACTTATGTTTTCTGTCTGTTTTATAATAGGCATATTATACAATGGTTCATGTGTATACTTTATAAATTAATATTTATGCAAGGGAAATATGCTAAAAATTTTTAAACACGTGAGTAATACAAATTTTCAGCAAGTACTGTTTAAGATATATACAATTTAATGTCACTTCTGTATAATGTAATAGTTGAATAAATGGTTATGGGGGAAATAACCAGGGTGGGGTGGGGGGTGGATTTAGGACCAGGACTAGAAACATAAGCTTCCTAATTGGTGGTAGCCATTAGTTCTAGTGAGAGGCATTTTTTTTTTTTCAGAAATAATTCTGGTTCCTTACTTGTGTCACCGATGCTAGAGCTTCAAGCTGTCAGTAAGACCGCAAACGTGATCCTTTGCAGTATTTAAAATCTTTCACTATCAAGTAAACTGCAGAGCAGTTGCTAAAATGTCTTACTGAAATATGCAGTAGATTACGAAGTGTAGAAAAAGTTTGAATCTCCAAAGCTTACCCCCAGAGGAGGGGCTTCTCCCAGCGCCGGAACAACTCACAGAAACTCCTAGGGGTCGGTGTTTCCTTACACCTGATGTGGGTGGTGTACAATAAAACGCATATGGGTGATGGGTGGGAGCAGGGGAAAATGACCCCAATTCTCAGCCTGGCTCTGTTCTTTTCTGCTGTGGGACTTTGGCCAAGTTGCTGAGATTCTCTGAGCCTGAGTCTTCATACTTGTAAAGTTGGAATAATCACACTCCTCCAACATAGCTGATGCATTGAAGACACAGAGCAGCATAACTGATCCTAGTAAATATTTAATTATCTGCTTCCACCCCCCATCTTCCTCCTGCCCTCTGTCCTGCTTCCTTCCTTCCTGTGTCACAGGCCCACCGGCCCCTACTCCCTCCCTCTCTTTGACGAACCATGTCACTCCCTCTCATGGACTGTCTCCTTCTCTGGTCCAAAAACCTCCTCCCCTTCGGTCATCAGTGACTTCTGCTTTCTCCAAATGCAAGAGCCCTGATCAGAACACGCCACCTAGCACGTCTTGCCTTGTCTCCTTTCATTTGACGATATTATTTTTGATGCCAGGAAAAATGTCCTATAATGACATTTTTAACCTGCCCTCCACCCCCTGCTCTCAAGAGTATTTATCTAATGTCAGGCCCATAGCCCGCTCTCAATAAATAATTTTGGATTAACAGATAGATGGAATGATACCTTTGAAGCCTCAGTTAGCTTCTTCTGTTTCAAGATAAAGGGCTATAAGTCTGTATCCTAATTGGAATTTTGAAGTGTTCACTCTGTGACTTTTTTTTTTTAAGATTTTTATTTATTTATTTGAGAGAAAGACAGAGATGGAGCATGAGCAGGGGAGAGGGACAGAAGAGAGAGGGAGAAGCAGACTCCCCACTGAGCAGGGAGCACGATGCCAGGCAGGGTTCGATTCCAGGACCCTGGAATCATGACCTGAGCCAAAGGCAGATGCTTCACCAACTGAGCCACCCAGACGCCCCTCACTCTGTGACTTTTTAAAGCTATAAATTCTAATAGGATCACTGGCACTTTTCTGACAGTCAGTACAGACCAGGTTTAAGTAAATAGCATGTTTCAAGGGCCGTGTGACACGCAATGTTGCTGTGGTCCCAAGGTGCTGGTTGCTCCTAATCTACAAGGACAGCTGTCTTCTCTCCCGCCCCCGCCCCTCATTGCTAACAGACACGTTGGGTTATAGCGGAAAACCATACTGATGACTCCATGTTCGCACTAGTTGTACGTAGACTTCAATGCCAAAATCAGAAGTGCTCACATCCGTGGGAAACATAAAAGTCTGCGAAGGTTCCGCTAGCCAAGGGACAGTGCGCCTTCTTGGAGCAAAGATAGATTATTATTGTTTTCATTGATAACTTGTGGGGGCGCCTGGATGGCTCAGTTGGTTAAGCGTCTGCCTTCGGCTCAGGTCATGATTCCAGGGTCCTGGGATCGAGCCCCACGTCGGGCTCCCTGCTCAGAGGGAAGCCTGCTTCTCCCTCTCTCACTGCCCCTGCTTGTGTTCTCTCTCTCTGTCATATAAATAAATAAAAATAAAATCTTTAAAAAATTGATAACTCTTGTGAATCAGCTATTGGTAAAGTAGGGCTGCTGTTGTGCATTGCTGGTACAGAAATATCCTGACAATACGGCCAAGAAGTAGGAAATTTGGATATATACCCAAAGCATTTTATAGTACAGTTTTTTAAGGTATTCAACTATGAAAAATTATCAGAATACACGCATTAGAAATATTGTTAGAAATAACTAGAAATTAGATAACTAATTTTACTTTATTATTTCAGATTTTCCATATTTTACTTTGGGTTCTATGACAAAGTCAGGCATTAACTTTCTTCAGACCTTTTTGTGTGTTTCTTTTAAGTGAGGACCTTACAGTAAGTCCCATTCTATTCAGTCTATGAAGAAATGAATACATCTGAACTTTCTAGTGAATGTGCTGATTACTTATTATAGTTCTACTGAATGCATCGGTATTTTCTAAATATATTCTAGATTCTGGATTATAACACTCATTCATGTATTAATCCGCAAGTGCTCCACGTATTCCTGTGTGAGTCCAACAGAATAAGGGAATTTTGACACAATAACACATTCATTCATTCTCCTTCTTTACTTGGTAAATAATCCCTTTATATGCCTAGGACTGGTTATAGATTTCTTGTCTACAGACTTGTGTCATTTCTCTTCCTTCCAAAGGCTGATTTCCCGCCTTTTCAACCCTTTCCAACATTCTAAGCTTGCTCAAGGCATGGAACCCAAAACTGAATTTATATTGAAGTGTCTGCTCACTGCTTTTTTAAAGCTATAAATTCTAATAGGGTCACTGGTACTTTGATGGCAGTTCATATAAGCCAGGTTTAAATACATGGTGTGTTTAGAGGGCCATGTGACAAGCAATACTGCCGCCTTCCCAGGTTTGACTGGCTGATGGTCTACAAAAGGAACTTCATCTACTCCTATTCCTACAGCTACGTCCACTCATGCCTGAGACTAAGAGGTAGTGTCCGTGAAAGGAATTCTTTCCTTTCCAATGTCCATACCAGAGCTCCTGAAGTCTTTGTCACCAACATGAAAATCTGGTGACTGTGGCTCCTTGGAAAAGATCTTTCTTACACTGTAAGAAATGGCTGTTCACTGTAAACTGAATTCACCTACTACTATCATCTTCATATTCATTTCTAAGTGTATGGTGGAACAGTTTGGGAAAGGTATGAATTAGTGTAATCTGTCTGCCAAACCTTTTTTAGCCAAAATCTCAGCCAAAGCAGCATATCCATTTTTTAAAAGATTTGATTTGTTTATTTGAGAGAGAGAGAGAGAGAGAGAGCAGGAGATAAAGCATAAGCAGAGAGGAGAGGGAGAAGCAGGCTCCCCAAATAAGCAGGGAGCCCAACTTGGGACTCGATCCCAGGACCCAGGGATCATGACCCAAGCCGAAGGCAGACACTTAACAGATGAAGCCACCCAGGCATCCCCAGCATGTCCATTTTTAAAAACAAGTACAGAATAAACTCTGCTCTTTGAAGCTCTGCAGACCTTCCCGAGCCCCGTGCATCACTCCACACCCTGCCTCCTCTCTGCATGGGAACCCTGTCTTCTTGCATCCCAACTCCCACTGTGCCACAGGACCTAAACCACGCTAGCTGTTTGGAAAGAGAGGTTCAATTCATGAAGTGGGCTTTAAAAATCTTATTTCTTAAGGTTTTATTTGGCCTCCAGTAGAAGAGTTATCTGATCACCTAGAAGAGGTCCATAGGATTCACTATCTCGGAAGCTTGTCAAGGTTCCGGTTCCAGGCCCTATTCTGCACAGGAGCTCAGAGCCAGAAGGACTGGCTCATGCTAACCAAATCACAAGATGGGGCTGTGCAGACTGGAGGCCCATGGGACAAATTTCCAATAAGCATTCTGAGGAAGGCACCCCCAGGGCGCTGGGACACAAAAGTGCACAAGCACTCCTGGCTGGGAAGGCGGAGGAGGAAGGAGCTTCCGGTTTAGTGCAAGCCCTTAGGGATAGTCCATTTCAGATCTTGAGAGGCCCATGTTGACCCACAGATGCAGCCACACAGGGTAGGAGGAACCAGCCTGTTCAGGGTGGAGAGTGGCATGGAGGAGGAGTCCATGCCTGAAGTCACAACGTGGAGGTCCACAGATGTGTCCATGCGGTGGTCTAGGAGGGAGAGTGATGGTGACATGGTGATGGTGGTGATAGGAATTGGGAGGTGTGAGCAGGTATGGAGATATGTAGGAGGTGGACTTGGAGCTTAAACAGTTGCGGGAGGGAGCAGAAGGAGGTGTCAGGTGTGACTCCCAGATTTCTTACTCTTGCCTCTCCACTGTGGACCTGCAGTGATGAAGAGGTTAGAGGGCTAAAACCGAGACATTCCAGAGACCATTCAAGAGAAACCAGATGCTTGAGAGAGAGAGAGAGAGAGAGAGAGCGAGAAGGGCACACAGAGAGAAAGATGCTTTGGAAACCAAGAGTTCAGCTTCTGTTTGTCAGATGACCACTGAATCATCACGGGAGTGGAAGATTTGCCCTGAGAGAACGCGTGGAGGAAAGTTTAAAACAGGAGCATTTTGGGGAGTGGCCGAGGAGACAACAGTGACAAGTGCAGATGGCGGGAGGCGTGGCGGCGAGTGGAGAGCTGGAGTCCCACCAGCATGGCACTGTCAGGAGCAGTCAGTGCTGCCAAGAGGTCAAGTAAGACGATAATCCATGTTAGCAGCTGGGTTTGCCATTAGAGCAGCCAGCTTGCTTAGAAAGAACAGCTTCTGTGGAGTGGTTGGGGGCTGACGCCAAATCAGGGAAAAGAAGGTGAGATAAGGAAGCGGGGGCAAAGCCAGGCAGCTGGGGATGAGGAGGATGGGGGAAGGAGAAACCGAGCTGGCTTTGTATCCCGTGGAAAGCTCTAGAGACACAGGGACAAATGCTCTGCTTGCTGTTTGTTTCCTCTTTGGATGGAGCTTCTCTGTTTACGAAAGCTCCATAGAGTTGCTTTGCTTTCTGTCATCAGTAGCATCTCATGTGTGTCCACAGACCTCCACAATAGCAGACTGGCCCAGCCACGGCCCTTCTTCTGACTGGCCCCCTGTCCTGTGCCGAATGAGCCCGGGGCTCTGGAATGGTGGTGAGCACGCTTTGGGTGGACTTCAAAATGTAGGGCAGTGCCAGGAAGCCAGGGGAGTTCTGAAGTTCAGGGGAATAGACCACGTGTTATAACAGGATCCCGAAGTGGGTCACCGACAGAAACTGGAAGACATTTGCATCTTATTTAGGAAACAGAGCCAAGACATAGCCCTGGAGGACAAGGTGTGCTGACATTGGAGGATCAAGAAGCTTGGTGCTCAGCGCACTGTCCATCCCTTAATATATTCCGCAGAAGCCTTAGCTCATCGTTAGGCAGGGGTTTGTTTTCTTGTTTCCCTCGCAGAATACATCAGTATTTCTGATTTCTGGGTGCAATGTGCTTTAACGAGATATGGACTCAAATAAAGAAGAAAGCAGACGTTGAGACACAGGACGTTTATTTTGACTTCTGCCTCCATTTACAATCGCAGCAGCACGTGGCGTGCATCAAAGTGCACGAGCCCGGGGGCAATTGCTAGAGCCGACTATCGCTTACATAACCAATCATTTCACCCTCACACACGCAAAACTCAGGCCAGGAATGCATTAGAGCTGACAGGAAAGGATCTAATAAAATGTATCAACACATGTTATAAATGTAGAAAGAAGCCATCCTTGCTAATACTTGGGGAAATAGGTAAGCAACCTCCTAATATGAAGATGATAACCATTTTCGATACCTGACATTTTTCCTAATGATAAAAAATTGTAACCAGCATGATATTTTTTTTTCAGCAGGCCAATGTATATTTACAATATAAATCTGCTATCTGGCTCTGAAACATAGATATAGATCTGGGAGAGGAAGGCGAGCATATTTAACAGGAATGAGAATCCCCGCTTCTATTGGAAACATCAATCTTACGTGTTTTTGAAAGGCTCGCCACAAGATTAGCCATATCCAAATGGAATGTCCAGAACCAGGAGAAGTAATGAGAACCTGACATGGTTTATGCTTCAGGTCATTTATAATAGCAATCCTGTTAACCATGATTATTCAGGGCCCCATGCGTAACTCCCAATGAACAAAATGGTGACTATTTTAGGCTCATCCTCCTATCCACGTAAAGCATTCCCTTCCAGAGCCCGATAGCTTAACATCACTTCCCATAATTGGGAAGCAAAGAACCCCCCACCACCTGGTCCACCTCTTGAGATTTTCCGCTCAACCACACTTGTGCCAGTATACCCAAAACTTTGCTGAATACTAAGAATTATCTTTAAAACACATCGTTCTTCATCGTGAGTCTGGAGATGAGTTCTGTAGACCAGGCTCCCTTGGATTGCCTCTCTGCTGTCTTGGCTGTCCTCGCTCACATCGTCAAATAGTCCTGTGTGTCCAGGGGATGTGCGTGCAGAGAGGACCTAGAAGCCAGACTGAGGGCCAGGTGGGCTGGCTCACGATAGCTCCCGGTGCGGAATTACAAGAGAAAGTTTCCAAGGTGCAGTCCTGAAATGAAGTCATTTGTGGGAAGAAAAAGAGGATGTTAGGAAGGCACAGTGCCTTCCAGATAATGTGGTGCTTTATTAAAACAAGGGCCTGGAAGTCTGGTTGCCATCAACTGTGATGTTTCAAGGCCCCAATTTCCACTTTAAAATGAGAGGCCCAGCAGGACCACTGCTAGAACCTCTCCTGCCTGACTCGGTGACTCCAGACATGCGCACATGTTCAGGTAGTGACCACCCCGCATCCTCCGGGGAGCTCCAGAGTTCCTAGTGGAAACAGTGGGTCCAGCTGTCAAGACCTGAGTGCCATCCGTTCGCTGCTACAGTCTTTCCTCGCTTGGTTTTTTATTTGTAAAAGATTTCCAAGACACATCTCCAAGCTTTCCTGGGGAAAGAATAACAAGTGAGAAAATGGTTTGGGAGAAAGAGAGAGTATTGTTACCCTGAAATCAAGTAAAAATGACATTCTCCTTTAGGCTGTGGTTTTTTTAAATTATTATTGTTATGTTAATCACCATACATTACATCATGAGTTTTTGATGCAGTGTTCCATGATTCATTGTTTGTGCATAACACCCGGTGCTCCACGCAGAATGTGCCCTCTTTAATACCCATCACCAGGCTAACCCATCCCCCCTCTAGAACCCTCAGTTTGTTTTCCAGAGTCCATCATCGTCTCTCATGGTTCGTCTCCCCCTCCGATTCCCCCCCCTTCAGTCTTCCCCTCCTGCTATCTTCTTTTTTTTTTTTTTAACATACAATGTATTATTTGTTTCAGAAGTACAGGTCTGTGATTCAACAGTCTTGCACAATTCACAGCACGCACCATAGCACATACCCTCCCCAGTGTCTATCACCCAGCCACCCAATCCCTCCCACCCCCCACCCCTCCAGCAACCCTCAGTTTGTTTCCTGAGATTGAGAATTCCTCATATCAGCGAGATCATACATGTCTTTCTCTGATTGACTTATTTCGCTCAGCATAACACCCTCCAGTTCCATCCACGTCGTTGCAAATGGCAAGATTTCATTCCTTTTGATGGCTGCATAATATTCCATTGTGTGTGTGTATACCACATCTTCTTTATCCATTCATCTGTCGATGGGCATCTTGGCTCTTTCCACAGTTTGGCTATTGTGGACATTGCTGCTATAAACATTGGGGTGCACATACCCCTTCAGGTCCCTACATTTGTATCTTTGGGGTAAATACCCAGTAGTGCAATTGCTGGATCGTATGGTAGCTCTATTTTCAACTGTTTGAGGAACCTCCATACTGTTTTCCAGAGTGGCTGCACCAGCTTGCATTCCCACCAACAGTGCAGGAGGGTTCCCCTTTCTCCGCATCCCCGCCAACATCTGTCGTTTCCTGACTTGTTAATTCTAGCCATTCTGACTGGTGTGAGGTGGTATCTCATGGAGGTTTTGATTTGGATTTCCCTGATGCCGAGCGATGTTGAGCACATTCCCATGTGTCTGTTGGCCATTTGGATGTCTTCTTTGGAAAAATGTCTGTTCATGTCTTCTGCCCATTTCTTGATTGGATCATTTGTTCTTTGGGTGTTGAGTTTGATAAGTTCTTTATAGATTTTGGATACTATCCCTTTATCTGATATGTCATTTGCAAATATCTTCTCCCATTCCATCAGTTGTCTTTTGGTTTTGTTGACTGTTTCTTTTGCTGTGCAAAAGCTTTTTTTTTTTTTAAGATTTTATTTATTTATTTGACAGAGACGGAGATAGCGAGAGCAGGAACACAAGCAGCGGGAATGGGAGAGGGAGAAGCAGGCTTCCCTCCGAGGAGGGAGCCCGATGTGGGACTTGATCCCAGGACCCTGGGATCATGACCTGAGCTGAAGGCAGACGCTTAATAACTGAGCCACCCAGGTACCCCTGTGCAAAAGCTTCTTATCTTGATGAAGTCCCAATAGTTCATTTTTGCCCTTGCTTCCCTTGCCTTTGGCAATGTTTCTAGGAAGAAGTTGCTGTGCTGAGGTCGAAGAGGTTGCTGCCTGTGTTCTCCTTTAGGATTTTGATGGACTCCTGTCGCACATTTAGGTCTTTCAACCATTTTGAGTCTATTTTTGTGTGTGGTGTAAGGAAATGGTCCAGTTTCATCCTTCTGCATGTGGCTGTCCAATTTTCCCAACACCATTTGTTGAAGAGACTGTCTTTTTGCCATTGGCCATTCTTTCCTGCTTTGTTGAAGATTAGTTGACCATAGAGTTGAGGGTCCATTTCTGGGCTCTCGATTCTGTTCCATTGATCTATGTGTCTGTTTTTGTGCCAGTACCATACTGTCTTGATGATGACAGCTTTGTAATAGAGCTGGAAGTCCGGAATTGTGATGCCGCCAGCTTTGCTTTTCTTTTTCAACATTCCTCTGGCTATTCGGGGTCTTTTCTGGTTCCATACAAATTTTAGGATTATTTGTTCCATTTCTTTGAAAAAAGTGGATGGTATTTTGATGGGGATTGCATTGAATGTGTAGATTGCTCTAGGTAGCATTGACATCTTAACAATATTTGTTCTTCCAATCCATGAGCATGGAACGTTTTTCCATTTCTTTGTGTCTTCCTCAATTTCTTTCATGAGTATTTTATAGTTTTCTGAGTACAGATTCTTTGCCTCTTTGGTTGGATTTATTCCTAGGTATCTTTTGGTTTTGGGTGCAGCTGTAAATGGGATCAACTCCTTAATTTGTCTCTCTTCTGGCTTGTTGTTGGTGTATAGGAATGCATTGATTTTTGTGCATTGATTTTATATCCTGCCACTTTACTGAATTCCTGTGTGAGTTCTAGCAGTTTTGGGGTGGAGTCTTTTGGGTTTTCCACATACAGTATCATATCATCTGCAAAGAGTGAGAGTTTGACTTCTTCTTTGCCGATTCGGATGCCTTTTCTTTTTGTTGTCTGATTGCTGTGGCTAGGACTTCTAATACTATGTTGAATAGCAGTGGTGATAGTGGACATCTCTGCCATGTTCCTGACCTTAGGGGGAAACTTTAGGCCGTGTTTATCACTTAGTCTGTTGCTTTGGTAGACTATGACTTGAGAATGTTCCCTGTGAGCTGTATGGGATCATTTGAGATGTCCTTCCTGAGCATGATTCCCTGGCAAATATTGCTCTCCAGACACAAAAGTGTCCCTTGCCCTCGAGGAGGGGTGTGGGTGGATGTGGTTCAGCCAGGAGTTTGTCTCCTTACCCCGTCCCCTCGCCTGAGCCCAGAATGAAACTCTAAACATAATTCTTAAGAAACTGTTCCTTTATGCTGACTCATTTACATACATTTTCCACATTGGGGGGATGGCGGTGGGCTTTGGAGTCCCTAAAATAACTTTTAATGGAACGCCTGTTGTTTTTTACCCAAATTATTGTTCGGCATCGTATAATCATTTAAACCATTTGGGACACCTAGAAAAGCAATTACCTAATTCTCTCTGGAGGAGAAGACGAGGCCATCCTAAGAAAAGACTCCTAACCTTCCTCACAATACAGAATTTTTGTGAAAAGAGATGACTATATTTACTTTTCATCATGGGCTTTAGTTTGAAAATCCTTTCGTACTTTCGCATCCCCAGCACTAAAATTTTAGAAGATGTTTAAGGCTCAGAGGAGGAATCTTCCATTACATTTCGAAAGTCTCAGAGTTCATGCATAAGAACTGATGATGCGTTGAAACCTGGCCAGAGAGGTGGTTATCACCCTGTGGAAGGTCCAGAGTCCTGAGCACTTTTGTCCGTAACTACTACCTGATATTTATAAAAACCACTTTCGTTACTTACTAGGCCTTTACGTAAAAATCTGCAAAGGAAATATAGTTGAAGTAGCATTTAAGGAACCAGGATAAAAATGGATCCATTCCAGTTGGGTGATGCCAAGGAGGCCGACTGCAAAGAGAATGTGTATATTTCCCAGCAGACTCCGGTATGCGATACCCCGTTGTCTCTGAGAGGGGACAGTGTCCTGCCCAAGATGATGTCCACCAGGGCCAGGATGGGACTTGCTGTTCAGAAACCACTTGAATTTGAAAAATGGTGTAAAAGCAAAGTAGGAGGCAGAACGGAGAGCACAGTCTGGCCCATAAAAGTACCTGCAACTTTCTGGAATTACGTAGCAGCATTCCCTAAGGGCAAAGAGAGAACTCTACTTTTTACAACCCACCCAGAAGTATGCAGAATGTGAGCATTCCTTATAATGGCACTTTACTGTTAGTACTGTATATATACTCAACCTCCCCTAATGCTGAGAAAAGGAAATTAGAACCAGGAATCACAAGACAGAAACTGCCATCCCTAGATTACGACTTGGTTTATGTCATAAATGTCCTTTATCAGATGATATCTTATGTCAGATTGCATAAGTACCAATGGCAGTTTGAAAAGCAATCTGCAACTGCCCCGAAGTATGGTTGGAAAACCATTCACTCTCCTTTCTTCTGAAACTCATCCTTCCAAACTCTTTCTGACAGCATGGCAGATCTGCCCCCACCCGCCACCTCTGTCTCTGTGGCCCACATTCACACACCCGTAGTTTCCACATTGAAATTTAAGAAATCAGGGGTTCCCTCAGCTGTTGCATTTTTTTTCTAACGTATGCTTTTATGTGAAGACCTGTTCAAAAGACCTGTGGGAGTACAAATTATTTGTATATTTTCCTATCAAGTTTTAAGGAATTATAAACCCTTATAAAAAATTACTGATGGGGGCAGCCTGGGTGGTTCAGTTGGTTGGGCATCCGACACTTGATCGCAGCTCAGGTCTTGATCTCAGGGTTGTGAGTTCAGGCCCCCCGTTGGGAGCGTGGAGCCCACTTAAAATAAATAAATAAATAAATAAATAAATAAATAAATAAATAAATAACTGATGACAGCAAGTAAATTACTCTTAGCTGTCTAAACTTATATCTGAATTTCACACGCATCCCATTTTATCCCCACGAAGGCATCTTTGATCAAAGAATAAAGTTTCATTTTGATCAAACTAATGCAAAGTTATGAATCAAAACTCAACACCAAACGGACATCGGCCAGGCACGTCAGTTTGGTGCTGATGTCAGATTGATTTCGCCAACTCCCTTGTGATTTTGTAAGTTTTTCTTAAAAGGCATTTTCAATTAAACATAGCATAATTTTGAAGATGCAGGATTTGGAATTTGATAGGAAGTGGGTTTGAATTCTGGATTTTTAATTTACTTCCATTACTAATTATTATTTGCACGCAAATCATGACTCATAGTTACCTTCCAGGTGTGTGCTAAGAACTACCTGGGGAAAAAGTACGAACCATGCTTAGAACAGGGTATGAAGTTGATAAATCCTAGGTACTGTTCTTGCTCTTACTGGCAAGTGTTCATGAGCTCTTAGCGACGTGTAACTGTAAAACATTCACGTTTCACAGTAAGACAGAGTTGACAGAATCTTCCCTGAATATTATTAACCCCAGAAACAGACAGACAGCAACCCTCCATGCCTAGGATCTGGGAACTACCCGAATCACAGTGATTTATACTGTAGATGGGTGCTTTTCTCTTTATTTGGATTTAGGTGCAGCTTGTTTCCTTATAATAGAAAAAGGTGTTTTTTCAATATGTATTTTCCTAAATAGCTATCAAAAACAAAGAGATAAATGAAGCCATAATCGTTTCACATTTTATCAAGTTAACTAAACACTTAACACATGTTCATGTGGATCGTGCAGTACTTCTCAAAGGTCCAGGTTGTGGTTTTGATGGGGTTTCCTTCCCGGACTCCGAAACACACCAGCGCATGTTAGGTCTGACCAAGGTTGGGTGTTTCTGGGCTTTGGGACGATGAGGTTTTTAAGGCACTGGATATGAGTCCTAAATGCAGTGCCCACTGCTGCTTGCTCGGGGCGCCTGGAGCTGAAGGTCTTGCTGGCCGGTGGTCTGCACCGCCTGCTCGTCCTGGTGGTAGAGGACTCAGCGCCATCTAGTGTCCACTGGAAGCATAGCTAGACGGACTTCTGCTCAGAACGGACTCCCCTCCCACACTGCAGTCAATGTCAATGACTACAGGGGACCAAAGAGTTGATTATGTTTTGTTTTTTTCTTTTTTAACTTTCTGTATCATTGGATTTTGAAACTTCAGGTTCTGACGAGCTCCGTTGTTTTTCAAAGGAGCTACATCGACTCAAAAGCCATGTTACCGTCTGCATTCTCTTAAAGGCTCACTCCAATAATGTTTTGCTCTATTGCAGACTTCTGTTGCTACGTTGTTATCACTTGCAGCTGTTATTGTGTAAAAGAGCTTTCTGGAAATGAGAGTTTCCTTATGATCCACTTGGCACCAAAGCATGCTTCTCCCAGTACAGCATGTCCTGTATTAGAGACAGAACTCTTGTCACCCCTCCCGATTTTTGATTCTTCTCTTTTTTCAGATTGTCTACAAAGCCTGGCTGTGTTCCCAGTACTTTGAAGTCGCTCAGTTTAACTGCAGAAAGACAATTCCTTGCAAGCAATACTGTTTGGAGGTTCAGACGAGGTGTCCGTTTATATTGCCCGACAATGATGAAGTCATCTACGGGGGACTCTCCAGCTTCATCTGTACAGGTATAGTGATGGCGGGTGTGGCCCACAGCCTCCCCCGCTGCTCCACTTTCCTGGGGGACGCTGGCTGGCTTTGTTGTTTCCTTCTGCGGATGGATGTAACCTTGAAGATATGCCTGGTAGTTTTCCATGCTTTCCTCATAGGTGCCCTGAAAGAACTTGGTCTGGAAAGATCACATTATCTACAGAGTGCCTGTGACCCACAAGCATTAGCTTTGCAAAAGGATAATTCTGAGGGGAAAATGTTAGCAATCATGAGGTATGCTTGAATCTGACTTAGAGTAGTTGGATTCTGTGTGCATCTTTGCATTACATAAGAACAGAGGACGTGACAAGGCCAGTAAAATTATGCTGCTTCTTCACATGGGGCTATTTTTCTGAGAAGTTTTGTGTTACTTTATCTTAAATAAGTGTCAAGAACATAAAGAACTGTCTACCTAAGTTACTCGTGTGTGTGTGTGTGTGTGTGTGTGTGTGTGTGTGTGTGATGCACAATAAGGGCTGGGTACAATTTTATATTATATTCCCCATTAACAATGTTTACTTCTTTCAGCAAATGTCTCAGACTGGGCCAAACACCAATATCAGCATTCAGTTTCTGGATATTTATAAGCATTACATAATTTAGACACAATAAAATGTAAAGAATAAAAGTAATTTTTTTTAATAAATGGTGAGTAGACAAGTGAGAAGAAGACACTTTGCCATGGTGATGCAGCTCTACAGTACATCAGTACAAAAAGTGCTGTGTGGTCCTTGTCACTAGATGGCTTCAGTTGTGGCAGGATTAGTGTTCAAGTTTTAAGGATAAAATGCTACCATACGTATCAAGAAACATGAAAGGCTCCTTCATGCATTAGACTTTATGAAACCCCCTAAAAGGGTGCCATATTGAGACGCTCCACATGAGAGTTTATCAAATTAGGTCTAGAGCGCGTATTCATATACCTATCCATTACCCATACTGTTCTAAGTGATAGCTATCAAGAGACAGTTGACCAAATTTGTCCCTTAAGAATCTGCCTTAAGAACTGGATGACTGTTTCCTGTGCTGCCCAGTTTTGTGGGAAGAACATCTAAGTGAAAGTTACGAGACGTGGACTTTTGTCCCATTTCTATTAAATACATTCTCTCTGAGCCATTAGGTAGCTCCTCATTAGTAAATTAGTAATAGCAAATACCCTTGCAGGCACATTTGCCATGAAGATTATGGATAAGAGAGAAGCACAAGATACATCATCAAAAGGCAATAGCCATTGTACATAAGAAAGTGATTGGTAGAACGTAAATGGATTTACCAATCATTTTTGTTACTCACTGAATGCTGAGGCCATTTTTCCAGCTCCTCTCTGGTGGGAAGACACGGCAAGAGTGAGAGAGAGAGAAGAGGGAAAGAGACAAAAAAGAAAGGGGAAAGAGGAAGGAAAGGAAGAAGGAGAGAAGGAAAGAAAGAAATTAGTATCATCTCCCTCGAATTTAAGCCAAAATTCATCAGACACAGGCTTTTAATTTACTTGACATTCACAAAAAACTTTCCATAAATGGTCATCCAGATAAGGTCTTCAGCTCTTGACTCTGCGGTCAAGCAGGTGTCCATGATTTTAGGACTTCAGAGAAACTTGTGGCATTTCATGTAAAGGTTGTGTGTTTGTTCATTCACATGCATATAGATTTTTTTCCTAGAGAAGGTCAGAAGCTTTCACCAGGTTCTCAAAGTAGACAACAACCTCAAAACCTCAAATGAAGGACTAGATCATTGTCTTGATCTTCTCCTGTACCTGGTCTTTAATCTGTGTGTGTGGATCTGATATAGGTTTGAATATTTGTCCCTCTTGTACACTTTCAACGTCATCAGAAAGCTAAAGATGGGATATAATCTCTTTCCACACAACATGGGCAAAAAGTCCACCATGTATATATCTATATATCTATAGATATATAATTTTTCGGGGTAGAGTTGACACCCAGTGTTACATTAGTTTCAAGTGTACAACACAGTGATTCAACAAGTTTATACATTATGTTGTGCTCACCCGGCAAGAGTAACTACCATCCATCACCATGCAACACCATGATATTGCAATATCACTGACTATATTCTTATGCCTTATTCCTGTGACTTATTCATTTCGTAAATGGGAGTCTGTACCCCCCACTGTCCTTCGCCCATTTTGTTCATCCTCTGCACCCTTCCCTTCTGGCAACTATCGGTTTATTCTCTGTATTTATGGGTCTGTTTCTGCTTTTGTTTGTTTGGTTGGTTCGTTGGTTGGTTGGCTGGTTGGTTTTTTTAGATTTCACATGTAAGTGAAATCATATGGTATTTGTCTTCCTCCTTATAGTCTAAATTGTCTTTGAGTTTTGAAAATTCAGCCTTTTCATAGCCATGGCTACATCATTACAAGAAAGAGACAGGAAAAGGGAGGTGTCATTGGGTTCAGAGAAAATGCCATGGAGCCTAGAAGATTTTTGAGAGCATCACTCAGTACCCAGAACCTAACTCTTCATTCACCACTCTCCATTGAGCTCTTGTTCCTTTCACTACTCAGCTTCTCAAAAATGTGCAGAATAAATTCTGAAGGCATTTTACTTTGAAGTTCTACAAATTTTTTTTTTGGCAGAAAAGATACTAATCTTCAGATTGAGCTTCTTTTCTACGGTGTGACCCAGGCCTTCTTGAAGAATTCTTATCTCTCTTGGTAACTAGCAGCCACCATTTCTCCCTTAGATGTCCCTTGAATTGTGCTGCTGGACCTGAACAAGAGAGATGTTTCTACTGAGGCCAGTCACCTGCTGGCTTGTCATTACTGAAGATGGTTCCAAACACAACCCCCAGAAGAGCATCCTTCTGGGAAGAAGTTAGCCCAAAGCACAGCTCCCAGGGACCACTGGTCAAACCTAGGGACCCAAGGGGCTTGTCACACTTCTAGAGAAACTAGGAAGACTTTTATAAGTATAGCATTTATTCTCGAACATTGTCACACAATTTTTGGCTCCTCATCTCTTAACAGATGGACATGAAGGTCTAAATAAGTCACCTTTTAGATGGAGTGCATATGAATCATGTCAGGTGCCTTTATGCATTTTGAATGAAATGTCTTCAGTACTCAGGCAGGATTGGACTAAATATAGTAGAGAAATAGGAATTTTTTTTTCTAGTTTCCCAACTGGCTGCAGATAACCTAAGGCCCCCTGGGATGGCAGGCTCACAGCAACTCTGTATGTTCTCAAGTGGTTGTAGACCTGTAGGACTTTTTCCTTATTGAAATAGAACTAAACACAGTTCTTTGAAAAGAAATTAACCAATAGGTTGGTCTTAATCTTGCCTTCAGTAATTCGTCTTTTTTGTTTTAATTTGATAATTTTTCCATTCTGTATAGTGAAAAGTATATAATCATTTATCATCAAGAGTTGAATGAATAGATGGAGTGCCCTTCAAATTCCACATATTTTAATATGGAGGTTTCCCTACTATTGGAAATACATCCAATTCACAAATTCCAGAAGGATAGAGACCCCCTCTAGAATCAGCCTCAAAAAAGAATTCAGTAAGCACATTCCTACAGATGGCTTGTTGCCAGATGCTGTCTGAGGGAGGATCAATTTTGTTCAAGGTTCTTCTCCATGGTAACAAACCAGTGGTGTGGTGATGACTTTTGTGTAGAGTCCTCTGCATCCAGTCTTTTAGGGATGTGGGATTATAGGACATTCAGTTCTTCCTCTCATAGATACTTTTATTACCTATATACCGACACTCAGGATTCCTGTCATCTGCCCCAAAAGGGCATCTCAGCCCTTGGGTTCAGCTTTGGTGACAGTTATTAGATTCAATGTTTAGTGCATCATTGTTTATGATGTTTACACTACTGACCCATCTCCTAAATTTGAATGTTTTAAATTTTTTTTTGTTTTGATCACCTGCTACTTCATGTGTCTATGATCCTTAGTAAGCCTGTCACTTACGAAAAAAGCCAAAATATCCAAGAATGCATATCTACTGTTATTCAGTGTCTTTGACTGAGGATTTTGCAGAAGGTCATGGCCAAATGTTCTAACCACAAACGTAGACAACAGGAAGAATGCCTCTGTGTATGTTTAATTTTGATTCTGTTTTAGGAGACAACGGAAAGACACTTTGCCTGAGATTGCTTTTGGGTTTTTTTTTTCTTTTAAAGAATAGAACGGACACATTACTGAAGGCATATTTGGAAAATTAACTGGGGAAAAATTCTGACGTGCTGTCAGGGTGAAAGCTGTCTTTTAGTGTTAGGCTAAAACTTTCCAAGGTGGGTTCTGTTCTTGAGCTCAGTTCACATAATGCACTGCTATTTTAGAAACTCCGTTTCTTCATCTTCAAAGTGCAGCGGTGGAGTCGTTCGTAGATTCTAGATGTCAACCCATCACTGTGGTAATTATGCGGGTTTCCCCCTGCACCCTCCCTCGCCTTGTTCTAGAATACCCGGGAGAAATCCCTGATTGCTTACCTGTAACAGTGAACCAACATGAGGAAAACAGAAGTAACAGAGGATCACAGGCTGTGTGTGCTATGGTAACAAACATTATGAAAATTACCATTTGATTGATAGATAAAAGAGAGTCGACAGGATTTGCTGCTCTGTTTTTCATAAATTATAGGTAGAAAGAAAGTAAAGTTGGTCTGCTGGGGGTTACTGACAAAGGAGATAAAACATATTTTGAGAAATCTCTGTAAATTCTGCATTTCATTTTTGGGGGCTGTGACAAGAATAAGGTTATGTTTCTGTCCCTGGGGGGAACGCAGTGGTGCTGTTGTTGCTGGTGATGGTGACAGGGCTGATTAGACGTGGTGGAGGACGCGCGCCCCCTGGTGGCGCCTCTGCGCTACTGCAGCCGGCCGTGGTCGCCTGCAGGCATGAGGAGCAGAGGGACCTCCGGAGAGAAAGGGGAGGAAATCCTTTGATGTGCATAGCGTTCACATTAGAGAGGAATTTTCTAATGTCTTATGTCTCATAATTCACATGAGAGCATTCACAACTGGGAAAGATTATTTCCAAAATCCACTTCTGACATGACTGGGAGCTGATAAAGATTTTTTTTTTTTTTAGTAACATAAAAGATCTCCTCATTAAAAGAAGTATGTTAGTGGAAAAACCAGCTGCCCAGGGGTTTTAGTTTGTGCACCTGCACTGTCTTAAATTCCTGTATTTTCCTCAGTGTGTGAATACGTTTCACTGTTTCCTAGAACGTGGAGGAGGGGCAGTTCCGAGAACAGAATAACCAACTGACACTTTTGTCACAGCGCCATTTATGGTCACAAACCTTCTAATCAATACATAAAAAAATAAGGCCAAAAGAGAAATCTGAGGGGAGATGGCGTGACTAGGATAAAATAAGGAAATACGAAATTGGGTTATTAAAAAACCTTAAGTAGAATGTAGCAACTTTGTGTATTGGGGACGTCTTCTTCCATTAAAACATGGTACTTTTTGAGGTTTATTCAACTTCACATATTCAGGTCTGAGTTCAGGTCTTCATCCTCAAGACGGTCTTTCCCGATGCCGTTCCGACATATTCCCAGCAGCTCAGGCTAGCCTCGAACAGAGGGTTAATGTGGGGAACAGGCACTGAATAGCGGTTAGGATGTCCGGATCCTACCCGTAACTGTGAATTTTGGAAAGTCATGCCCTCTAGAAGGTTTCCATGTCCTCATCTTTCCAAGTGGCTAACAGAATCTGGAGTTTAATGGGGACCGTCTCTGGTCCATCATGGTCCTTGTGGAAAGTGCCGTGGCTCCAGAGCAAAAGGAAGACCACGCTCATTCCCACCAGGGCAGAAAGACACCTGGCTCCTGAATGATCCCAGGAGGAACTGTGGATAAAATCATCTAGTTCCCACCTTGCCGATAACAGGGATCATACCCTTAACAAGCCTGCTCACCGAGACCAACTCTGGGGGAATTCTAACAGAGCTCAAGGTGTCCCCCTGTGTTCCATCTGTATGCCTCATCCGGTCAAAGAGAAGAACTGGAAGGGGTTAGACCAGGGAACGTCGAGGAACCAGGCGTGGAACCAACCCCAAGAAGCATGCAGCCTGGGTTACGGTGAGCTCGGAGTTTGCTGCTCCGGAGAGCCAACAAGGGCCGCACCTGTGGCCGTTTCCTGGCCTGCCATTGGGTAGGTGAGCCCTGAGGGTGGACTGAGCAGAAAGCTAGCCTCTCTGATGCCACCTCCTAGGGAGGCTGCAAGTGACATCCACCCATAGTCGCCCGTTAACCTACAGCACAAGGGACCCTTCCTGTCTCTGACAGCTATGTCTAGTCCTCTCTGAACCACCCAGGATGGAGAGCCACCCCTTGCTCAAGCCAGAACTGCTGACTGCAACCCTAACAGAGGGGCGGTGCTGGGCACCGGGACGGCAAGTTGGTTAGTGTAGACTTAGGTGGAAGTTGAATCAAACTGTCAGAGATTCTCCCTAGAGCAAGAAAGGGGATGACATACACGTCCTCGGGCAGGTTTCCCAGACCCGCATGGGACTGATAAGACGCAGAAGTACTTAGAGCTGGCGTGGCGGTGGGTACGGAGGTAAGGCAAGGGGGGAATGCAAAGTCTGAAACTTCAGTTAGGAAGGGTTGGGCAAAGAAAGATCTTCCAGAACAAGCAAAATCTTATTTAATGAAGGTGTGTCCCTGCTTTGTCTGGATTCGACATCTCTGTGAATCATCTGTATCCTCCTTGGAGCTGTTCTGGATACTGAGCTGCTTTAGACATTGCAAGTACCTTACAGGATGATAGAAGTCAGTCAATTTCAGAACCAGCCCGAATTACAGAAGTCATGCAGTCTGATGTTCGCCTTCACAGAGGATTATACAGAGCCCCCCCCAACACCCTCCTCCCCAAAAAGAACACTGTTATTCCAGAAAGAAGACTAGATCCACATTCCCTGGCTGTTAGTTCAGTGTTTGTATTACTAGGGCGACAGGAAATGACCCGTCAGTCCATCCTGAGATTAGCCTGCAAGCTGTTGCTTTCTTCCCACACAACAACTGGAGAGAGCGGGTCCAGAGGTGAAAGAGAAGACCGACCCCAGCTCACAGCCTGTGTAACACGTCTTCAGCCGTTGAACACACACGCCCTCCTTCACGACCTCACGTATCACATTAAAAATGAGCATTACAAATGTTCTCTGCCCAGCCCATTTTTTTTCTGGTTGAAGGAAAGAGAACTGCCAAGCTCTCTTCTCTGGAAAATGTGCTGAGATGGCTAACTTTTTCAGATCAGTTAACAAGGTTTTTAGGTTGCGTACACACAGACATGCACACGTGTTAGTGTGAAGGGTCATGACAAAGACCCAAAGTCTCTAAAATGTTCGTGTAAATATTGTCCATCTAAATGACCTTCTTCTACTTTGTATTTGGTCATAAATGTGTGTTTGTGTCCTGTAAAGAAATAATACATTAGATAAACTTTAAAAAGGAAAATGAATGAAATTTTCTCAATTTTGAACTCCTCTGTTTTTTTTTTTTCTTTTTTTTTGATGGTTTGGCTTGAAATTACCAGATGAGATGGTGATTGTTAATTGATAATAATATGATTATCAGGTAATCATAATGTCTACTCTTTAAGAAAAGAATATTAGAACATGTCTTCAATGTGCAGTTTCTTCAAATTAGTTTAATTTAGAAACAGTTTTTATACTTATGATGCAGTCACTGTTCAAAATAATTTTTAAATTTTCTTTGAAAATAATTTTCATCGGGGTGCCTAAGTGGCTCCAACTGTAAGCATCTGCCCTTGGCTCAGGTCATGATACCGGGGTCCTGGGATCGAGCCCCAAATCAAGCTCCCTGCTCAGTGGGGAGTCTGTTTGTCCCTCTGCCCCACCTTCCCACTCATGCTCTCTCTCAGATAAATAAAGTCTTTAAACAAAAAGGAAAGAATTTTCAGTCTTCAACATTCTTTTTATGCTTTAGGAGATTTATCTGAATGTGTAAGTGTGTACACATGCACACATACACAGACATGTAGCCATATATATATATATATATAATTAATTTATGCATACAAGTCATATATACAATTTAAATATGCATATAAAGAGCTAAATTTCACAAGTAATGCAGGTAATTATAAAAGGAAATATGTTTAAAAATCGACAGTCGGTTTTTAAGCACGGCTTTAAAATTAGCTTTAAAGCCAATTCCAAAAACAGGAGTGAGTCCAATTTAGGAAAGACAGAACGGATGGAATTTAATGTTTAACCTCCCCAAAGGAAAGCTTGAACACACAAAGCCCAGTTGAGAATAAAACTTCTAGGATGCTATTTAAGACAATGGTTTTATTGCCTTAATTACCCTATTGGTTGCACTACCTTCCAGTCCCAAATGCACCACACTGTCTCTTCATTAACCGGTTGTTGCTGCCCAAAGTCAAGCACAGAGTCTGGAAACCCTGGCCTCACCATGACACTCATGCCCTCTAGTGAGTGTGGGGTTCCGGGTACCCTTCATTAGCATTCCCTCCTTACCGAACATTTCATTATCAGAGGGGAAAAATGCTTTGTTGGGTTGACTTGGGACATTTGCCATGATTCAGTCTTTCTTTGTGTATGTGGACTCGGAAAGCCCCAGAAAGTCCAGGTCCCTCCTCCACCTTTGGGGACAAACATTGCAAAGGAAATTAAAATAATTTCAACCACAAGAAATAATTGTCCTGAGATAGTATCTACTTCTTCCTGCATCACGAATTCTTGCAGAGATCATTTAAAAATGTAGAGTCCCATTTTGAATGTGCAGAGCCAATGTGGAGTCTGATCTCTTCCAAGGTCTAATGTTACATGCACATAAATAGATAAAGTCCACATCTTTGCCAAACACACGGTGTGGTATAGGCCAGTTTTCAGGAACTGGATACAAAGCCACACTAGTTTTTCACCAGCTGTCTTTTCTCTTGCAATGTCCTTCTCTGTCTGCCGGGATGGTGGGTAGACATGTGCACTGCATCCATGGGTAGGAGCAAAATCTTATGATCCCACTGATGATCACCGAGACGAAAGCAGCTAGAACACACACTGTATTTGCTTATTTTTGAATTGGTAATACGTGCACATGCACAATGTTTAAAAGATACTAAGGAGTGGAAATGAAGCCAAGTCCTTCCCCACTCCACCCGGCAACACAGTTGTCAGCTAGAAATGTATCATTATCCAACCAGTTCCAAATCGATGGCATTTAGGTAATTTCTAATCTGTTATTAAATCCAGTTTGGCAAGGGCTGTTTTTGGTGCTGTATCATTTCCTACACTTGTGATGTTATCTGTGGGGTAAATGCTGCACCAAGAGGTGGAGGTGGGCTTGCTGGGTCAGTGTTTGGAAGAAACATGTGGCCCATTCAGGGCAAGGATCATCCCTTTCTCAAAGTCCTGATGCCCTTAGATGGTCCCTAAGCTCCTGCACCAGGTTAGATCCATCCCCTGTGGCCCACTTGCCCTGCCAGGCCTGCCCGCCCCCATACCTTCACCTGGCTAACCCTTTGCATCTGTCATTCTCCTAGGAGGCCCCTGACACCCTGAGTTTGGACTGTGCCCCTGTCTTGTAACCCCGCTGTGCTGGAGGGCACTTCCTCATGCAGGACCGGCCCATCCTCCCCGCCTCACAGTGAACTGGATGGGGCCAGAACTTAACGTTGCTTCTGACCGTGTCTCCAGGGCCCACAAAAGTGCCTGACACAGTGATCAGTAGGCAACTACCTAATGGATGAATTAATGGGTAACAGCCCAAGGGGGTCTGTGGTGGTCCCCGTTGTAAGCAAGGAGAGTCCCTCCGAGGTGGGGAAGTGCCTCAGGGAGGCAGGGTGGTGTGAGGAATGTCCTGAGAGCGTGCAGGTGTCTTCTGCCTGTATCCCTCTGCCCGTGACATCACGGGGACGCACACAAAAAGGGAACTGACAGTTGGTGCGCTTTAACAAAATGTTCCCCCTGTGGAGACAAGAGAAAGTCAGCATTTCACTTTAAAGCAATCTGTTCCTTCATGTTCCATCCCCGCCATATGCATTATGAAGACTCGTGCTGAATGGAGTTCAGACCATCATCCCGCACCTTGCTTACTCAGCACAGCCTGGAGCACTGAGACTTTACAAAAGCCTAGTAAATGCTGTGATATCTCACCTTATGGGATTTACATTTTAAATGCCACCCCCCCATCAAACTGAGTGTCATAATTCTGTCCCCGGCCCCCTAAATTCATAGGTTAATGTCCTAATCACCTAGTGCCTCAGAATGTGACCTTATTTGAAAGTAGGGTCCTTATGGAAGTAATCACGTTAAAATAAGGTCATTAGCCTGGGCCCTCATCCAATATTGATTAATGTATGCATTAGTTTGCTAGGACTGCCAAGACAAAATGCCACTGACAGGGTGATTAAAACAACAGAAATTAACTTCTTTACAGTCCTGGAGGCTGGAGTCCAAAATCAAAGGACTGGCAGGTTTGGTTTCTCCCAAGGTCTCCTGTTTGTCCGTTTTCTTGTGGTGTCTTCACATTGTCTTCCCTTCGTATGTGCTCCTGGTGTCTCCCTCTGTGTCCAAATGTCCTCTTTCTCTAAGGATATCGGTCAGATCAGATTAGGAGCCCCCCCCCCAAGACCTCATTTTAAAATAATCACCCCTTTAAAGAACCTATCTCCAAATATGACCCCATTTTGTGGTACTGGAAATTAGGGCTTAACATATAATTTTAGGGGACAGAGCTGTCCCATAAGAGCAGGCTCATAAAATAGGGAAATTTGGACACATAGAGAGAAGACGCTGTGAAGAGGCACAGGGAGAAGACAGTCATCTGCAAACCAACCAGCCAACACCCTGACCTTGGACCCCTGGCACCCAGAACCAGGAGACCAGACATCCCTGTTGTTCAAGGCCCCCTCTGTGGCACTGTGTCATGGCAGTTCCAAGCAATGACTAGCAATTTTGGAGTAAAACAGATACATTCAATATTGTTTGTTCAAGAATAGAATAATGTCTAAGTCTTATATGAAGACAAATTTTGCGTACTTCAAAAGTTCTGGAGGATTAGAGGAGAGGAAGCAATAAAAAGGAATTATAAAGGCAATGAGAGAGCTCAGCAGAGAGGATTTAGAGGGTAATACTTATGTAGGGAGAGTAATAATGAAGAAGAGAGAGTATTAACCATTACAGATCATTTTTAATTGTAAGATAAAATTATTTTAGTAAATTTCATGAATCTCCTTTTGAGGGAGTTTAGAAGCACAATCAGTTTGCAAGGCTGTCGAGTGTTCTGTGTCCACATTTTCATGGTCCAACAATTAGAAGATTTTAAAGTCTGAATCTGAAATCTGTGGTTCTCAGGAAACTGCTGTTAGAGCATTTTGGTTTTGGAAAAGTCTAGCCACTCTCTGTACTTTCTGTTCAGTATTGCTGTGAACCTAAAACTCCTCTAAAAATATTAAGTCTATTGTAAATGGGGGGGGGGAACTCTAGCCAAATAAACTTTCCATCTCTAGATAAGTTGTCTTCCATTTGGAAATGTCATTGTTCTAATCACTTCTAACCTACTTTTGTAGCGGATGGAAATATAACATATAACAGTTGTACTAAATTTGTGGACAGCTTTTGAATTCTAAATCTTAATCCTTTCAAAAAGAATGGTTTACATCTATGTTCATTGATGATATTCTTTCCAAAAAGAGATAACTTTTGAAAGCTTGGAGAAACTGCCATCAGGGAAAAGCATTGAATGTATTGAAAAATCATGAGCTCCATCAAGTAGCACAAACAGAAACAAACGTGAGCATGTAACTAGGGGACTCCTTTTGTGAAATTGTGAAGTCTCTGGCTAAAAGGACCCTGGCTGTCACCCAGCTCCATGGTGGGTCTCACGCTGGCTCCGAGGACAGTTCCCTGGACTGAGGGAGAACTGAAGTGTCACTAGGAACCAGTCCAGTGATCACTCAGAAATGTCTGCAGGGTGAAGAAGCAGGCAGGGCCTTGCCTGACTCATATTTGTCCAACACAATAGCTCAATGGTTAAATCTGGCAGATAAGAACACTGAAGAGTAGGGAAATTAGGACGCCTTCCCAAGTTTCCATGGAAGCCAGTGGGAGAAACCACAAGAAAAGCCACAGAAGCCACGGCCTCTGACTTCCTGCCCAGCACAGCACCTGCTCTTGCTCACTGGTCCTTTTCACCAGGCCTTTACTTTGTACTACCATAGCTGACCTTCTCTTCACTGTGACTTTCTTACCACACACTTGACTCCAGAAGGTCATGAGCTCTTCTGGCTTTTATTGTAAAATGCCTGCTATGCTAGAGAGAAATGTCCAAGCTTAAATGTGGTAAAAGTATTTAAAATCATATTCTTGGGGCGCCTGGGTGGCTCAGTTGGTTAGGTATCTGACTCTTGGTTTTGGCTCAGGTCATGATATCAGCATCCTGAGATCACACTGGGCATGAAGCCTGCTTAAGATTCTCTCTCCCTCTCCCTCTGTGCCTCCCCCAACCCATCTCTCAAATAAATAAATAAATCTTTTAAAAAATTATATTCTTTCTCCTCCGTATTTTACCTCTTGAAAAGCATGTTCTATGTCCTTTCCTCCTAAGTATTTTTTTTTTTTGCATTTTCACACATTCAACAAAAATTTCTAAGGATCCATTGCATGAATTTTCTATTGCTGCCCTAACAAACTGTCACTAACATAGTGTTTAGAGGCTTAAAACAACACAAATATGTTATCTTACAGTTGTGGACACAGATCTCACCAGGCTAAAATCAAGATGTCTGAAGGCTGTGTTCCTTCTAGAGGCTTGAGAAGATCTGGATTCCTGATCATTCTGATTGTTGGCAGAATTCATTCCCTTGCTGTTGTCGGACCAAGGTCCCCTTTTCGTGCTGGCTGTGTGCTAGGAGAGCTCCCAGCTTCTAGAAGCCACCCACATCCCTTGGTTTGTGGTTCCCCATCTCCATGTCCAGAGTCAGCAACAGTGGAGAAGGTTCACCCATCACATCTCTCTTACCCATGATTTAGACTCTTTCTTTCCATTTTAAGAGCGCATGTGATTAGATTAGTCTCACTTGGATAATCTCCCTATTGGAAGGTCGGCTAATGAGCAACCTTAATTCCATCTGCATCCCTAATTCCTTTTTACCATCTAACCGGATAGTCACAGGTTCTGGGATTCAGATGTGGACATCTCTGGGGCTGGGGGGGCATCATTTCGCGTACGTCTATTATCAAGCATTGTGCCAGATGCTGGTGGTAGATTAATCGATGTGGTTCCTAACCTAAGAAACACATGTTCATTTGTAGAAGTGAACAAATTCCGGAGAAGCTGGACTGGCGTTATTACATGTGAAATACGAACTGAGCACAGAGGAGGAAGGGCACAATTCACTGTATCTCCATAACTTTTCTTGGAAGTAAATATGGAGAGAGTATTATCATCACAAATGCATGGACATGAGAAGGGGCTACAGGAAAACTAGAGTCCCCCGGGTTTAAACAGGTTATTTCCCAAGCAAAGATAAAATCCATGAGGAAGATTTAATTCACTGCTTTTCAACTCTTTCGATACCAATATTAGCACTTTTTTACATTGGTTCTTTTTATTTCTCCTTCTATTGCCTCCTAGCATCTACTTTTAATTTAATACATAATCTTTTCTTTTTTCCTTCCTTTCTTTCTGTCGTCAGCCATGCACATTCTCCTTTTCCTGCATCTGTTTCTTGCATGAAACAGAATTTTTAAGAATGCTGTCTTACCCACATGGGATAGGCTGGCTGACGAATCAAACAGCACAGATGTCAAGTGGAGGGGACCCAGGGAGTGCACCTTCTCCACACAGCAGTTTATATTGTCTTGCCTCTGAGAGACATTTACTTCACAACGCATTACTACTAGTCTTCCTATCTTCCCAGCTTAGTAGGTCTTCTACCAAACCCATATTCTCAGTCTCTCAAATAAGAGTTATAACTGAGTGTTAAATCCTGTTATTTTTCAAAAAGAAGAAGAAGGGGAAAGGGAAGGGGAAGAAGAAGAAAGCAAAGGGAAAGAGGAGGAAGAAGAAGAGGAAGAAGAAGGAGAAGAAGAAGAAGAAGAAGGAGAAGAAGAAGAAGAAGAAGAAGAGTTGTTATTATTATTTCCCGGTGTTTCATCTCTATCACCTTAAACTCATTCTTTGGCGAATTGGCAACCATTGTCAGGCTCCTTTGCATTCTGTTAAAACTTGGGTTTTTTTTTTTTTCAGTGATGGACGTAAGCCAATAACCCCAGAGGGCGACAATCAGAAAGCAAAACAGAAATAATTCAAGATGTCATTGGATGAAATGAATCATGATTATGCCGCTCTACCTGGCATTGTAACTAAGGAAATAAACAATTAATGGGCTGCAGCCTGAGACATTCCCTTTGGCAACTGACATGCCAGAATCTCACTCAGTGGAAAATATGTGTGAATATAAGATATAACTTTATTTTTCATGGAAGTGTGCCTTCTAACCATGAGTGATATCGTCTTCAAATGGACCTACACTCCGTCCACCAAATCCCACCTGCCTGCCACCGATGTGATTGCTTCCAATGTTTCTGTAATTCCTTTTTGAAAATTGTTATCTTATATGACTGTATTTTCCTTTGAATGCCCTACTTTACATGTTGAAACTACAGGAAGTCAGTTCAATTCAAATCAGACAAATAAAGGTGGACAGTAGTTCCAGTTAATATTCTTTTTGTTAAATTTAATATTGACTCTAAAGTACTGAGACCGATTTTCTCCTCTGGTCCACAAGCTGGCCTCATATATTTGCTTTTTTTTTTTTAGAGTCAGAGCATTACCAATTTAAGTTTTGGCATTTGTTTTGAGTAAAGACATTTTGACTGAAGTCACAACTGTTTTTCTTCACATGTAATGTTTCAAAAACTGGTACATGAAATTAGGAAAATAATTTTCCCCTCGCTCATTGAAAAGAAAGCCTATTTTTGAAGTCAGAGTCTACTTATGAAGTGTTTCCCTGCCTTGAAGCCATTAATGTTTGTCTGCACATGCATGAGTGTAAGCAGACGTTGAGATAGTTCTGTATGTGCTCTGTGATTACAGAGAAAGTCTGGTTTTCTTTTTAGAAAGAAAAGCAGGAAATGTTGTTCGTATTCTAAAAACATTGACCGATCAAAGCATTAGCAAAACTGTCTCTTCAATTACAACTCCTGGTTTGAGACACCACAGCCACAGAATTATTTATATAGTTTCCTGTTTGCAAAGATATTTCCTTTGCAGACTCATAGTTACCAAGGATTTCCAAATTAAAAAAGGACTGTGGGATATACACTAAACAAAGACACTGATTTATAATCAGTGAGCCCACCGTGCCATGTCACAGAGAAAAAATAACAAAAATAAATAGAAACAGAGCGTAATAGGTCATGTTCTTAACAAGGACCATACAGTTTTCTGCATGGGGCTTCTTGGGCAATGCTGCTGAACTAGCTAGTGCTGAGCACGAAGTCACAGAAACATCTATGAGAAAGAGCCAACGTTTTCACATCCTCCTGGGATGTGAAGTCGTATGACACACTTACACAAATTTCTCGGAATTTCTGAAATGCACTTCGTGAAGTTCCTCCAACACTCTTCCCATCTGTGAGAGCAGTCGGACCCCAGAAGCATCTCGCAGCGGGGTTGGTTCATAACAAAGAAAGAGAAGGAGTTGAGATTTTTTATTCCTTTCTCTGCTGACTCTTGTAAGCTCTGCTTGAGCCCCTGGTACTTGGTAGCTTATTAGAATAAAGAAGCCGAGATGCCCTTCAACAGACGAATGGATCAAGAAGATGTGGTCCATAGATACAATGGAATATCACTCAGCCATCAGAAAGGATGGATACCCAACTTTTACATCCACATGGATGGGACTGGAGGAGGTGATGCTGAGTGAAATAAGTCAAGCAGAGAAAGTCAATTATATGGTTTCACTTATTTGTGGAACATAAGGAACAGCACGGAGGACATTAGGAGAAGGAAGGGAAAAATGAAGGGGGGGAATCGGAGGGAGAGACGAACCACGAGAGACTGCGGGCTCTGAGAAACAAACGGTTCTAGAGGGGAGGGGGGGATGGGTTAGCCCGGTGATGGGTATTAAGGAGGGCACGTTCTGCACGGAGCACCGGGTGTTATATGAAAACAATGGATCGTGGATCACCACATCAAAAATTAATGATGTATTATATGGTGACTAACATAACATAATAAAATTTAAAAAAATAAAAAATAAAGAAGAGGAACTTGAGTCTTCCTGTCCCAACAGTACCCACGGCCCTGAGCCCTGCCTTGTTTTGATGCTTTGTGGAGACCCCATAGCGTGCTGACTTCTCCAGGAATCTGTATGGCTCTCCTCCACCGCATCCACTAAAGTTTCCTTCAAGGCTGCCAGCAAAGGATTCATTAGGGAAGGGGTGGAAAGTTAAAATGATACATTTGGTGAGAATGTATCTTCTTTGTCCATTACTTTTTTCTTTCTTGTCTATTTTCTTAGAATAAATTTTAAATTAGAATGTCACCATAACCATTTTCAGGAAAATAACAATGTGAAATGTGATATTTAACAGCGTGTGTTAGATTTCTGTTTAGATTTTATTCCCTCCGGCTGCAGACAGTCTTTGTTTTTCTAGCACAGTCCTGGAAAACTTTAGGACCCATTATGAAGACATTTCAAATGCCCAATTTATTTCTTGACTCAGCTGATGGCTTTAATGAATGAGTGAATTCTCTGTAGAACATCTCTGCCATTTTAATGTGGGCTTTTGATTTTCATTTCATTTAGCATCATTTTCAGTTTTTAGAGCAATTTATATTCTAGCTAATGCACAGTTAGCTTTCAACTCTGAATGGCCTTTATATAACCAGGTATTTGTGCTTTTTCATCTAATATACTCATCTTACCGAAACATTCTCTTACAACTCAAGGTGCATTATCCCTTGATTCCTTCCCCTTGTCAAACAAATACGTATTGTTCTTTGGGGGATAAACAGCCTGTTAGGTGTTTAGAGCTCCAGGATGGTGAAGGAGTGATCCTTATTCTCAAGAATGTCAACTAGATGAAAAGTAATACAATGCTATTAATATTAGATGCAAGGCCATGCTAACATTTGCTCATCATACTGATCTGAGACACCTACTACTGCTCCCCTCAAAAAAACTATTCAAGTGAATACCTTAACTACCTAAAATTTGCTCTTGCTTTAAAAAGATACTATAAAAATTATTAATATACAGATACTCATAAATCTGATTCTAATTCTTTTCTGTAGAGGGTCATTGTGATTTGGTCAGTATGAGTTCTAAATTTCTTAGCTTGACCTCTCATTTTATATTGTTTTACCAGCCTAATTATAAAAGAACCCTAGAAAACTAGCAAATTCTCAAGAGATGACTTATTTTAGTATTTTTATCTTAAAAAATGTAGGCACAATTTGGATACCAGTGCTGATTTTATAGTTTTTGTAGGTTATTTCTGAATAAATCCTACATTGCATTCATGTGAAATCACTATTCTAGCCAATATAAAATGAAGAGATACTAAAATTGAGACACTATGTTCTGTGACACTAAGGATTTACATGGTGGTGAAAAATTATCTTGGTAATGAGTAAACCATTGCATTGCAAACCATGGGTGTGACTTCTGGTCTAAGCTGACAGACTGAAGCCAAAATTTTACTTCCCATCTGTCTCTAAATCTCATCGAAATTGAAATAAAAACTACAAAATGAAATATATTCATAGGAGCGGTAAAACCATTTTGTTTTGTTTAGAAAGTGGGACACTATTAAAATGGACACTTGCACGTTTTCTTCTCTAGAAGGAAAAAAGCAGTTGTCAGACTTTCCAAGACAGTCAGAATTGGCGGAGCACTGAGAGCCCACAGCAGGGAAGGGCATGGTTCTTCCAGCAAGACCCTCTGCTGATCATGGCTTGTTCTGAGGATGTGCCAGGATCAGGAGAACACGGGGACCAGAAGTGCTCTGATGGAGTGAAGGCTCTCAGCAGACCCTGAGCCAACTGGTTATCGCATTCCTCCACACACAGTGGTGGTGTTCGCCCACAAAACCCAAGGATCTGCCTTGTGATGACATTGAATGAGCTCCCGAGAGGAGTGTGAGGAAGCCTTTTCAGCAGTGCCTTTGGGAGTGGTGGGAAAGGGAGCCTCAGCCTTCCTTTTCATCCCCATTCACTCACCCAAGGAAAATGCTGCCCCGTAGAGAGACCTGCAAACCGAAGGCAATGAGAGATAGAAACATTATATGGAAGGGCTGGGATCCACCCAGTGTAAGCTTTTTTGGAGAAAACAAAACAAAACAAAGCCAAACAAAAAAGGATACAAAGTGAGAGTGCGGGAGGGATGGGTTATCAAAGCAATGCGCAAAGGACCTTCTCCAGAGTGGAAGAAAAATGTGGTTTCAGATGGAAGGAGCTCAGCAGAAGAAGCCATGAAGAAACCACGGGCAAACATATCCTCTTGAGATTTCAGAATACAACAGATACATGCAATATCCAAAAAGGCATCATTGAGGATAGCAAGCCTCTCATGAAACGAGAGGAATGTTGACATCAGTGTGGAGGCAGGATTTGGGCCTCCTTGGTCTTCTCCCCCGATGGTATGCCTGTGGGCACATGACATTACAAGGCAGAAAGCATGCTACATGTGGAATTAAGATCGCTAACTAGCTCATCTTAAAATAGGAAGACTGTCCTCGATTATCCAGGTGGGCCCAATGTCATCCCAGAAGAGAGAAGTGCGGGCCAGAAAGATGAGTCAGGAGGATCAGAGAAATGGAAGGTGGAAAGGACTCATCCCCACCGTTGCTAGATTTTGTGACAGGGAAAGGGGCCACCAGCCAGGGATGCAGGTGGCCTCTAGAAGCAGAATCTCCAGTCAAGAGCCAGCAAGAAAACAGGGATCGCAGTCTTACAACCACAGGAGAGTGAATTTTGCTAACGCCCCGAATCAGCCTAGATAGTCAAGGCCAACACCTTGATTTCAGCCTCACGAAACCCCGAGTGGGGAACCCGGTCAAACCAGCCCAGGTTTCTGATCCACAGAACTGGGATGTGATAAATGGATGCCATTTTAAGCCACTGTATCTGTGACAATTTTTTACAGTAGCAATAGAAAGCCAACGCACATCTTGGTATTGGGAGTCTGGGGCTGTGCAACCAACCAGGAAACGTGGCTGTGGCCTTGGAACCAGACAGTGGGGAAAGCTGGGAGAAGTTTGAATAGTGATAACGAAAATCCCAGATTGCCTTGAACAGGATGTTGGTAGAAGTGTGGCATTAAAGACCACCAGCCAGGGCTCAGAGGGAAATGAGGGGGGTGTTAATGGAAACTAGGAACATGTTATGTGGTATCGGGAAGCCTAGCAGAACTGGGTCCTGCAGAAGCATGGAAGACAGAGATTGTAAGCAATGGAGTTGGCTCTACAGCTGAAGAGATTTCCCAGCAAAGTGTTTCAGATATAGCCTTTTCTTGCTGTTTATAATAAAATGCAAGAGAGAGATAAATTAAGGGAACTGTTAAACAATATAAATCCAGGATTTGATGATTTGGGAAAAATCTCTATGTTCCAAGATGGCGAAAGATTAAAAAAATGTCCTGTCAGGAAAGTATGCTCTAGAGAAAGCAGAACAGAACAGAAGGTGTGGTGACACAACCAGGGCCAATACCTCAGAAAGTCTGAATGGTCCGAGCATGAAGTTACACAAAGGCTCTCTGAAGAGGTGACAGGTGTGACTCATAGAGTCTCTCAGCCACCTGAGAAGTGGCCAAAAACAGCGAAGGGATTATCTAGGAAAGATCTGTGGAGGCGCTCCTTGTCTGAGGGAGCGAATCCTTGGGACACAGGCAAGAGTTTCACACAGTTCTTGAGAGTTAATATCAGCAAAAACACCACCAGCTTGGGTTGGCAGGGACAGAGGCAGGATGGAAAGAATAAAGGGTGTGGACACCCCCAGACATGCTAATGAAAGCTCTCAGCTGTTAACACGTGCTGCTCATCATGAAAGAGGAAGGATGAGTCAGAGGGCAGAGCTCTGAGCGCCGAGGGGAAGCTGAGAACCACACAGGATAATTCCCAAGCCCGGAAACCGCATGGAGTTTGTGCAGGACTTCAAAACTGATTTGGACTGATGACGTTTTCTCCTTCCATCGTCTTCCTTTTTGAAGCTTAGCGTCTGTAAGTCCCAGCCTGTGCCTAACTCACCATTGGAGGCTGGGAGCAGATAACTTGCTTTCTACAATCTCCACAGATGGAGAGGAATTTTGTCCCAGGATGGACTTTGCCCAGAGTCCCATCCATACCTAATTTAGGTGATTTGGGTCGGGAGATTTGGGGATTTGGAACTAAGATTTAGAGATTTCCACACTTTGAGTTGATGCTGCATTGGGTGGAGACATTTGGAATCTTGGGATGTGATTCACATGTGGCATGGATGTGAATCTTCAGAAGCCAGAGGGCAGAGTGGTAGGCTGAATAATGCTCCCCTAAAAAAAAAAAAAAAAAAAAAAAAAGATGCCCATGACCTAATCCTCAGAGCCTGTGAACGCATTGCATGGCAAAAGAGATTTTGCAGGTAGGATTGAGGTTGTGGACCTTGGGGGGAAGATCATCCTGGATCATCTGGGTGCGCCCATTCTGATCACATGAGCCCCCAAAACCACAGAAGAAGGCAGACAGTCAGCCAGGAACACAGTATGAGAGGCAGGAGAGATGACACAAAAGGAGAGGTCAGAGAGAATGAGAGGACTCCACGAGCCATCGCTGGCTTTGAAGGTGGAGAAAGGGGCTGTTAGCCAAGAAGTGGGGACGGACACCTTCTGGATGCTGAGAGTTACCCTGCCAACAGTGTGTGAGGACAGCAGGACCCCAGTTCTACACACAGAGAGAACCAAATTCTGCCAACACACCGAATGGGCTTAGAAGTGAATTCTCCCTGAGAATCTCCGGAAAGGAACTCAGCCCTACCAAAAACTTGATTTTGGTTTGTGAACCCAAGCCAGAGGAACCCGTCAGCCCTGCTAGACTTCTGAACCACACAGGTGTGAGCAGCTAAGTGAGCTGGCTAGTTTCACAGTTGGAATGTGTGGTGAGCTCTTACTCCATCAACAGGAAACATGTACAACTAGAACTCTCCCCACAGCACTGGACCCTGAGATACAGCTGATGGATGCCTCCAAAGTTATTAGAACCAAAGAGATTGTGAACTAGGACATATACCTGACAAACTGTCTTTCAAATGTGAGAATGAAGTTTATTTGTTTAAATTAAATATGTATACTCTTGAAAGTTTACCTTCCACACATCCCATCTGGAACATAACTTGAAGTTTTACTCTACTGAAACAAGAGTAGTCTAAGAGGGTACTGTCGGATCTCACAGTAGTGGTATAGTGAAAAATCAAGCATAAGATAATATCTGTGCAACAAAAATATATTAGAACATTGAAACTGGAATGATTATGAGACTGGATGCATCAGTGATACAGGGAAGAAGGGAAAACATTTTTTCTGATTCTATGAAAAATGCAAGACAATGAGAACCTCGAGAAAAGTGTACAAGAGAATCATGGGTCACTAAGAAAGCTATCTAAAATTTTCATGATTTTTATAAATTGATGAAGCATTAAAAGTGAGAATCCGTCTTGCCTAATAATTAAACAATCTTGAATAATATTGTAATGAAATGGGATTAAATGAATTCTCAGGATGTACCTTTTTGTACTTCCAATATTCAAAATTAATATATATAACACAAACACGAAGGAAAATGTAGTTTTAGAAAGAAAACAATGATTGGCCACATTTAGGGATCAGTGGGGGCGGAGAGAACTGTAATGGGTTCCTTAGTGGGTCTAAAATCACTGGATTAAGAAATAGATGAAAGAATTTGTTGTATAGAGCCATGAATATAAACACTCCCACACAAAAGCAAACAAAAAGAAGAAATAATCCATCAAAAGTGTTTATCTTTGGAGAAGAGGATTAGGTTTGAAGAGAAAGGTAATTGTTCGCTTTCCATTTTATACTTTTGATGTTGTTTGAACATTTTTATGTCCATACTCATGTAATAATTTTCTCATTGCCATTATTGCCTGTTTATTTTCAAAATATTTACTTTTTATTATAAAATGCATTCCAGTTAAACTCACCTAGGTGGGTATTAGTAAAAGGTTATCATGCCGTCTTATCCTTAGTACCTTTAACAATTGCTATTAAAGGGAAAAAAGGAGCAGACAGTCAGTGACAAAGTAAAGAGAAGCATCTGACTGTCTTACTTCTGACTCCAGTGAAATAACTAAGGGGTCATGGAAACTCTAGGTCCTCAGAAAGGGGCCATCCACGTGCAAGAAACTGAGCCATTATCAGAAAGGGGCCATCCACGTGCAAGAAACTGAGCCATTTCCTCAAAAGGAAGAGAAATCAGATTCGAGCACACTGAAGACTTCTTTGCAATTCTTCCCCTTGCAGGGGCAAGGTCCAAGGAGGAGATCAACAATGTAGAAATGATGACAGAGAATGTGACTAGTTGAAAACATACAAAACATAAAAGTGAGGAAAGAAACAATCAAAGTAATGACAGGAAATATCTTTCCTGAGCCTCAGGACACTCTCATTGGCAGATTAAAGGATTCTCCCCATCTGGCAAAATTAAAGAAATTGGATTCAGTTCCCAACATTTTTGAAATTTGAGAATGAAGGAAGTATCCTACAAGCTCCGGGGGGAAACTACCACATTTGACCACTGACATTACATGTCTCTCTCAAAAAGAGTGGACGGTTGTCCATGGCTGTGTCTGTTCTGTGGGAATCTCTCTCTAGCCTGTGGCTGATTGGACCGGTGTGGATAAGTGGAACAAGTCACACGGATTTGCCTCTGCGGGATTGTGTCACAACCTGTTGGTATTGAACTGAGAGAACAAAACGATGAAGTCCTGTGTGCGCATATGCACGAAAAGGGAGCCAAGCCTGCCTGCCTAAGGAGGTGTGCAGCAGGAAATTGAGATTACGTTGCTCATCTCCACTAGGTGGAGGGCACATCCCTTACTGATGGTCAGTCTTGTGATTTAGTCTTCGTGTCACCTGGTGTGCCTTGTATTTCATGAAAAAGGCTTGAATTTTTCCAATATTACCCCCACCACCTGTTCTCGTTCTTTTCATTTTTCATATAAATTAGCTCCTGTGAGTTTCTGTTCATTGCAACCACATAATCCCGGAATAAGATCGATGTAAAGTAATATGCAAATATTATTAATAATTAATAGGAGACAGGATATAAAATATGAGTAATTTGACAATAACTGAGTTTAAAACATCTGATGGTAGCCAACAAATGATAAAGAATAAGGAGTTGAAGGAAACAAAATTTTGTTAATTTCCTTATCAGTGATTCTGATAATTAGACAAGTAAAGGTTCAGCTGTGTGTGGTTTTTTAAAAGCAAAGGTCCAATAGAATTAACAACAGCAAGCATTCAACAAGTCATGAAAAAATAGCATTTAAATATGCTCACAAAGAAAAAGATGGAAAACAAAGGGAGTGGTAAAGAAACATTTTTAAATGTTTGGAAATGCTATTATATGATGATAAAGGTAAGATCAAACACTACAGTTCTGACAATAAATGTAAATGGATTAAACTCTCCTTTTTGATCATTGTGAAATGCTTATATGTAGAACACAGTACAGAGAAAATATAGAGACCAGAGAATTAAAACAATGGACAAAGATATATCAGATGACTGTGCTAATATGCATGGAGTTTACATTAATACCAGACAAAATATGTTCAAAACCACAACAGGAACAAAAACAACAGAACTTCACTGAAAAAAAAAAGTATATATATATGTACTTTGTAAGAACAAAGAGTATCATGTTTTCTTGATTAATAGTAAAGGTTTAGTGAAAAATGTGAAGATTTATTATTTTTCTGTACCTACTGACTTAATAGCCAAATGTATAAAACAGAATCATCAGAAACAGTTGTAGAAGATATATTTCTCAGTTGATGACATTCTGAATAGAAAAAATATATAAACATAAAGACTAAGCATTGTTACCAGTGTTAATATTTGCAAAAAATAATAATAATTTTACATAACACAAAGAAAAACCACAAAGAAAACAATTAGAGAAAATCAACTTTTTAAAGGCCACATTCATGAAACTAAGGTAACTAAAACTTGAAATTAGTGACTAAAATAGTTTTGAAAATGTATCAGTGACATTTTTTAAAAGCCGTGAAACTCCTTTAAGTCATTTAGATATAAAATGAAACATATATTACAATTACAGAATATGCAAAATCACTGCATATTAAAACATAAGAGAGTTGGCTGAATCATTCTCAGATGGAAATTTAGAGCAATAACTAATTTATTAAGAAAAAACATGAATTTAAATGAGTAAAGTTGCATTCAATTCAGTATAGTTAGAAGGTGAATAGTAGAAAATTAAACAAAAGATAAGATGATTAAGAAATTGATGCATTAACAAACAGAACATATCAATGTCAGAACATATCAATGTTCAAGAGCTGATTCCTTGATAATGCAAAAGAAAGTATGCAAAAAAATCTTGCAAGACAAAAAAAAGATGAAATGACGTATTAACAGTGAAGGAGAGGATTAGAAAACTGGTCTTCAAATATGTATAACTCTACGTGAATTAATGTCAAACTCTCAATAAAAAGGCTATTTTTAGATAAATATGAATGATCAAACCTGACACAAAACAACCTTGACAGATTAAGAGCCATGAAAGAAACTATAAAATTATGCAGATTACCCTAAAGAAAGAGCTTGTATCCAGAAAGTTTTATGGATTCCACGCCATATAAAATATTCTAGTTACTAAAACACGATAATAATCTATATAGACTATACATTTATATTATATGTATATTACATATATAATCTCACTTAGTAATATACACACAACATTTAAAGTTAATACTACCAAATCAAATAAAGAATAATGTTGTAAAGTACAGTCACACATGCTGAATAGAATTTTCCATGTGAAATCTAGAAATTACATGCACACTCTCTGTGTATATATATGTGTCTGTATTAATAAAAAAGTTGGGGAAACAAATTCCAGCAGTTTCTTCTTGTTTCTTTTTTCATCCTAATGAAGTCAGACTTGGGGTGATTCCCCCCCTTCTTTTTATTTTACTGTTTTTTAAACTTTTGCATTCAGAAAAATATTAAGTATATCACTCGTTCATATATCTGAAAAAATTGGTCTCATATTTGATAGTAAAAGGTAAATCACTGAGATAATGAAGGATTATATTTCCTGTGGTTATTTTAAATATTTCCTTAGAATATTTGGCTTTCCTGTACTTAAGATAATATTTATTATGACCATACTAGTGTAATTGTTCTGAGCTATGAAAAATGAGGTTTTTCCATGAGTGGCTCGTATGAATAGAAAACAGAAAAAGAAGTTGAATTGGATGTTCTTTAAAGTCTTTCCTCATAATAAATTCTGATTCCGCTATTTATCCCAAGTTACAATAGGAATAATAATTATTATGTGAGATTTTACTATCTGTCAGGGCCTGTTCTAAGCAACTTATGTGTATTACCTAATTTTCCAGAAAATCTCCATGAGGTTGCACTATAAGATAGAATAATAATTGCCATTATTATTATTCAATGTCAAATGGCAACTAATGATTTATTAGAGATTGCAAATAGAGCATTTTGTAAGCAAAATGTATCAGAACATTTCATTCACTGACAATTTCCTTTTTCCATTTGAAACCCCAATCACTTACATATCTGTGCAATGAAATGATTGCTTGAGAAATGACTTATTTTCATCTGGAAACAAGTTCTTATAGTCCCTTGAATGGTGTGGAAGAGTTAGCTGCTCTGGGTCGGCTTCCCGGGAAGCGCATCAGTGTGCAGGTGGTTTATCCGGGAAGTGCACCTATTCCTGGGTCAGGAAAGGAGGATTCGGCGGAGGGACAGTATCTGGAGCTGGGATGGCCCTTCACAGATACTCTGATGTTTGGAGGCAGCTGCCCAGGGGCCCAGAGTCAGTTTCTACCTGCCAGCCGCGTTCCCAGCTGAGGGTGTGAGTCAGGATGGAACAGAGCAGAACCCGGTAGAGAAAAGGATGGTAATGTTTTCTAGGCAGACCCAACAGGAAAGAAACTGTTTTTAGGCATAAATCTGAAAGAATGGAAGGATGGATAAGGAGACAAGAACCCAAACCTCTTAGAAACTAGAACGAAAACTGGTGCGCAGTAAAGGGTTTGTTGAAACCTTTGCTGACGTAGCAGAGGGTAACCAGCAAACCAGATTCACGTCCCAGACCCTCCAAACACAGGGACGGAGGGCAGTCGACACTGTGGAGGAGGCAGCAGCGTGAGCATAGGGTGGAAAGTGGAAATCTGTTCAGAAGTCATCAGATCTCCACAGCCCATGCCCGCCCCTCCAACCCACCTGTTGCTCTCCCTCACCCCAGAGAAAGGCAGCTGCTTATTTCTTTATGCAGGGAGGACTCTTTTTTGGAGATGGCTGGAGAAAGTTGTTGGATTGGGTGCCACCAGGGGGAGGTCAGATGGGAGAACCGAAATGTGGGTTAAATGAATGTGTGCACCCTGGATGCAGACTCCCCCGTCCCCAGCTGTCTTCTCCCATCTGGTTCTCAGAAAACCGGCAGCATAGCCTTTGCCATCCTGGACAGATAACGCTCAATGTGTTCGGTGAAATCTGACCAACATAAAGGGAAGAAATGCACAAGTTTCTCCATCTAAACAGTTCCGGCAGATCGCCTTACCCGGCCCCTCACAACATCTGCCTAGGTGTCCAGATTGCAGTGCTTTTTATGATGGGCATTCAATCAAGAACGCACAGCCTTCCCACATAAAAAATAAAAGAGAAACAAACAAAGAAGAAAAAATGGCTTGGAGAAAACAGGGCCCATGCAGGGAGGAAATAAAACATGACAAATAAAAGCACTGCAAATATCTCAGCGATAAAAGGGTAGATTGCAACTGTGAAATGAGAACAGTCAGTTCAAAAAAAAAAAAAAAGAAAGAAAGAAAGAAAAACCCAACGTTCAGAGTACATAAAAGAGCTCTCGGAAATTAAAATGTAGAAAAAAACTCAATAAAGTCATTACATGATAAAGCTCACCGAATCCTCCAGAAAGTAGAGCAAAGAGATGAAGTGGCATAAAGTAGGAGAGATAAGAGAATTAAAGGATAGGTCCCAGGTGCCCGACAAGTGAAGGTGGCAGTCATGCTCGGAAATCTGAAGGATAAGAATTTCTGAACTAGAATTCCATGCTCAGCCAAACAATTAAATACAAGGTAGAATAAACACATTTTTAGGCATGCAGCATCTCAGAAATTCGCTCCCACGAGCTTTTCCTTAGGAAGATCCTAGATGCATGGTCCACCAAACCAAGGGAGGATATACAGGCTATTCCTGAATAGCAAACCTACGGACAGAAGCCACAAGCATCCCCCACAAGGGCATTCACTGAGGCTGTCGGGCCGGTAGCTGGGCACCAGGCGTCAAAGCAACAGGTCCAGATGGTCAAAGACTCCAGGTGATAAAGCTGATAGAACCCCCTATTCTGCTGAAACAACTGGGAAGTGTTTGGGGTTTGAAGTAGTAAGTACATAGGAAACTGTAAGCTAATGGTTAACTCTAGGAAGACCGGAGCCGTAAGGAACAGAAAACTCAAGTTTACTGCATGTCTAAGTTAAGAATTATTTGTGTAACATCCTAATAAAGGGAGCCTTGTTGAACATACTACCATGCAGGGATGGGGGCGCATATGAGCCGAAAAATGAATATTATCCCCGATAATGTTGCTGTCATGTGTCCCAGGGGGAAGTCTTTCTGGAGACTGCATAAGAAAAGCATAAAACAGGTTATTTATAGAAATGTAGCTAAATATAGAAACAGCGAAAAGAGGTTTAAGTATTTGCCTCTGAAAAGGAAAAAATTGGGGATGGGGGAGGTGGAGGCATTTTTAAAGAAAGAGCTTGTGGAATTATTTGATTACTAATGTATATGCATGTATAACTCTGGAAAATATCTTATTAAAAGGATGGACAAGGGGAAAAGAAAGAGTATGAATTACATCAGTCGAGAAGAGTATATTTATTGGCCTGAATGAACTGCCTTATTCTTTCTGAAACGACTTTAGTTATAAATCAGCAAACTAGCTTCTGAGCGAGTTTGGGAGAGCTTCTTATTTGGGCGAAATCGTTAAATATATTCTCGTTATTATCATTCTAAAATGTTGATCTAAATGATCTATTCTTATAATCTTAACTATAAACTCTCTTCTTTGTAGAATATAATTTTGGAAAACGTATACTTCAATAAATGATTAGTCTACTAGTGAGGTATCATATATGAAAAAAGAAAATATCATACATTAAAAATGTCAGAGCTGCAGACCTCATTAATTCAGTTTTTTTTCCATATTCTATCTAGGAGAAGGTGAAGTTTACCTTTGAATGCCTAAGAAGAAATGAATATTGTAAGCATCATTATAAGGATATCTTGGTCATTTCTTTAAAAGAAACTGAAGATTGCAGTGTATAATATCTTATTTAATAGATTCTCTTTTTTTAAACAAATATATATTGAGCGTATTCATGTAATAAATGCTTATTAAAGATCTATTTTGTTCAAGCGTTCTACTACATATTGGGAACACAAAGCCAAAATACTTCT
Source organism: Zalophus californianus (assembly GCF_009762305.2). Lineage (NCBI taxonomy): Eukaryota > Metazoa > Chordata > Mammalia > Carnivora > Otariidae > Zalophus > Zalophus californianus. The sequence goes on from NC_045597.1 coordinate 5,356,424, forward strand.
TGCTTTTAAGGTGACAGGTGAATAAAGAAACTGACCTAAAATTAGCAATTGTGCTGAAAAGGACAGATAACAGTTGCTCTATTGAAGAGTTACATAGAATGCACTAGCAGCCCGGGAGAGCGTATAGACTTCATGCAGGGAATTTCAGGGGAGCTGACCTTGAAGCATAGATGAGACTAAAGTCCATGGGTTGATGGGGAAAATTCCAGGAAGAGAAAGCAGCTTGGGCTGTGGGGAAAGTATCACGTGTTTTGGGAGGATGTCTGGAGCTACTGGTCAAGGAGTCTGAAGAGACAGGAAAAGATTTTTTAGATTGTATTATGTAGGTGGAGGCAAGGAGACACTAGGAATAGCTATTATTATTAACAGTAGCCAAAAATTTTCAAATTGCTTCTCTATGCTAGGCACTGAGCCAAGCTCTTTACATATACAAAATCTTATTTAATCCTTACAACTACTCTATCCTCGCTTTTAAAGTTTCAAGCTTAAGGATAGCATAGTAAAATTTGTGTAGAAACTTTTTTCTAACACTCTTGAGAAAATGTTGCTGTCAAGTAAAAAAAAAAAAAGGATACAGAATGGTTTATGTAGCTACTTAACATTATATATAATAGAACAAGAAACAAGATTGGAAAGATAAAGTGTGTTATTCTTTTCACCACTTTGAAAGTTTCTAAAATATCCATTTATCAATTTAAAACTAAGAACAATGTCTCCTTTTTTTTTTTAAGATTTTATTTATTTATTCAACAGATAGAGAGACAGCACAAGCAGGCAGAGTGGCAGGCAGAGGGAGAGGGAGAAGCAGGCTCTCCGCCGAGCAGGGAGCCCGATGTGGGACTCAATCCCAGGACCCTGGCATCATGACCTGAGCCGAAGGCAGCCGCTTAACCGACTGAGCCACCCAGGCGCCCCAGAACAATGTCTTCTTGTAGAGGGACGGGGGGTGGGTAGGAGGAGAGGGAAAGAGAAGAGATCTTTTGAGGAGGGAAGAAAAGAGAGAGAGAGTGAGTGAGACAGACATTCATGGGAAGGCAGACTAGCCGGGAGGTTGGAAACAGAACACCAAGAACAGAGAGACTCTTCCCACAATGGTCCAGGCCCAAGACAGATATTCTTCAGTAGAATAGCAAATGGATGAATAAGAGCAATATTTAAAAAATGAATCCAAAGGGAATAGTCCCCCCCTTGGATGTTTAGTGGCTCTGCGCACCCACCAAGAAGGAAAGCAAAGACAGGGTGAGGTTGAGGAGAGGAAGTGATGGGGAGAGGCAGTTCCTAGAGCTATGATGCTGTCATCGGTGGGTTGTTTCACTTAGCACAACTAGTTACTGTTCCTTTATTGTGTTGCCTCAGTTAATCACATTCCTGGTAAAGAAAAAGGATGGTTGTGCAACCGTGGTCACCAAGTTGATCCAAGAACCTCAGGTTCTGCTTTTGGACCTAATGAAACCTTTCATCCTATAGTCATGACAACCCAGAACTTCCCTGGGCATGACCTCCGGGAATATAAAGAGAGCACAGTGGGGGACCTAAAAGTACTGGTCTGAGAGCGCAGTTGACTGCATCCAGATTGTGTGGCCTTGCCTCCCCCTCACGAAGTTACAAAATGCCTAACTGCTCCTAAGGGGCTGTGGCTCAGAACGTTACAGTAACAGCTTCTCTCTACTGTGCGCTCCTCCCCGCAGCTCCGCCTTGGTTTTAACCGCGCCCCTGTCTTCCTCCCCCAGGGCTCTATGAAACCTTTCTAACCACGGAGGAACCCGAATGCTGTGATATCAGGAGAGAAGAGCGCCCGAGCAAGCCCTCCAGAGGGACGCTGGGGACCAGCAGCCCCTGTCACAGGACATCACTCACAGTGTCATCAGCAGCCAGACTGTGCAACAGCAGACTCAAACTGTGCGTTCTCGTACTGATTCTCCTGCACACAGTGCTCACGGCCTCCGTGGCGCAGAACAGCACGGCGCTGGGCTTGGGGGGCATCCACGCGCTGGAAGAGAGCTCGCCGCGCGACGAGTAGCCCAGGAGGGGGCCCCCCCCAGCCCCCGCGCCCGCTGCCTCTCGGACACACACGGGGTGCTCTTACCCTCCCGCCGCTTCCCGCGAGGCCTTTAGGGTAAAACCGAGGAAGATGGGCCTGGATCCAAACGAGGACACAAACACAGCTTTTTATTGACTAAAAGGCTGTAAAGTGACTTAAATTTCTCACACCATTTTATACACTGTGTTTTAATGTTTGGAGGTTTTCTTTGCTTTCCTTTGGTTTGGGTTTATTTGTTCGTTTACTTTTTTGCACTTGTTACTACAGGATTTATTTTTGGGGATGGTTTCTCAGAGGTAAACTAAGTCTTCACTGTCTCTCTCTCTCTATATATATATATTTCTAGTCATTGTGTGTGTTCATCAGATAGTTCTGTCTCTCTGTCCTGTCAGTTTCTATTAGAGGAATGATCGCTATGACCTCACGGTATAGCAAAATACAACAACAACAAAAAAAAATCATAAAAGGTAAAAAAGACAAAAAAAAGAAAACAACAAAAAATACAAATAAAAAACCCCCCCCGAACTCTTTGCTCCTGCCTCCCGAACCGACTGCCCCTCCCCCCCGGCCTCCTCCCGCCCCGTGTCCTCCCCCCAGCCTCCCTCTCCCCCCCCCGCCCCGCCTCCCTGGTCTCCCCACCCTCCTTGCCCTCTCCTCCCCCCTGCCCCCAGCAGACAACATGGCTTGCTTCTGTCTGTCTGCGCAGCCGCAGTTTGGGCGCGCACGCTCCAGGGCTCCGGGGCCGCAGGCCCCCACCCCCACCTCCCGCCAGGAGCAGAACAAGAGATTCCTTTTTAGCTGAACAAACAAGTGCTCTCCATGGTAGGCGGAATCAGACAGTTAACACATTTTTTATGTTGACAACAAAATAAAAGCAAAGAAAAACCACCATAAACTATGTTGCTCCAGCTCCCCTTCCCCGAGGCCCCGTTCCTCGCTGGTTGTCAGGTGGCTGGGGGCCCGCCCCGAGTCACGGTGGGGCACATTTCGGCGCCTGTGGGCCCTTGGATGGCAGCAGAGGGAGTGAGGACACAAATCTGGGTTTCTTTCTCCTCCGTTGCCGTTGTGGAGGAGACCGTAGAGATGCCCCAACACCTGCAGTATACAGAATATATACAGTTTTACCCCAGTATCTCCCCAACCTATAATTTTAAATTATTCCAGGTATAAAGTGTATGCAATTCTGCATTATCACAAAAGAACTCGTTTAAAAAAAATAGGTTAGCCATTTTCATTCAAGTGCAAAAACTTTGTCACTTCGAACACGCTCTAGATAGTCGATGAGAAGAGGAGAAATCAGATCGCTCTGTTTGTATTTTTTCTTTTTGTGGGAACATTTCACCTGCTGAGTGTATATGAATTTGCTTTCTAAAAAAGGCTTTTATGAGTTTACAGTAGAATCAGTGGAAGGAAGAGTTCATAAGGGCTGTTTTTAAAAAAAAACAAACAAACAAAACAAATAATTAAAAAAAAAAAAACACTTTACATTCCTTCCTATACTCTAACTACATTTGGGAAGTGCTCTTCAGATGTGTTTGCTCTTCAGATGGGAGATGAAGGAAAATCATAGAAAAGGTCCTCGTAGCGAACAAAATTTAGTTATTAACTTTATAGCTATGAAATTCCCCCCTGGCATTCGTTTTTGTTCAAACAAACTTTAATCTCTGCATCATACTTAACCCTGCGACATGCGTACAGTATGCATATTTTGTTTTGAATAAAAAAAATGTTTTGTTCCAGTCTGTTAAGAATATTCAAAAATAATAAAGGTATTGCTTAATAAAATTGCTAGAATTGTTTAGCAGTACATGCACAAATATTTTACTAGATTCTTCGTTTTAATAGTGTTTTGTTGAGACTGAAAATCCTAAAATGGTCTGCGCAAATACAAAAAAAAACCCACCAAAAATGCAAAATTCTCCAGTTTTTGTTCCTTTTTAAAAAATTGTTTTTTTCATGCAAATGTCAACACATATTCACAAGTGCGCGCGCGCGCGCACACACACACACACACACACACACACACACACACACACACACACACACACATAACAGGCACAGTGTTTTTAATTTAGAGAAATGCCTTGCTATTTCTGGGGCCACAAGTGGGTGGGAAGAGCCTCGGGGGCATTGAGTTGCGGCAAGTGTTAAACACTGGGAGAAATGAGCATGTTTAAAGCCCCTCCTGGTGGGCCACAGATTTCGGTGGAGTTGGGGGGTGACAGAAGTAGGGGAGCAGTGCGTGGAGGGTGAAGGGGTGCTGACTCCTAACAAAGGACTTAAGGTGAGCTCTTTTTCAACTAACCTCTTAAAGGCTTTAGGATATATAGCCAGGAAAAGGTCCGTTCTGACTTTCCCCTACCTCTGCCGGGCAAGGCGGGGCCATTCCTTCAGTGTTCCTCATGCTTTTGTTTGTGCCATGGGAATTTCCATTCTTTGGGAAAATGACAAACCAACACAGATGCAAATTCCACCCACTCTCATGACAAGAAGTTACTATTTCTAGACACTGATTAAAAAAAAAATCATTTCTAGACAATGATTAAAAAAAAAAACCAGTATCCCATAAAAAACAGGGTTTCATTTTCTCTTGATATCTTTTGCAACTGGTTACAATTCTTTTCAAATATAGAGGGATTGGAAGATTCCAGGGGACCATGTTTTGGCTTTAGTTTGGGGAGAATGGCAGCCAAAAGAGAGAGACCAGAAACCATGACTACTTTATCTGATAGGTAAGTCCTCCAGAAGACAATTTCAAGAATCGGGAGAAACAGCACAGCATTTAATTGTACTATGAAACTATAATTTAGGTGAGGAAGGGCTGGTAAGGAGAGAAGGGGACTGGTTGTTTCCCACATGTCAACCAGCATTGGAACTGTCTCTCATTCTGGTAGGATTCTTTTCTTGCCAAATACATTTATTCTTATATGAGAATGATCTCAGTGCCCAGTAATTATTAAATATATAAGCACTTCCCTATGACATTTCACTGACACAGTGAATTAAAACAGCTTTTCCTGGGTTCAGCCAAAGGATCCAAACAGACGATGACTCCCAGACAGAGTCAAGAAATGGCCATTGAAGATGCCAATCTCACCATACCCATGGATCATTCGAAAGAAGTTTTTCTACTTGATCAACATATGCATGCACATTAATTCTGGCACAAGAAGATCAGACCCTGCACCTTTGTGATCATCATCCCGTTCTATTTTTCTCATGGTGGATATCCATTGCATAGTAGGTGTTGAATTACGATATTGAAACGATTATTTCTGAAAGCAAGTTGAAAATCAAGAAAATGATATTTCATCCACAAATGTATAGAACAGGTTTCCCCATGTTTATAACTGTCTTTTTTTCTGCAATAGAGAAATTCCGGCTTGTGGAAGATTTTGATTCTGCAAAACCAAATGTCAAGCAACATAGTGGGGTTGGATGTCATTTCTTATAGCATTTGCTTTCAGTGAAACTTTATACTGACTGTTCTTTCATTAAAAAAGATGGGGTTGTTCTCCTCTCCCACAAGTGAAAGTTGCTCATTTAAATGGCATCATTAGGGACAAGGGAATGTAGTTCCTTACCAATGGATTGGTGCCATTAAGTACTAGAACCTGTAGTTATTAAAATAAAAGAAGGCAGGCAGCAAGGAAAGAAAAGAAGACAGGAAAGAAAGTAAAGGAGAAAGAAAGAGAGAGAGAGAGAGGGAAAGAGGGAGAGAGAGAGGAAAGAAGGAAGGAACGAACGAGCGAATGAAAGAAGGAAGGAACGAACGAAAGAAGGAAGGAAGGAAGGAAGGAAGGAAAGGAAGGAAAACAAAAATGGATTTTTATATGAATTAATAAGAACATCATTTTTGCCAGGACAAATAAATAAATGAAAGATGTAGTTGGGTGTCAGATCCACATGCCGAAGAGATGGCATTTGATGCCTGGACAACATTAAAGCATTGATCAGCCTGAGGCACCATTTGTGCTCTTCCTGGGTAACAACTAAATTTGCTACTGGAAGCATTCAGTCAGAGATATGAAGGGTACATCTTGCTTTTACTAGAATTGCAGACAGGGTACTTAATTATATACACATGCAAATGTACATATAAGGGAGAGTCTATGCAGCTCTGGCATGCTCCCATAGTGATATGTGGGTGTATAACATACACATATACTGCTTACAAGTAAAACTTGAACCACAAAATTATTCCGTCCATGACAACACACACGTAACATTATAAAGAATGATTCCTTTTTTTTTTTCTTTTTTTTTTTGCTGAAGTTTGGGCAGCATGCTCATTTAAAGACTATACATACTTTGATGTGGAAAACAGACTCTCGGAATGTCTCCATTAACAAAGGAATAACAATTTTTCAGAATCTTCTCTTTCAAGCATTAATGATGTTTAGAAAAAATTGAATATGGCATGCAGGTATTGAGCGATGGTGAATAACAAGTCTTTAAATGGGAGGAAGGGAAAAAAACCCACAACATTTATAAGAACTTTCAAACTGCTTCAGAGCCTAGAAATTCTCCGTACCATGGTAAAATGGAGAGATAATCCTCTTGGTCTTGGAAGAAAACTTAAGGCATGAAGCCAAATATGAAAGATGTTCTGACATACTTCAGGGCCGTGTTTACCTGACATAAAGTATTCAGATTAAAGTTACAAATTGTAAATCGCCTGCTGTGTCACCCGGGGCCACACAGGTCGGTGGGAGAAAGTTGGAGCTCCCACCACATCCGATGGTGAATTCCAAACGTGGGTTCCGGAGCCTAGTGAGAACCTTAGGTCTCACACACGCTTTGGGCATATAATGTATTTTCTCCAAATTCTAAGAAAATTATAAAATTCCTAAGTTTTAAACTTAAAAAGTTAAAAACGATCAAAAAAAAAGGCTCTCCGATGTCTTAAGCCACATCTGCTCACATTTAATTTTGCTGCTTCTCTGGTCAATGTGGTGAAGTAAATGAGAAGGGGGTCAATGGAAACATCTTGATGAAATCCCTAGCTAAGAATCGTAGTGTTATGTGCTTTTAAGATTCTTTTTTTTACCATAGAGAAGAGGCACAGGATCTCAGGGGCAAAGCCATGGTTTGGATACCCGCGAACACACGGCACAAAGGGGTCAAGGACATATTTGAATATGAGGTCACACCAGGTGAAAATACCTCATGAGACCACTGGAGGCTGAAGTGAGATGAATGACATAAATGTGCCTAGACAAAATGGGGTCCTCGGTTACCGTTAGTTGTGATGGTTACTCATTCACGAAGGGAAACTCACTGCTTACTTATGGGGACTGCTCCTGCAAGTGTTTCAGAGTCACAGGATTGTACTGGTTTTTCTCTTAACAGCATGTTTTTGGAAACACTTCACATCTTTATTTTTTTAAAGATTTTATTTATTTATTTGACAGAGAGAGAGCACAAGCAGAAGGAGCGACGGGCGGGCAGAGGGAGAAGCAGACACCCCCCCTGAGCAGGGAGCCCCCCCCAGGACTCGATCCCAGGGCTCTGAGATCATGACCTGAGCAGAAGGCTGATGGTTAACCGACTGAGCCACCCAGGCATCCCAACACTTTACATCTTCAATCTAGCAAACTGACCATGGATGACTTTCCAACAGATTCTCTTTTTCTAATTATATAAGTTATAGAATTAAAATGAATGTTAATGACTTTTAATGTAAATAACTTTTGTTTCTTTATGTCTCCCCCCTCCCACACACACAAAAAAACCTCACAAAGATGAATAGTAAAAGAAATCCATAAGAACTGAGAGGTGACCCCCTGTGCAAGTGTGAATTGATTTAAGATGGTCCTGAAAATAATAGTGGAGACTCAAAATGATTTTTAAACTGCTCGTGGATTTTTTTTTTTAATCTTTGACACCTCTGGATTCCATAAACAAAAACACTACCGTAAATTTAAACTTATTCTACATGAATATATATCTAAACTGGATTGATATGTTTGTCTTAAAATAATACCATAATCCCCATGGAAAGAAATCACAGTGAAAAAAATTTAGGAAGCCTGAGAAGTTTTTGAAAAAGTCTAAGAAAATGGATTCTTCTAAGAATCCACTCTCTGAGAAAATGGAGCAGGGTTCTTGAGTGAACTTTCAAATTTCACTAATTCTAGTCTCTCTGCCCCTCCCGCCACCTCTCCTCCATCTACTAGACGTTTTAATGTATTTGCATATGTTCGACCCACTCCCTATTTCTGACAACTACTGATATCTTGAAATTCTTTCCCATTTACAAGTGTAGTGGGAAGTCAGACTATGGATATCCATCTATGCATGGAGGCTGTGGATCAGCAGCTATAGAAACGGTGACCGTTTCTCTGGAAACTTCCAGCTTCCACCACAAAGGCTGCCTCAAGCTGCCATCTGTCTGAGCACTAGCTAACTAGAAGGGCCTTTGGTTTGAAAAGCAAATTTTCAGTGTCCATTTCTCTTTGACTGTGTCGCCTAACACGAAGTGAACATCCAAGCAAAAGTTAAAGTTCTATGTGGACGTTAGGAAAAGTCTGAAATGAAGACTACATCCCTGTTACTTTTTCTCTTTACTTTTCTTCCTTTTACTCTGTATAATTTTTATTTCAATATCATGATAAGCATCTGAAGGCACTGGAACTTAATGGGCCATATTTCCATTTTCATGGATTTATTGATGATCTATGATTTATTAAAGATAGGGATGGCTCTACAAACACATAGATGATTTTAATTTTTTTTCTGAGTTCATTCAAATATACTTTTAAGTGAATAGAGACATAGAAAGAACTACCAACACCATGGTAGGGATAAGGTCTAAGAATAATATAAAAACAAGCAAATTTCACTAAGCTGTTATGTAAGATGCTAGCAGGTGGCAGAAGGCTTTATTTCTTAAATTGCAAATTCTAAAATCATTAAAATATTAGACATATTGAAAAGAAATTTTTAAAAAGTTATGAAAGTCACTGGTAAGTTTTGTTTATGCCTTGTTTCTTTAGTCGGCTAAATTGTTCATTTGCTTTTCCTCTTACCACCATTATGGTGCTGACCCAAGTGACTCCCCCTCAAAATAGAATTGGCCGATGTAAATATGTTATTAAGCTTGATTGTTGATTGAGGCTTAAAAATTTTATCTAGTTATATATGAAGGTTTCAGTGCTTTATTTAGATTCTTTCCTTTGTGTCTTATTTTTGTTTTGTTTTTTTTTTATTCTTGGCCTTCTCCTATATGTAGTCTGCAAAAATGGAGCAGCAAGCTAAGGTAATCATTTCTGCTAACTTTGTCAATCCTTGGACAAGGGAACCACGTTTATGGATTGGGAATGACCTAAATGGTCAGTCAGTCCAGCTACAATCTTGCTCCCAAAGTGAACAGCCACTGACGTGATGTCTCTGGATCAACCAGATGCTGATGTGGCCATATAAACCAGGGCTCCCACTGAGGCACTTGGCAAGAATGTCATTATCTTGTAATACCAGAAATAATATGTCTACCTATTTTTCCCTTCCCCTTCATTTGAAGGGCACACAAACGTTATCAGTAAATGAAATCTAACAGCAAAAAAAATTGTTTCTAAGCTTTTAAACAATGATTCTATTTTGATGAAAATCTTGGTAAAACATCTGCTATATCCCCAAGCAAAAATCAAGTTGAGCCAAAGCATTTTGATTTAATGTGATTTTCTTTTTCTGAAATGCGATACAGAGAAATAAGGTTTTGGATACGCAAAACATATACTGCGATGAATAAGTAATCAAATATATTCAAAATATACTCAGGAATTTTTGCCATAATTAGAATCTAAAATTTGGTACTTTCTTTTTATTGCAGTTTTCCTTTCTCCTTAAAGCAATGTAACTTTTTATTTAATTTATGTGGTTTTTCAGAAGCTGTCTTTGTATAGCCTTCTGGATTCTTCAAATTTCATATGGAACCTTGCAGAGTCATACTTATGTTCAGTAAGAGGCTTGAAATTAAAATTTCTACTCATCTGTTAGGCCCAATATGTATCAAACTCATGTTGTTACAAGTTGTTAGAAGTAGATTTAATTACCTGCTTTGATTCTGATCTCTTTCCCCGTTTCCTCCTCCTTCCAAATCTCTATTTCTCTCTCCTCTCTGTCTCTTTCCCTGCCTCTCTGTCTCTCTGTCTCTCTCTCAAATTCAGGATTTTGAAATGAGGAGCTCCTGAGTGGCTCAGTCGGTGAAGCGTCTGCCTCCGGCTCAGGTCATGATCCCGGGGTCCTGGGATCGAGCCCCGCATCGGGCTCCCTGCTCCGCGGGGAGCCTGCTTCTCCCTCTCCTCCTGCTGTTCTCTCTCTTGCTATCTCTGTCTCTCCCTCAAATAAATAAATAAACATCATCTTTTTAAAAAGGATTAATGTCAATGCCATTGTGGAACCATGTGGACTGTCTAGGATTCTCAGACTTGAAAAGAGGCTTAAATGATCCTACCAGAAAAAAATTATATTTTTAAAAGATGTGAAATATATTAAATAATGCATCATTAGAATAAGTTTGGCTGTGCAACCAAGACCTTTTAATTTCCTAGTGAAAAACTTTGATGCTCTAATTTCTTACGATGACTCACAAAGAAACATTCTTTTCCAAATGAGTTAGGGAAGCTGTCAGAGCATGTGAGAAGCACTAATATAATGCCTTTACAAGAGCACATTTAAAGAGGCAAACAGGGACTGACTTTCTCAGGGTTACACTTTTGGATTTATATATATTGTAATAAAATACAGAAAATTTACTTTCAAAATTTGATTTTGGAAAAAATATGTTTCAACTGAAATGGAAATTTAACCCCCACAGAAACCTAATTGTATTGCATACATTTTTTAAAATATTGAGAAATTTTCATTTTTGTATTTTTATGGAGAAGTAGCATCTTAACAAGAGCCTGGCCCTCTTTATCAACACCCACAACACCACAGATTTTGTATTTATCTGAATAATTTGTAAACTCTGCAGTGGTAAGTAACACTGCGCCTTCAAATGGGTAGATATATTTTGAAAGATCTAAAGCTAAAGAAAATACATTAAAGGATTCTTTCTTTTAAGGGTAATCCATCTTGGGACTGCTGGGTGGCTTAGTTGGTTAAGCATCTGCCTTTGGCTCAGGTCATGATCCCAGGGTCCTGGGATCAAGTCCGGCATTGGGCTCCCTGCTCGGCGGGGAGCCTGCTTCTCCCTCTGCCTGCCACTCCCCCTGCTTGCGCTCGCTCTCTCTCTGACAAACAAATAAATAAAAGCTTTAAAATAAAATAAGAGTAATCCATCTCGAATTTTATAACCCTGTGCAGTGACAAATAACAGCCCAATCCTGCAGAATATTTATTTAATGTATCAAATCAGCGTGTGATTTCATCCGGAGAAACAGATAAATACCAGATTTCTTCCTTCTTTTCCCCGTGAACTTGGCCAATCAATTAATCTATTTCTCCCTCAAGCTTTTCTCAAAGGTAAGTGTAAAGTGAAAATTTATTTCTTGGGTCATTAGAGGAGAAACGATGAAGCTCAGGCACAATATTATTTGTACCCCTGTCAAAAAGTCTCTGGTATACTCAGCACTCAACATCTGAGGAAGCAACCCCACATCTCCCAGCCAGCACGCGCTCCTGATGACTAAGCTCTTTGACCACCGAGGATTGGGAACCCATCTTGAAGCAGCAATCAAGCTCACATCAGAAAAAGATGTGGGGGGAGAGAATACATTTCTTTTGTAAATCATATGATGAACACCAGTAAAATTTCTGGGCAATAAAAAATATGTCTTCAGGTATTCAAAGAGAGCATGATATAAATTTCTTCTCTTCCGTTTTATTTTATTAAAGTTTCCAGAAAGGAAGGGGGGAGCTCTGGGGGTTAAAATCAATACCTAATGCCTTTCATTTTGAGAAGAGTAGGTATATCTTACATTTCCAATTATTAGTTTATTTAGGACAGACATATAAACTGCCCACATTCATGATTTCCAATGATTGATTGGAAAAAATTTTTGAGAAGCCTCCAGTCACTGGGACGAAGCTAGGCTTTGGAGAAATTGATATAAAAGAAGTAATTTTGGTTACTTCCAGGAGTCCTGGGACTAGTGAGGAAGAAGGACTTATGAGGATGATGCAGAGAGTAAGTCAAGAAGGTGGCAAACTTAGAGTACTCTGGGACCTTTGAACTCTGATCCACAGAAGTTAAAGTTTCACAGCTAAAGTGACACCCTCATAATCAAATAGGAGGTTAGCAAGTGAAGGGCAGAGTATGTCGACCCGTGCAGAAGACCAAAACTGAAGGGACCTCTGTGTGCTGAGCACAGAGATGAGGCGGACAGCCTCATGGTTGGAGAGACAAAAGGCCGCTCTTGTAGCCCAGCTTAAAAGTATGGATTTGGCTCTCAGAGTAAGAAAAAAAATCATTAGAGAATATTTTAAAAATTATACTGCATAAGGAACTTCATGCATTTAAAATTTTTCCCTCGGCAGGAGTATAGAGCCCAGATTGAGGGAAGTAAGGCAGTAAGAGACTGTAACATTCGTGGGGAATAATGCGACTCTGAGCAACCACAGCAGTGAATGAGACCAAGAAGAGGGATGGATCCAAGAAATAGTATATGTAGAGTTGTTGGGGCTTGATGATCTTCCAAATATGAGTGATAAAGACAAGTGAAATGCCAAAAAAAAAAAAAAGACATGCATGAAAAGTAATCTCAGTTTTCCAGTGTGGCCATTCATCAAATAAACCATCCAGGAAGAAGAATAGCTTTGGGACCATGGACAATGTTGGAAATGTTGCAAGGGTCAGAGAAATTGCCTCCCAGCAACATAATGCATGCTGTTAGTTAGGATAACACTACCTGTTCTGTGAAGTAGACAACAAAATGTCATCAGCTCACACAGTAGGTTTACATTTTGCTTCCCTGGACACCCAGTGTATGCCTCTCCTGTGGCCACGTCCAACACCCAGACTTCTTGTGTCTTGACCTTCCACCAAATCCACGGCCTCGTCTGGGCCTGTATCAATCCCACTGAAGGGGTCAGTGTGGGAAAGGGCCATCCACTCCTAAACACGACGGTGACGAAAGCTTTGGAGATAAGAGCTCTGGGGGAAATGAGTGATGTCGGGCACAGTGGTTAAAAAGACAAAGAATGCTGAAAGGAGACATAACTTTTTCTTTAAGCATCTGTCAAGATCAGGCACTTCTCATAATTCATTTCTGGTTCTCACAAAAAAAACTCATAAAAGGTGTTTTTCATCCTAGATTTTTGGAGGAGGTACAAGTCTCGGAGAGAGCATGGAAACAGGTCAAGGTCACACAAGTAGTGAACACCTGTGTTTGGACTTAGGTGTGATTTTTCTAATGCCAGACCATTTTGCTTGCCTCACAAAACATTTAGTATAACCCTGCTCTCCTTCATCTGGGAAGAGACCAGAATAAATCAAACTAGTTAAAATTCAATTTTAACCTTAAATAATAAAAAACAAATTGCATTTTTAATTGTTAAAAATATGGGAGAAATGAAAAAAAAATATGGGAGAAATGCAGTGGAATTGTCTGGTGAAAGCGTCCCCATTTTTCCATTCTTGCCTTTTGGTCTTCAGAGTTAGTGAACTTACAGAGTGTTCTCTCCACAGATTTATACTTGTCAAATCTCCGGCCTTAGAATGAAGGTCTGGCTTCAATATTGATTAAATATGATCATATCACATGGCTATGGAATTCCAAAGAAAATTAGTTGACATTAATTAAAATAAGCTACCGTAGTGTTCAAGTCAATGATCAAGATGAATAATAGACATTATGTTTAATTTTGACAACTTTACAACTTAGTGAATGCTACAGGCATATTATATGCCTTAAAGATAACTGGCAGCCCTGCTTTTCACTTTATATTCTTGGTCTGTTGTTGCCAAATCACCAAGTTATCTTTGCACTCAATGATTTAGTGGTTGGGTTTCATTCTTTCAAAACTGATAGTGAAAATTACTTTTCTCCAGAAGGAAATATATTAAAAGAGAGAATATAAATGATATTACTAAAGAGATATAAAATTAAAGAGTGGCTCATTATAAACCCAACATTATATCCAGCTCAGTGACAACAATGGTCATTTGTGGACAAGGTGGAAATTCTTTGTGAAGCCTATACATGTTGGGGTGCCTAGGAAAATTCCTATAATTTCATAAAAACCTATTTTTCAAGAAAACATTTAACTTTTCTAAGTGACTCTTTAATCTATTTTTTACTTTTTTTCAGAATCAAAGATAACACAATATATGAATTTTAAAAAAAAGACATATTCTGGATTTTATTGTTTTTAGGCTTGGTCCTTCTAACTTGTGAAATCTTTAAAGCCTGCCTCTCTATTCCAAAATAACATGTAATAAGCAGGTTTGGAAAGCACTAGGTAGTTGATTTTACTAACTGGTAAGAGAAGAAGTATGCATTGTACTCACTTTCAGTTAGATGATATTAATGAGTACAATTGTCTATGCGAGCAAAATGGAGGTTCTGGGTATAATAGACTATGTTGGTTTTAGCCTAAGTTCTGATAATAAGCCAAAATTAAGCATCTTCATAACATGTGCTAGGTTTTATGTGCAGAAAGTGTAAGTTACTTGCATTATTCGATATGGTAATGGGACTATTATGAAAATCCCAAGCTTATTTGTGAGTTAACACACTGAATAAGAATTCACTCATAATTAAAGAATCTCTATATTGTTGTTCTTATAGGAAAGTTGTTCAACATAAATCTGGTTGAGGAAGAATACATTTGGAAAGGCTAAACTAATAGACCTGTATTTAGATTATCTCAGATTATGTCAAAACTCAATTCCCAGATTAATATTAATACATTTCTGCTTAATGGAATATCTCTATTTCAGTGTACATTTAAACCAGTGCGTTTGCTAACGGTAATTTAATTATTTGTAGTAAGATTTAGAAAAAAGTCAATGGCAATGCATTTCAGTATTACTTAGCATTGTAGAATTAATCATTTAAAGTAACCCTACCTACACAGCACATCAATAACTAACAGATAGCTAACATATCAGTTACTTAATATCATGAACACAATATACAGATACTTACCAATTACATACCCAAAAGAGATACCACTGGGCCACTGTCAAATATAACTATATAGTAAAAGTATTATAAAACAATATAGACATATTAAAATTTTAATGGAAATGAAACATTGCCCGATATTTTATTTTTTATTTTATTTTTTTTAAAGATTTATTTATTTATTTTGAGAGAGAATGAGAGAGAGAGAGTACATGAGAAGGGGGAGGGTTAGAGGGAGAAGCAGGCTCCTCGCTGAGCAGGAAGCCCAATGCGGGACTTGATCCCGGGACTCCAGGATCATGACCTGAGCCGAAGGCAGTCGCTTAACCAACTGAGCCACCCAGGCGCCCTGCCCGATATTTTAGATAATAAAATCAAAATTGTAAATTTTTGTTACCTGCCGAGTATATGAACTAAAATTCTTTTTTCATCATCAAATAAAAAAGAGAAAGCCAGGTCACTTGTTCACTAATCCAAATATTCCAGTTTTACCTAAATTTCTGGTGTGAAACTTCTAAACATAATAATTTGGTGGTGTTCTTAGCCAACTTTGCCCCTTTGGTTTAGAGTTTCTATTATTTTAATATAATTTAGTTCTGATTATGGAAAACTGTATAGTCTTTTTTGTTACACTGAAACAATCACAACCTTGCAGAATAGTTGCAAGAATAGTCTTATCAACCTTTCCCCTCTTTTCCAAACCACTTGAGAATAAATTGCCAACCTGAAGTATCTTCTCTGATTAAGTGTGTATTTCCTATGAATAAAAACGTTCTTCTTCATAACTACAATACAATCTTCAAAATCAGAAGGCTAATACTGAAACTTTCTACCATCGAATCCTTGGATCCTATTCAAAATTTCACCTATTGTCCCAAAAGTGACCTATAGGGTACAATAATCCAATTTAGAATCACATGTTACATTGAGTTGTCAATCCTCTGTTGTCTCCTTCAATGCAAAACAGTTCCTTAGTATGTCTCTTACTTTTGTGACCTTGATAATTTGAAAGTTATAGGCCAGTTATTTTTTAGAAATTCCCTTGATTTGTTTTTTTTTTTTCTGATCATTTCACAGTATTATATTGAGGGAATGTCAAAAATGTTTATCCTATCACGTAAAAAATGATTTCAACCTGTCTCATCAATGATGATCTTCACTTTGACTACATGATAAAAGTGGTTGCCAGCCCCATGCCAGGGGACATCATAGTAAAATCCAACATAAATAGAAAAGCCAAAATAAATTCAAATAAAGAGAAAAATTGTGAAAGCAGCCAGAACAAAACAACACTTTATAAATAGAGAACAGTCAAGCAAAGAACTAGCAACACCTCAGCAGAAATTATGGGACCAGAACAACATTTTTAAAATTCTGAAAGAAAAAAAAAATGAAATGTCCATCAAGCCTTCTATAACAGTGAAAACAACCTTCAAGAATTAAGATGAAACAAAAACATTTACAGCCAAAGTTAAACTAAGAGCATTTATAAAAACCAGACCTGTACTATAAAAAATGTTAAGAGAAGTTTTTGAGACGGAGGAAAATGGTCTCAGTGGGAAATCAGGATTGTCAGGAATAAATGAGGAGCACTGGAAAGGATAAATATATGGGTATATATAGAAAATAATTTTTTTCTTAATTTCCTTTAAGAAGTTACTGTTGAGAACAAAAAGTATAACATTGCATCAGGGTATTTGCAGGTTATTAGTTGTAATATATAAAACAACAATAACAGGACAACCACTATGATGGTGGAGGGGAAATGGATCCACACAGTTTCAAGAGTTCTACATTTTATATAAATTGGTACAATATTAATTCTAAGTATTGTGAAAAGATAAAGATGCATACTGTAACCCCAAGAACAATTACAAAAAAAAAACAAGTACAAGAGACATAGCTAAGAAGACATCATAAATTAAAGTGAAATTCCAATAACATAATAAAATAAAATATAAATAAATAAATAAATAAAATAAAGCGAAATTCCAAAAGTATTCAAAAAATCCAAAAGAAGACAGAAAAGAGAGAACAAAGGAACAAAACAGAGGGACAAACAGAAAATAAATAGTAAAATATCGACCCAAATCCAACTATATCAATAATTACATTAAATGCTAATGGAATAAATATTCCAATAAAAAGGCAGAGATTATCTGACAGAGTAAGTACTAACAAAACCCAACTATATGCTGTCTACAAAAGAGACACTTTATTTTTTTAATAATTTTTATTGTTATGTTAATCACCATACATTACATCATTAGTTTTTGATGTAGTGTTCCATGATTCATTGTTTGTGCATAACACCCAGTGCTCCAAGCAGAATGTGCCCTCTTTAATACCCATCACCAGACTAACCCATCCCCCCACCCCCCTCCCCTCTAGAACCTTCAGTTTGTTTTTCAGAGTCCATCGTCTCTCATGGTTCGTATCCCCCTCCGACTTATTCCCCTTCATTCTTCCCCTCCTGCTATCTTCTTCTTTTTTTTTCTTAACATATATTGCATTATTTGTTTCAGAAGTACAGATCCGTGATTCATCAGTCTTGTACAATTCACAGTGCTCACCATAGCACATACCCTCCCCAATGTCTATCACCCAGCCACCCCATCCCTTCCACCCCCCCACCACTCCAGCAACCCTCAGTTTGTTTCCTGAGATTAAGAATTCCTCATATCAGTGAGGTTATATGATAGATGTCTTTCTCTGATTCACTTATTTCACTCAGCATAACACCCTCCAGTTCTATCGACGTCATTGCAAATGGCAAGATCTCATTCCTTTTGATGGCTGCATAATATTCCATTGCGTATATATACCACCTCTTCTGTATCCATTCATCTGTCGATAGACATCTTGGCTCTTTCCACAGTTTGGCTATTGTGGACATTGCTGCTATAAACATTGGGGTGCACGTAGCCCTTCGGATCCTTACATTTGTATCTTTGTGGTAAATACCCAGTAGTGCAATTGCTGGATCATATGGTAGCTCTATTTTCAACTGTTTGAGGAACCTCCATAGTGTTTTCCAGAGGGGTTGCGCCAGCTTGCATTCCCACCGACAGTGTAGGAGGGTTCCCCTTTCTCCACATCCCCGCCAACATCTGTCGTTTCCTGACTTGTTAATTTTAGCCATTCTGACGGGTGTGAGGTGGTATCTCATTGAGGTTTTGATTTGGATTTCCCTGATGCCGAGCGATGTTGAGCACTTTTTCATGTGTCTGTTGGCGATTTGGATGTCTTCTTTGGAAAAATGTCTGTTCATGTCTTCTGCCCATTTCTTGATTGGATTATTTGTTCTTTGGGTGTTGAGTTTGATAAGTTCTTTATAGATTTTGGATACTAGCCCTTTATCTGAGATGTCATTTGCAAATATTTTCTCCCATTCTGTCGGTTGTCTTTTGGTTTTGTGGACTGTTTCTTTTGCTGTGCAAAAGCTTTTTATCTTGATGAAGTCCCAATAGTTCATTTTTGCCCTGGCTTCCCTTGCCTTTGGCGATGTTTCTAGGAAGAAGTTGCTGTGGCTGAGGTGGAAGAGGTTGCTGCCTGTGTTCTCCTTTAGGATTTTGATGGACTCCTGTCTCACGTTTAAGTCTTTCAACCATTTGGAGTCTATTTTTGTGTGTGGTGTAAGGAAATGGTCCAGTTTCATCCTTCTGCATGTGGCTGTCCAATTTTCCCAACACCATTTGTTGAAGAGACTGTCTTTTTGCCATTGGACATTCTTTCCTGCTTTGTCAAAGATGAGTTGACCATAGAGTTGAGGGTCCATGTCTGGGCTCTCTATTCTGTTCCATTGATCTATGTGTCTGTTTTTGTGCCAGTACCATACTGTCTTGATGATGACAGCTTTGTAATAGAGCTGGAAGTCCGGAATTGTGATGCCGCCGGCTTTGCTTTTCTTTTTCAAGATTCCTCTGGCTATTCGGGGTCTCTTCTGGTTCCAAATAAATTTTAGGATTATTTGTTCCATTTCTTTGCAAAAGGTGGATGGTATTTTGATGGGGATTGCATTGAATGTGTAGATTGCTCTAGGTAGCACTGACATCTTCACAATGTTTGTTCTTCCAATCCAGGAGCATGGAACGTTTTTCCATTTCTTTGTGTCTTCTTCAATTTCTGTCATGAGTATTTTATAGTTTTCTGAGTACAGATCCTTTGCCTCTTTGGTTAAATTTATTCCTAGGTATCTTATGGTTTTGGGTGCAATTGTAAATGGGATCGATTCCTTGATTTGTCTCTCTTCTGTCTTGTTGTTGATGTATAGGAATGCCACTGATTTCTGTGCATTGATTTTATATCCTGACACTTTACTGAATTCCTGTGTGAGTTCTAGCAGTTTTGGGGTGGAGTCTTTTGGGTTTTCCACATACAGTATCATATCATCTGCAAAGAGTGAGAGTTTGACTTCCTCAAAAGAGACACTTTAATTATAAAAACATAACCAGGTTGAAAGCAAATAGATGTAAAAAAATGTATATGCTGTGCAAGCAGTAAGCTTAAGAAAGGCGAAATGGCTATATCAGTTAAAACAGACTTTGAAAATCCAGTATTATCAAAGTTAAAAGGGGGGTATTTATAAAGAAATGGATATAATATAATGATGGACATAATGATAATTCATAACAGTCATAAATGTGAATGTCTCTAATGAGATATTCAAAACTGATGAAGCAAAAATTAACAGAATTACAGTGAGAAATTCTACAATTATAGTAAGAAACTCTAATACTTCTCCTTCAGCAATTGACGGACCTGAAAAAACAGCAAAGATATAAAGATCAGAGCACTATCAGGAGGATGGAAGATGGCAGAAGAGTAGGGGACCTTGCTTCATCTGGTCCCTTGAATTCAGCTAGATCTCTATCAAATCATTCTAAACCCTTGTGAATTTAACCTGAGCCCTAAGAAACAAATTGCTGGAATTCTACAAATAGAAAAGGGACCACTTTTTGCAAGGTGGGAAGTGGGAGAAGTGAATCTGAGGGAATATATCAGAAAATAACTGTCAGGGGGAGAGGGCATCAGAAAACCAGCTCTCGGAAAAGTGATATAGCAGGGGAGCACAAAATCGGAATCTTCAGAAGCTGCTCCCATGAAGGACGTCCCTGCCTGAAAGGTGCTCAGGTGGCAAAGTGGCAGAAGCCTAGTGGCAGAAGCCTAGGTGGGGCAATGTGGTCTCAGGATCCCCAGGGTCACAGAAAAAGTAGGGGTGTCTGAGTGGGCAGAATTCCCAAGCATTGGAGCAGGGAAACTGGCTACAATCAGCAAGCCCAGTAATGAGCTCTCAAGCTTGATTTGCCATAAACCACAGACCACTTCATGATTGGGTGGCCACTCCCAAGCAGGGGCCCTGAAAGTGGCAAAACTGTGGTGACCCTCCTCCTTCCCCCGGGGAGGATCGGCAGGGGTGCACACTGCAGGGGTCTGCAGAGTTTGGCAACATAAAAGTGATTGACTGCTTTTCCCTGAAGGTTCACTGAAGAGTGGGAGCTGTGATCTTTCAGCTCCAGGGCTGGAGATCGGGGAGCCCCCATTTTTATTTTTATCCTCTAAAAAGGCGCCTGCATCAGGGAAATACAGATCAAAACCACTGAGATACCACCTCACACCAGTCAGAATGACTAAAATTAACAAGATGGGAAACAACAAATGTTGGCAAAGATGCAGAGAAAGGGGAACCCTCCTACACTGCTGGTGGGAATGCAAGCTGGTACAGTCACTCTGGAAAAGAGTATGGAGGTTCCTCAAGCAGTTGAAAATAGAGCTACCCTACGACCCAGCATTTGCACTACTAGGTATTTACCCCAAGGATACAAATGTTATGATCTGAAGAGACAGATGCACCCCAATGTATATAGCAGCACTGTCCACAATAGCCAAACTATGGAATGAGCCCAGATGTCCATCAACAGATGAATGGATAAAGAAAGTATGATATATATATATACACAATGGAATATTACTCAGCCATTAGAAAGGATGAATACTTGCAATTCACATCGACGTAGATAGAACTGGAGGGTATTATGCTGAGCGAAATAACCCAATCAGAGAAAGACAATCATCATATGGTTTCACTCATATGTGGAATATAAGAAATAGTGCAGAAGATCATGGGGGAAGGGAGGGAAAACGGAATGGAAAGAAATCAGAAAGGGAGACAAACCATGAGACTCTTAACTACAGGAAACAAACTGAGGGCTGCGGAAAGGGAGGTGGGTGGGGGGATGGGGTAACTGGGTGATGGGCATTAAGGAGGGCATGTGATGTGATGAGCACTGGGTGTTATATGCAACTGATGAATTATTGAACTCTACATCTGAAACTAATGATGCATTATATGTTGGTTAATTGAATTTAAATTAAAAAAAGAAAAAAGATCAGAGCACTAACAATCACCTAGCTGTTCTTGATACTTATAGAACAATGGTAGAGTACATGTTCTTTTCAAGTGCTGATAGTATTATGTAAACAATACAATAAACAGTATAAACAATAGGATATATACAGTGCCATGAAACATGTCTTTAAAATTTTTCAAAGACTAATGTAATTCAGCATGTGTTACATGATCACAAGTGAATTAAATAAAAAGCCAATAACAGTAAGATGCTAGGAAAACTCATAATTAGAAATTATTTTTTAAATATTTAAAAGTTAAACACATTCAAAGAAATCACTTATGAAATTAGAAAATATTTGAATTCATGATAATAAAAATATGAGATCAAAATTTGTAAGGTATAACTAAAGTCGTATTCAGACAAATGTGTATAATTCAAATGCTTATTTCAGACAATAAGAAAGGTTTAACATCAATATTCTAAGGTTCTACTGCAAGATAGGAGAAAAAGGACAAAGTATACTCAAAGCATGTAGAAAGAAAAAAATAATAAAAATAAGAAGAGTTGTTGCTATGGGCTTAATGTTTGTGTCCCCTCAAAATTCATATGTTGAAGCCCTAATAATCAGTGTTCTGGTATTTGAAGATGGCACCTTTGAAATGTAATTAGGTCATAAAATTAGAGCTTTCCTGATGTTAGTATTACCCTTATAAAAGACACATGAGAGAAATGATGCCCACCTGCCATGTGAGGACACAGCAAGGGCACAGCAGGAAGGCTGCCATTACAAACAAGAAAGAAGGCTCTCACTAGACATTGAACCTGTTGGTACCTTCATTCTGGACTTCCCAGCCTCCAGAACTGTGAGCAATACATTTCTGTTGTTCAAGCCACTCATTCTATAATAGTTTGTTATAGCAGTCCAAACTGAGTAAGACAGGTACAACAAGATTGTAAAATAAAATAGAGAAAAGTAGCCAATCCAAAAGCTTGCCTTTTGAAGTGATCGACATTGACAACACACTAGTTAGACTCATCTAAAAAGGAAAGAACACAAATCACCAATATAACACATAAATAATGGGTTACTAATACAGATTCTACAGACATTAAAAGGATACTATAATATTGCAAACAACTTTATGCCAATGATTTCAAGTGAGTTGAAATACAAAAATTCCAAGAAAAAAGAAATACAAAAATTCCCCTAAAGATCTCATAAACTACAGAAATTCACTCAAGAAGAAATCAATAACTCAAACAGCCCTGTATCTAGTAAAGAAAATTGAATGCCCAGTCCAAGCCTTTCAAAAAGAAACTCCAGTACAAGGTGGTTTCATTAGTGAATCTTTCAAACATTTAAGAAAATAATAATACCAATTCCATACAAAGTCTTTCAGAAAATATAATGAGGGAACATTCACCAACTTATTTTATGGGGCCAGTAGTATCCCACCAAAACCATTTGATTTTATAAGAAAAAATAAAGTAACAAAAATGATCTCCTTCATGAATATGGCTGAAAAATCTCTGGGTCTTGTCAGTCAAAATGGATGAACACTTTGTGGTAGCCTTATAGGCAATCTAGCTCCTTTCCCTTGTAAAGTCTGACGTGCAGATGCTGACAAATTAAAGGAAGTTTAATCTTTTTATTTGTTTGAATTGATTTTCAATCAAAACGAAGTTTTATTGACATGGTCAATACAAGTGCACAATTTCTAAATTTAGTTACGTGCTTATAAGATTTTGTGTGTGTTGAAATAGCAGAAAATTAAATAAAAAATTTTCACTGTTTTTCACGATATTAATAAATACCATAATTACTCAAAAAGTTACAAGTACATAAACAAATAAAGGTCAATTGCCCCCAAATATATATATTTTTAAACTCGGCTGAATAATTGCTGGATAGGTCAATACTAATCAATATTTCCTTATATGGGCATCCCCCCAAAAGACCAAATAAACCAAAAAGAATTATGTGGAATAGTTAATAATAGATGTGGATATATGTATACTTTTTATGTTTAATGAGTAAAGTAGCCTGATTAAATTAAATATTATAAAGAGCATTTAAATATTTATGTATATAGCTTTTTCATTTCCTATACAATTTTATAATATTATAGGATAGGCTTTCTAGCTATAAACATTATCTATGTTTTTTATCTGGCAAATAGTGGTACTAATTATGGTGTTGGCAGGTATCAAGGTGTTGGCAGAGCCATGCTGCCTCTGAAACCTCTAGGGAAGAATCCTTCCTGCCTCTTCCAGCTTCTGGTAACCCTAGGTGCTCCTTGCTTTGTGACAGCTTCATTTCAATCTCTGCCTCTATCTTCATATGGCCATCTTCCTTAATTCTGTCTTTGACTTCACATTCTCTTCTCTGTGTTTCTCCTCTACTTGGAAAGACACCAGTTATATTGGATTATGGTCCATCCTAATGACCTCATCTTAACTTGATTACATCTGCTGAGATCCAGTTTCCAAATAAGGTCATATTCACAGGTACTGGACCTAAGGATTTCAACGTATCTTTTGGGGGGATGTGATTCAACCCATAACGAATAACATTATTTGCCTGCAGGATCAATACCAAACATTCTTAGTAAGTGGATCAAGCACTTTGTATTCATTTTCTAATAAAGGAATTTGAATTGGTAGTATTTTCCCTCTCATTTTCCTGTGCATATTTGTGCATTGTCTGATTGGTCTCTAAGACCTAATCAATAGACTTAACTATAATTTTGTTGAATTCAGCAAGGAGCACTTGTTCATATATAGGAACAGTATCTACAAACTAGCTCTGATTAGCAATGTCATTTAATACTGATTTGATCAGTTAATTGTTCAAATGTTCAGTATCGATGAGATTTTTGTCCAAGGACTAACCATAATTTGCTCAGACATATTTGTTTCATCAAACTGGAAGGTCCGTAGTGGGTTACGAGTGGGTTACTGACTGGGTTACGAGGAATGATCATTCCGGAATCTCCGTCCCTTGTTCTGCCCATCATCTAATTCTTTCCTCCATGCTCAAGTTGACTCTTAAAGTAAGTTTTTCTTCCTGGATATCAAGAGTCCTAATTTTTTTTTCTTTACAAATTTATATTGCAGACCCATCCTGAGGCATTTGACTATCACTGGGCTTAACAACACTTTATGTAACAAAGGAAAGCACCCCTAACCCTATGGTCCCTCCTCACAGAGCATGCCTCTAGGTATTTCCAACCTGTGCACCGCTGACATTCTGGGCTCAATAATTTTTTGTCATGGGGGCTGTCCTGTACATTGCAGGATATTTATCTGCATCCCTGGTCCCTACCACTAGATGCCAGAAACACCCCCACTCTTGTATTGTGACTACCAAAGCATCTTCAGACATTGCCAAATAACCTGTGAGGAGAAAAATCATCCGTTTTTGAGAACTCCTGCCCTAGATTGAATTATGGACCCATTGAAGGAAACTGGTTGGGCTCTCACTTATACAGAAATGCCAAAAATGTTGGAAATAATCTTTTTTTAAAAGATTTTATTTATTTATTTGACAGAGAGACACAGTGAGAGAGGGAACACAAGCAGGGGGAGTGGGAGAGGGAGAAGCAGGCTCCCCACCGAGCAGGGAGCCCGATGTGGGGCTCGATCCCAGGACCCTGGGATCATGACCTGAGCCGAAGGCAGATGCTTAACGACTGAGCCACCCAGGTGCCCCTGGAAATAATCTTATAGCTCTTAATGTTTTTATTTTTTAATTTTTTTATAGATAAGCGTTTTTTTTTATTTTTAAAGATTTTATTTATTTGACAGAGAGAGAAACAGCAAGAGCAGGGACACAAGCAGGGGGAGTGGGAGAGGGAGAAGCAGGCTTCCCGTGGAGCAGGGAGCCCGATGTGTGCTCAATCCCTGGACCCTGGGATCATGACCTGAGCTGGCAGACTGAGCCACCTAGGCACCCCTTAATGTTTTTATTTTTCCAAGAAAGAATCTTTAAAAATACATGCAGTAAGTGTTGGCATTATTTATTGATACTGGAAAGATAATATTGATATTATTGTTATTGATAACATGCATTATTTATTTTTAAATATTTTATTTATTATTTAGAGAGCGCATGAGCAGGGGAGAGTCAGAGAGGAGAGAGAGAGAGAGAGAATCTAAAGTCAACTCCCCGTTGAGCACTGAGCTCAATGCAGGGCTCCATCCCACAACACAGAGATCACGACCTGAGCGACATCAAGTCAGACACTTAACAAACTGAGCCACCCATGTGCCCCAACATGGCATTATTTATTGATAAACATTTTATTTGTAGTCACTTTGAAGGAGTTTTGTTTGGTGGTGTTTTGTGATTAAAATCTGAACTCTTCATTGTCCCACACCGGTTTGAAATTCAATTTAAGAAGCCATAGTTGTGCCCTAATTAAAGTCATTTGCTCAACAGCTACAAGTGAAATAAACAAGCACAGGGAGGAGGGGAATGAACTTTAGGATGGTAGATGCTTCCATATGTTTTTAAAAATTGTTTTGCTTTCTTTTATTTTCTTTCAGGTAAGGAAACTAATTTAGAAGGAATAAAATAATTGACCTAGTTGTGACAGCTCATTATTTATTGTTTTGTTTTTATACAACAGGCATACAGTTTTACTTCTTCATATATCGATGAAAAATCTGTCACAAAACTCTGAAATACTCGTGATCGATATGCCATGCAATGGAAGTAGTGTCCATATTCATTAACCAAATAAGTCAATACCATTCTGAGTCATGAGGTGACTGTTTTCTACATAAATAATCAATCTTAGCAACCCAAACCTAAGAGACTCTTACCTACTATTATGGGCCACTTACAAGGGCTATCCCCTGAAGTTCATATTTGTATTCATAAATATTTGTGATCATAAGTATTTGACTACCCTTGAAGCTCATGTCTTCTGAGTTCCATAAATAGTTAAGCTTTTATTTTAAAAAAGGAAGTTGTTGTCCTAATAAACACAAGTAGGTATTGCTGCCAGGAGTCTCAAACAACAAACAGAAAACAATACCAAAACTGAAGCATTACCAAAGCAATCTACAATTAAAAAAAAAGAATTTCAGGGATGAATAAGTGAAGGGGATTAAGAGGTGCAGTATAAATAAGACACAGGGATATAATGTATAGCACAGGGAATATAGTAAATAACATAATTAGATTTATCATAGTGATCATTTCATTATTTATATAAATATCAAATCACCATGTTGTTCACCTGAAACTGATAAAATGTTGTATCTTGATTATACTTCAATAAAATATAATTTCAGAGAAGTAGAATACAAAAAGAAAAAATTGTAAGGCTATTGTGAAATCATAAAGACTTATTTTGTGAATCTGAAGGTGGGCCAAAACATCAATAAAACTATAAGCTGAAAAGCAAAGAACATGCTCAAGTTATTGTGTGCATTGTCTCTACGATATAAAAAATATTTCACCTAATCTATAAGGGTACAAATGCTGGAAACTAAGGTTTCAGTTCTTAACGAAAATTAACATTTTTTCAAGACGACTTTGCTATGCTCTGTGGTGGAAAGTGTGCCTGGAATCTTCTTAATGAGGGCAGCTTCTTAGTTATTATACCACCACTCCAATACAGAGGACCCTCTCATAACCAGGGCTGTGCAACAGGCCTGTGGTCAGACTATTGCTTGATATAATCTAGGAATAAACAGATTGGTGCTTTCAGAGTTCATCAAAATATAATTCTGAATTTTTCATCTACCACTCAGTTTACTAAGAAGAGAGGTTCACAGCATCGGGTACAGAATTATTCCATCCAAAATAATATAAAGGACTATCAGTGACCTAGATTCCAATGGTGAGCTACTTAGGAGGAAGTGCCTTAATAAAGGAGCTTCACCTACATTTCAGGAAAATATTCATATGAGGAAGGTATTTTCTCATATGAGGAGCAGAGAGGAGACTGGGACCTGAACGGAGTGCTGGGTGAGGAGGGGCAGAGATCCATGCAGGACCTTGAACTTCAGTGATCCTTCCTCCCTCCAGGCAAAAGGGTCCATAGGCTATGTGAGTGGACTGTCCTTTGGCCCCTGTGGAAATGAGGGGAACTCAACATCTGGGTGGAGAAAGAGCAAAGATATATGGGAACAGAAATAGCATGTTTCTGGAGTCTCAACAGGAAACTTCTCATTTCCAGTCTGCCACACTACAGGTCCCAAGAGCAGAAAATGCTATCCTTTCCATCACACTGAAATGCTAACCCATAAGATGCTGAGGCAGCTCACCTCCGCCACTTAACATACCAGAGAACTGTGGGTCTAAGAGGCCTTGGCAGCTGGGGCGTAAGAAACAGAACAGCTCCCTGGTGAATTAGAGTGGATGGAAGAGTTCAATGACAACTTTTTTTTTTTTTAAAGATTTTATTTATTTATTTGACAGAGAGAGACAGCGAGAGAGGGAACACAAGCAGGGGGAGTGGGAGAGGGAGAAGCAGGCTTCCCGCAGAGCAGGGAGCCCGATGCGGGGCTCGATCCCAGGACCCTGAGATCATGACCTGAGCCGAAGGCAGACGCTTAATGACTGAGCCACCTAGGCGCCCCTCAATGACAACTTTTTAAAAATTAAATGAGAGTGCTCAAGGATAAAACACATCAGAAAACACATGTTTTGGGAGATTAAAAAAAATCTGATTATTGAAATAAAGAGTCAGGTACTAAACTGAATGTTGTGGAGATCTAGTAGGTCAAGTAGGAAAATTTCAAATCATAGAAAAATATATGAAAAAGTAGAAATCACAAAGGCAAAGCTAAGGGACTTTAAGGAGAGATTCATAAGACTTATGAAAAGATGTAATGAGTAGAAGATAGCCAATTAAACAAATTAAGAGAAGAAAATTTCCCTCTGACGAGGAATTATATCTGGAAATTGAGAGGGATTATTGAATTCCAGATGGGATTGGTGAGAAAAGACAAATATCCAAGTGTAGACTTGGTCCAAAATCTCCAAGCTTCAAGGATAAACAAGAATCCTTATTAACATATACAGAGATAGAAAAACAAGTTCTTGTACTCTTAATTTTATGTTTGCACAATGTTTTATACTCTTTTAAATGAAATCAATGGATTTCACCATTTAATGAAAATGCATAGTGTTTTAATACAAATTAACACAATATTTTAATACAGTAGTAGCATGGTGGAAACAGCAAGAACTTTGGAGTTAGACAGATATAACCTTTTTAATCTAATGGCCTCCAGAAAAGAATCTATGTTACCAAAACCCCAGTTTATTTGTCTGTAAAGTCGGGATATTTATGTTGCAGAGTTACATTAGGCATTAAGTGATCGGCTAATTTCACAAACATGTATCAAGCCCTACTCTGTGGGTGCCAACATGTTAAGCCCAGGGCATACCACAGCTGTGAACAACACAAATATAATCACCTTCTCAAGAAGCTCACAGATACAGATTATTGCGGTATAGACAGATACTACATGGGGACCTTTTTGTTTGTAATTTATTTATAGTTGTGGTAACTCTTCCAGGGAGAAGCACAGGACGCACTGTGACAGCAGACCACGGGTGGGGATGAAGTCAGAACTGGTGTTGGCGTTCATGCAGACTTCCTTCACAGCAGTCAAGGTGGGCTCTGAAGGGCGTGGGGCTGAAGATGCAGTACTTTGATACAATGAGGAGAAAACAAAGGGAAAAGTGGAAAACTATGGAGTCTACCAGGTAGAGGGAAAGGAATGGACACGGGGACATGGCGTGGAGGCATTTGTAGTTTTCAGGAATTGGAAGAAAACTCATGTAGATAAGCAAGTGATGGCCCGTGAGCCAAATCCTGCTGCCCCCTCTTTCTGTACAGCTGGTGAGCTAAGAACAATTTTTACATTGTTAAATGGTTAAAAATGTTTAGAGCCCACGTTGTTTTCTTACCACAATAAAATAACATAAAATAAAATAGTTTAAAAAGATAATATTTTGTGACACATGAACAAGATGTGAAATTCAAATTTCAGTTTCCATAAAGTTTTATTAGAACGTGGTCATTCACTTACTTACTGTCTGTGACTGCTTCCGCATTATGATGGTAGCTTTGAGTGGTTGCAACGGAGATCAGTGGCCTACAAAGCCTAAAGTATGTACTATCTGCATCTTTGCAGAAAACGTTTGCCAACCTCTGAAAGAGATAAAACACAAAAATTCAGAGAAGAGTAGAACAGTGAAAAAACCTGATGAGGTAGGCAGCACACAAATCACAGGCAGTATTTAACAAATAGTAGGCGGTTGATAAATGATTGTTGTTATTATGATGCTAGAAACCTAACCACAATTTGTATCACTGCATCTACCGGAAAATGCATTATAATATTCCAGCCAAACAATTTTAATATCAACTTTTGGATCATAACCAATTCTTTTTCTGAAAGTTCAAGCATTCCTTTATTTAAAAAAAATAGTTCTGATTTATATACACACTCTGGTTTATAAACAAGTTTATAAAAAATGATGAACATTTCTTTTATGTTCCTGGTTGTACCTAGAGGATGATTAGCTGCCCAGTGGTAAAGAGAGATAGTGTTAATAGCTACTGTTGGCAGAGCAAGTTTTCTGCTTTGAAAGTGAAGTCAATTGTAGTGCTATGTTATGAGATTATAAGCCAAAAAAATATATATATATCTGATTGAGCCAAATGGGCCACTCTATTCCAGTTTACTCAAATCAGAAGGGACACATCTTGGAGAGATTATAAAGCAAATTAGTGAAGAGGATATTTTCAAAGTAGGGAACACAATGATCACTATTGAGTTCTAGGAGTTGGGCATGCTGCTTTGGAATTTCAATCAACTGTTAGTTACCCATGCTCATGGCGGAGAGAGGAAGTAGAGACATTGCAAAAGCATGAATAACCCCAAAGCATTTTTGTCTGGCTCTCGTATGCACTCTATGTCTTTTCCGGACCTGGCTCCCCTTAACAATTACATTCAATTAATATTAAAAATTATATTCCCTAGGCACTGACAGATGATGGCAGGGGAAGGAAACAGCTTGAGAGAAGCTGCCCTTGAATTTAAAAACATGTTACTAGAGCAAAGTGGATAATTCCTGGAAATGTTTGAACAGTAGAATATTGACAGCTGTCAGTATTTGCCACATGGAGAGGGCACCAGCTTGGCTATGAAGGAAAGTCTTCCGATTCCTGTGGAGATTCCTTTTGCTGAGAGCTACAGAATTTCATGTGACCTAAATCTCCCCATGATGACTCCATGTCCTAATTCTTGACGCGTCCTGATTCTAATGCCTTTTGAGA
Organism: Zalophus californianus; assembly: GCF_009762305.2. Classification (NCBI taxonomy): domain Eukaryota; kingdom Metazoa; phylum Chordata; class Mammalia; order Carnivora; family Otariidae; genus Zalophus; species Zalophus californianus. The sequence continues at coordinate 5,387,199 of NC_045597.1, forward strand.
ACCTTTATGCATCTGGAGCTGATACAGGAACTTTCTGGATAGTAGAGAGTAAGTAATAGGACATAGCCAAAAAAAAAAAAAAAAAAAAAGAAGAAGAAGAAGAAGAAAGAAAGAAAAGATAAGATAAGATAAAAAGAAAAAAAACAAAAACCTAAGTCTGTTGAGTTGGCTATGGTGGAGTAACATCTAGCTCTATTCTTCCCTGAAGGGACCAGATAACAGAAAATGGAAACCCAACAATCTGGCCTATGAAATATAAATAAGCCTAACCATTTTCCCATAAGTGAGGTAATTAATAGACTGCAACCAGAGAGAAACAAAAGACTACTCAAAAAAAAAGGGAGCATGAGAGAAATGCTCTTAAAGTAGCTACATATGATCCATGTTTCCCGTTTTACTCTTTTTGGGTAATCCCCCTCCTTTGACTCAGATATTCTCTATTACTCTTGCCAGTCAAAATCCCATCCTTGATCAATGTTTCTCCACATTTGTACCCAAGATGCTGAGAGTGCCAGAAGAAAAAAAAAAAAGTACAGTCATGCTGTTCGATGCCGCCATTACAAATACAGAATGGCTACCAATGACAATAAATGCTTCTGCTGTGCTAACTATGCCTTTTCTCTCCTCTACTCTCCAGTGGTTATTTCAAACCATCTCTTCCCTTCTCAGATCATTGACTTCTTATTACCCACTTAATTTAAGCAAATGACCTCACCTTCCCCTTCTCAAAGGAAAAACAAGCCATCATAGGAGATGTTTTCACTTTCCGTCCCTAGTGATGACTATCTACTTGTACCCAAACACACACACACACACACACACACACACACACACACACACACAGAATCATTCACACACATGGATTCTTCCTCTGCTTGCAATGGGCAACATGTCTGTCCCCATCTGGAGCGATCCCTTCTTCTGCTTCAGGACACTGTCCCCTCCTGATATTTTCAGGGACTTTTTTCTCTTGATGATTTTTCCCTTATATCTTTAGCTTATTTTTCTCTATTGGATTCTTCTAAGCACTACTTGAACATTCTTCATCCTCCATCTTAAAATAAATACTTGACCCTGCTAGTTAGAGCTGTATCTCTTTCCTCCACTTCAACTAACTTTCGCAAAGGCTTGTTTACACTTGCTATCTCTAGCTCTTCCCCTTCCTGCCCTACTCTGGCCCCTGAAATCCGCCATCCACCCTGTTGCTTCAATATCATGCCTCTCATTGAGATCACCATGACTTCCTTGTCAATAAATCCAGTAGACACTTCTAGCTTTATCTTTCTTGACCTTTCTGCAGCTCTTGGTCACTCCCTGCTTCTTGAAATATTTCCTCTCATCGCTTCCATGACTGCAAACTCTTCTGACTGGTCTCCTGCCTCTTTTAGCCAGTCCTCTTTTGCCTTCTTTCTTGCTTCCTCCATCCTCCCAGCCCATCTCCAGTTTTGGTCCTAATCCCTCCCCCTTGTCACAGTGTCCCTTGAGGAGCCCACCCATGACAGTTACAACCAACAAGCTGTCAACTTTTCAGGTTTCAATCCAGGCTGTATTTCTGTTGTGCTTCATAGTCCCAACAAAATCCCAACAAACCCAACAAAAGCTCTCCATCGAAATATCCTTTTGGCATCTGAAACTCAAAATATCCAAAATGGAAGGGTCCTCAGACTTCTGCTTCTGCCTTGATGGATGGTTCCAATATCCAGTTAAATTACCCGGAAAGTTGAGACTCTTCACTGACCCCTCCTCCTTTAAATAAATCTAAAGTCCTGTTGATTCTACCTCTTAAATGTCTCTCTTATGTATTCATTGTTTCTTATTCGAACAATCCATCCCCTAGGATGATACTAACTTTTCTAGTGAATTGTTGGAAGAGCTTTCTAAAGGATCTTTGTGCTCCAGGCTTGATTATCCTTTGTCCCTTATCCACAGTGGCAGCATGACTTTCTTAAAAGACACAAATCTGATTATCCTTTCCTTTTGTATAACATTATTGTTATGTTTTTTGGTCACACATTGGCAACAATCAGCCTTAACATGGCTGATGAGGATCTTACCAAATCCCCCATTTGTCATCCACCAATGTCTTCTTTTTCTTGTTTACGACAGCATTTCATTGAAATCACAGGATTAAGCAAGCATTCCAATTAGAAAAACCATCACACAGGGTTTTCCAACACAGCCATGTTTTGGTCCTGGGCTTTCCCAATTACTGGATGAGACCTTGGGCAAGTTATTTGACCTATTCGTGTCTTAGTTTCCTCACCTGTAAAATGGGGATGTTAGTAATAATAGTCCTAGCTCATGGTCCTATTTTAAGGACTGAATGGGTAATTCATGCAAAGTGGTTAAAAAAAAGAGCTCGGCACATACTGAGTGCTCTGAAGGTGTGGTCCACTATTTATTACATTATTTCCTTGCAATTGCTCAGAGTCCCTTGATGTTTCTCCTAAGATCTTTATTGGGCAAACTCTAACACAGGAAAAATACAAATGTACACAATCTGTGGCTTGTCCCATACAGAAAATAGTCCCAGGTCCTTCGAGCGTACAAGTGGACTGATTATGTAAGCCCTAGGCTCCAGTGGGCTTGCAACATTGTCCAACAAAATGCCAGGTTTCTTAGTCATAACGCAAAGATTTTTTGATAACTTTTCTCAATTCTCAAACCTCTTGTAACCTCCTTCCCACAAATCCCCGTTTTCAGCTGATGACTTGGCCTCGTGTTCAATCAAGAGACCAGAAAACTTCACACTGAAACCCTGCGACCATGTCATCTCAAATCTAAATCCCTACCTGAGTCACCTCCTACTTGTCTCTGCCCTTTCAGAGAAAGGGACGAGACTTCTCTCATCAAAGAGCAATACACACCGTCCAGGGTCCCACCCCCTTATACCTGCCCAGGGATGTGGCTTCCTTAGCCTTCTGCCCCTGCTGCCTCTGTCCACTCTGCCTTCTGCTGATTACTCTCACCAGTGTTTCGATTCCACCCCCCACTCATGTACTCTTGTCTACCTGTTCTCCTACAACAGTGGCCCGATGTCTCTGCTCTGCTGACAGCCAGGTTCCTCGACACGTTCTATACCAGGTCTTCCTGCTTCTTCTCCTCCCACCTACTCCCATCTGAACTCTGAACAGGTGCAAGTTTTAGAATTACTTCAATTTATTGTGCTCACATTTCTTTTTTATGTTCACTCAAAGGTGACCTATGGTTTGAAAAATCTATGTCTAGAACAATATCTGCTGATAAGTATAAAGAGAGATTCTAATTAAAGGACAGCTTTGGGTTATAGTTTAATTAGCTACATTTTTCCCCGGTGGAACATATAATATCAATGTGTCCTCTAATCAGTGCATCTGAGTTGTGATGGGAAACTTACCACAGATGTACAGACACCTTCGCTGATCACCAGGCGTACCTTGCTCCTCTCCCCAACCGGAACACTCTTCTTGTATCCTCCAGGTGCTTATTCCAATCCTAAATTTCTTTGTCTCTTTATCTGCTGTGTAACCATCTCTGCAGCTAGGGTCTTTGAAGGCAAAGCCGTACCTGTTTGGTTCACGCAGTGTACATTCTGCCAACAGTGCCTGGCTCATGATGGGCTTTCACTACATACTTGTGGGTTTACTGAATCAGTGGATGAAAACCTCCTTTGGGAAGTTCACTGCATGTCAGTAACAGAATGTTAGTTGCTATAGGCTACAATGAAGTAAAAGACCATCGACTTTGATTTTCACCCTAGACTTCAGTCCTTAAGTACTAAAACAAACTTGCTGTAAAACACTTTAACATGAGAATACTCTAGGGCTTTGTAAAATAAGACATATAAAAGGCCATTGGTTTTTATTTAGCAGTACAATTAGGATAAAGCTTTAAGATTTTGTCACTGCATTACCCATTACCCAGGTGAGCCTTATTAATGAAACGACCCAAATGTACAGTCAAGAATATCCTGCAAGCATGGTTGCAGACCCTAAAAATGGGACTTTTCCAGAAGACAGAAGAGAAGACAAACATAAACAAAACCCTGGAAATTTCTTGCACAAATCCAAAGCAACTATTCCCCATCTGGGCTTCCCTTTGTGCAGCCATGGATATAAACCAGAGTACAACAATCATTCCATAATCTCTCAAGTCCTTAAGCAAAGGATAAATGCAATTTTCTCTTCTGGATACAAAAATAAAAAAGTAAACGCTGATTTGGAGCAGGTGTCCATGCTTAAGTGGATCATAAATCATAATTAAATACAAATGGTGCCTTATCTCATCTTTTGATCTGAGTTTTTTCTTTTTAAAGACAAAGTGAAATGGTAGAAATCCCTAGACGAGTTATGTTTCTTTGGAAATGTGGATGTGTCCCTTTGGTTCTGGATGGAGATCAGTGTTATTCCAAGAGACGTCGTCATTTATGTACATATGTTTGGGCACTGTCTTTTGCTGCTATCGTAGGATGGAAAAACATAACTGAATCACAAAAGCAATTAGAGGTCTACAACTTGCATTTGAAAAATCAATTATGAGCTGCCACAACAGACCTAAGAAGTTGAACAAATAAGATATAATAATTTGCTTCCTCCTGGGGATAATGTGAGACTAAATGAGGAAACATGTATTAAATGCTCTTTGAAAATGTCTCAATGCATGGTATTAACAATAGTCATTATTTTTCCTATATTTTCTGACTCATTAATTTATATCCAGATTTCAAAATATTTGTGCGCCATTTCTAATTTTGGAAAGCCACAAGAAATAATAATTTTAAAATAAGTTATATGTAAATTCATAAAGGAGAATGTTTCTAGTGTGCAAAATGATTTTTAAAATTTGGTTTCTTTTTTGAAATCCTTTTTAGAGATGTTAGGCCTGATACTACCAGGAGAGGGCAGTCATGCTTCGTACTTCCACATTCTGCTCTTTCTTAGCTTGAACAGGAATAGTCATTTCAATTTTTCATGCAAATCAAAGCATAATTATAAGCTAATGTCCTATTCTGCCACCAGCCTCAAAGGTCATCAGAGTATGTTCTATAAATGAAAAGAAATTGTTAGTTCTAATTACATGTAAAATTAGTATTGTATGCTCTGGAACTGCTTGTTTCTTCTTGGTTTTACTCTTCATCTTTAAATGGACTATCATTGGAGAGACAAAGAGTAGCTACCAGTATCCTTCATGGATTAAATTCTGTGTATTGTAGTTTAATTCAAATATTTGATTTGTTATCTCTAAAACTTAGATCACTTCAAATGAAATTACTATGTTTTTGTACCCTCTGATTTTCTCAGCAAGGGCACTTAAATTTACTTGAGTGAAATGAAACCAAACAAAGCAGTAAATGTAGTTTTTTGTAAACCAGATACTTTTCTTACAGTTTCATGTATTCAGGAAAACTAAAAATAATGGATTTGGCATGGGTTCTGATCTGGCTCAATGGGTGATTGTGGCCGTGTGTGCGTTTGAGTCACGACTCTCCCTGAGTCTTGGAAATGGTGTGAGTTAATTTGAATGTAAGATGTATCAGCAAGAGGAACATGTTGTTGCAGAAGGAATAACATTCTCAGACCCTGAAGAACAGGGGATCCCAAGGCAAAATTCTCAAGTAAGCAACTATCTGGGGCACTCTCAACCATTTGGGCACCAATACACCCAAATTCAAGTCCAGTGTAGCGGAACTAAGAACAATGGATGGAAACCACAAGGAAGCAGATTTCAGGGCAGATTTCAGACAGTTTTATAACAACCAGGGCCAGGGAATGAAAGAATAAGGCTTCCATGAGAAATGAATTAGTGATTAAAGACTGAAGTAGCTAATGAAGTTCAAGCAGGATATCTTTAAGTCAGTTGACAAATCGAGAATGCTATAAAGGCAAGACATATTTGTTGAACATCTACTATGTGCAAGTCCCTCCTTCCATGAGCCCTAGCGCCTTTATCACACCCCAAATCCTACTCTGGTGTCAATTCTAGAGCCAATGCTTGAGGAAATACTCAGTGGGTTTCCCTTCCCGTTCAATTTTAATTGACCCATAGATCTGAATTCCCTGCTGGCTTCTGAATCTCACAAGTAGGTACAATCTCTAACGAAGGAAAGTGTAGAATAGGTGCATCTTTGTTCCACTTTCTCAGGTGACTACAGGTGAGTAGTCACACTGTCAAAATGGGCCATCAAAATGCCCCATGCCTTTCTAAATGTCCTTTCCTAAACCTGTGCCCATTGATGTTCTGAGGATATACAAGCTCTTCACTGTGAGCAAGAAAAACCAGACTTTGTCCATTGCACCTGCCTCTTGTTTGGGCACAGGGGCTGAGCTGTTCTTCAGTTCTCTTCTGCCCCCACTTAATCCCTTGCACAGGGTTTGTTGTCCAAGTGACTTCTTTTTGTCCATCAGTGCCCAGAAACATGTTTGTCAACATGACATTTTAGAAGACCATTTATCTTAACCATTAACATGAGGGTTTTTTTGTTGTTTTTTTTTTTTTTCCCCCTCAGTATTGCAGATCATCCCTGGGGTGGGATATGGGAAGGTGGTAGAGCAAGGTGTTACCTGAGCTTAACCTCCACATAATCTCACTGAATCATACAGCTAATTCTTTCTTCTCCTATGACTTGGGTCATGCATGCATAGGATCAAGATGATTGTCTGTGTTGGGATGAGAGTGCATAGTATGGCTCACCCAGCATATTGTTATGAGAAACGCCTGGTTAATGCTTAATTTTGTAAAGAGCGAAAAGAAAGACGGTTTTCTTATTAACCAGGCTTACTCAAATTCAACTATACTTTGAAGTATTAGTAAATGACTGATACTAAGGTGCATCAATGTGTTGACAACTATACTACTTATTTTTTCTAATCTTTCAAATGCAATATTAACCAGTGTTTAGACTTTAGCTCCAGACAATGAATCAGGACAATATTTTCCCAGAGAACTGATTGGATGTTTTTTGTCTACGGCTGACTCATACATATTTTGGAAGCTTCCCCATCATTCCCACCCCCACTTCAACATGTAAGAGTTCAGATTTGTTCATTCCTAACTGGGAGTTAAATTTTGCAATATGAGAAAATGAATGTAACATCCCTCTATTTAAAAAAAATTAAATCAGGAGCATAGATGGTCTTACTCGGAGCATTTCCAGTCTTGCCAATAAAATTAAAATGCCATTTGTGTGCATCCTTCTGCACACTTCTAGATTTTCCGGTAAGTTGTTTCATGTACTACTAGCATCTATAAGTCACTTCGTGGGGCTTTTTCGGAACAGCATTGTGCTGCTTTCACCAGCTTTTTCTGTCTCACACACACTCCCTCATAAACTTTCAGCCACACACCGTAGAGTCAAGATTTATGTTAACTGAAATTTATTGTCGATTATTTGCTAGACACTCTGGTAAGCATTTGTGTTTGTTGCTTCTCGTTCCGTGAAGTAAGCAGTGCTGTTATCTCCAGAAGAGAAGTTTGAAGATTTGAGACTAAGAGATAACAAGCAGCTGCTAAGTGGCAGGTGTTAGATTTTAGCCCAGAGCCTTCACGTCCGAACTTTTGCTAAGCATTTTGCTCAAGCACTAGAAATGTAAAAAATCCAAGAAATCTCCTGCTATGTAGAAAAAGCTAGAAGATGACATAGAAACAAAGAAGATAATTATAATATGATTAGTTTCAAAATGCCGTTATTTACTAAGTGTTACAGGATGGGGATTGGCTGACCTTAAGTTCCTACTGTGTGCCTTCTACCATTCTGGGCACCTTGCAGATGTTATGTCATTTAAGGATCAAATTAAGTTTCTAAGGAAGCTATTATTGACCCATCTAGAAATGCAGAGGAACAATGAGGCTCAGGAGCGGTGGCTGGGGATGGTTGGGGAACAGACTGGAGAGGCCTCTCACTTAATGAATGGACACTCAGTGGGTCCTCCACATGGCAAAGTTGGCTACGGGTTCATCAAGCACCAGGACTTTCTCCAGGCGGGCACCCAGCCAGACCCATTTCCCAGCCTTCCTTGAGTGAAGTGGGCTCCTGGGACTGATTTCTGGCCAGTGGAGTGTGAGTTTAAGTGATACTCACCATGTCTGGGCCTGGCCCCTACAACTCCTCCTGCCCCTTCTCCTTTCCCTTTTCTGCTAGCTGGAAACAGAGCATCCCACACGGACTCTAAGCCACAGGGCACAGTGGGACCACCATATGGAAGAAGCCTGTGTCTCTGAATAATGGCGGGAGGGACAAATCATCCTGCATGGGACTAAGCTGCTGGGGGTTGGAGCTTGTTACAGCCACGAGCTTACCCTACACATCTTGGTTGTTGGTTTGGTTTTAGAGGGGGAGACAGTATGTGTTTTGAAGATGGATCTGAAGAGTCTGCTATTTGGCAGGAACTGATGCTTGTGACAAATTATGGGGGAAAAACACGAAAGTTCTGATGTTCTTCCAATTTAAGTCATAAACATTAGTTTATGCCATTTTGGGACCGCTTGCCAATTCTCATTGAAACAATTTCTAACCGGCCCAATAAAAACCTATAAATTGACAAAATAGGGTCTTTAGGATTCTTGTAGAACACCAGCTCTCAAATTTACCGTGTACAATAAGCACCTGGGGACGAATTCTGATTTTTAACTCACAAGGTTTGAGACCTGATCGTTTCTACTTCTAACAATCATCCAAGCGATTCTGACACAGACGGTTAAGGGCTAACCCCATTTTGGAAAAAGATGCCTAAGGCCTAATCTACAGATGGGGTCCAGACTTTCTGAGACTAAATATGAGAATAAAAAGAGCACCATTCAGCCTGCTCTAAGAAGGACTGCACAGGCATAATCCCTGGGGCATGACAGGAGTGCAGCCCTGAGGGGGATGCGGTCCCAGTGCGAGTGTTGCGAGCAAAGGCCCGACTCACCTTTGTTCACCTGGAACAGCTTCTTCTTAAGCCACATGGCATCGCAACGGTCCCAATAACTGGAGAGGTTAGCAAAGAGGACCCACCGGTTTCTCCAGGCCATATACTCCCGTTATCTATTGTACAGATCAGGATGGCGTAAATAATTTAAATAGTGCTACATATAAAATACGTATTGGAATCTATTTCTGAAATCAAGATGTTGTTGTAAGAGTGGGAAGGTATTTTGAATAAATGTGAGTTACCTCTGGGTGTTTGTCGCTGCAAACTGACCACCAGAAAACATAAAATATAAACTGACGCGTTTGCTCTTGCAGGTTCACGAACTTGCTCGGGTAAAGATGATGGCATTTCTTCCTGACAAACTCACCATTGTGTATTCCTCTCCTCTTCCTGCTCTAAGGTGACAGGATGGAGCAGGTATCCATTACGCTCCATCTCGGCTTAATCCCTTGCTGCCATGAGAAGTGGAAAATGCAATTAAATGCACTCCTGAAACCTGTCCCCAGAGTGCTGTTTACAATATTGCCTGCATTAAACAGGCAGAGCACGGCCATGCGGCCACTCTCCTTGCATCTGGTGGCTTTGCCGAGGTTTGGGAAACCCGTTTGTAAATTAAAGCATTCAATCAGCTGGTCTAGGAATAAATCCCAGTTTGTTATAAAAGAATATAGTTTAAATAAACACTCTTGTGAGCTTTATGTGGAGTCGGGTTTCAGTGTGGGAGGGCTGACAAGAGACTCCAGGGGGGGCTGAATTTGGGCTCCATATTGCTCAGAAAATGCCAGTGGAATTTAAATATTAACAGACTTTGAAAGGGCCTTAAAGATAGGATTTTAAACCAAGCAGGACTTTTCTTCCCTCACTTTAAAGGTCAATCCATTATTTGGTTAGGCAGAAGCATCATGCAAGCTACCCATTTCTTTTGGGGAAGGATATTGCTTTCCTGTCTGATCGTATGTTCCATTCGCTTCTCTCGTGGCAAAGAGTGCCAAGTAACAGGTGAGTAGGAGTCAACTTAACATGAAACATGTTCTTGGCTCCACCGAGTGCCTGGTGGGTGGCCATAGTCTGGACACATAGCCTCTCGGTGATGCCATTTGCCTGTTTAAACAGAAGTCATCAGATGGCCGAGGTTGTCACACTTTCTACCTACAGCGTCCTTGCTCTGTCTTTAAGGGCCTGGGAATGAGATGGGGTGGGCACACTGAGCAAACATCTCTTCTGCATATTTCCTCAAATGGTGGTCAATTTCCACCCCACCACTTCCTCCTGAGTATCCTTTTTCCCTCTCAGAAATGCCGCTTTCTCTTTCCATTGGTTAATGATCATCTTCCCAGGCATCCTCCACGCATGGGCCAGGTCTGCACTGGGGACCACTGCGTGAGAGCTCTGGCCTTGGGGGTCCTTCACTGCCTTCTGCGTCCTTTCTTCTCTGTCTCTCTTTCATTTTCACTGGTAAAATGTTTGCATTTTAGTGCAAAATAATCAAAAGCTGGTCTCTGCCGTCCACTGCTTACCCCAATGCGGGCAGGTTCAGAGAATGGACATTTCGTCTCCTGTCTGTATTGGTCGTTTGTCACTCCATCTCTGTCTCCCACTGTCCCCCTCTCTTGCTCTGTCTCTGTCCCCCGGTCCTCCATACATTGTCTCCTCCTGCAAGGTGGTAAGTCCACCCAAGATGACTTGCGATTCTCTTGAGCAACAGCAGTAAATGGGTTGAGAGGCTCATGTGAATCAAGCACAGAGCTAAGTGCTTAGGATAAAAAGGGTCATCATAGAAGGACACCAGTCCCTGTGTCCCCAGAGCCTTTCATCAGGGAACACTCTCAGCTTTGGCATAAAGGTCTAGCCTCACTGGTCCACAAGCCCAAAGTGACCAAGGAGCTTGTGTGTCAGTCTTCTCTGACCACGTGCCCACGGAGGTACTATCCTATGAGGATGAGACCCCCCCCCCCCGCCGTGCTCATACAGTCACAACACCCTCCTCTGCCCAGCACACTGGACCAGCCTTTATAACTATTTTCAGTTCAGCTCTCTTTTCCCTTATTGGGATTAAGGTCTTAACATAACTCCAAGCCCCAGGAGCTGGTGTCATGCCATCACACCAGGGTCTTATCAGCTCCATCTTCTATGCTTGACCTCAAACTGCATCCTGAGGCCAGGTGCCAGGGTCCCCTCCTGTGTCCCACCTGACCCCAGCATTCTGCATATGCATGTCTGTCAGTGTGCCTCTCAACCAAGACGGAGACTGTGTGCACAGACACACTCGCCAGAAGGAAACTGGAGTGGACTTCTGGTCACCCTCCTCAAGGGTGGTCAGCTTTGCTCTTCCCCACACACAGCCCTTCCGGACCGGGCTTCACACCTGCTTTGGGTTCCGGGTTTCAGTGTGTCCCACCAACTCCTTCCACCTCACTCATAACTCCATGAAGAAGTAGGCACATAATATGGTTAGAAAGACTTACATTTGGCAGAACATAAATAACGAGTCGGTTATGTTTATAGCAGTGCTACAAACAAGCAATTTCACAACAGGGGAAGAAGGGACCGTGAGAAAGTAGGAAACTTGCAGTCGACTCATAGAGACAAGTGTTCTGAGTGGGCCTAACAATGAATACGAAGTAGAGAGAGGGGCATAGTAGGTAGGAACAAGGACTAAAACTAACATGCAAAGGTGGGAAGCGGAAACATTTTGCAGAGGGATGGGTTTCACCTAGGAGGTGATAACAAATCTTCAGAGACTTCAGTGAAGTCAGACAGGGTTGTATACTAGGCTAAGTAGTAAAAATAGGTCTCCATTGACAGCCAAGAGAATTGGGTTATAATCCCGGCTCTGCCTTGGACAGGATGTACAGTTTTAGACAAGTTATTTATCTCCCAGTGACCTAATTTAATTCACGTTTGAGGCATTAAGGCGTGTGTAGACATGATCAGTAATGATTTTTGTGATAAAGCATTATGTAATAAGGTGACTTTGTGACATATTCTGAGGGATTCTGTAAGAATTCAGAAGGAAAGATGATTTTATGGAGTTAAAAAAATCAATAAGGAGTACATCACATGATGAGCAAGTGGGCAAAAATGTAACAGTAGGGAAATTAGCCAAAGGGCTTTTATAATTGTAATGTGGGCTAGTGTGGTGAGTATAAGAAAACAGAATAGAATGTGAGAGACTTTAAAAAGAAGGAAATTTACAGTATGTTTTTGTAATTAGAAATAGAAGAGGTGAAAAGAAAAAGTCGTAATGACAGAGGTTTTAACTGAGTTATAGCAAGAATGATAGTGCCATCACTCACAATTAAGACATTTGGAATAGGAGCAGGATCTGGGGATGACAAACATTTTCTGTGAAAGACCAGATAGTAAAAATTTTCTGTGGCCATAGTGTCTCTGTCAACGTTGCTTAATTCTGCTGTTACAGCACAATGGTAGCTGTAGATAACATGTAAACAAATGGTCATGGCTGAGTTCCAGTAAAACTTTATTTATAAAAACAGACAGTAGACCAGATTTGGCCCATGGATGGTAATTCGCTGACCCCTATGCTAGATGAGTTGACATATGAAAAGTTGATTTTTGACAAATCACAAACTTAAATGCTTACAATGTCTAGCAGGTACCACAAATGTGTCAGTCAGTTCAATGTAAGTAATAAAGAATGGTGGGGTAGCAAAATGGCAGCAAAATGAAAAGTATACGTTATGTGTATTTAAATTCAATTTAAACTCAAAACGTTAAAAATAAATGTTGTATTAGCTAGTCAAAACAAGTGGCAGACATGGGAAGAGAGCATCCAGGCAGAGATAACCTGAAGTGGATAAATCATAGGTTGATATTATGGAACTACCTATAGGAATTTGATGACTGACTCTATGAGTTCGACTTGTCTTGGGAGAAATTAGAGAAAATAAGGAACTTCAGTGTTAAGTCCTGGAACATGCCCCTTTAGAGAACAGAAGAATGTGGAAGTCACAAAAGGTGTGACCCAGGAAACAAGAGGATAATAGAGAAGAAAATGTTTCCTGAGGAGCTGAAGACTGAGGAGTTTGAAGAAGAAGCAGTCAGGTCAACAGGATGCTGTGCTGCTCAACAGTCCCAGAGGAGACAAACTGATAGGAGACCCGTTGGCTTGGAGTGTGAGGGGCGTTGATGCTCTTGGAGAGGTTGTGTCAGTGGAGAAGTGTGAGAAGAAAGTTTAGGAATTCAGGTTACATTGTGAAGATAAGACATGGATAGGAGCACAGCACTGTAGACAGAGCATCTGATGGAGGAACACACAGGTCTGGGTTCAACCCTCAGCTCAGATTCTTCTTAGCTACTTACTTATAACTTAATCTTTTTATAGGTAATTTAATCTCTCTGAGATTCAGTTCTGTTATTTTTAAAATGAGGAGATTAATATCCCCCTTCAGGATTGTGATACAAGTGGAAATGAGACAGATTCACGCACACCATACTAGGGTGCCCCGGCACATACCAGACCCTCCACATTTGTCTCCCTCTCCCCTCACCTCCCAATCCTTTTGGAATGTAGATCTCAGTTTTAAAAGGTATGGTGGTCAACACTCAGTTATATCCTGGTTTTCAACACAGTTATATCCTGGCCTAAATCAACTGCAAGTTCTGGTCCATGTGACAAACTAAAGGGTCAGGTTGAAGCCATGAGAGAGTCCATTTCTTCACGTGAGAGAGCAAACCATCAAGAACCAGAGCTTGCTTGTGTGTCTGCTCACCTACTTGTGATTCAATGCAATGCTGGGGTTTTTTCACTCTACGTGTTTTTATGCTAACAAAGAGAGCAAGAATTTTTTTTAAGTGTTAATTAACTTTCTTTACTATCATTTGAAGGAAAAAGACTTTTATTTCAAAATTAATAACAGATAAGGAAAAAGGATTCTACCCTATGACTAGGTCAATATGAATATAAGGCAATTGTGAACTCTTTTTTCCCAATTGTGAAGCACATGAATTAGTTTTAAAATCTCAGAAAATTAGTGGTTAACATTATTTCAATTGTTCTAAGATCATTTCATCCTACAGACTAAGTTTTTAGAGATTTTTTTTTAATAAGAATATTTTGGATTCCATATTTAACATATAGTTGACTCCTGAACAACACAAGTTTGAACTGTGTGGGTCCACTTACACATGGACTTTTTATAGTTCCTACTATAAATGTATTTTCTCTTTTTAATGATTTTCTTAATAACATTTTCTTTTCTCTGGCTTATTTTATTGTGTGATAATATAAAATAAGTATAACATAAAACATCACAAGTGTTAATCCACTGTTTATATTATCGGTAAGGCTTCTGGTTAATAGTAGGCTACTAGCAGTTAAGCGTTTGGGGAGTCCAAAGTTATATATGGGTTTTTGACTGTATGGGGATTGGACACCCCTCAGCCCACATTGTTCGAGGGTCAACTATAATCTGTAATGAAATGAATGAATTTTGTAAATATCATGTGAAGGCCTGGCACACTTCAGATATTATTAGCCTAATTTAAATAACACTTTACAGTGATTTTGTTTAGTACTTTATTAAATATCAATCCCAAAACTTTTAAGATGAACTTTATAATACCTATATTTAAGATGAGGAAATTGATCCTACAAAGGTTAATTATCACAAAAGGTCTCAACATTTTTCTACCCGGTCGCATCTCTAGTGCTTCTCCTTGCATAGGAGAAGTATTGACTTTTCCACGGACCACTATAAAGCCTGAAAACCACTGTGAAGATTCTGGTTTGTATCTTCATCCTCATTTGAGGCAGATCCAGATCCTAGAATAATTTTCTGTCATCCCAAGAGTGAGAGGCTGTGATGGTTGGAAAATATGAATAATCCAAGTGGAGTTAGGGGGCATGGCTGTAGAACAGAGACCCAGGATGGGTGACAAGTCGTCCAAACCACAATTTCCTAAGTTATGAATTTCAATCTGCATTTCTCCCTATGTATGAGAAGCCTGACCTGGCAGATGGACACCTAAGAGGAATCTTAAGTGTAAGACTTCTAGGAGACTTAGTACCTCTGCAACAGAGAAGTGGAGAGATCTAGTGAGGATGAGCCTTCAAGAAAGCTGACTGTAAAGACAAAGAGTATACAGTGGAGGACAAAAGTGGAAAAGGACTGAATGCATTCTTTCATCCATTGACCAGATAATTGTCATCTCCTCGCTAGTAGATGAATGCAAAGCATGGAGAAGACAATGACAAACAAGACATAATCAGTCCTCTCCAGAATCTTTCCTCCAGACACAACCTTGGGATTTGAAACAGTGAGCGGCTGGGGAGATGGGCAACAATCCAGTCCCTGGGGAGACGGCTGGTCAGCCAAACCAAGTCAGCTAGAATCCAGGGCAGAATTCCATTCTCAGAAGGGACTAATGGTACAAGACAGGAAACCAAGACAGACACCCAGCCCCAGACTAAACAAACACAGGGGAGTAGTGGGGCAGAATTATAACTTGATGCACAGGGAGTGAATAGAGGTTCTGCATGGACTCCAGGAAGGACAGTCATGAGCTGAGACTAACTTTAGACCCCATCCAGTGAAGAATGGATCCGCCAGCTGAAGAGCATCTGTATCTGGGTGGGACTTAACCAAGACGAACTGAGGCTTAGCCTTTGGATGACAATCATCACATGGTGTCTCCTAAGTAGTCAATTTTGGTGTGTATTTTTAAAGTTAACTTTTATCTCTGAAACTTTCATGTTTTCCCTCTGTCCAAAATTTAGATTACTGTGAATGTTATAGAAGATGTCCAAGTTGATTATACCTTCTAACAAAGTAAGACAGTTAATTGTTATCTTCAGTGTATTCATGTCACTCAATAAGCATCCATAGTATTATCCCCTCAGATGTGAAAGAGGGATTAAAATCTTTCTGAAGTTGGTGAACCTGAAATTAGAATTTAGCCTTGTCTATACGATACTCAGATATATGGTCAAGTAGATCAAATATCCTGGAGATTTAAAGTGAACTCTTTTGAACTATTTTCTGATATGTGGCAAAATAATTCATCAATTGAAATTTTTAGGTTAAGGTTGAACATCAGAATAATACCATTTTCCAAGTATTTCCAGATTTTTCTAATTTCAGTGATTTTTTTTTATACTATAAACTGCTAAAGCAATCCACATTTTTAAGAGGTTACATAAAGAGCATTTCCTGCAGGGGTTGCTGACAAAGATTATGGCTTTAGTTTTCTTGTACCCCGAGTACCCAAAGTCTACTGGGAATGTTAGCAATTGCTAAAAAATTATTTGATTTGTATTTCATGTAAATATGAGCTGACTCAATATTTTTACCTATCGGGTATACAGATGATCCCCGACTTAGGATGGTTTGACAAGACTTTACAATGATGCAAAAGTGATACACATTCAGGAGAAACTGAACTTCAAATTTGGAATTTGGGATCTTGTCCCGGGCCAGCGATATGCGGGTCAATCCTTTGTCCCAATTCTGGAAAGTGGCAGCACATTTCCCAGTCAGCCACGTGGTCATGAGGGTCAACAACTGATATGCTGACAACCCTTGTGTACCTGTGCATCACTTTCATACTATGTTCAATACATTACATGAGATATTCCACATTTCCTTATCAAATAGGCTGTTTTCTCAATGATTTTGCCCAACTGTAGGCTAATATAAGTGTTCTGAGCATGTTTAAGGCAGACTAGTTTAAGCTATGGTGTTTGGTAGGTTGGGTGTATTAAATGCATTTTTGATGTATGATATTTTCAACCTACAATCGGTTTTTTTTAGAGGGGGGATGGTCAGAGGGAGAGGG
This sequence comes from Zalophus californianus, assembly GCF_009762305.2. NCBI lineage: Eukaryota > Metazoa > Chordata > Mammalia > Carnivora > Otariidae > Zalophus > Zalophus californianus. The sequence continues at coordinate 5,403,884 of NC_045597.1, forward strand.
AGAAAGAGACTCTTAAGGAGGCTCCATGCCCAGCGTGGAGCCCAACGCAGGGCTGGATCTCACAACCCTGAGATCATGACCTGAGCTGAAATAAAGAGTCAGACACTTAATGGGCTGAGCCACCCAGGCGACCTACAATAGGTTTTTCAAAATGTAATCTCACTGTAAGTTGATGAAGATCTGTATGGTGAGTCTTGTGTTATGCCCTGCCGAAGAAGGACCACCAGGATGGCCACAGGCGATATTCTGAAAAACTGATCTGGAGGGTCTCTGACAGCAAGAAAATATCTATTCTCCTACCATAACTGAAATGTTTGGAATACTTAGATGGATGAAGGGAGTTTTAGAAGTATACACTGAATCACCAGTGAATCAGGACAGAGTGTTCATTCATTCAACAAATTTTTATAGAGCACCTGCTCCATGCCACATGGAGTGTAAGCTGGGGATACACGGAAGCCTAAGTCAAAGGTTCTAACTTCAAGGACCTTCCACTTTTATGGGAAACACACACATACACGCACACACACACACACACACACACACACACACAAAACAAGCAAGAAATCACAAAAGAGCACTCACAGCAATAGCAGTACTAGTTGGCCAGAAGCAATCAAACAGCATATTTAAAGATGTTAAAACCCAGCACCAGTCTTAGAAATAAAAGCTAATACTACTAGCTCCTTCTTTAAAATATTTTTCAAATTCTTCCATTCTATTTCATTCGTTCATTCATTCATCCAACTACCTGTCGAGTGCCTAATGCCAGACACTTTGTGAGGTGATATGACTACAAACTTGACAAGTGTCTGCTTTGAGGAATCGTGCATCTAAACAGCATTACTGAATGTGCTGATAGATAGATAGATAGATAGATAGATAGATAGATAGATAGATAGATGATAGATAGATAGATGATAGATATCTCACTAGAGGAATTCACAAGAAGGAGTGCTCAATTTTGTGTGCCAGACATAAGGTGAAGGAGGGCTTCCAAGAAGAATGTTTCAATGGAGTTAAGCAGAATTTCATTATGCACAAAGAATTCAAGAAAACTCTCCCAGGCACAGGTGCACCTAGGATAATGGCAAAAAATATTTTGGAAACAGCACAGAGATGGCCCCATGGAGATGGGGAAGAAATATCTGTTCTTTACACTCAAAGGTAGTCTGGAGCAGGCAGTGAAAGGCTTTGCAGACTTTGGTGTTTCATTTAATTAGAATCACCCAATTGTCTACACGTAAGCACTGAAAATCCTGTCTTTGTGTACTCTTATAATTATCCTCCTATAACTTTGAGTGTGGAGGAAATCACCACATACATCACCTTAGAAGATAATTATTTATCACTATATTGTAATCTGCATAGAGTGATGATTAGCAGTCACTCTTCTCAGCCATAAAAGACCACTAATAAGGTGAAAGACCTAGATATACAGTGAGGGGGATTTGCTCAGGGCTTTATTTCAATGATGGAGAATACAATATAAATCACGTTTTAGTGATGATGAAATGTGTGACAGCAAATCTAAGTGTCATATATCATAAGGAGGATTTTGTCAAACATCATATTTCATTCTGCTGACACAAAACTATCAAGCATCTCAGACACCATCTCTGCCTGGCTACATAAATTTAGTGTCAATTTTATTGGCATTTTGTTAATGAAATATAAAAATTAAATGTATTGCAATGAAACTATGAAATAAGTCGTATTCCACATGCCTTTGGCTTTAAGGAAAAAAGAGTGGAATTAATGATAATCAGGTACTGAGCCCAATGGGAAAAAAAGAGTGAAAGTGTATAAAATACTTTGATGGACATTCTCTAGCTTTCCTCACTTCAAATTTATTTTGCTTGGGAATTTATATTGACATAAGTCAAAAATCATTATGAGCCAGGATTGACTGACTGATCAACTGACTTTTTTACGTTATTGGGTATAGTAGACCAAAGCTAATCCTTTGTTTAATTAATTTCATGACAGCACGCTGATCAAGAAACAAAAGGGTCAAATAATAGATCCCTGCCCTACTAGGTTCATGAAGTCACAAGCAAAATGCAATTCCGAAATGACAGTGTAGCCAGCCAATTCCATTCAGTGAGCATTCATTTGTCTCCAACCTCTATGCCAGGCCCCGTGCTCATAAATTGCTTCATCATGACCTCATTACATTTGTGCTCAGGTTTTCAACACCATTTCTACATTTCCCCAACCCATTCTATACGGAATGGACAATATTAGGAAGGTGACCCATATGGAAGATGCTGGAAGAACAGACAGAACCTGAAAAAGCCCCAGCCCAGCTGGATTTCTGAGCTTCCCGGGGATTAGATATACTCACAGCAGAATGCCAGGCTGTCAGGACAATCAAGTCTCTGCATGGTTAACCTCCCAAATGAGATGACTCCAGAGGCTGTGTCCCTGCTCCCATGAGCATCACACTGATCCTCTGAGTCAATAAATATCACATAAAGGTGCAGGAAATGTGAGCAAAAAACCCAAGACAGACACTTAGGCTGATAGCAGGACTTTAAACAAGCATCACAGATAGAACTTCCTAATGATTATTGCAACATATGATGTTGAAAACAATGTTTTCTATAAATTGGGTTTCAACTTGAAGAAAACAGAAATATATGTAAACAGGGGCTAAGGGCATTTGATATAGGCTGAGGCTTGATTTTCTCAGACTCTGTCTATTCTAGCAATGAGTGAATCAGTTCTAAGCTTATCTAACTTTGCAGAAGCAAAAGATCAGCTCATCAGATTCTGGCCTAGAATTCTTCTTTATAAAGGTGGAGAAAATTATGCCTACTTAGAATTCCATTTCAGTTCAATTTACTCCCAGCTATATAGAGCATCTGAAGTGGGAACAATATAAAGGGATCAGGAGAGCTTTAAGAATAAAAGAGGAGAACTGAGTGTGCGGGGTGGGTGCACTGAAGTTTCAGCACTAAGCAGAATGCTTTTACAGGGTAATTGTGTGTGTGTGTGTGTGTGTGTGTGTGTGTGTGTGTGTGTGTGCGCGCGCGCGCGCGCATGCGCGCACGCACGTTTAAAATCAAGCAAACAACACTTGTTTATTTTCTTGTATTTCAATTTATATATGACCTATTTTTGTAATATTTTTCCCCACCACAAAAAATAAATTTTATTTTTTGAAGACTTATATGTAGGAGCAAGACTCAGAAACAACTCTTTTCCCCCGCCTCAAATGCAATATTTTGTATCCAGAGAGCAAGTGTCGTTGAGAAAGGACTAGGTGTCTAGCAATGGAATGACTCCTGTCCAAACTCCCAAGACATATAATAATCAGAAGGATCCATCAATGACACTCATGCAGTCTTACTGTGATTATCATATAAATAAAAGCAAAAGTTCTTAAAAATTATTTAAGATTTGTAATTACTGGGCGCCTGGGTGGCTCAGTCGTTAAGCATCTGCCTTCGGCTCAGGTCGTGATCCCCGGGTCCTGGGATCGAGCCTCACTTCGGGCTCCCTGCTCGGCGGGAAGCCTGCTTCTCCCTCTCCCACTCCCCCTGCTTGTGTTCCGTCTCTCGCTATGTCTCTCTCTGTCAGATAAATAAATAAAATCTTTAAAAAAAAAAGACTTGTAATTACTAATTAAGTTGACAATAAATATCAAGAATAGGGTAACTTCCCCAGGAGTAAGAAACTCGGCATTTATATATTTAAACCACTTGTCCAGCATCAGTTTTGTTTGCTGTAGAAACTGGACGATGTTGAGATGGGTATCAAGCATTCTTTCCAAAAAATTCCTAGTATTTTGCTACTTATTAAGTAGGTCTCAGTATTTTACAACCGTTCTGCCTGGGACATTAGACACTACGTAAATATTTGTAATTTATTTCCTTTCTATCTTCCCCAGGGAAGATCAAAAGGTTTTATGATTTATGTCAACTTGGCAAAGAACTAGTGAAATGCCTACCTTCATGGGTGAGCCATATACGTCACTTATCTCTTTTACTGCATGCTTGGATCAGTAGAATTCTAAAAGCTTATAATACTTCTCAAAATGTATTTTCCAAGCAGGATTTATTATTAATGTATATGGTTCTGTCCTTTGGTCACCTTACCATTTATTTTATTAATCACAAGGATATAGGCAAGCAACAAACTGGGGCTGCTATCCAAAGGCCCACACTGTTACCCGTATCTGTACCCTAGAATCAGGATCAGATAGGTCACCTTTATGATCATGACATGGGTGCTTACCAATTACCTTGCTGCATGTCCTCTCAAAACCGGAGTCCCCCGGTTGGAAGTGATTTTTTTCCTAAGTTTGGAAAAACACCGGAGTAAATCATTCCCTCGATTATGTTGTGCTTTAAGCACATTCTAAACTCTGCTTTCCCAGTGAAGCCTGGCTGGGTGAATGCTTCCTCTGTGAATGGGCTAGGGCTTTGTTCTTTTTTATCATCTACACACAGGCATCAAGGGGTCTCTTGGCTGAAGTAGGTTCCTCGGGACTGAGGTTTTCGTTGTGATAACCTAACCATTCAAGGCTTTGCCCTTTAGATGGGCCCTTCAGACTGTTTAATGAAGCAAAGAGCTGGAAACGGACTTTGTTCTCTCAAGGCCCTTTACACTGCTTGAGACCATATTGTTTTACAACACACTGATAGAGCATTTTTATAAGATTTGCCTAAAGTAAGTGCATTTTCAGAAATTCACATAATGCTTGGAAGAACAAGATAATCAAAGATGGAACGGGAAATGTGACGATGATTGCATTTTAAAAGCAGGCCATAGGATTGGATGTTAAAACTAACCTTCCCAATGTTCAAAAGTACCAGATTTTAATATTCGCGTGCAAAAATGCCATGATAGATTTAACAGAAATGCTTCACTTTGAGATTAAGAAGGCGAAGAAGCAAAATGTGGTCAGGTTCTGGGTAAAGGCTTTCCTTTCAGACACATAAGCTGAATTTCCAGGACGGCGGGAGGCTGCGGGGGTCCTGCTGGGCGCATTGGAAAGCACCGTGGTCCCTGGCGAGGATAAGCTCTTGATGAGAACAAAGTGTTATTATTATCCTGACAGTGTGAGGCACCCTTAACTGCAACCATTTAAAATAACACTCTCACAACCAAAATATTACAAAATTAATCTTTTGGGGAATGGGAAGGCTGTTATCAATATTTGGAATTGAGAACAATTTAAGGGAGCCATCAGAAACTCCACAGTCTAACAAGAATGTGGTGGATGAAGATTGAGTCCAAGGTGGGAACAGAATACCGAATCCCACCGTCCTGAAAATGCTCCGACGGAGGAGACATTTCAGAGAATGGCGGCTGTGATTCGTCTTCGCTAGAGATAACGGACTTCTCTCCTTACCTGCATGCACAGACCTCGGCGGACCTGTGAGGAGCTGTCACAGAGGGGCGACCAAGGATGACTGCTTTTAGAGCAGATCCAACCCTGCTTAGAAACTCCTAACTTTCAGGAGTTAGATGCCAGGGGTAATTAGTGTATCTTATCAAATTAATCAGAGGTAATTGTCTCATCTGACATGACCCACTTGACAAAGAGAAATAAGAACACCTGATGGTGCTTCAGGAGCCCTGGCTTTGTATCCCAGAGATTCCTGTACCTAGCTGCGTGCTCTGAGTCAAGTCCCTGAACCAGATGAGCCTGTTTGTCAGCGTCACATGGAGGACTCTGGACAAGACAGTCACTGAAGTCACTTCTAACGCTCCATGTTTAAAAGTCAATGCACCTAACCTCTGGTTCAATACATCTAAGCTCTGGCATGGTTTTCAACTTACAACATTGTCTGCCAACAAGATTCCCACGAAAATGGGAAAGTGGAAATAAGGAGAGGTGTATGTTGATATATTTTTGGAAATCATACTTGTGTTAGTATTTTCAAGTTGCAACCTGAATATAAAAACTCCCCCTTGCGCCAGACATTGGGCTGAGGCTGGGGTATAATCAACCCAACCCAACCTCTGTTGGAAAGCCGTACAAATAAATAGACAATTGAACTACAGTGTGATCAATATTGTAACAAAGATTTCTTCCTAATATTCTTTTTTTAAAAGATTTTATTTATTTGAGAGAGAGAGAATGAGAGAGAGAGCATGAGAGGGGGAGGGTCAGAGGGAGAAACAGACTCCCTGCCGAGCAGGAAGCCCGATGCGGGACTCGATCCCGAGACTCCAGGATCATGACCTGAGCCGAAGGCAGTCGCTTAACCAACTGAGTCACCCAGGCGCCTTCTTCCTAATATTCTGTGTGTATTTTCATGTCCGTAAAACACAGCCTTGTTTGCTGAGCTGAAAGTCCATCTATGAATAATACGGACATAACTTTGGTAACAGCTTTCCGTTAAAAAAGGTGAAAAAAGTACCTTTTACATGTGCCATGTTGGCTCTGGGTTCTAGGCCTGTGTCTGAAACCCTCCTCCCCACCAGGGCCCCTTCCCCCTTCACCTAGCTAAATCCCACCAGTGCTTCAGGCCAACTTCCATTGCAACTGGCCATGACTTCGTCCCAGCACGCTCCATAGCCACGGTTCTCAGAGGGTACCTCTGAGGGCAGTAGCATCACCTGGGACTGGTTAGAATGCAAATTCTCTGGCCCCACCCCAGACCTATGGAAGCAGTAGTACTGGGAGGGTGACCCAGCGATCTGTGGTAGAACAAGCCTTCCAGGTGATTCGGATTCTGCTGACTCCTAAGAACCACCGCTTTGTCTCCATTGTTCCCTTGCATGCCCTGCAGACGGTCAGCTCCACCGTATGCAGCAACCACACTTCCCAGTGATCTCAGGTCCTGATGTCAGGGCCGTGAGATGGAGCCCCATGTAGGGCTTCATGCTAAGTGGGGAATCTGTTTCGGATTCTCCCTCCCTCTCCCTCTGCCCCTTCTGCTCTCGCTCTCTATAAAATCTTTTAAAAAGAAAATCAAATAAAAAATAAGAGCATCCATCTTAAACACTCTAAAATACCACACTAATCAAGAGGTTATAAAGTTTAAATAAAGAATCCATCCTGCTAGAGATGACAGAGTAATCCTCCTTAAAGCCATCATTGTGTACTTCCTTCCTTAATAATTCCCCAAAGCTTCTAGCTACTGATGCAGTTAGATCAGCAGCTCTCTGCCGAGATGCTTTTGCCCCCCAAGGGACGTGTGGCAATATCTGGAAACATTTTTGGTTCTGACAACTGGGATAGAGGGGTACTTCTTTACTCTAGTGAGCAGAGACTAGGGATGTTGCTAAATATCCTACAATGTCCAGGACAGACCCCCACAAAAAATTATCCAGCCCCAGATGTCAATGGTGCTGAGGTTGAAAAACCCTGACCTAAGGTGTGAGAAACCCCAAGTGATTCTGACATCCTGCCCGGTATTCAAGCCCTTCATCAGAAACTTACCCACATACCACTGGAGTTCTTCAAAAATGTCCCTGATTTCCTCCTCACATATTATGTCTTGCCAGTATAATTTTTAATAATCCGTAGGACCCGAATTAAACACTATAGCAGTTCCTTAGACATAAAACTTTCTTCTTCTAAATATTCACTAAGACTTAGTTGCATACTGTAGCTCAAGGTCATTATAACAATGGCATACCTAAACCAGAGACACTGAACTTCCAAATCCAACAGAATTCCCTGTAAGGAGTTTTTTTTTTTTTTTTTTTTTTTTTTTTTTTTTTTGTTATTCTTCGTAGCGAAGAGGATAATGGAAGAGCAGCTACCCCCAGGGTTAGGAAGTCAATGATTCTTCCCCCCGATTCATTGCAGGGAGGAAAAGCAGACTACAGGCACTTCTTTTTAAATCTGTTTCCTCAGTTGTAAAGTGAGAGGTTTGAACAAGCTGAGGAATGGCTTACATTTGGAAGATATTTCAAGAAGTGCCTTTTACACACATGGCCAACATGATGAATCAACAGGGCACTTTTAACACTGAATCTAGATAGAGCTTCAGACTTAGCACAGAGCATCATCCACTGGGTTGGCAGCTACAACCTGGGAGCTGAGACCTGTTTGTCTTTCCCCAAGATACTCTCTAAGTCCATGCTCCTTAAATGCCCCACCTCCGTGCTCTCTGAGCAGGGACTTCACCTTAATCTGGCATACCACCTACCCCACACAGTGGTAACTCCAAAAGGAGCATCAGAAACACACGGTTGGTGGGGTTGCAAACAGTCACTTCCAGCAGTGGAACAGAACAGTCATTCCTGCCACAATAGTGGAAGCAACATACTCAGCCATGACTTCTGCAGATCTGTAGGACCCAAGTTTCCAGGGGGTTACCTCTCACCACAACCTGCACAGGACAGATGACAGCAGAGTGCCACATGGTGTCTGTGAGGCCCAAGAGCTCCTGCACGAGACTTGACCAGAGGCTGCACGCCCCAGCGCCGACTGAGTCCCACTTCAAGGCATCACCTTCAGTGCACGTTTTCCACAGCTCTTCTTCAAGTGGGACTACAGTCGAGACTTGTGATGACACAGGTGTCTAGGAAATGTGGCAAAACCCCAAACCCTACCCCAAGAAGTGTGAACACACAAAGGACATTCAAATCTCAGGTAGCCATGCAGACTCACGTTTATGCTCAGCCGTAGGTTCCAGAGATTATAGGATGCATGTGCATAATTAGATGTTGGCAATAGTGACTTCAGAACAAAATTTAATTTACTGATGTCGTTAGGACACAGAGGATAATGATCGGCTTTCTGTTAAACTGGGACTTCACTCATTGTATAGGATTCAGTGGGGTCCCCAAGTGAAAGGTTTGGGCTCTCAGAGTCCGTGTCTAGAAGCTTAATTTTTGTCAGTACATTTAGAAAGGCTTAGATTTGGAGGACCAACTTACACTGATAAAACTTACAAGAGATCAATGTATAAGCCAATATTCCATGTTATAATATTAAAGGAGAGAGAGTCTTTTATAGAGATCAAAATACTTGAACTTACGATGCAGAATTTACAGGATCACTCTGCAGTTTTCAGGAACCCGAGGATAGGGGGGTATAAGAGCATAGGTTCAATAATGTTAATAATAATTGTCCCAGAGAATATATAAACCTAGTGGACTCTGCAGGTCTTGAAATTGAGCACACTTCTCTAGTGACTGAATATTCAGATATGGGAGATGTATGATTTCTTTCTGTTAAACGTTGAATGAATACTATAATGTTGTGTTTTCTGACTTCCATTTTTCTTTGCTCTGTACAGATTTTCCCTCTTTGGTTGATACTGACCTTTTCTCATATAGTCAATACACTAGTTCTATCACAGAAAATCCCAATTAATCCTTCCAGCCTTAGATTTCTATCCTCTGCCTTTCCAATTTGGATGGAGACACATCTGCAGTTAGCTATCACTCATGTAAGTTAAGTTTCCATAGGTTATTTCCTAAGGATTCAACTTATTTATAGTTTCTAGGGTCATATTTCTATAGATCAATATTCATCGAACTCAAATCGGATGAGACCATTGTTTCAGTTGGGTCATGCTCTCCATAACCTCCAGCTCAGTACTAAGCTCTGGACAAGGTGACAGATGATTATTAACACAATCAAATACAGAGTGAAAACCATAGACGGTCACCTATTTTTGGTCTACCCAGTGCTAAGGGTCAACTCTGACTACGTTTTTTTCCTCACAGAATTAACTACTTTGAGTACATTTTCTGAATCCCATAGATAAACAGTATCTCCCCAAAATCCTTTCCCGTTGCTTAGGCGTGAAAGAAGTATTTAAAAGTTTTTATGAAATTGATTTTTTTTCAAATTATCGAGCAGTCTTTCCCCTGAAATGCAGGGCTGAGCATGGAGTGTAAACTTCTGGGAAGGTGGGGTTCAGCCACGGACAGTCCTGGACCTTCACACAGCTCTCTGCCTCCAACAGTTCTCAAACATTCTCCTCGGGAAGACAGTCTTTGCTTTTTTTCCCTCTTCACAGCCATATGCTTTAAAAGCAACCCTCCCCAGATAGAAAAGTACAAAGCTAATGCTGAGAAACCCCCACCACCACGCCGTTACCCTGTGCTCTCTGCATGCAGCCTCCTGCCAAAAGCCCTCAAGCCTCATGTGGGACGGCAGCTGGTGGAGAAGGGGGGAGGTTGATAATGGGGTGAACTAGGTCCATTCATTCTGGTTCACCGCTGCTGCCGTCAAGCCGTTATTTGGGGCTATTTCAATATGTTTTTTTCACTTCATTAGAAGTCTCCCATGTGTCCCCAAATGAGCCGCCTTTCAGATGAGCAGAGACTGTGTGGGCGTCCCAGATGCAGCTGGCTAAGTTCACGGCGATGCTGCATCCAAAATGGTACCGAGGGGTCCAACACACTCTGATTACTTCTCCAATGTAAAAGGCCCATTTCAGGGAAAACCAGGATTCTGCCAGCTTGCACAACCTCAGTGATGCTCCTGAGGAAAACTGAGGGAGCCTTTATGGTTTAGCACAGAACTTCCCATGAAAGGCAACTCACGCCAACATCTGCTGAGGTGAATGAGTTGTGTCAGCCACCAGCTAGTGAGCTTTACATTGGACGTGGCCGTGTTACAGCTCAAGATTATCTAAAGTACATTAGTCCTTTGGTTTGAAAATAGGCAAGAGTAGCCAGAATGACCCATTCCAGTTCTGTGACTTTCTGAAAGTCAATGTTGGTGGCGATAACTTCAGATAAATAAAACCTTCATTGGTCCGAAGAACTTGGACATATTCTTTCCTGAGAATTATTCATCCACCACAGCCAAAATGTGTGATTGAGCATCTTCTCTTTCCAGCATTCAACCTCCTTCTTTGACGGCATACTATTAAGTTTTATACTTAAGTCCTTCTCTAATTCAGAAGTGTGTAATGACTGTCTTAAAGCCTAAACACAATATGTAAAAATTTCTTTGTACTATTCTAACATAAAATCGTATCTATGAGAAAAGAAAATGTGTTAAAGATTGAGGAATATTGTTTATAAGTGAAATGAGAAGTGACACATTTGATACCAGACACTTAAAAATTGCTTCTTTCAATATTCATTCATGCACTTTGATTATTAGTATGTCTCACATTCGTGTTGTTTTTCTTTAGCAGAAAACAAATATTTAATACGTTTGATTGATGTTGGGGCTGACTGGGATATCATGCCAATAAATTTTGAAAAACCAGCTAACAGCAGAGTACTGGGAAATGCAATGTCACTTCATCATTGCAGAAATAAAAATACATTTTCAATTTTTCATGACGTTTAACCATCCTTTCCTGAACTCAATGAATCTAAAATATGTGCTTTGACAAAAGTAATTAAAGCGTGGACGTTTTGAGTTATTTTGATATTTGAAACGAGAACTGGTCTACCTTACTGTTCCTCAACCATCAACCTTCTTTTTTTTTTTCTTTTCTTAGCTTCAAGTGATCTTAACGTTATTTAGACACTGTAACCTTGAAGACCAGTTCTGAAACTTTGATAAGCAGCCCTTCTTTATTTTAGTAAGAGTTCCTGGACAGGTACAATAAAATCAAGAGCTCATTCATTTTCCCTGGAAACTGAGGCCATAAGAGAAATCCACGCTCTGCACTGAAAGAGCTTGTCCTCAAAGGCAATGTTTTATGGATCAGATAGACACAACCACCCAGTCACCTCTTTCTGGTTCCAGAAACATTGCCAACAGGAAGCAAAAGCTATGTTGTTCTTGAGGGGCACCTGGGTGGCTCAGTCGGTTAAGCATCTGCCTTTAGCTCAGGTCATGATCCCAGGGTGCTGCGATCGGGTTCAGTGGAGAAACTATTTCTCCCTCTCCCACTCCCCCTGCTTATGCTCTCTCTCTCTCTGTCAAATAAATAAATAAAATCTTAAAAAAAAAAAGCTAAGTTGTTCTTGAACATGATCTTAGCTCATGATAATTTCTTGATTTTAGAAGTGGTGCATCAGGTACCCTCATAACATGTCCATGGTATATTTATAATATCCTATCTTCTTACAAGTTGCCAGTCAGAAAAGACATTTCGATAGCAATAACACTATTCAAGTGATTTTTATTCCCAAATTATGGACATAATGTTAATTTTGTGCAAAATGCAATGCTAGATGGTACAAGGATGTAGGACAGGCTTATAACTGCACGGGTATGGATCATAACTTCCAAGTAAGAGACATATATTGTAGGAATTTTATATTAAAGGACTGGATTTCCCTTTATAGCACTGGTTCTCAAACCATCGTCTCCAGATCAGCAGCACCACCTGGGAAGTTGTTAGGAACGCAGATTCTTGAGCTCATCCAGGAACTGAGTCAGGAACTCTTGTGTTGGAGCCAGAAATCTGCATTTTAACAACAAGATTCTGATACACACTGATCTGAGAACCAACAGTTTTGTAGCAGTGGTTCTCAAAGCATGGCTGCAGGCCTCCGCGGATCCCCAAACTTTTCGAGCTGCAAGGAAAACTACTTTTATAATAATACCAAGATGTTATTTGCCTTTTATACTGTGTTAGAATTTGCCCTCTTGCTATAAAAGCAAGGATGAATGACACTGCCAATTCCTTAACACCAATCAAGGCAGTGGCACCAAACTATATTAATAGTCAATATATATTTTACCAGCATGAGCATGCAGTTTTACAAAGAAATGCTAATTTCACTTGAATACATTCTTTATTACACAGTAAAAAAAATTACTTTTATTAGAACTTGACCCTTGGGTGCCTACTTTTTATTATTTTGTGTGATGAAATGGGAAGTACGCATGAAGTACTTGGTACACACCAAGAGGGGGTGGTTGTCTGAAAGAAAAGTAACGATATCACTTGAGTTGTGAGCTGAACTAGCAGCTTTTATTCATGGAGCAATATTTTTACTTGAAAGAAAAACTGACAGACAGACTGGTTATTCAGATGTGAGTACCTGGCAGACATTTTCTCCAAAATGAATAAAGTGAGTTCATCATCACACGCACACAAAAAAAATTGCCAGTATTTGTTGCCAAATGTTGAGTTTAGAGCAAAAATTAGAATTTTGGACACCTGGTATTTGTCACTCTGAGCTTAATGGTTTTCCAGTGCTTGACTATCTTTCTAATTAGATCAGTTAAGATAATGACAAATGTGATTTTTAAAATATATATGTGTATGTTAGCTGCATACTTTAACAAATTTGTGCACCAGTAAAATAGCCAACCAAAGTGCAAGCCAGACTGAAGGCTTCTAAAGGAAGAGCACATGGAAAGTTCAAAGATAGGATTTTGGCTTCCATGTTTCACCTGACCTTTCCAAGACAAGTACTTGTTGAGTTTTGCCGAAGTATCAAAGAACACCCAGAATTATCTGAAAAGGCTGCCATAGCACACCTTTCTTACATCTTGTATTTGTGTGAGGCCAGATTTTTTCTCCTAGACCTAAGCCAAAACAATGGCTTACAGCAGATTGAATGCAAAAGCAGATCTGAGAACACAGCTGTCTTCTGTTAAGTCAGACATTAAGAAATTTGCAAAATGCAAAAACAATGTCATGCTTCTCACTCTTTTACATGTTGGAAAATATGGTTATTTTCATACGGAGGTGTTGTTTATCTTAATGTATGATGGTTTTATTATTGCTATTTTTTAAAGAGTTAGTTAATAAATACATTAAAATTTTAAAGCCTAATATCACAAGTGTCCATAGTTATAACTCACACAAACAAAAGTTCTTGGGGTCCCCAGTAAATTTCACCTTCCTCTGAGAAGTAAGTGCTCCCCTGTCAGAGCAATACATTGATGGCGTCGGTTACAGGATGGAGACGTGGTCTGCCATGCTCCCTGGTTCTGTACCTAGAAAAGTCTTTGCTATTTCCAGGGCCCAGCCCTCAGGCCATTCTTTCTGAAGGGGAGCTTCTCCTGATTTCCTCTTGCTCAGATGCTTGCTCAAGCTTTCACTGCAGTAGAACAGACCTGATTTGTTTAGGCCATCACTGTTAATGAAAGGCCTCGAAATTAACACTGTTATTATTATTATTATTATTATTATTATGCTAATAAAGAGTTGTTTTTCTTCCCATAAAAGAAGTACGGTATCTGTGGTCCAGGGTGGGTAGCTGCACGCGATGTTATGGGATGTGGCATCTTTCTTCTTCCTTCACCCAGGGCCTCTCTTTCTCATTTTCAGGATCCCAAGTTCCCTGTGGAGCTTCCAGGCATTACACCAGCACGCCAGGGGGCAGGAGGGGAAAGGGGGTGGACGTTCTCCTACTAGATGTGTCCTTCTTCTTTGGAAAGGGAAGCCTTCCCCAGGGACTTCTGTTTGTCCCTTACTGACTGGAACTGGGTCATGTGACTATCCCAGTTGCAAGAAGGCTGTAATAGTTAGGATTTTACCTTCCTAGCCATTACAGCACCGGAAGAGGGAAGGGAAAAGGGTTGCAATGGACTTCAGAGAGCAAACCCATGGCATCTGGCATGTGCATTCGTTAGTGTACCAACCATTGTCCCTTACACCTCTCCCACCCGTCACCATAGCCCCCTCCACAGTAAGGACCTGCCTAACATTCTGTCTTCATCCTTGTGCCTATCCCTGTGCCTGGCTCCATGGTCTGAGAGGGTTCCTCTGCAAACACTCTATTTTAAACTTATAACATTATTAATTGTTCCCACATTGGCCCTCCTTACCTCTTTTCTTGCTCATTCTTTCTCCAAGGACAATTGTTAACATCTAATACTCTCTCTCTCCGTATATATACCAACTCTAATACAAGCTCAGAGATATATGAATTTTGCCTTCTATTTTTTTTTTTAACAGATCTTGCCTCAGATTTCAGGTTTCTTTATGCAAATACCATAGGAGGACACCAGTCCGATGCAGACAGAAGCTCAGGGGTCGCACCAGTCCTTCCATCCTCACATTGGCTGGAGCCTTTGTGGGGCCCTAGATATCTTTGAGAGCTTGACCTGGAACCACAGCTAAGCCTTGGCCTTGGTTTAATCCTTGGCCTTGGCCTTTGGCTGGCAGAGCCTGAGACCCTTGGCAAGATGGGCATGAACATGTTTCCTGAGCTTGGGGTGAATGACGCAGGCAAGTCGATTGAGCTTGCGGCTACCACCTTTTGGGACGTTGGCTTGACCTCACTGGGCTTGATGAGGGTCCTGATGTGGCCTCAGCACATGTACAATGGCCTTGGCAGTGCCAGCTTGCATCTCCTTCAGGCCCTTCTTGTTGTGCTTCTTGGCAAAGCTCATGTTCCCCAGGAGCTTGGGGTCCACGCTCTTCAGAGATTCATGTCTTTGTGATGGAGATTTCTTGATGCCATTTCAGTACCATTTTCATGGCTAGTTGTGCATGGCATTGTTCTTGGACTTGACTGTGTCTGTACCGAAGCCAGTGGCTCCCGAGGTGCCTGGCACCGGAAGACAAAGAGGAATTTTTCCTCTTTGATTTACTGCTACATCCCAGGACCTAGTACAATGTGGAGCAGACAGTAGGTCATCTATAAATACTTTGTTGAATGATTCAATAACTTCAGTGAATGTTCATGGAAGGCAGAGGAAGAAAGAATGAAGGAAAGAGAGGGGAAGAAGAAACAAGAGGAGAAAAACTCATCACTTTTTTCCAAACCAAAATTTTATAAACAATTATTGACGAAAAATCATTTTGAAGGAGATAGGAAGTATGAATATACCTTCAACTTAGTGTCAACTTTAGCATTACATAGCATTTCTTTGTATTACTGTCTTTGGGAATACAACATCCCACTAACTTTCAGAGGTTTTACAAGCAAATGTGATTATATGACTGTCTCTCTATTCTTCAGAATAAATGTTATATGAGTTCAAGATGTTATCATTATAAGAATTTTATTTTGCTGACATTACTTTGAATCATGCTATGCAGGCAATTGACACCTTGCAATGACTCATCAGGAAGCAGTAAGCCATCTTTTGAAATCCGAAAGACACATTTTCTCAGAAATGTACATTTCTCAAAAAAACCCCACCATTCTTAATATGAATGGTAAATTTCTTTCTTTGGAAGATGCTGTTTGAAATTCTGAAGACTGACAGAGAGCCTCACACAGGCTTGATTTGTTTTTTCTGGAGAAAAAGCCTCCCGAGGACGTGAGAGCTGCTCTCAGAATGAAGAGTAACAGTGCACACTTGAGTTTACAACAGGGAACTGCTGTTTTGTCATTTGGACGTGCAATGTTGCTGGGCCATGCAATGCAGAGCATCAGAAAAGATTCAATAATCATTCCCTCGCTAATGTTAACTGTGAATGACAATTGACAGCAGTGTGTGACTCTGGAAAAGAATCCCAGAAGAGAGGTTTCATTCCACAATCTTTTAAACAAATGAAATACATAAAACCATTCAATACTCAGAAAGACTCTTAGGCAAAATTTCCAAGGGCCAAGCGAGTGCTCTTCCATTCATCGTTACCAGGAGGTGGCAGGCAGACCATATTATTTCCCTGTGCAAGATGGGAAGCAAACAAAGGAGCCTTCCAATATGGAGCCAATGAGAGACTAATAATGGCAGCCACCTGGTACTTGCATGTCAGTCTCCATTCTGAAAACCCTTTACACAAGTTCATTAGAACGGTGCTGCCTTTTCAAATCATCATTATCAATATTTATTTTCACAAACTTCTAAGGCAGTGATCATCCCATGCCTTCTCCCAAAGACTTGGCTGCAGAGGCTCAAAACCACTTTGTTCAAACCAGGAAACGGAAGGTAACTTGTTGTTAGTTTATAGGATCTGGTGAAATATTAAAAACAAACTTGTGCATTGATTTCTTGTTCTATTTTTAAGAAAATGGAATGTTTAATTCATCACCTTCCCCATCACCATCAGCGTTTGATAAAACACAAGGCAGCGGGGAAGAACAATGCATTCTCTGGAAACTCAGGACTTCATTGTGTATGTTGTAGCAATCTGTGAAGAAACACCTGAGCCAGAGGTGGCAACAGGTAGGTGGGAAGCTAAGTTTTTTTAAACAATTTCTAGGACTGACCATGGCAGAGATATTGGTGCATAACCCTCTACCGGACTCAATGATATTTTCGAGGATAATGATAGGGAGGCCATTTTCATAGGGATAAAATCAGGAAAGAGATGGTGCAAAGAACCCGTTTGGAAGGCTGCCCAAGCCTCTACATCAAGTCAACAGGAGGTTCGTGTTACAATACTCACAAAGGCAGAGACCTCATGTGGGAAGGCTGCTGTAACCCTCTGAGAGGGAAAATGGAGCAAGAAACTGTCTGTTTCCATGCATCATTTACGTAACTTAGGGACTGACTCAGGCCCTAGAGGAGGCCCTAATGATTTGCCATTCAAAGCCCAAAGAAGGAAGGGGGGCATGGTGGCTGGCGCGAAGTTATCCCTCAAGGCTCTCAGAGCTGGGGGGAAGCAGGAATCTCCTGTGGAGACCCTCCAATCTCTGATACCCTGGAACTCGTGTGGGGTCTGATTTTCAAACTTGCCTGACTTTCGCTGAATGTTGAAAGTGGGCCAGCATGGCTGCTTGGGTGTCCAAGTAGTGGGAGCGGGTCATGGAAACCTTGTATCCATCTGTGACACAGACACACTGCTGGGGCCCCGGGCTTGTTCTGCCGCAATCCTTGCAAAAGGAGGAATGAAGATGCCTCAAGGGGGACACCCAGAACCTCCGCTGTTCCCTGTCCACAAGTGCCACCGTAACAGCCATGCTCCATTAGAGAGGGCCTGCTGCTGTGTTCTAATGTGTCATCCTGGCTGGCCCCTCATTTCCAGTACTGGGAAGTACTGAACACATATGGATGAGAATGGGCATATGAGCCATTAAAAGTAGGCTTCCTTTAATTAGAACTTTTTATACTCTAGTCTCCCAGTTTGTGAAGCCTTGTGATGGATGTATCTTCTTTTAGATAATTGGTCGGGATGAATGAATATCCCAATATTTAGTTAGCAAGGATGTCGATGAATTATGAATGGAAATAAATAGTTCCATTGGGCAAGCGCTCTAATTAATAAAGCCAGTTTCCCATGGTCTCGTGTATGCAAGAGTGGTACCAGGCTCTGCAACGATGTAGCTGGTGCATGTAACAGATGTTAGAGGTATTCCTGGAGACAGAACAAGGCCCAGGGGAGGAGAGCTGGCTGGACTCTGGAACAACCCCCTTTTATTCTCTGAGAGTTTTTTCTCCCTTCCCCACCACAAGGACCTGGACCATATCAAGGCATTTGCATAAGGCAGCCTTTCTCCTACAGTCTGATAGTTTAATCACTAGCCCTGATGAGGGCTTGACAGGTTACCTCTCCTGGGAAATCTCTTGGGAGGTGAATATTCTTAAACTACAAATAGGGCCAGTCTATAGCCAGTATGCTCATGTTGCGTACTGACTGATAAAATACCCAAACATCTCTATACCTTTTGGTAAATAAATTGCTCATAAGCCCTAGACTCCACCTTCGATTCTGGAACCTCATCATCATCCAGTAACTGAAGAGTTACTCCACAAGGAGTCTTTAGGTTCAGCTCCAGATATCAATCTGGCCTGTCCTTATTGGAAATTTCTTGTGCCTTACTGGTTGTGATATATTTGGAATATGAAGTCTGGGTGGCTGCTTCAACCCCCAAATCTTACATTCTTTTTTTTTTTAAAGATTTTATTTTTTTATTTATTTGAAACAGAGAGAAAGAGAGAGCATGAGCCAGGGGGAGGGGCAGAGCTAGAGGGAGAGGGAGAAGAAGGATCCCTGGCGAGCAGGGAACCCAATGTAGGGCTCGATCCCAGGAGCCGAAGGCAGACGCTTAACAAACTGAGCCACCCAGGTGCCCCACCAAATCTTACATTCTTAAATTTTACCCCCAACAATACAGAGTGGAATGCTATTTGAGTCTGCAGGAATGCCTGGCACCTTTTCATCCCCCATGTAGTCATCCATCTACCTGGGCAGCCCTGGGAGGAAGAGTAGAATGCAGGGCACCATTGTGGCCTTAAAATATATTATGTTCTGGTGCAACAGAAATATGAAACAATGCTAAGTCTCTGGTAGGTTCAGTGTTGCTCTTTTTAATAAGTCACCCTGAGCCTGACCATGTTGCTAGGTACTTTGATGAATACATGGTTTATGTCACTTAATCCTCATGATACATGCACGGGTGAAGGTATTACTGTGCACTCTGAGTACAAGAGTTTTGCCTCTCTCCAATGGAACATAGGGTGTTACCCTTATTCTCAGATGGCCCCTGAGATTCCTGCCCCCTCGTGTACACACCCTCTATAACTGAACCCTCTGGGCATGGGTAAGACCTCTGAATACATGGTAAAGGGAAAGAGATTTGCAGATGTCATTAAGGTCTCCAATCAAAGGAGAGAAGTTAATCAAAGGGGAGATTAAGCTGAATGCATCTGGCCAATCAGGTAAGCACTTTAAAAGTGAACCCAGAGGCCGGAGAACATCAGAGCACCAATAAATGCCCTCCTTGAAGAAGGAAATTGCCATGGTATGGAGAGGACCACGTGACAGAGAGTGACAGACAGCCTCTGGAAGCCGAGGTCACAGTCCCACAACCACAGAGAACAGCTTCTACCAACAACCAGTGAACTGGGGCAAGGGTGTGAGCCTCGGATGGGACCACAGGCCCAGCTAGACCAGGATTCATACCTGGATGAGAACCTGGGATGAGACCCCAGGTTACCTGGTTTGTACTTTAGCCCCATGGAAATTAGAAGAAGACAGACATGTTTTAAGTGCTGAGTTTGTGGGAGCTATTATCCTAGGCCTCTGGTCAGCTCCGAGGTCATGCACATGAAGGTCACACATTACAGACTATTCACAGAAAACACACAAAGTATTCTATAGCCTGCCTACAAGGGGACAAGCTATATCAGCCCCATGCTATTGGTTGCTAGTGAGTACCGGCATCTAACCTCAGTGTGAATGAACAGAATCTCAGGCCTAAATTCAGTCTGGCAAATATTTGATGTCTACTACATGTCAGTCAATAAACCAAATGATATTGAAGTTTCAGTATCCAAAAAAGAAATGAGGTAGTTGTCTACCCTATGAAGTATTAAAGACCATGTAACTATGAATTAGAACTAAGTTAGTACAAACGTGGTTAAAATATACCTTGAGGGCAGGATGAGTGGGGGGCATCTCCTCAGTCAGTGAACCTCCATTGGGTTAAACTGATGTCTGTGTTGGTCAACCTGAAAGTAGGCCAAAGATAACAGTCTTTCCATTTTGATTCAGCATCGTTGTACATCATTGACTTAGAATAATTAGAATTACTTTCTCTTAAGACTACTGTAATGGACATAAATGACACTGACAAATATAGGAATCAGAACCGTCAAAAATTTACTATATTACATTGAATTTGGCTTAAAACCTTGAGACATGAAATCTGTCTGATATCTGCCATTATGAGGAGTCTGTGCATAGAGATAAGCGCAGCTATTAAGCTCTGTGACTTGGAGAAAGGTCCTCTAGGCTTCCAGGCAGCATTGTTTACCCAGCTCCACATCCAAACACCAGTTTCCCTTCAAGATAGACTGTTCCTCTCTGCCCATAGCTAACGAGGATGCAGGACTGCTCTGCTGCAGCTCCAGTATGCCTATCTGGGGTTCCATCCACCAGAGTCCTTGTGATTCCCTGTTATACCCTCATTTAAGACAACTGGATAATGCCCAGGCATCATGTACTACTAATGCCATAGAGGTAGATGGGGATTAGAGATATCTCCCCAGCCTTGCTCCCAAATCAGGCTCCCCTGGGGACCGGAAGTGGAGGGCGATTTGTAATTATACCTGGACAACAGGCACAAACGAAGACACTGCAGGCAAATCAGGTCTCACGGTCACCTTTGTTATGAGGGTCATTGATCTCGGCAAATTTCAGCCAAACTCTCAGACCTTCGACAGCACACAAAATGGACAGCTACCCGTTACATGAGCTGTGAGGGTCCAGCTCTTTCCTTTGGGTGATGTGAAACATGTTCCACTGAAGTTTCATCTTGGACAAAGAGATCAGTGTTACAGTGGTGGGGTTCACATGACCTACCAGAGTCAGGTGACCATGAAACTTCTGACCAGTGACAGCACAGGGCATCATGCAGGGTTTACTGCCTGGGATGCCACTCTCAAGGTTAGAAGGTGAAGGTTCTGCTAGATTCATAGAGCCTTTCATACAAGAATGGGAATAACTCAAAAAATATCTGAGCCAAACCATGGGTCTTTAATATCAGTGCTATGGATTGACTTGTACACCCCCAAAAAGGTAGGTTGGAGTCCTAACCCCCAGGCCTCAGAATATGATCTTATTTGGAGATAGGGTTTTATGGGAGTGATCCAGTTAAAATGAGGTCATTAGGGTGGGGGCCTAACCCAACATGACTGGTGGCCTTACACGAAAGGGAAGATTAGAAACAGAGACCACCATGTGAAGATGAAGACAAGGATCAGAGTGAGGCTTCTACAAGCTAAGGAACACCAAAGATTGCTAGCAAACCCCCAGAAGCTAGGAAAAGGTGGGAAGAATTTTGCCCAGATTCTTAAAGGATCATGACCCTGCTGACAACTTGATTTCATACTTTTAACCTCTAGAACTGTGAGGCAATAAATTTCTGTTGTTTTAAGCCTCTCAGTTTGTGGCATTTTATTATAGCAGCCCCGGGAAAACGAACACAGCCACATTCATAACGAAACAGCCATCATAATTAATGTGATCCTCTTTTGAAAAAGGAAGGTGTACACACCCAGGGGCTCCAAGTTTCAAGTAACTGAGGACACACATAAAGGTGAATGCCAGTGTCGGGAGAGTGAAGACTGACCATGTAAAAGGGGCTGCCTGCCAAGTAAGTAAGGTGATGTGAATGCGAGTGACAGGAGACAACTATTCCACTAAACTATATCCCTCTTAGACCCTTTCCAGGGAACACCCTTTTTTCAAGGATTTTTCCGTCTCAGGACACACTGGGTGGTCATAGCACAGACTTCCCTAGAATACACAAGCTTTGCAGATGTATTCTCATCAGAGCAAAGCCAAAATCATCCCCTGCTCTTTCACATAGACCCATCTTCCAGACCAGTCACATAGGTCAGGAGGACATCTTCCCGTCCCTTAAAGTCACTGGAATCCTGGACTCCAACCCACAGTGATTGTCCTTCCCTTCTGTCTCCATCTCTCAGCACCCTGGTCTCAGCACATGACCTTCCACCCACTCACAGGAATGTAGGGTCCTCCCTGGAGAAACGCCCTCAGTTTTCCACTCCTTCCACTTGAATAAATTGATTTCAGAATGACTCGTTTCTCTTTCCCTCTGACCAGAGAGAAGTACCACTGCTCCTCTCCTAGACTAACCTCTCTTTATTCACTTTTCCTTCAAGTATCTGGTGATTTTCAGGTTTATGCCAAACACTGTCCCAGGAATGCTCCATGCATTCCTCTGCACCCAGGGAACTTACAGGTGTTTGGAAAAGACACAGGGAGAGAAAGCTATGGTACCGAGTGATGAGCTTAAAGTCAGGATAAAATGAAACTATTCCATCCTTACACCTAAGCTACAATTTTTAATCAGACAACCTAGATCCACACCCTTCCTGTGCCCTCTCAGCCGTGGATAGATAAGGCCTTCTCTCCACCTTTGCCTTTCTGCGTTTTGTCTTGTGATTATCTCACTAAAAACCTTGATGTATAATCATTATCTTAGAGTATATAAATAAGAAAAGGTCCCAATCTCATAGGATAACTAACGTGTTTTGCATTTGCTGTGTACCTGCCTGCCTCGAGGAATAGATCGGTATTTTTAATTGAATCATACAATACATACAGTTTTGAAATCTTTTTAATTTTGCCTAATACCATATTATGTCATAGTACAGCCTTCCTTAACACATGGTACACACTTGTTATATTATTTAACCTTAGTGTATATAGTGAGACATTTCCCAAATTTCTGTTAATGGAAACAACATTCTCATGAATATCTACCCTCATGTGCAAATGTTTTGCACATCTCTGATCATTTCCTTTGGAATTCCTGGATCCATATGTACATAGAGTTATAATAACTTATATAGCTAAATATGCATACAAATCAATTTATTCTCCTGCATTCAGTTTAAAGGCTAGCTTCTTTTAATTGAAAGAAACAATGACCTATTCAAGTTTCTTAAGTACTGCGGAGGATGTGGGAGTAGTACAAAGACACGTGAGAAAGGGAGCCTGCGGAAAAGCCAGGTAGGTTATCAGAGAACAGAATGGACAAGGACCATAAAGAGACCATTTTCAATGACCCTAAAAATGGGAACCACAAGTTTGTACATGCTCCTGGATTTTCATTATACCTCTCCACTGTGACTATGATCCTATTGTTTTCTGCATTCACTTTTGTAGATATTCCCACTTCATGTTTTCTCTGCTGCTGGTTGCTTAGTGTTTTCATTTTATCTGTTAATTTCTCTGTGCCCCAAGGGAGGGAAGATGGAGGAAGAGTAGGGGACCCACGTTTCATCTGGTCCCTTGAATTCAGCAAGATATCTATCAAATCATTCTGAGCACCTGTGAATTCAACCTGAGATCTAAGAAAAGAATTGCTGGAATTCTACAAATAGAAAAGCAACCACTTTTTGCAGGGCAGGAGGTACAGAGATGTGAATTGAGGAGATATGTGGGTAGATAAATCCCGGGGGGAGGGAGCCTCCATAAGCCAGCTACTGGAAAGTGATATAGCAGCAGAGCACAAAATCAGAACTTTCAGAAGTCTGATCCTGTGAGGAACATCCCTGCCTGAAAGGTGCCCAGGTGGCAATGCGGGGCAGAATCCTAGATGGGACAGTGTGGTCTCAGGGTACCCAGGGTCACAGAAAGAATGAGGGGGTGGTGCCTGAGTAGGCAGAGTTCCCAAGCATTGGAGCAGAGAAGATGGCTGCAATTAGCGAGCCCTGGAGTGACCCCTCAGCTAGGTGTTGCCATAAACTGTGAACTGCTGACTGATGGGGTGACTGCTCTCTAAGCGGGGGCCCAGCAAGTGACAATCTCTGGGGGATCCGGCTCCTTCACTTGGGAGGAGTGGCTCTAGTGTGCACAGGACTGGGCAAATGCCACCTGAGCAGGAGCCCAGCCAGTGGCAGGGCAGCGGTGAGACCCACCCCCCTCCTCCCCTGTGCACTGCAGGAGTCTGTGGAGTTTGGCCCACCTGAGACGGATTGATTGCTTTTTCCCTGAGGATGCACTAAAGACTTGGAGCCATGAACATTCGGCTCTGGAGCTGGAGACAGGGGCACTGCCATTTTTTACTTTTTTCTCATCCTCTAAAATGGTATAAAAAACCTTCAGGGAACAGAAGCCACATAGGGCAACCCAGAGCATCTTACACTGAGCCCAGCCCCCTGGCAAGAGGTGGTGCAGCTCCACCCAGGCAAAGACACCTGAGAATCAGTGCAAGAGGCCCCTCCCCCCAGAAGACCAGCAGGATCCTCAGGTGAATATCAAGTTTATAGATGACTCAGAACCAAAAACTCCTGCACAAGGGAAAAATAGTATATAGAATTAGAGGTTTTAGCACATGAGCATTTAGTCTTTCTGTTTAAAATTTTTTCTTTTTTCTTTTTTCCCCTTTTCAACTAGTTTCTTATTTTGTCAACTCTTTGTTTTTAGGTACTTTTTTTTAATTTTCATTTTCACATTTACATTTTATATATATATTTTTCATTTCTGGTTTCCTTTCCCTATATTCAATTTCATTTTTGTGTATATATATATATATATATATATATATATATATATATATATATATATATATATGTAAGTTTTGCTTTCTTTACAATGTTGGGATTTAGTGTCTTCTAACAAACAGACCAAAATACACCCAGAACCAAATGGATCACACTGTTTTGCCCACCAGGGAGATTATATTCTCTCTTTTTTCCCTTTTTTTCTTTTTTCTTTTCTTTTTTGGTTTCTGATCTCTTCAGATTTGTCTAGTGTCTCTTGGGTCATGGAAGATATTTTCTATTTTATTCTCTCTTTCACCCATTTTTTTTCCTGGGCAAAATGACTAGAAGGATGCATTCACAACAAAAGAAAGAACCAGAGGTAATACTCTCTGCCACAGATTTAATCAATATGGATATAAGTAAAGTGTCAGAGCTGGAATTCAGGAAAATGATTATAAAGTTACTAGTTGTGCTTAAAAAAAGTATAAAAGAGAGAATCTCTTAGTGCAGAAATATATATAATCTCATCTATCTATCTATCTATCTATCTATCTATCATCTATATCTATATATATATAATCAGGCTGAAATTAAAAATGCTTTAACTGAGATGCAATCTAAAATGGATGCTCTAGGGGCACCTGGGTGGCTCAGTTGGTTAAGCAGCTGCCTTCGGCTCAGGTCATGATCCCAGGGTCCTGGGATCAAGCCCCACGTCGGGCTCCCTGCTTGGTGGAGAGTCTGCTTCTCCCTCTCCTTCTGCCTGCCTCTCTGCCTACCTGTGCTTTCTCTCTATCTCTCTGTCAAATAAATAAATAAAATCTTAAAAAAAAATAAAATAAAACAAAATGGATGCTCTAACATGTAGGGTAAATGAAGCAGAGGAGAGAGTCAGTGACATAGAAGACAAGATGATGGAAAGGAAGGAAGCTGAGGAAAAGAGAGAAAAACAACCAATGGATCATGAGGGGAGGCTTTGAGAAATCAGTGATACCATAAAGTGAAACAATAATTTGAATTATTGGGGTTCCAGAGGAAGAAGAAAGAGAGAGAGGGACAGAAGGTATATTTGAGCAAATCATAGCTGAGAACTTCTCTAATCTGGGGAAGGAAACAGGCATTCAAGTCCAGGAGGCACAGAGAACCCCCCTCAAAATAAATAAAAATATATAAATACCCCGACATATAATAGTGGAACTTGCAAATTTCAGAGGTAAATAGAAAATCCTGAAGCAGCTTGAGATAAGACTCCTTAAACTACAGGGGTAGGAACATTAGACTGGCAGCAGACCTATCCACAGAGACCTGGCTAAATGAGAAATGAGAAAAATATGCAGCCAAGAGTACTTTATCCAGCAAAGCTGTCATTCAGAATGGAGGGTGAGATAAAGAGCTTTCAGGACAAACAGAAACTAAAAGAATTCCTGATCACTACACCAGTTCTGCAAGAAATATTAAAGGGGATCCTGTAAGTGAAGAGAGAGACCAAAAGTACCATAGACCAGGAAGAAACAGAGACAATCTACAGAAACAGGGACTTTACAGGCAATACAATGGCACTAAATTCATATCTTTCAATAGTTACTCTGAATGTAAATGGGCTAAATGTTCCAATCAAAATACAGAGGGTATCAGACTGGATAAAAAGCAAGCCCCATCCATATGCTGTCTACAAAAGATTCATTTTAGACCCAAAGACAACTCCAGATTGAAAATGAGGTGGAAGAAAACCATCGATCATGCTAATGGACATCAAAAGAAAGCTGGGGTGGCAATCCTCATATCAGACAAATTAGATTTTAAACCAAAGGCTGTAGTAAGGGATGAAGAGGGACACTATACCGTATTTAAAGGGTTTATCCAATAAGAACATTATAAATATTTATGCTCCTAACTTGGGAACAGCCAATTATATAAACCAATTAATAACAAAATTAAACAAACACTTTATAATAATACAATAATAGTAGGGGACTTCAACACCCCACTCACAACAATGGACAGATCATCTGATCAGAAGATCAACAAGGAAACAAGGGCTTTGAATGACACACTGGGTGAGATGGACTTCACAGATATATACAGAACATTCCATCCTTAAGGAAAAGAATACACATTCTTCCCAAGTGCACATGGAACATGTCCCAGAATAGATCACATACTGGGTCACAAATCAGATCTCAAACCGTACCAAAAGACAGGAATGATTTTCTGCATATTTTCAGATCGCACTGCTTTGAAAATTGAGCTCAATGACAAGAGGAAATTTAAAAGGAACTCAAACACTTGTAGGTTAAAGAACGTCCTACCAAAGAATGAATGGGTCGACCTGGAAATTAGAGAATAAAAAAAAAAAAAACATGGAAACAAATGAAAATGAAAACACAACTGTTCAGGGATGCCTGGGTGGCTCAGTCGGTTAAGCAGCTGCCTTCGGCTCAGGTCATGATCCCAGAGTCCTGGGATCAAGTCCTGCATCAGGCTCCCTGCTCAGCAGGGAGACTGCTTTTCCCTCTGCCATGCCCCTTGCTTGTGTTCTTTCTCTCTGACAAATAAATAAATAAATAAAATCTTAAAAACAAACAAACAAACAGAAAACACAACTGTTCAAAACCTCAGGGATACAGCAAAGGTGGTCCTAAGAGGGAAGTACATAGCAATACAGGGCTTTCTCAAAAAATTAGAAGAGTCTCAAATACACAAGCTAACCTTCTACATAAAAGAGCTGGAGAAAGAACAGCAAATAAAGCCTAAACCAAGCAGGAGGAGAGAAATTATAAAAATTAGAGCAGAAATGGAAACCAGAAGAACAGTAGAACAAATCAATGAAACTAGAAACTCGTTCGTTAAAAGAATTAATAAGATTGATAAACCCCTAGCCAGACTTATCAAGAAGAAAACAGAAAGGACCCAAATTAATAAAATCATGAATGAAAGAGGAGAGATCATGACCAACACCAAGGAAATACAAACAATTTTAAGAACATATTGTGAGAACTACATGCCAACAAATTAGGCAATCTGGAAGAAATGGATGCATTCCTGGAAATTTATAAACTACCAAAACTGAAACAGGAAGAAATAGAAAACCTGAACAGACCCATAAAAATCTCCCAACAAACAGGAGTCTAGGGCCAGATGGCTTCCCAGGGGAATTCTGCCAAATATTTAAAGAAGAACTAATACCTATTCTTCTGGCGCTGTTTCAAAAAATAGAAATGGAAGGAAAACTTCCAAACTCATTCTGTGAGGCTAGCATTACCTTGATCCCAAAACCAGACAAAGACCCCACCAAAAAGGAGAATTACAGACCAATATACATGACGAACACGGATGCCAAAATTCTCACCAAGATATTAGCCAATAAGATACAACACAACATTAAAAGGATTACTCACCACGACCAAGTGGGATTTATTCCTGGGCTGCAAGTGTGGTTCAACATTTACAAATCAATCAATGTGATACCTCACATTAATGAAAGAAAGG
Source organism: Zalophus californianus (assembly GCF_009762305.2). NCBI lineage: Eukaryota > Metazoa > Chordata > Mammalia > Carnivora > Otariidae > Zalophus > Zalophus californianus. Next base: position 5,432,025 of record NC_045597.1, read on the forward strand.
ACAAAAACCATATGATCCTCTCAGTTGATTCAGAAAAAGCATTTGACAAAAATACAGCATCCTTTCTTGATTAAAGCACTCCACAGTGTGGGGTTAAAGGGAACATACCTCAGTATCATAAAAGCCATTTAGGAAAAGCCCACAGTGAATATCATCCTCAATGGGGAGAAATTGAGTTCCTGACCTTTCCCCTAAGGTCAGGAACAGGACAGGGATGCCCTCTCTTGCCACTGTTGTTCAACATGTTACTAGAAGTCCTAGCCTCAGCAATCAGAAAACAAAAAGAAATAAAAGGCATTCAAATTGGCAAAGAAGTCAAACTCTCACTCTTCACAGATGACATGATAAATTATGTGGAAAACTCAAAAAACTAGACCCCAAAATTGCTAGAACTCATACAGGAATTCAGCAACGTGGCAATATAAAATCAATGCACAGAAATCAGTTGCATTTCGGGCGCCTGGGTGGCTCAGTTGGTTAAGCGACTGCCTTCAGCTCAGGTCATGATCCTGGAGTCCCGGGATCGAGTCCCACATCGGGCTCCCTGCTCAGCAGGGAGTCTGCTTCTCCCTCTGACCCTCTTCCCTCTCATGCTCTCTATCTCTCAGTCTCTCTCAAATAAATAAATAAAATCTTTAAAAAAAAAAAAGAAATCAGTTGCATTTCTATACACTAACAATGAGACAGAAGAAAGAGTAATTAAGGAACTGATAACATTTACAGTGCACAAAAACCATAAGATACCTAGGAATAAACCTAACCAAAGAGGTAAAAGGTCTGTACTCTAAAAACTACAGAACACTGTGAAAGAAATTGAGGAAGATACAAAGAAATGGAAAAACATTCCATGCTTACGGATTGGAAGAATAAATATTGTGACAATGTCTATGCTACCCAGAGCAATCTACACATTCAAAGCAATACCTATCAAAATACCACCAACATTTTTCACAGAGCTGGAACAAATAATCCTAAAATTTGTATGGAACCAAAAAAGACTCTGAATAGCCAGAGGAATGTTGAAAAAGAAAACCAAAGCCAGTGGCATCACAATTCCGGACTTGAAGCTCTATTACAAGCTCTATTGCAATCTTCAAGACAGTATGGTACTGGCACAAAAACAGACACGTAGATCAGTGGAACAGATTAGAGAACCCAGAAATGGACCTTCAACTCTATGATCAACTGATTTTTTAACAGTAGGAAAGAATATTCAATGGAAAGGACAGTCTCTTCAATAAATAGTTCTGGGAAAATTGGACAGCTAACATGTAGAAGAATCAAACTGGACCATTTTTTTTACACCATACACAAAGATAAACTCAAAATGGATGAAAGACCTAAATGTGAGACGGGAATCCTTCAAAATCCTGGAGGAGAACACAGGTGGCAACCCCTTTGACCTCAGCTGCAGCAACTTCTTGCTAGACATGTCTCCAAAGGTAAGGGAAACAAAAGCAAAATGAACTATTGGGACTTCATCAAAATAAAATCTTCTGCACAGCAAAAGAAACAGTCAAAAAAACTAAAAGTCAACCTATGGAATGAAAGAAGATATTTGCAAATGACATATCAGATATAGGGGTAGTGTCCAAGATCTACAAAGAACTTATCAAACTCAACACCCAAAAAAACAAATAATCCAGTCAAGAAATGGGCAGAAGACATGAACAGACATTTCTCTAAAGAAGACATACAAATGGCCAACAGACACATGAAAAAAATGCTCCACATCTCTTGGTATCTGGGAAATACAAATCAAAACCACAATGAGATACCACCTCACACCAGTCAGAATGGTTAAAATTAACAAGACAGGAAACAACAAATGTTGGCGAGGATTTGGAGAAAGGGGAACCTTCCTACATCGTTAGTGGGAATGCAAGCTGGTGCAGCCACTCTGGAAAACAGTGTGGAGGTTCCTCAAGAAGTTAAAAATAGAGCTACCCTATGACCGAGCAATTGCACTACTAGGTATTTACCCCAAAGACACAAATGTAGTGATCCAATGGCACACCTGGACCCCAATGATCAGAGCAGCCATGTCCACAATAGCCAAACTATGGATAGAGCCCAGATGTCCATCGACAGATGAATGGATAAAGAAGATGTGGTTCATATATACAATGGAATACTACTCAGCCATCAGAAAGGATGAATACTTACCATTTACATTGATGTGGATTGAACTGGAGCGTATTACGCTGAGTGAAATAACTCAATCAGAGAAAGACAACTACCATATGGTTTCACTCATATGTGGAATATAAGAAACAGTGCAGAGGATCATAGGGGAAGGCAAGGAAAACTGAATGGGAAGTCATCAGAGAGGGAGAAAAACCTTGCGAGACTCTTAACTCTAGGAAACAAACTGAGGGTTGCTGGAGGGGAAGTGGGCGGGGAGATGGGGTAATTGGGTGATGGGCATTAAGGAGGGCACATGATGTGACGAGCACTGGCTGTTATATGCACCCGATGATTATTGAACTCTACAACTGAAACTAATGATGTAGTCTATGTTGGCTAATTGAATTTAAATAAAAAAAACTATGCCCCACCCCCTTGTCATTTTCCCTTCTTCAAAACCTGGGCATATCATGACACATTTTGGACCTGGCTCCTTTTCCTCCAGCATTGCTTCTCTCTGCTTATATTGGTAAATACCATCTATATGAATAATGAATTACTTGCCCTACTCCCTTCTACTTTTTAGATCTCAATATCTAACTGCCATAGGTAGAGCTACTTGTGCATTTCATAGGTACAGAATGGAACGTATTCCCTTCCTCCTAAATCATGGTCTTCCTTCTATGTTCTGGATCTCAGTTAATAACCTCATTGTCATCTAGCCTTCGAAACTAGAAAATTTGCAACCTCTCACTTCTAAACAACAACCAAATGGTGTCCATTCTCTTGTGGGTTCTAAATTTTTGCCACTGTATTCCACTTACCCTAACACTGTGTGACCCTGGTATTTTTGTTCCCCCTGAAGTATTAAAAGAGTTTCCATCAGGATTTACTGACAATAGTTTAGTCCCGACTTCCAAACATGCACAGTTCAATTCCTTTATCATATCCCTATCAAAATAATCCTTCAAAAAAAAGAGTCATCCAGCAACTCCAATGCTTATAACATTCTGTTGGCTTTCCAGAACAAAAATGTAAACTCCGTGCAATGAGGACCTTCAACTCAGCAACAACCTACCCTTTTGGGGGCATCTACTTCTGCTTGTCACTGCATATTCTGTCTCTGCCACATTCCCCAGACTTTTCAATTTCTTCTGCCACCGTATAAGCCATGCATGCCTCACAATTTCCATTCACATCTCCTCACACCCTTCCTCACTGGGAAAACTCCTACTATGGGCTCAGATCAAATTACCCTCTTCACGGAGCTTTCCCTGACTCTGCAAGCCCGAAACTTCCTTTTTTTCCTGTATTGCTATACAATTGTATATATTTATCTACTTGTGTCACCCATACTGTATGATATCGTATTTCTCATACATATCTCTTCTGTTTAATTTCACACTCCTGAAGATTGTTTTGCATTCTCCTTCCATTTCTAACAATTAACATGATATTCATCACAGAGCAAAAACCTCAGTAGTATTTGATAGCTAGAATAATTATAAAATTAGATAGCTAAAATAATTATAAAATATAATAGACATTATATATAACATATATAAATAATTTATGTATAATGTATACATATGTAATGATTTAAAAAAATTTAGGTGTGTGCATTGAACCCAACCTCACTACTTGTACTTCATGTGTGACATCTGATTATGTTGTTATATAGACATATGGTTCAGGAATGACCACTAACAAGGGGTATACCTCTGTCTCCTCAAAAATAGCAGAGCTAAGGTTTGCAGCAATTAGAGAAAGAAGAGAGCTCAAAAGTACTTGAGGCATGGCGGATGCTGATTGGCAGGCTCCTTAGACATTCGGCAAAGCAGAGCCACTTATATTTCACAATGAGGAAATGCTCAAACAGGATCAGACAATTTGTAATATTTCAAAGCTGCCTTTTATCTCATTAATAATATTTTAACACAGAGAATTAATGTATGTATTAACTCATTTAGAGTCTGAATTTGAGGCCCTCGTTTTTTGTTTGTTTTTAAAAAGTTGACTTAATTGTGACTTACTCACCTTAACTCAGTTAAGCCGTTTTGGTGTCCACAGTGACAGTCCCCTGGAAGCTGGGGTCAGCCCCCACCCAAGGTGATCACTGACCACCAAGCTACACAAGGCCCCAGCCACGAGGCTGGAGCCCACAGCGTTCCCATGGGTGGAGCAAAGCAGACTGTGGGTTGCCGGGAGGAGTCAAGTCTCTGCTCAGGACTGGGTCTGACCACATGTGGTATGGTGGTACCTCTGGACTGGAGGTCAACAGACATGTGGCCCATTCTGGTTCTGCTGCTGACTTGACAGGTGGCTTTAGGCAAATTGCTTCTTGTCCTTCAGTCATTTTGTTTCCTGGTTAGTGCCACTAGTAAGATCTCCTAGGAGTCTCGACTCAGACCCGTGCCAGCTTTGCCACCTCTATTGAATCGTGACCACATGAGGTCCTCTTTTAAGATGGAACCTGGACAAGTAGACATGTTGATTGGGTCTCACTGGGGGGGGGGGGGGGTGGTGGCACATGAGGAATCATTTCTCTCTATGTGTAAATGTTGCTGAGCTTTTCCCAAGGCCAGGCACCATGCAAGCAGGTGACAGAGCAATACACCAGATGGAAATCCTTATCCTCATGGAACTTGCATTCTGGTGGCAAGAAGGCAAGATAGAAACAAATAGGTAACTGGATGGCTCAGTCAGTTGAGCTTCTGACTCTTGATTTCGGCTCAGGTCATGATCTCAGGGTCCTGGGATTGAGCCCCACGTCAGGTTCCCCACTCAGTGGGGAGTTTGCTTGTCTCCCTCTGTCCCTCCTCCTTCTCTCTCAAATAAATAAATCTTTTAAAAATAAATAAATAAGAAAGAGAGAAAGAAAGAAAGAACGAAAGAATGAAAGAACGAAAGAAAGAACAAAAGAAAGAAAGAGAAAGAAAGAACAAAAGAAGCATTAATGATTTCAGAGTGGGCAAGTACAAGAAAGAGAATAAACAGGATCAAGACCCAGCACATCACTGAGGCTGGGCACTGGGCAACATCAGGCCATGGAAGACTCCTAGAGGAGGTGGTATTGGGAGTGAGCTCTGGATGCCAAGATGGAGCCAATCATGGGAAAATTCAGGGAAAGGATGCTCCTGGCAGAGAGAGCAGTGTGTTCAGGGCCAGGACACTCGAGAAAGAGAGGTGAATAGCATGAGGGGAAGCAGTGAGGGGAAGAGGCTAGGAGTGTCATGAGGCATGAGATACAGCCATGTGGCAGAACCTGCCTGGGGGGTCCTGGCAGAAATGAGGAAGCTGAGATTGCATTGTGTGTTTGTCTAGTTACTGTGTGCCTCTGCCCTGGAATGTCAGCTCTATGAGCAAAGAAATCCTGTCTACTTAACCACCATGTCCCCAGTTGCATCAGGCAGGTGCTCTGTAACAGTTGAATTACTGAATGAGTGAAGGAAGTTGCACATGGCAGGAACCAAGATGCCTATCAGAAATTCAGTGGAGGTAATATGGTCCAGAATGCACTGAGTACTTACCATGGACCAAGCGTGCTTTAAGCATTGTATGTATATTAACGAATTTAATCTTCATAACACACAAAAATTGGCATTATTATTACCCAATGAACCAATGAAGCAGCTAAGGCACATAGTGACTTTTGCAGTAGCACATAGCATTGGAGGGGGCAGAGTCTAAGCAATCCTAACCCTTCTCTTAAAGCTGCCACCTCTCCAGTGATCATGTAGACAGCTGGGTAAAGAAGCCTAGAACTCGGGGTTGAGGTTGGACCAGGAGGTGTAAGCAAGAGAACCATCAACACAGCGGCGCTGGTCAAGCTGAGGGGTCCAGTTTAGCAGCCAGCGTCACCAGCCACACACAGAAACACTTTACATACATATCACTGGACCCGAAATTTGATAAGGTAGTGACTTTATCCATGCTCTACCATAAGAATCAAATAAACAAAAAACAGTGAGGTTCAGAAAGCTTAAACAACCTGAGCAAAGCCAGATGTCTAGAGAATTCAAACCCTGGGAGTCTACTCTTGGTAGAACTCAATGAAACTGAAATGGTTTATTATCCAGTGGAAATCAGAGACATGAGAAACATTTCTCCCCTTCAGAATCTTGGCCTGGACCGAGAATATGAGTGTCCCGTGTTCTCCTGGGGTAACGATAACAGCAACTCTGACTCAGTCCCCAGTTGGAGAATGGAGAGACTGTCTCTAATCCCTCGAGGACTTTCCAAATTGGGCAGAGCTTTGGGGTTGACTGTGGTGTCACATGAGGTGTCCCCGGCCACTGTGGTGAGGTTTCTCCTCCCTGTGAAAATCATCTGGGTCTTTGAGGTCTGCCTCCATGCATGTGCCTTCACTCCAGAAACAGGCTGGGGGTTCCACCCTGTGCACTGGACCCCTCGCTCTGCTCTGCATCCCCCCTGTGCAGCTGGCCCCCTCACCCCCAGGAAGACAGCACCTGCAGACAGAGCTTAGCCTCCCATGCAAAAAACCCAATTCTTGACAGGGGAAGAAAGCAAACACGGAAATGATTGCCCTTGACTATTTTTCTGTTTGCATAGGTTAAGAGTTATTTGTGTTATTTTCTTCTTATGATTTGCTTCTCCCTGTTTCAAAGTGGTAAGTGGTAATTTTGAACTTATGAAGACCTATCTGAAAGTGTGTTGTTAAAAGAAGGGACAGAAAAATAAGAATAAGAATAAATTCCCAAGATCGTAGCCACTGAAATCCCTTGGGCTCTCTGCAGGGCGTGACAAATATGGTTGTGGCGGGTCCACCTGACCGATGGGACATTTCTGAATCTCCAGGGATTGAGTAGTTGCAAAGGCACCCTCTGTACTATAATTGGTTTCTTTGGCTGTTTTTTGTACATGTGCAGATTTCAAGTGACATTAAAGAAAGATTTTCTTTGTTTACCAGAAGGTCGAAGAGGTTTTTAAAAAGTACAAACAATTGGGGTGCCTGGGGGGCTCAGATGGTTAAGCGTCTGCTTTCAGCTCAGGTCATGATCCCGGGGTCCTGGGATGGAGCGAGGCTCCCTGCTCAGCACAGAGTCTGCTCCTCCCTCTGCCTCTGCCTCTCCCCCTGCTTGTGCTCTCTCTCTCTCTCTCAAATGAATAAATAATAAACCTTTCCTTTCCTCACTTCTTCCTTGAAAATTGCCATGCAAGAATTTCCCCTAGAAAAGACCATCCCTTGAGGAAATATATAACCGCCCGTCCCGCCCCCAGAATACCTTACTCCCATACCCTCGTTAAGATCAACATCCACAGAGCCTACAGTAAGAAGTGGGCTCTGTAATTGCATGTCTTCAAAATAATAGCTTGATAAAAATGACAGATTCGGCCACTGCATTGTCTTTTTGTCTACCTCACACCCAACAATCCTGGTGGCCAATATTTATGTGGAATTAATTGGACAAAGCGTCAGGCGCACCCTGATTTTGCAATGCACCATCCCATGAAGCCCTGGGGGGTGGGCACGCCGGTCTCTGTTCGAAGTTATCACTTCGGGAGTTTGGCTGTGCAGTCCTCATCTCCTTAGTGCTGCTTGGTGACTCGTCCCGGACTACAGTACCTCCTTCGGCCTGCCACTGAGAGGGCAGCCTGTCACTAAACTAAAGCCAGCATCCCGACTCTCATGCAGATTCTCTCCAGACCTCAAATCCATCTTAACTCCCAGCTCCTACACAGCGATTTCCCTCACATATGTCTTTGCTGATCCCCTTCTTCCCGCACATTTCTTGTTCTATTTTTAAAATTGCTCTATGTGCCAATACTCAAATGCCGCCTTGTGTTATTATTTAACAGTCTTATGTACATCTTGTTGATGGTAGAAATTGTGATTTATATTTAACTGGGTTTACTGCCCTCCCTGCTTATCTTGTCTGGACCCATGCCCAAAAAAGTTTTTATTATATACGTATAATATATATATAGTATATATATGTATAATATATAATACATATTATATATATATGTCAATAAATAATTGCATTAAATTATGACTTTTTAAATGCATAACTTGCAGTGTGTCCTTGTGTTGTATACTTACCAAAGTGTCTGTGTTTTTCAAAGAAATGTGTCTCCTCTCTGTCTTCTACCATTCTTAAAAGGTATTTCTACAATTCCTAAAATCCACCCAACTGATGGGTTCTCCTCTTCCAGATCCCACCTCTTAACTGTTTCTGGAATTTCATCAAAGAATAAACTTAGGAATTTTCAAGGTCCAGTGCACTCCATTTGTTTTCTTTAACTCTGTGTGCATTGCAACTTCATCACATAATCTGCTTTTCTTGGAATATATACATTCTACATGGATTAGATGGTTTTGACCTCTGGCTCACCTTTGGTGGGAGGGCGGTTCAAAAAACCTTTTATTTTAAGCACATCTGTACCCCATACTTTTGATTCTGTGGAAGTAATAAAATTTACAAAAACATTTCCTTAGGAACTTTTCATGTCATTTGTATTTTTATGTATATTTACCATTAAGGTAAATTATCATGAAGTTTTCCCAAATTCTTCATTGGTGAGTCTCCATGATGCCAATTTGCAAGAAGTCTTGGTTATTTCAAATATCTTTGGTCTGGCTAGTGGCTTTTTCACTAGACTCAGTCATCAGTCCTAGCTAAAAATCTTAATTCTTATCATTGGTTGACCTACCATTAGTTCAGCCTGACTCCAAACACAAGTTCAGCTATTAAATCACTCTGAAAAATGGACTAAGTTCCTTACAGATAATACCTAATAGGGGTTCTTGACCTGAGAGATCTTTATATTCCCTATAAGTCATAAACAGAATTCGGTGCACATGGATATGTTATTTTTCTGGTTGAGGGAACATATCTTTATCAGATTCCCCCAAAAGGTCTAGGACTCCAAAGGAATCGTGAATATTTTAGAAATAAGTGCTGAATCTGGAGCAGAAGCAAGGAGAGCTCTGAAATTTGTGAAATTTTTGTTGATCTTCTCACGTCCTCTGTTCACAGATGTGGCCTGCCTTGGGGATAATATATAAATACCTAATTTTTACATGAGCAGAAATATACAGTTATTTCAGAGGGTTTAGGGAGACAATCGACTCTCATTCCTCATGGCTTAATTTGACATTATCTAAACTAGGGTACGGGGAAGAGGAAGAAAGGAGTTGGATTTAAATAGGGACAGCAGTCCAGTAAGAGATTTGGTAAGTTTACATCTGACGTGACGATGGTCTGAGGAATATGGCTTCATTCTTTAATGGATTTCTCGGACAGCAGGCACTCACACGTGAAGTCCAAAAAGAAAGACGTAAGTGACCTTCCTTTTATCTGCCTTTCCCAGCCCGTGTCCCGTGTAATTAAGAGTTGATTCTCAGAGAAGACATCATATAGACAAAAACAAACAAAAAGTATTGAAAGCCCTCGAGGAAGAAAGCAAAGAGAAACATGAAATTATCCTTTTAAAATCTTTTAACCTCACTGGGACTCAGACCCGCGTTTTATCCCAGAAGAGGGAATTAAATTAGATGTTCTCCATGGCCCCTTTCAAGTCTACAATCCTTGGATTTCTGTGATCTTGTGGTTTCATTATTTTTATTTCCAGTTTCAATAAGCAATTTCATCCTCAGCCTGCTGAGAAATTCTTCGCCCACGTCCCCTGTCACAACCTCACGGGCCCTGTACTGTGAAGACCCCTGAGGGACCCCTCACTCCCTGCTGGCTGAAGGCCTTCAGTGGGCGGGTTGCATGAGCAGGGTCTGCAAACAAACACACGCACGCACACAAAGAAACCTTCTTGTGACACGGCCAAGTGGCTGCAGGTGTCCCCTCCCCCATCTCACAATCTAGGTAGTTGAGACCAGCGGGAAGCGGAGGGTGGGATTTAGCACAGTGACTGGAAAATGAAAGGCATGCACAGCGCGCATCTGGGGAGTAACGTGATTCTGGAGCAGCCAAGAATCGTGGAGCAACCTGACGTGACAAGACACGTAAGTACAGCCTGGAGATCCATGCTTGCCAATTAAGTCAGCAATTACTGAAGTTGTTTTCTCCTGTCTGGATATGAAGTGATCACAGGAGACACATACCAGGGGAAAGTGGAAAAGCTTGCTGAAAAACACAGGCTTTCATCTGGGGACATCAGACAAGCATTTTGGAGAAGCATCCCTTTGCCTGGAGACGTGCAAAGGAAAGGAACATGAAGCAACTCCTGGCCCCCCTCCCCCCGCCCATGTCGTCCCTGTCCCTACTCTCAGAATACATGGAAAACTTGCATCTCTATTTAAAAGAGAGTCCAAACCCTACTGTGGTGACTAGCGCTGTTGAAGAAACAGCAGTCGATAAATGGCTTGTCTCGAGAAAGAGCGTGAGTGCCTGGGTCCCATTTCTCTAAGTCCTAGTTACAGTGTCCAAGGGAGGACACGTATTTCAGGGAGGAGCACCAGCTTTTGCGTATTAAGGAGCTAGCAAGTGGTGGATTGGGGGGTGTGAGGGAAGGAGGCTCCCCAGGAGAAAGAAACTCATTTGCAACCATAAGAGGAGGCAAAGCTCCGCTCTCCTTTGGCCCGTCCCCACGCCCCAGTCACTTAACCTCCTTTGGGCTCTGCTCCCTCACATGTGACATGGAAGCAATGAGGTGGACCAGTCCTTCCTCTTTTACAGGAGTGTTATGAAAAAATGTAAATTATTCAACAACTACAAAGGTATTTAAGATTCACAAGTGAAATATCCCCTTTGGGTTATTAATGACAGTGGCACCACCACCCCCTGGAGAATACTAATGAGGGATCACAGCCTTGAGTCATGTCTCCTGGAATTGCACACCTTGAACGGAATGCCGGGCCCAAGAATCCTGTTTTCCCTCAGAGAGGGAGAATATTCTGGCGTAATCCGTCCTCCTTTCCCCAACACGAGCTTTCTAGACGTGGACAGAGTACGGTATCTCTGTATATGTGGGCTGAGAAAGGGGTGTCGCTGGAAGAGGGAGGAAGTATTTGGGTATGATGATATTTTCTACCTGTGATTCTACTGTTTGTTTTCAGAGTTGATCTTTCTACATTCACTGTGCCATTTGCACTGCTGATAATAAATTTGTTTCAATTGCCTCGTCACCGTACAGTTGTCAGTGATTCCCGGAACGCTGTGTCCAGGAGGATTCTGAGTCTGCCTGACCTTTGAAAGACTCCTTATTTTATTCTGCTGTGCAAGGCAGATTCGGAGGGCATTTTCACCTGCATCAACTCAGGGCACTGATTATAAGAGAGGAAGATCAATGAGAAAAGCAGCCATAAGAAGACATATTTCAGTGATCCTAAAGATAAGGAGTCATATCACCTCTAAATGCTGAAGAAAGACTAGAAAACTCTTAAAAACAAAGTTTAAAAAAAATTCAACTTAGTTATTATTTTAAAGCTTCTCTTTACTTTCAAGAATAACTCATCATTCTTTTTGAAGGCCTTGAGCCTACTGGACCTAAATAATATTAACCTACCACTTGGACTTTCATTTAACCCATCTCTCAGAATCTCATTAGCATTTACAACCATGAAATGAGTTTAATTCATTTTTTTTTCACAAGAAAGAGTGTATAATTTGAAGGTTTGTTTTGCTACTAAAATAATTATCTGCCAATTACTGGGAGCAGGATGGGGAGAGAGGGAGAGACAAGTGGTGCGTTCCATTTAGGAGTTAATTATCACGCCAGAAGTCATCCTCCACGGGCACACGGTGCCCCTGTCAACGTGGATTTGTATGCCAGGGTATGACATGCCCTAATCCATTTCACAGCACCAGATAACCACATCCCAAAGAATGGGCTCTTTTTAAAAACGACTGTATTGAGGGCGCCTGGGTGGCTCAGGTGGTTAAGCGACTGCCTTCGGCTCAGGTCATGATCCTGGAGTCCCGGGATCGAGTCCCGCATCGGGCTCCCTGCTCAGCGGGGAGTCTGCTTCTCCCTCTGATGCTCCCCCCTCTTGTGCTCTCCCTCTCTCAAATAAATAAAAAAATGAATAAAAATTAAAAATAAAATAAATAAAATAAAATAAAAACTACTGTATCGAAAGAAAATAGTTAACACCAGAAGTGTGAGGTCTGCCATGATGCTCAGAGGGATGTCAACAGTACAGTATCCCATACGTGTTTTATTTTTTTAGCATGCAATTTTTCAATAGTAGAACCTATGGACCATTATTACTGTGCACAGGTTATTTTCATATGGCAACACTTCATTTCTCTGCTGATGAGCATTTTTTTAAAGAAGTTATTTAAGGGGCACATAGATGAGGCCTCAGAGATCTCTCCCTCCCCGGTGGCAACCAGCCTGCTCAGTGAGTGTCTTTTGAGTAAAGCTGACTTTGTTTTTTAAGAACTTTATTGAAATATGTTTGGCATATAATAAAGCTGTACATATGTAAAGTGTACAGATTTATAAACTTCACCTTACGTATACATAAAACTGATCACTGCGATTAAGATAATCAGCATATATACAACGCCCCAAATTCCCTCATGGTCTTGGCAATCCTCACTCTTGTCCCTTCCTGTGATGGTTTAATTTTGTGTTAACTTGTCTGGGCCAACGGTGCCCAGATATTTGGTCAAACATTATTCTGGATATTTCTGTGAAGGTGTTTTTTGGATGAGTAACATTTACATTGGTAGATGCTGAGTAAAACAGATTGCCCTCTATTATGTGGGTGGGCCTCATCCAATCAGCTGATGGAGAGAGAGTCTTTTTTCTCTTAAGAGAAAAGACTGAGCTCCCAAGTGAAAGGGAATCCTGCCTTCAGAAGGTCTTTGGACTGCAGCAACTACTCTTCCCTCCAGATTTCGGACTTACACCTGCACAATCATGTGAGTCTGTCCTCAAAATAAATCTTCATCTCTCTACTTCCTGTTGGTCCCGTTTCTCTGGAGAACCATGATTAATACATTCCCCATTTCCACACTGGCCCCAGCCCACTCCCCACCCAAACCCCAGGCAACACTGATGTGCTCTCTGTTACTATAGATTAACTTGGATTTTTAAGAACTTGATACAAATGAAACAATACAGTATGTGCTCTTTTATTGTCTGGCTCTCATTCGTCGCCATTAGTTGGAGATCCGTCAGTGTTGTGTGTATTGATAATTTGACTTGTTATTGCTGAGTCATATAGTGTAGTATGTATATGCTGCAATTTTTTTATCCATTTGTTCATTACTGGACACTGGAGTAGTTTCCAGTTTTCAGCTTTTATGAATAATTTTCTATGAACATTTGCGAGTAGAAATATGCTTTCAGCTCTCTTGGATAAATGCCTAGGATGATGGCTTGGGGTCATGTGGTAGATGTATGTGGCTAATAGGCTTTTAACTCTGCTGTTGTCTATTATATAATAGAGAGATCAGAAGCCCCATGTATCATTCTCCTATAAATTCTAGCTTTGAATTATGATTTATTTCCTCATTAGAGTTCAGCTCCACATTTTTTGAATGACTATTTACAGGTATATCTTTGAAAGTCAAAGGGAAATAAACCTAAACTCGCAAGTTCTAAAAAATACACTCACTTCAGTTAAAAAGAAGATTGCTTTACATTCCTTCCATTTAACTTCAGTCAGTGAAGAATAGAATCAAACTCAACGAAGAATAGAATTACAGGCTTTTTGTAGGTGTCAAACATTTTTAAATATATGCCTCAGTCTAAAGAATAAATGTAGTCATCTGTTCCCATTATGGAGTTGTCTGCAGTGCAATGTAGGACCTGGTTTAGCAGGCCAGACCAGTATTTATTGGAAAAAAAAAAAAAAAAAACGGCCAAGCTTTTACCATTGAAATGGAGCTGTGGGAACATGCCTCGAATTACCTAGAAACTGAGAATTAGGTAGACTCTTTGACTAACTCAACTCCACCAAACTGCTTGCCTTCCTGCTTTTCTTAGGTTCCAATTTGTTTGCTCTCACCTGTGTAGGAGGAGTTTGTCACCGAGCAATGTTTCCACCATTAGCAAGCTTATCTTCCAGAGTCTTCCTTATTGGCAAATGTAGGGACTCAGAGGCAAAAACATACTAAGTCCTGGGACACTAAGGGAAACGTTATTTGCAGCAGGGTATTATCATTGTTCTGTAAGTGAATTCTTGGCTTATCGCTAGCATCAGAAAGATAATTTTAAAATAAATAATAAAGTCAATCAGTTCTTGAGCCCTAAGGCACCATCAGATAAGAAGAGCAATAAATCAGGCTGATAGCCTTAAAACAGTCCCTGATTTTTCCTACTAATCAAATGAGATCAGAACTCCTACATCACTACAGGAGAAAAGCCAAAATTAATTATCTTATCCAACAGTGTCATTTACTAAATCAAAAGCCTTTGAAAGGTCAATGAATCTTGCCCTTATCATCTCATTATCTCTATCAGTAATGAGGTATCATTAACCAGCCCTAAAGCCAACAGTTATTTTAGTGTCGTGCTGTATAGTTGGGGACACTTGGCTGCTTCACAAACTGTAGTGTCTGGAAAAGTCTGTCTTCTCTTACTTCCAGCTCTGTTTTGATACTTTAACTTCTCTATGACTATGATGGAAATAATGTTCTCCCTCCCTTATTTAATACATTTTAAATGTAAAGATACCATAAATTCATCAATGCTGGTATCCATGCCAAACACAGTCATTTTGTTAAAGGTTTATTTATTTGAGAGAGAGAGAGAGAGAGAGAGAGAGAGAGAGAACGGGCATATGCGGGGGGCAGAGAGATAGCGAGAGAAAAAAATCTCGAGCAGACTTCCCGCTGACAACCCTGAGATCATGACCTGAGCCGAAATCAAGATTCAAACGCTTGTTCAACTGAGCCACCCAGGTGCCCCTCCCAGTAGTTTAAGTAAAACCTTTCTACTGCTTATTTGACCCACTCAATAATATTGACTGAGCACCTACGGTGCGCCGGGCATTCAGTGAAGGCACCCATAAACTTGGTGTCCCTGGTCACTGTTAGTGAGGAAGTAACTCACTCTTTGTTTGAGATTTCCTTTGGCAACAGGGATGAGCTACATTAAAATGATGCATTGAACACACAGTAGGTGAGGGTCTACTCCGCATGCTTAGGATTTACTGGTTCTACGAGACCTTGATGAGTAGAGCATCGGGTCATAGAAGGAAGGTCTCTCTTCCTACAGGGTTTAGTTTTTTAAGAAGGATGAGACATACAGGGTTGGGAACTTTGATGGGAGCCTGGGAAGTGCGGGATCACCGAGTACTGGCTACTGGCAGAGTGACCTGGGACATTAGACTCACAGCTGCGGAGGGAGCGCCAGTGCCTGGTGGGGGAGGAGCTGGTCCTCGAATGGGTGCAAGTGTGTTACTTGGACAGCAAAGTTCAGGGAAGGGAGCACATGAGCAGAGGCACAGTTGCAGGAATAGGGATCGGGGCTTTTAGAGAGCAGCGCATATTGATGTGATGAGGCCAATAATAGTAATAACAAGAGCAGTGGTAACAAACAGTAACACACACACGTGCATGAGCGCACGATTTCAATGTGCTGCCTGCTGTGTTTCATACAAGTTCTTTCTCCTAATTCCATCCTTCCAACCCCATCATTCCTCTTCGTACCAGCGGCATAAAAGTCCCTCGGCAAGAAGTAGACAACCTGGAATTTGAGCTCAGCTCCACCCCTGCCTTTCCAAGACAGGCCCTTTTTCCAGAAAAAGAAAAGCTGCAATCTGTATTTCCCCATACAATTTCAGTGGGTTCGTGGACTTTGAGGGTCTCCACAGCTTCAGGATTCAGCAGTTTCGACCTGTAAGGTATTTGTTAAAAATGCCAAATGTGGTGCCTCCTGTGGGAAAAAGGAAGCACAGAATATTCCTCAACTGGGAATGATGCAAAAAAGCAGTTTAGCGGAGGAAGTATGGAGAGACAGTTACCACGGACAACGGATGAGCGCACTTGAGGCACTGTGCCAGGCGCTTTTACACAGCATTTACTGTCCCTTTATCCTCCACTAGCGCCATCTTTGCTGGCAACCCCTCCCCGTCCCCCACATACACGCACACAGGTAAGGAACCCGATCTTCTGAAAGTGTGAGTAGTGTAAGCAGGCAGAGTTTGTGCTCACTTCCCCCTCCCCAGGTAATACAGAATCTGTGTCTTTCACCAGTTCTGTGCATCCTTGTTCCACTATGGCTCACATCAGCCACCTTCAGGCTGGTCTCGGCCGTCCAATTCACTGCCCAACTTGTAAAGAGAACCAGAAATCCTCTTGACTACCACCAGCAGCAGCGGCTCAAGGTCAACAACTGGTACGGAAGTACAAACACCCAGGACTTGGCTTGAATCTGGACACACTCTCAGAACCCTTGCAGAATCCTGGGGAGTCTGGGTCTTCATCTGAAATCCCACCCTTGCCTGGCTCTGTTCCTTCCTCTGTCTTGCTCTCCCTGGCACCCTGGAGCACTTCCTAATTAATTGCTTGCACTCAGATCCTTCGCTCAGGCACTGTTACTGGAAGAACCCAAACTTAGTCATATCAGCAGTAAGACTAAAAGGATACCAAACCTGTATTTGATCTGCTTTTACTGGCTGCATTACATCACACAAGCCAATAGCTACAGAATCATAAAGAATCAGCGTCTAGAAATGCTATTTATGTGTAGCATCATTTGGACCAACTAATTCTATAGACCCTTACAAGTGGGGATTCTGTTAAATAAAAATATTTGAAGGTAAAATTGACAGAGCATCAATTATTTTACAGTACTTTTAATATTACTTCTCATGGCTTAATTTTCAAGTGTGTGGATTATATATATGTAGATTATACATAATGCATGAACTCCTAAAGGCTTCTAATACCACCCAAAAGTGAGAACTCTTGAGTGAACTTCAATATTATGAATGAGGACAACTCTAAAAGAAACATGATAAAAAAAAAAATGTACCAGTAATGCACAATTAACAGGTAGTGTTCTCTGGCTCGGTCTGATGTAGATTTTTGAAGGTGTATGTCTCCTTGTCCTGTCCTTGATCCATGGATGGAGAGCCCCATACTACATACTTGAGCTGCACATGGTGATCACTGTGGAAGGCATGAAGTCCCATTGCGTGAGGGATCAACAAACTGTGGGGGCCACAACAGACGTGAGGGCTGTGGCTACTGGTGGTGAGAACGTGAAGAAGCAGCACATACACAGCACAATTCCACAGGCGCATTTCTATGGATCATGGTCCTGTGTGCTTAATTTTTCTTTAAGGAAAAAAAAAATTGAATTGGATTGGAGTCCTATAAGCACAGGGTTTGATGAAAGCAAGCATGTTGATCATCATAATTAAAATGTGGCCGGTTTTTCCTTCAATAAATCATGGATATGAATTTATTTTAAATATGTATTTTTTTCTCTAGCCTGCTCACTGAGACAAAGATACTCTGATTCTTGAAGAGATAATTTTTCTTTCCTTTAGGAAAACCTATATTCAACATGATTTTTAAAAAAACATTACCATTTGTCTCAGGGAAACTTAATTCACTTCCTACTAGAGGAAAACAAAATAAGCAGAACTTTACCTTTTAGAATGCTTTTTATATTTTGATGTCAAAATATAGTATAACTTTTTTAGTTATATATTGTATTCCTCCATTAGGTCCATACGTGGCATTTTTAAAATGCTTTCTATATTTGTGAAACAGAGGAATCAGTCACAAGAAGAATTCTATAAAATGGAAAAAAAGAAACTCTAAAGCAGAGTCCCCAGAAGTGGGTCTGGGTGAAGAGTTCAGATGAGGAGTACCCAGATAAAGCTGCTTCCTTTCATTACGAATGAAGTTGTTCCTTCCACTCACCTGTGGGGGGCCTGCAATGAGCTTGGACCTGATCTGAAATAGCATGCCTTTGGCCAAATTCATGGGACTTTTTTACACAAATAATCAGATGGAGAAACCCAGTTGGGAAAAAGAACAATCTTCTTAAAACATAAACATTAGCAAGAACATGAAGAAAGCTGTAAGAAAAATAAATGCCTTTTAGAACATCTTTTTTTTTTAATAGGAAGCAATGAGTCTTCTGCTAAAACCACCTCTGACATTCATATAGCTGCTATTTATAGTTCAATTGTTTCTTTGTGATGCATTAAACATTAGTGGTTTTCTCTTTAGATTTTCTAGAGTTTGTTTGATCAGAACCTCTGAAAATGTACTCGTGTGAACTTCTGTCAAGCGCCTGAATGACAGTGTGAAAGAATGTTTGGGGATGGAAAACATCAGGGCATATGGGATTGAGTGACAACTTCTTAAGGAAAACCTAAAAAAGGAGGTTTCTAGCCAAAATGTTTAATTACCGCCTAATCAAGACAGGCCAAGCCATCTGTTGGCTGGGATCTTGTCCCCACCTTGCCTGGTGATTGGTCCGCCATGTGTGAGAGAGCCATCTCCAACTGACATCTGTCATCTGTCAACTCCCCAACTGTAATGATGAGCAAAGTTGCTATCAGCCGTCAATGGGCCATATGGAAGGATGAGTAACGAACAGATTGCAACCACATCACACAGGCCCGGAGTGTTTAAACAGGCAAACCAACATGCCACTCCCTAGCCACTTCCGCCTAGATTGGAACCCTGCAACGGAAGGGGAAGGAAGTGGGGTCATGGCTATGCATTAGACGCCATATTGTCTTAACTTTTTACTGGAAAGTGGAATAGAATAAATAAGTAAATAATTCCATAAATCGATCAACTGGTCAATCAATTAATGAATCAATATATATTTGTCAGGGTGGAACTAGAATAAATCTATACACAGCAATCTGCTAATGTCACAGACACTAGCCTCAGGAGTCCTGTCAGTCGGAAAAAGTGTCTCTTTGTTGATTAATTTGAAAACTAAGGCAAGAACATCCATGAGCAAGGCTCTAATACCGTCTCACTCTGTTTTGGGAGCCTTGCGTAGACAAGCAAATCGCTGAGGGAGAATGTTTTGGTCTAAATATATATAAAGTGCACTAGACTACTTGGCAAATGAGGCAGTGATCTTAATGTCATGTTCACACATTAGACTTTCCCAGCAACCTTGTTCAGTCCAGTATTCTCTGTTATTCCGAGGTATATTCATGAGGATTTATTACGGTGAGTTACTTAAAGAGTTATCCCATAGCCTTTAAACTGTGGAATGCATTCATATTACCTAAATTAAATTAAAAACTGATACTGAACCCGAGACAATAGTCATTTCTAGAACTAGAATCAAAAGCAAGTGGGTGGCAGCATCTTTTTATAACTGAGGAATCAATTTGCAATCCCCAATTTTTCAACTCCATTTAGCTGTGGGCACTAATGAATTTTGCTTAGCAGTTCTCATTCCCGGTTACACATTAGACCAATTAAATAAAAATTGTAGGGACCAGGACCCAGATATGAATGTATTTTTAAGGTGCTATCTATCATCCAAATGTACAGTTGAGAGGAGTTCTTTGTAAATTCAGTTCAACCGAATTTTGAGCTAAACCTGAGGAAGCCTGGAGGGCATAAGGGACCCAGACTCCCCGCAAGTCAACTGAAGGCTGAAACAAATTGGCTTTGTCATGCATCCAGTAGCCAGTGTGCCTACTGCGAACCAGGCACCTTGGGTTCAACAAGGCCCGGTTTTTTTTCCAACATTTTCTGTGTGTATCCATTTCATGCAAATTTTCTGCATAAATATCCTGCTAGCACGCTGGTTCTATGTAGACCAAAGCTTGTCTCCGAACCCCTGCCAATCTTCAAATTCCTTTGCTGTACAAAATGAATTCTCTAGGATCACAAAAATGTCACCTGTTCAGACTTGACCAGCCTCATAGCAAATAGGAGGTAAGAATTATAATCACCATTTTGAAGATAGGGAGAAATAAAGCTTCAAGAGGTCAAACAATTTGATTGTGTAATTGTGGTGCTAGATTTCATCCCATCTCTCTGACTCCAAAGTCGACATTTGCCTGTTTTAGCCAGGAACATTGATTTACAGCTCCTCTCTCTCAAATCTGGATCTAACTTCTCTAGAGAGGAACCAGTTCTGCAACTCTGGCCCCCTCCAGCTCCAGCCAGTTCCATCAGCCTCTTCCTTCCCACTGGAGGATGTTTCTGAGGCCAGTCCCATCACCCCTGAATTACAAGAGGGCCAAATCTACACACCATCTTCTCTTTCTCATTTACTACTGACCAATCCAGGCTCCTCTGTCCTTTCTACCTCTTGGATTTTCCTTTTCATCATTGTAATAACATTTCTGTGTAGGTTGGTCTATGCTTAAATGCTTCATGTTTGATCAATAAAATAAAAAAGCCTAATATAAATGGATTATCTTTTCCCTTACCTTTGCAGCAAGATTTTTTTTTTGTATTTAATCTTGATGAATTTAATTAAAACTTCTGAGATTTATTTTTCCTAAAATGAAAAGAAAAATAATTTTGGATTAAACATTAATAATATTATTAATTAAATTCACTCAGAAGTAATGAAACTCTACATTCAAAGTAAATAGGGCAATTTGATTTACTGAATTTTTAAAAAGTTAAAGAAATAAACAGCATGATAGACTGAAAATCTACCTCATCTCTTACTAGTTCTGAGCTCTTTCTGGAATTGGGTTACAATACTGTAAATAAAAGCATTAAAGATATTTGTTTGGTACTTTTAACACATTTATTTGCTTAAAATGATATATTATGTTTTTGTTTTAAAAATAATATGTACTCATGCTATAAAACTTGGAAAAGTAGAGAAGAGAATAATCATGAGAAAACAACTGTTAATACCTTAAAGTGTTTGATTTTACTCAGATTTACTGGAAAAAAAGAAATAAAACTGAAGAAATTGCTAAACATAAAATAAAAATTTCTCTCAACACTATGTATAAATTTTTAAAGGTTACAATAAAGTATAAAATTTTTCAAAAACTTTACTAAGTTGGTCATTATCCAAAAAGTGATAAATAATTCTCTAGGAAAGAAAATGATGGTCAAGTAATTATGGCTTGTGGCTATCATAAATCCACCGTGATTATATACCTGAACTGAGAATATCAGTCAGCCTTCTCTCTTCCTAGGAATTACCTGAATATTGTTTGTTTGACTTTATTATTTCAAAAGGCATTGCTCTTTAAACTCCATCAATTGTTTAAAAATTATGTCAAACTTTCATTTTGGAGACCATGATTTATTTTCATTTTGGGTTTATTTTTAACCTCACTTTGTAATTGCCTTTTTTTTTTCTTGACAAAAAAGATAATCACTCATTTTGGATGACACTATCTATTTTCTTCTTGAAGACATTTTCATGCAGTCCTCAGATTTCATCTTCTAGTTTGGAATGATTATTTCTTTACCAGCAGTAAAGAAGTCACTCTGAAATTTACCTGTTATCCCCATTCATAAGTTAGTCCCACCTTTCTTAAAACTTATATCCTCCTCTTCTGCGTATTTCTTTTTGAATTTATTTTTTGGATTTATTTTTAATTGTTTATAGTCAAAGAAAATGTGCATGACCAAGTAAACTCTATGAGTCTCTATGTTGGAAAGCACCTACTTTTGCCCTCAAGCTTGAAGGCTAATGTGGTTTCCTTCATTACAGTTGTTGCTCCGTTGTTGACAAACATCAGATTTTGCTAATGAGAAGTCCGGTGTTTGTTTAATATTTGCTGCTTATTTTTTTTTAAATAAAGCTTAGCATTTTTCTCTAGCTGTGGACATCTGAAATGCCCATCATGCGATGTCTATATGTGAGTTGTTTTCCTACTTTTCAGAGATTCCTCAGAGTTTTGGTTTGCTAATAATAATAAGCCTCTTCCTTTTCACAGTCAGTTCCATTTTTGTTATTAAGTAATGTGGTTAGTGTTCCATCTTGAACTAGCATTCCGTATTTTCTCTTTCATTTGGCACTAACTGCTCTAGGAAACACAAATATTGATAGGACAACTCTCGTCATCCACAAGGAAATAAAACATACAAAAAAATAATTGCAATACAGAGCATTTAGGGCACTTATCATTAAGTGTCTTGTATTGCAATCCTTAAGTGACAGGATGCCTGAAGCAGGAAAAATTTCTTTCAGTTGTAATAATCAAGAAAGGCTGCATAAAGAAAAATAGCACTCGAGTACATTGGGTAGGAATTGAAATGGTAGAAAAGAACCTAGTCTGGATAGCCATGAAGGGAGGAAGGGAAAGAGCTTGGTGGGCAAGAGTGAGTAGAAGAGGGGCAGTATAGTACATGTTCTTGGAGTGGACCAGAAAAACTTGTGTAAGAAATTGGTGGAGCATGTAAGTTGGGAGGGAAATTTCATTTACTCATGAAATGCCTGAGTGTCTATAATGAGGCAGTCAACAAGCCCAGCGCAGAGGCAACAGGTTTGATGTGCTCCTTGAGTAAACAGCCTCTGGGGAATTCAGTGGAGTAAATGAAATGTCATAAATATGTTCAAGTTTACAAGGTGACACACATTTGTATTAACAATATATTAACAATGTGTTAACTATATATAAAATTAAAATTAATATATATAAAATATGGAATGGGACATAAAAGGAGTGATTTTTTTTCTGGCAGTGGGTCATGAGTTGGGACTAGGTGATGGAGTATTATTCTTCCGTGTGAGGATAAAGCCACTGGACCTGAATCAGTAGGAAACGGGGTGCTTCTGAAAGCTTTTGATCCTGGGAGAGACGGTACAAACTGTGCTGATGATGGTATATGGTACTCAACAAAGAAGAAAAATTATAAGAACCACCAAGCCAACGAGGATGTTCTTACACAAGTCCATTTTAGAAACTCAAGAAAAATGAAAAAGAAAACCAGAGGCAAATGCAAAAGTTAGGTCAACAGAAGGTAGGCAGATACCCACACCTGAGAGAAGGCAGCAGAGATTGAAGGAAGGAACACAGAGTGAGCATGGTCAACAGAAACAGAGATTTTCAATCTTAGCAACTGGGGCTAATGAAGGTACTTTAAAAATAGAAAACTCAAAATACATCACAATGTGGGGAAAAACACAAAGGCTCTCGACATGGCAGATCTAAATCAAGTCATGTTTCTGCCTCTGTTATGGAGCCTTTGATGAGTATAGTTCTCTGGGCCTCATTTCCTTCATCTATAGAATGTATTGCAGAGGATATATATATTTTTCATCTTCAGATTAAAATTCTATAATTTTTACCAAGCTTGCACATTCTTCAGTACTTTTGTCCCATATATTCATAAGAAACACACAAATTCTATCTAATGATGCTAATTTCCTACCTGCGCATCTTACCTTAGGAAGGTTAGTTTTTAAGCATCCCTTGTATTTCCCTTCACATTCCAGAGCAGGAGATCAAGTAGAGGAATTTTAATGTGGATTTCAGTTTTATATATAAATCATCCTGTCATTTTGGCACTGCAGCTGAGTTTCCTCATATTAGCTGGAGAAGATCATGAATAAATTTGCAGCATGCTGCACAGGGGATTATGCGTTACATGAAATAATTCTTATTGGCAATTGCTTTTACAATTCACTGCACAGAAAATTTAACATGAGGGTGCGGAATCCCATTTCTCACACTAGAGTGAAAACTGAGAGCCACACACAGATGTTGAAGAACCACTGCTATGCCGACCAACGTGTCTTCTCTGCAAACCTATTCGGTTGACCCAATTCAACATCAG
This sequence comes from Zalophus californianus, assembly GCF_009762305.2. Lineage (NCBI taxonomy): Eukaryota > Metazoa > Chordata > Mammalia > Carnivora > Otariidae > Zalophus > Zalophus californianus. The sequence continues at coordinate 5,455,784 of NC_045597.1, forward strand.
GAGGGCACATCCCTACTGGCCACGAGCTTCCGGTGGTGGCCTTTAGCGCTCACAGAAAATTGTGATCCTTTCATCTGGTAACCAAGATCTGCCACACTGACTCTAATTCATCCCTGAGCCTAATTTGGAATGTTCTGGTGCAGGAACAAAGAACAGGTGATGCAAGTGTTGACTTCTGTCCCATGCCCACAGAAGTCGCCATCACTGGACTGTGGTGTTTCTTCACACTAAGTAGTAACACAGGCTCTCAAGCCTTCTCAGCATTTTGTTCCAGGCAGTGGCTAGCAGCTGATCGGAGTGGGCATGCCAGCTCAAATAGATCTGCTGCTCTCTTCCCTTATTTCCCAGTCTTTGTGGCTAGGACCCCTGAAATTCCATCTCCAGTTCAACTCTAATACAGGTTCTGAGGTCAGCCTTTCCAGTAAGGAAAAAAGTTTAAGGAGCCATAAGTCAGAATTGCAGAGGCTCAGAAAGAAGTCAGCCTCTTCATTGCTGCCACAAGTTATTGATCTTACACGTTAGTTCTATTCACTGGGCTTTGACGGATTCCTTGAGATCCTTGGCATATAGTGTCAGATCTGAGTTTATATCTTGGTTACTTGCTGAGGATACATCATTTCTTTGGGATTTTGGTGTTTCTTTATTCTTAATAGGCTCTCTAGAAGGCCAGAGTCCTTTCCCTGATGCCAACTTCTTGTGTTACCTATTACCTGGAAACTTAAAGGTTTCATAGCTCTCCATTTCTGCTGGGACACACACTTTTGGCAACCCTTAGACCTGAGCATTACCTGCTGCCAGGCTTCTTGACGTTCCACCTGCCAGTTCAGGTCTCTTGGTGAGAATAGAATAAACTTAACACTTGTAAAACATTTCTGAGTTGACAAAATCTGCCCCCTTCCCGTAGGCAGTATCACAGTGTACCTCACTGAGTCCAGTTTTTATACAATACTACATGAATCTTCATCTTAGTCAAATTGATCTGAGTGTGTTTGATAACTTTTTCCTCTTCTGCAGATTTCCTCAGAGCATTCTCCCAACCCTGAATAGCCTCCCATATCCTCCACAAATATTTCCCTCCCTTATTCAGCCCAGAGCTACCTTAGACCCTCTCACTTTCCTCGGAACTTCCCTCTTAGAGCCAGTACCACAATTAGTTTTATAGCTTAATAATTCTTGGTACTCTTGGTACTCTGTCTCACAGAATCCAGAGTTCCCAGGTTTTGGAGGAATACTGAAAACCAAGTTGTTCAAATACCAACCTGGTCTGACGCATGAGCCTCCTCCAATCAAGCGTATACCCAGGCCATATTTGAACTTGGCAGTGACAAGGAGCTTACTACCCCTTCCATCTTTGTAAATATTTTACTAGCAATAATCTCCTCCTCATTTACTTTAGTTTACTCTCATGGTTCTAAGTGTATTCAGGGTGGAAACAATAACCCCGCCACAAAATTATGGTCCCTTACGTGTTTAAGACAAATTCTTATGTGTTTCCCAGTCTCCTGGCTTAATACCCTAAGACTTCAGTTATTTCTGATATTATATAGTTTCTAGTTATCTCATAGTTCTGGGCCTGACTTATATTACCTTTTCTTTTTATTTGTCTCCAGATAGACTCTATGGAGATAAGTTCCATTCTTCACTGTGTTCTCTGTAGTGGTCATTGTCCTTGATAGAATACATATTGTAGAGCTGTGGATTAAAACTGGCTTTTTAGTGAGCATTTATAAATCATAGGCTAGTATTACTGTACGTGTGTGTGTGTGTGTGTGTGTGTGTGTGTGTGTGTGTGTGTTGCAGGATAGACCATAAGTTAGGCCATCAAACAAATCTCAATGAATTAAAAAGATTGAAGCCCTACAAATTATGCTCTCCAAACACAACGTAATGAAATTAGAGATTAATCATAGAAGGAAATCTGAAAAAAAATTCAAATGTGTAATAATTAAATGGCATCCTCTTAAATAACCAGTGGGGTCAAAGAAATTAGAAATTGTTTTAAGGTGAATTAAAACAAAAACATGAAATACAAAAATTTATGGAATGTAGCCAAAGAAGAGCTTAGAGGGAAATGTATAGATGTATATAAAGATGTATATAAAAAGTAAGAAAGATGACAAATCAATAACCTAACCATTACTGTAAGAAACTAGGAAAAGAGGAGCAAACTACACACAAAATGAGCAGAGGGAAGGAAATAAAAAAGTATTAGGGTAGAAATAAATGAAATAGAAAATAGAAAATCAATAATGAAAATCAACAAAATGCGAAGCTGTTTTTCGTAAGGTCAACAAAATGTGCAATCCATTAGCTCAACTGTCCAAGAAAAGAAAGAAAAGAGAGAAAAGACTCAAACTACTAAAATCAGGACTGAAAGAGAGGGTATTGGTACTGACCTTATGGAAATAATGATTATTAGGGGATACTATAAACAATTATATGTCAAAAATTTAATAACTTAGATGAATTGGATAAATTCCTAGAGAGAAATGAACTAACAAAATTGACTCAAAAGAAATAAAAAATCTAAATAGAGCAATAACAAGTGAAGAGATTAAATAAGTAATCAAAAAACATCCCACAAACAAAACTTCAGTTTCAGATGGCTTTACTATTGAATTGTACAGATATTCAAAGAGAATTTAATGCCAGGTCTCAGCAAACTTTTCCAAAAAAGAGAAGAGGAGTGAACAGGGGCGCCTGGGTGGCTCAGAGGGTTAAGTGGTTGGCTCTTGATTTCAGCTAGGTCATGATCTCAGTGTCCTGAGATTGAGAACCCCATCTGGCTCCATGCTCAGGGTGAAGTCTGCTTGGGATTCGCTCTCTCCCTCTCCCTCTGCCCACCCCCACACTCACTCACACTTGCATGCACACCACACACTCTCTTTCTTGCTCTCTCTAAGAAAAAAAAAAAAGAACAACTGCATGATCATCTAGGTAGATGAAAAAACAGTATTTGACAAAATCCAACATTCCTCAATGATAAAAACACCCAACAAACTAGGAATAGAAGAGAATTTTCTCAACCTGATAAACTATATCTATGAAACCCCAACAGCTAATATCAACCATACTTACTGGTAAAAGCCTAAGAGCTTTCCATATGATATTAGGAATAAGACAAAGATAACCACTCTACTACTTCTATTCAACATCAACTAGAGGTTCTAGTGAGGGAAATTAGGCAAGAAAAAAAATAAAGATTGCAAAGGAGAAAGTAAAACAGTCTCATTTTCAGATGACATAATACTGTACGTAGAAAATTCTAAGGAGTCCACATAAGAAACTATTAGGGAAAATAAAGAAGTTCATCAACACTGCAGAACACAAGACCAGTATACAAAAATCAACTGTGTTTCTATACACTGGAAATGAACAATCCAAAAGTTAAATTAAGAAATCAATTCCATCCACTGTTGACTGCATCAAAAAATAAAACTTTGGAATTAATTTAGCAAAGGAATTGCAAGACTTGTACAGTGAAAACTATAATATATCACTGAAAGAAATTGAAGACTGGAAGACAATATGTTAAGATAACAATACTCTCCATGTTGATTTGTAGGTTCAAAAAAGCACTATCAAAATCCCAGCTGCCATGTTGTAGAAATTAACAAGCTGATTCTAAAATTCACATGGAAATGCAAAGGACCCAGAATATCAAAGAATCTTGAGAGAGAGAAAAAAGAAAGTTGGAAAACTCACCCTTCCCAATTCAAAATTTTTAACAAAGCTACAGTAAACAAGACAGCATGGTGCTGGCATACTGATATGCTTGCAGGTCACTGGAATATAACTGAGAGACCACAAATAAGCTTAAACACTACGATTAATTGATTTTTGATAAAAGTGTTCAGAAAATTTTATGGGGACAGAAAAGTCTTTTCCACAAATGGTGCTGGAACAACTAGATATCCACATGTAAAAGATTGAAGTTGGACCCTACCTCTCATCATATCAAAACTTAACTCAAAATGGAGTAAAAATAAAACAGGTATAAGTCTCTGTGTCCTTGGATTAGGCAATGGTTTTTTAAACATGGCACCAAAGCACAAGCAACAAAAGACAAAAGAAATAAATTGGACTACATCAAAATTAAAACTTTTGTGTTCCAAAGGCCACTATCAAGGAAGTCAAAAGATACCCACAGAAGAGGAGAAAGTATTTGCACATACCTGATAAGGGTCCAATAACCAAAACAAACAGAATTCTTACAACTCAACAATACAAATACAATACAATTACAAAATGATCAAAGTACTTGAATAAACATTTCTTCAAAGAAGGTATACAAATGGCCAAGAAGCACATGAAAAGACTCAAAATTATTAGTTTTTAGGGAGATGCAAACCAAAACTGCAGTGAGATACCACATTAACCCACTAAGGTGATTATAACCTAAAAGATGGACAATACCAGGTATCAGTGAGGATGTGGAGAAATTGAATCCTTTATACATTGCCTGTATAAGTTTAACATGGTACCGTCACTTGGAAAACATTTTGGCAATTCCTCAAAATGTGAAACTGAGGGTTATTATACAACCTAAGAATTCTACGTCCATGTATATATTGAGGGAATTACAAACATATGTTCACACTAGAATATGTATATGAATGTTCAAAGCAACATTATTCAAAATATTCAGAAAGTAGAAACAATCAAAGTTTTCTTGACATGGTAAATGAACATACAAAATGTGGAATACCCCACACAAAGGAATATTATTCAGTCATCAAAAGGAGTGAAGTGCTGATCTGCTACAACATAGATGAACTTTTAAAATATTATGCTAAGTGAAAGAAGCCAGACACAAAATCCCACATGATTCAGTTTGTATGAACTGTCCAGAAGAGGCACATTTATAGAAACAGAATGTTCGTCAGTGGTTGTGTAGAGTTAAGATCTGTGGGGAAACGGGAAAGGCCCACTAATGTGTACAGAGTTTCTTCTGGGGGTGATGAAAATGTTCTCAAATTGATTACCGTAATGGTTGCATAACTCTGAATATACCACAAATCATTGGATGGTACACTTTAAAAGGATGAATTGTGTAGTGTGGGGATTTATATCTCATCAAAGCTGTCACATTAAAACATAAATGGATGGGGCTTGGAAAGCTGAGCAAAAAAACATACATTTAGAAAATTGATTCCTGTCATTTGATTATTTAACAACTATTTATAGGTGCTTAATCTATGTCTGGAACTATTCTAGACGCTGTGGATACAAAGATGAACAAGCCAACTTCCCTGCATCTACATGCCTAAGAACAGGACAAAGCATGTGGGTTACAGGAGTCTGATGTAGGTCCTCCAGAGTCCCAGAGACACAAGGACACACAGAAATGCAGATAAATGGGCCACGATATGATACAATTGGTTGGTCAGGGCAGGATTTCTAGTAACTGTACTTCCGGGACGTGAAGATGGGCTAAGAAACACGTTATTGATGAAGACAACCGATGTTTTCAATTTTGGACAAAACAGAATGCATAATCTGGATAAACTGTTTGGCTTTTCTATCAACTGATTCAAATACCTGAGGCTTTTCATATCTGTTTTATTCGATGAATAGAAATCTCTATCTCGAGTTTTTATAATGTCCAGGCATCAAACAGCATCCCCTGTCTTATCTCATTTAATCCAGTGCCTCGCCTGCATTTTACAGAACAGATCAGCGAGCCCATACATTCAATGGTGAAGTCAAGATTGGGGTGAAGTTCCTCTAACTCAAAGATCCTCTCTTTCTGTCACACAACCTCCCCCCTTCTGCAAGGTGTAGTGTCTCAGTCCAAATGGATGTCTGCTTGGCAAACTTCCCTGCAGAAGGAAAAAGTGAAATGACATCTTTTATGCCCTCCGAGAGAAATACCTGGGAGCACAAAGCACCACAGTTCTACACCCCTCCCCGCCACCCAGAGAAGTCCTCTGCTTAGTGATGATATCATTGCAAGACTACACGAGCCTCCAGGGCCACTCACCGCCTCTCCCAAGACTCAAGTGGCCACAGTTGAGCCAGGCCAGGGGGCACCTCTGTGAAAAGTCACACAGAAGCTAAGAAACTCACTCTCCTTAAGTTAGGAGGAAATCAATTAGTTAAATTCTCTCAAAAATAGGAACCGCTTATTATTTGAGGAAGAGAATTAGAATCGAATCATTTTAATTCGTGGTTCAGTGAGCTCCAAACCTCTCATTAGAATCACAGAAATTTTCCCTTTTGAAAATTGTTTAGTCTTCATTTTTTTTTTCCAGGATGGTGAATGGATTTACAAAGAAAAGCTTTAGTGTATTTTGATGGTATTCATATTGCAAAGTAGAAAAATTCATCCAGAAACCTTCGGCTCCTCCAAATGCCAACATGAAGTGTCACGAAGAAACTAGAAACTGTACCTTCGCCAATGCGAGCAGGGGATTCATTTAGCCACGAGTTCCTGCTCGGCTGTGTAAATGAGACGTGTGCTAAAGTTGATGCCAAATTTGTCTTGTTTGGCACTCCTGAACATTTTCTCTCACATTTTTGGCCACCGGTTAAAAAAAAGAAAAGGAATATTTTTGACCATCAATCATTTAAAATCTATGACTGTATTTGATTCATAACCTCATCCCGGCATTGCAATGTACTGGATATTCAGATGACTAACTAGGTTGCAAAACTATTTATATCAGCATTATATCACTTATACAAATTTGATTTTAATTCAGCACTGGTTAATGGGCCATAAAAATAAAGGGTGAGCCAACAATAAAAGGAATATAGTTTATTGCCTGAGAGAATGCCTTGGGACTGCGGTTGCTTGATAAGTTAATAGTAGCAAAACATTAACTTCCCCCAAGGCCTTTGTCATCTGCGAAAGGAGATGGCATGATAGCCGTTTATAAAATAATAACTTTAAATATACACACTGGAAGAAAGAAAATACAAAATGCAGGGAAATGGGGTGATTTCCTGCCCGAACAATGAAGCTAAAAGTTCAGGTGTGCTTGTAACACACTGAAAGCGATCTCTGTGCTTTCCACTGGCATCGTGTCATGGCTCCTTGCATGCGCATCCCGTAGAAATATACAGGCTGGAGACGGGTTTTTGGTCAAGCGTATCAGCCATAAAATATAAGCAACGGCAATAAAATCTGTTCCATATTTTAAGAACATTATAACCCCACTTGCAATCATCTAGCTTAATCTAGTGTTAAAAAAAAAAAAAAAAGACCACTTTTCCCCGAGGATTATGTTCACAATGGAGCATGCCGTGAAACGTTGCTAAATGTGATCTACTCGGTCCTCTTGCTGAACTGACCTCAGAGTTACGGCCAGAGATCAAAACGGTGGGTGGGGTGAGAGCCCCTCCTCTTCCTCCAAAATAGATAAAACTGAACAATGTGTTCTCTGATTGAGGCAAAAGGGTTTTCCCCAAAGGTTTTATCCTTAGAAGCAGGTCATTTTAGAATAAAGAGTAGAGAAAGAAAATAAAAGACGCTATTTTCTCTTTAACTGCTGGCAATATTATTTAAGCTGCATTTGGGACCAGAGGCAGACAAAATGCGGTGGCAGGGGGAGACTTTTGGATGGAAGCATTTCTAAAATCCGGGGGTTTGAGAATGAATTATTAGATGGAGCATTCAACATCACACCACAAAAGTGCATGAAAAGTGAATGCACACCATTTCAGTAGGGGTCAAAAGTCTTTAGAAAGAGAAAAATAATTTTGTCGAAATAAAATTGTACTTTAAAGACTCTCCTTTGAATGTAAATTTTACTTTTAAATATTTGCATTTCACAAAAGGTTGGTTTTTGTAGATAAGATAGTAGGAATAGCCCTGTGACCATAGGATGTTTCCACTGCTTTGTAATAGTGTTCCTATAGTGCAAATGTAAAAACTGGAAGAGAAAAATGCACTTTTCAACAAAATACTTAAAGATGTAGAAGACGCAGCTTCTACCACCACTACTAAAGTGGAGATTTTTGTGATGAATCTTTTGGTTCACAGTGACATGAATTATTTTGAATTTGATGATCATCTGGCAAAAACAAAAGTTCTAGGAGCACCTGGCTCAGTCGGTAGGCATGTGACTCTTGATTTCTGGGTGTTGAGTTCAAGCCCCACACTGGAGTGTAGAGATTATTGAATGAAATAAAAAAAAAAAAATCTAGAACAATTTGCATGTCATGTTTCTCTACCTTCCTGATATTTGATTGCAATATTTACCTGTACCCTTTGCTTTTTATAAGTTCTCCTGCCCAGCCCAGCACAGGGAGTTGGGACCCAAAGGAGGTAAGGGGGGCTGCTGGTGGGAGGGCGGCCCAGGGCAGGGAGGCTGAGCCCGTGCAGAGTCGGGATGGCATTCCCATGAGGAAATGCTCCAGCCCCCAGGGTGCTACAGCTCAAGCAGTGTGAGGGAGATGGCTCTGTGGTGGCTAGCCAGGCAGGGGGGCCACAGCCCGAGTGAGGCTATTCTCAAACAGCTCAGGGTCGTAGGAAGGGAAGATTGGCTACAAAAGGGGGAACTGATCACATAAGCAAATAGTTTAAAGGTTGTATGAGGCAGGTTTCTCACTGTTGGAAGAGAAGAATCACAAATAGGAAAAGAAGGAAAACTAGAAAGAATCCTGTGTGTTTGCATTAGAAATAAGGTATCAGAATGAACTCATTGCTTTCAGTAAAAATAAATAGATACAGAAATAATTTAGATGTAAATGTATGTATGTATGTTTATAATTCCCTTCTCCCAACAGTGAGAAAAATCATCTCATGTATTCCTGACTTTATGTCTTTATCTGCTATGGTTCTTCCCTCTGTCCACTAAGAGGATCCGAGATTAGCAACAGCACAAAACAACCAGCACGGCTTGTACTCAGACTGTAGCTTCAAAACGATTTTCCTCTGCAAGGAGCCAGGGCTTCTGGAAGAAAACAGTTGATTCCACGAGAGGGGCAAGGAGAGAACACAATGACTCTCGGACGTCTTGGGCCAGATAGTAAAGAAATGTGTAAAAAAATTGTGAGAGCATGTTACAAACACATGGAGGTCTTCTTAAAGAGGCTCCCACTGGTCAATCTGGGACAGTTTCAGCATTAAAATAAATAATTTCAATAACAGATTGTAACCCAAACTACCTATGAGTGCCCACTGGTATTATGTATACACGAATAAATTGACAATCTGATGAAGAACGAGATTTTCATATGATCTCAAAAACTCCATGCCCCCCTCTCCAAGCAAACCAAGGAACTATCAATTACCAAGAGAAAAATGACATTTTAGAGTGAGGAAGGTCGGCAGATAGTATCTAATCCAATGCTCAAGAATAATTTAATCAACAATGCAACAAATTGAAAAGTGTGTTCCAAGCATCGCTGCTTCTGAAATATTCCTGAAAAATGTATATAACCTGAATTCAATCACGAAACCCTCAGACAAACCTCAGTCGAGGGACGTGCTACTAAACAAATGATCTGGAATCCTCAAAACGTTCAAGATCATAAAAGCCAAGGAATGATTAGAAACTCTTCCAGGTTCAATGAGCTAACGATCATAACAAAGAAATGCATTTGTGATTCTGAGACAAAAGACTTTGCTGTAAAGAACATTTTGGGGAGAAATGGAAAGATCTGAAAAGGGGTCTGAGGACTGGATGGTGATATGGCATGAATGGGGCTTTCCTCATCCGAGGTCTGTACCTCCAAGAGTGTCTACGTTTACAGGAAAATACGAGCTAACGTGTGAAGGAGGAATAGGGCACCTCCATGGGAACATATCCTCAGATAGCTCAGGGGAAAAAATGTTTCCATACACTGTCCTTGCAACTTTTTTATAGGAAAAGCTTGTATCAAAGTTAAAAAAAATAAAAATAAAAATAAAAATTAAAGAAAAAGTCATCGAGGGCACCTGGGTGGCTCGAGTCGGTTGAGTGTCTGCCTTCAGCTCAGGTTGTGATCCCAGGGTCCTGGGATCAAGTCCCGCATTGGGCTCCCTGCTCAGTAGAGAGCCTGCTTCTCCCTCTGCCTCTCTCTCTCTCTCTCTCTCTCTCCCTCCCTCTGTCTCTCATAAATAAATAAATAAAATCTTAAAAAAAAAAAGAAAAAGAAAAAGTCATCGAAGTGAAACTGCATTGTATGGTGGCGTCTCTTGCAGTTCAGCCTGACCCCTGACAATCAAGGAATTTGGTCTGAGCAAGAGGAAACCCAAACACTTCCGAGCTTGACTTTGCATGGCTCTTCAAGTGAGATGGCATTGCTCTTGAAAAGAATGTTTGGTGAGCTCCCTCACCTGTTGTCAGGGACAGGTTGCTGTGTCTCACATTTCATGATGGTCACATCTCAGTATCAGCTGTGAATCACTTTATCTTCCCAGGATTTCCAGTGGGAATTCACATTACTATATGAATTGAACAATTCAAGAAATCAGCCAGTACATTTCAATTTAAACACATCCCACGGTGCATTATGCAAACTTTGGGATCAGTTCCTATGAGTGTTGTCATAAAGCGAGCCCTCCTTTTCATGCCTGAAACTCCTTTTCCAGGGGAAACAAATTTTTCTTTGGGTTGAAGTACTCAGTCTCCAGTATTCCTTCTTTTGCTATGAGCTGCTATTCCCCATTGCCAACACCCCCCGCCCCCATGCCAAGATCATCCTTCACCCCTTTCCGCCTGCTTCACATCTCAGGAGACCTCTACATTGTCCAGGGTCTCTGGTCCTCTGGCTTCTTCTGGGTTCTACTGGAGGCTCCCCCATGACTTTGGTTCTTACGGAGGCTCGTTTGTTAGTGTTTCCACTGAAAAACCCTTTCTCCAGGCCTCCAGTCTTTCTCTAGGCTTCAGAAAGATGGTTCCATACCCTACTTTTTCAGGCTCAGGATGGTGACAGCTTCCCATGATAGCCAGCTCCTGGACCCTTCACTCTCCCTCATTCTCCCAACCCTCTCTCAACCCTGCCTCCCATCCGCAGAGTCCCTTTAGTAACCTCTGTGAGTGTAGCAGCTGCTTCTTTCAGGGTCCCGACTGAATCTTCATATGTGGCTTGCCTTGAGGTATCAGCTCATCAAATGTGAAATTTGGAAATCAGAAACTGAAGGAGTGAGTCATAGGCGGAAATCTTTTCTACAGCATTACATGCAATTTGGAGCATGGGGTGCACTCCGGGTAGTGGAGGGGGCTGAGGAAGCAGCTCAAGGTCCCTGTGAACTGTCTCCTTGGGGTAGAAGGAGAGAGGGTAAGGGGGAAAGGAAATATAAAAGCTGAAAAGGAAAGTCGTTCTGGCCGTGCCTACAACAGAGGTAAAAAGCACATGGAAGGCTAGCCACTAGCTCTGCATCTACATGGGCTTTGGCAGTAAAAATGCTTCATTAACATATGTGTCCACTCACCCGCCCTACAAGGAAACCAGAGAGTTGAAAGGATCTGGAAGGATGGCTGAAAACGGCTCACATGGTGTTGAGAATGCCCTCCAGTTGGGGCAAGTCAGGCTGGAGGGTGGAACGTAACTTCTGACCTCTTTCAGAAGTTCTCATAGTCCTTCTCTTTGTTAAAATAAAAGTATTATATACCAAGAATGGAAAGTCTAAATAGTTCCGTTTCTTAGTTTATTTTAAAGTTGTATCTATAGATGCTAGCCTTTATTTGAACTTCCTAGGGATGGATTTGCTGTTTCAGATTATCCTGAAAAGCCTGCACTGTTTCTTTTTTCTTTCTAGAAATGTACTAGATTTTTGAAAAGAAAAAAAAAAAAGATGAGGGATCCATCATCTATTGAAGCAACCACATTTTTTTGAGTTGAAAATTAAGATGTGGGTCAGAACTTTGAAAAACAAGGTCTTGTAAAAATGGGCAGGAACGTCAACCAGCTGCCAGGATTGTTTTTAAAACATTCTTAGAAAACTGCCTTTAAAATGGGTTCAGGTAGGAAAAAATGAAGACATGTGGGTCAGTACTGAGATTCTGTATCTTCTATGATATTTCAGAATTACTACCATTTTGTACCAAGATGAATAAGTGAAACAGTTTAAGAAAACATAGTTCTTGAGACAAAATTATCCCATGACTTGATGGTGGGAAAGTTAGGCGCCTCGAATCTTTCTTTTCGGAAAGAAGGGCCTTGGTGGTTTGGGAGGTCACGTGGCTTGTCAGGAACCTGCTTTGCTGGTGGTCGAGCAGGGCTCAGAATGTGTGGCACGGGCTGCCAGGCCATCCTGGGTCTCAGTCCTGGTGCCACCATGGGGGAGCGGCTTGGTCATGGTTCACAACAAAGCCTTCAACCTCCCCGAGTTCCCCGTAGCCTCACCTGTAAAAGAGGGATTCATGACAATCCCTCATGTAGTCACCGTGAGTATCAAATCAGTAACACATGTGGAGGCACTTTCAGAACCTCTATAAAGACGATAGCAATTATGTGAGCATTTTTATCATGATACCACACAACACCCTCAGTGTACCTGATGAGAAGTCTGGAGCTGGGATTGTAGGTTGACTTGGGAACCCTCACCCAGGAGGCAATTCCAGAACCGGGTCTCAGTTCCAGCGCTCATTCTCACATCTGAATGTGGTTTCTACCATCATCAGCTTCCTCTCTATGACATTCCTACTGAAGCTTTGCAGTGGGGTAGGATCTACAAAGGGTCTAGCCGAGTACCACCTAGAGAGAGGTGTGCTCAAAGGTTTGGCGAAGCTAGTCCTGGTCATAATGGCCATAAAGATGGTCTCTCCTCCGTAGATCTCAGTCCAGTTTCTGAAATGTCATAGGGTAAGGAAAATCTTATTAATACCTACATAGCTGTATCATAACAGAAGTGTTTCAAATTTTCCAAAATCTTAAATTTCCTATGTCACACAGCATGGTTAATTGGATGTAATCCCCAAAACATGCTTTTATTCTGAGTCTCAGGTATTCCAAAATAAATTATAAGCATCACAGTGCATGCAGTACAGTATCTTAAATGTTCCTCAAATATATTTGTCAACGTAAAATAGATTTGCCTGTCTTTTTATGCCTTAGTTTTAGATATTAATAAACACCTTGAGACAGGCAGATCTAAGGGCAGGAACGTTTTGAACTTAGGAATTCCACAGAGGCCTCGAATAATTAAACAGCAGATGGAATCCTGACATTATCACTCTGTGCTAGTCCCAATATCTTCTGTTCCTTTGACATTTTAATATATAGGAGAGTAACCGTCAACTGCATCAGGCATGTAGCAAACAGGTGCCTAGTAATACTGACAACAATTTTTTAAATTGCTCTGGCCTGACATGACATGTTGTTAGTAAACCCACAAGATTCTTTTCTAAAGATTCTTTTCTAGGGGCGCCTGGGTGGCTCAGTTGGTTAAGCATCTGCCTTCAGCTCAGGTCATGATCTCGGGGTCCTGGGATCGAGTCCCATGTCAGGCTCCCAAGGAGCCTGCTTCTCCCTTTCCCTCTGCAGCTCTCCCTGCTTGTGCTCTCTCTCTCAAATAAATAATTAGAATCTTTAAAATTTTTTAAAAAAAATAAAAATTCTGTTCTAAATACTCACAATCCACTAAAAAGAGTTAACTGCATATTTTGGACAAAATTCACAATAGTCTATAGGTTCTGGAAATTCCAGAAGATTTGCAATATTTGCCATTCTCCAACAAAAACAAAAAAAAAACTCCTCATATAATCCAAAGGTTTTTAAAAATTATAAAGTTTTTCTGAGATTACACAAATTTATTTAACACATTTAGATGTAATTCTCATGTACATAGAAATTTGAATTTATTTAAATTGATAGATTTTGTCGTATATGTCCTTTGCATCTAACTTGAGTTTTGGGTTTTGCCCATCAGATTTGCCCTACCCTTCATAGTTTGGGACCACTCTCTGAGTTGAAGGCACTAAAGCCAAATGGAAATTGCACAGTTTTACCTTCGGTCAACATTGCATCATATTTCCCAAAGGCCTATGCCTTCTTTGTTCTTGTTGCTTCAAACAAAAAAAGTTCTATTTTTTTTCCTAGCATTTTTCATGAATTTCATTTGTCATGGGTTTGAGCCTTCCTGACATTGATCTTATAGGTCTGTTTTATGCTTTCCTCATGCTTCCATTTAGTTTTGCATGTATATGTCCCACATAACAGAAGATTAGCATGTTTTGTGTGATTCGTCAGAAGTTGGGTCAGACATGAAGAAAATCAAGTGAACGCAACAAGAAGCAAAAATGCTTATGGGATTGGCACATCTGAAGACGAGTACACACAACTTTCCAGAACCCTGTTTCCTAATGCTTACCCTCTCCTTCTCCTTCAGAGGTCATTCCTCAGGAGAGTCTTCCTGGGAAAGTTTCTGGCAGCAGCTCCACTCGCTCTGGGACGGGAAGCCCCTAGTGTCCCCTGAACCGCCTCCCCAGCTTCACCCCTTCCAGCTGCAGAGTGTTGGTTTTAAGAAACTCCCCATGCTTCCCAGAAGAAGCAATAGGAACTGGGCCTTCATTCATTTGTTCATTCCTCATTCATTCACTCATTCATTCATTCACCTGATATTTATTGAGTGCCTCCTGCATGTCCCAGGCACTGTTCTGGGCACCTAGAGTATCTCAGGGAACAAAAGACAAAAACCCTGCCCTCCTCAGCTTGACATTATAGGCATTCCGGTGGATCTCCAAGGACACAAAAGATAGAGAAAAGAAACCTCAGAGAAAAAAAACCCCCAGCACACACTAAAGCTGGGAGCCACAGAACAGACTGGTGTTTTACCAGAAATCTCTGCACATTCTTCAAACACGCTGGAACGGAATGTACGAGATGAAGAGTGGCCAGGAGTCTGGAGAGACAGGATGGTCCCATCAAGGAGGCTCTGAGTGTTGCTGGGTCCGCCAACATTCCTACTTAGGATAACTAAATATTTGTTGAAATGAAGCAAAAAAGCTAATACATGCAGTTTAAATGGTATTTTGAGAAGCACAGTAGTTCTTTTTTTTTAAGATTTTATTTATTTATTTGAGAGAGAGAAAGCTAGCACAAGCTGGGGTGGGAGGGGCAGAGGGGGAAGCAGACTCCCCACTGAGCAGGGAGCCCCATGTGGGGCTCCATCCCAGGACCCCTGGATCATGACCTGAGCTGAAGGCAGACACTTTAACTGACTGCTTAACTGACCCAGGTGCCTGAGAAGCACAGTAGTTCTTATAAAAACTAGGAGTTTATGGGTAGTTTTTGATGAATAAATGGAGGAAGGAATGAGAGGCATAAAGAACTAGAACAGAGTCGGATTTGCATTTTCAAAAAGAGAATTATTGTGTCATTTTAGAAAGTAGATTTGAATGGAGAAAATAAAGCAACCAGGATGGAGGGGGTCAGATAAAAAAGCAGCAAGAGCCCCACGTTGAGAATCAGAGCCTTGCAGGGCCTCAGCCCAAGGAGCTGGACGGATTCCAATGGAACCACTCACTGCGCAGGTGCACAGCTGCCCCCGGACTTGCGCAGTGGGCCAGGCTTTGGGTGGATGATGGCCAGGACAATGGGAATGAAATGTGGGAGCACATCAAAAAATACTTGGGGAATAAAAACTGATGGACTTGAGGACTGGTTGGATTTTTAAATTTAAATTTCGTTTATGGCTAATGACAGAAGTACTGAAAATTATGTATTGCTTCCTTTGAATTTTATTTGAGTCACCATAGTGTCCATTCTTGGGTTAACCGTAGAATATAGGTAATGATTCTGAAAAATTGAAAAAGCATTTTTTTTTCACCTGTTATTCCCTGAAAGCCTAATAAACATGAAATCTGTTGCTATATCTGTACATGTTGAATTCAACGCACACTTCGTTTCCTTCATGAAGATTTTTGAATTTACCACGGTACCCCCCGGCTGCTCCCACTGTCCCGTCTTTGTCTAAACGTCCACTGCGTTCAAACACTTTTAACACGTTTCTTAATGCTTGGTCATATACAGCTTTCTAATTATTTCTACTACAAAGTCACCGATACTCCTTTTATAATCACCGTGAGGGCAAGTTCCTCTTTGTAGGTTAGAGGTGGCTTAACATAAGGTGGGGTAAAATAATGAAATTAATGTAATTAATTTCATCATTCATGTTTTGCAATAGTAAAGCCTCCCTCTTACAAAAAATCTTTCTTTTAAATTTATATTTTCAGTCAAGTGATTTTTGAAATGTCTTCATATAAAAATTAATGTGTTAGGAAAGATAGTAAATGTCTTCCCATCTTAGCATTAGAATGATTAAAAGTCACCGATCTGTTCTTTTGGGGGCCATTTAATTTCTTCATCTCAAAAGTTTATTGCAAGTTTGTAAGATTTCATGTTTCTCAGTTTCTATTTCCAATGTGTGGATGTTATTTCTATATTTGTTAAAAATGTGTCTGCATTTTGCACATTTCTAAGATGATCTGCAGGTGTGAAGTTTCTGTTCAGATTTTTAAGTAACTTGGTTTTTAAAATCTTATCTTTACATTAGAAACGCTAAGGTGCTGGAGACTGATTTGGTTTTCAGAAGACAGGCTTGGTTTTTAATGGCTTCTTCACTTTAAAAGTAAATTCAGAATGTTTACAAAAAGCCTTACTAATAAAATTTTGTTGCTGTTCTTCACATCATGATTTGGGACTCTTCGCAAGACGAAGAGACTGTAAACCAGGTGGCACAATAAATTTGGGTAGGAATAAAAGAGGACTGTTTGTTTTCCAGCCATTACTGATATTTCCTGGAAGAATAATTTTGGAGCCGGCAGGGGTAGGGAAGCATATTTCATCCTCTTTGCTGTGAGCGACTTTACACTTGAAATCTGGTAAGTGTTACTCCCAGGTGTAGGTTTCGTTGAGGGGCCTCAGACAAGAATGAAACCCCCTCCAGGGGGAGCTTCCTACGTCAAGATTAGATCACGGACAGACGTCAAGGTCATCTGTCTGCAATATCCAGTAGCTCCAGAGCCAGGGCAATTGACCTCTGCTTAGCAAGGCCTGCCCTCCTCACACACTGCTACCCACACTCTCCTCCTGAAATGGAGCATGTGGTGAAGGCACATGGCCCAAAACAAGAGGGTTACTATTTGGTCAAGAATATTTAAGTAGTTCTGCAACTCCACTAGAAGTGCAGGCAGACTTATTTGCAAATGCTGACTTCCTGCCCAGAATCACTGTGTTACCCCAACTACACTGGACGGATAAAGCAGGGGCAGAAACCAAGAGAGCAGGAAAAGGGCTGGCAGCTAGATGATACATCTCCGTTCAGCCTTAGTCGTGATGACTTATGATCTTGACCTTGTTGATCTCAGCTTCCTTACTCTGAAACCTGGCCAGCCACTATGGTTCAGGAAAGAGGTCAAGACCAAAAAGCACTGGCAAACATCCACAATCTATTTATAAGAAATCAAGAAAATCACTTCGTGAACTTCATCTTTACTGGGACTTCTTTGTGTTCATGTTCATTCTCGTATTTGATGGTGAACTCCTTGAGGACCTGTCTCCTGGCTCAGTTGTAATCATCCATACCACCTGTATTTTGCTTCACGTGGAAAATGATGAAATCACAGAACCTCAGAAAGGCTCTCCCAAACTGTTAATCACCAGCCAGATTCTTGACATTTAACTACATTTCTGCTTAATGTGCATGGCAGTGGTTAATTTTCCGTGTCAGCTTGGCTAGGCTACAGTACCAGTTTTTGGTCAAAACACGAATCTAGATGTTACTTTGAAGGTGTTTTTTAGATGAGATTACCATTTAAATCAGTAGACTTTGAGTAAAGTGGATTACCCTTCTTAATGTGGGTAGGCTTCATCCCATCAGTTAAAGGCCTTGGGAGAAAAGATCGTGCTCCCCCAGGAAGAAAGAATTCTGTGTCCAGATGGCCTTTGGATCCAAGACTGTAACATCACAACATCAACTCTTCCCTGGGTCTTAGTCTGCCAGCCTACTCTGTAGATTTGGGACTTGCCAGACCCCATAATCTCATATTTACCCATACTATGTATATACACACACACACACACACACACACACACACACACACACACATATATATATGTATGTGTACATATATATATATATAGTATATATAGATTCTGTTTCTCTGAAAAACCCTGCCTAATATAACTATCCAGCCAGTTCTCAAATATTGTAAAGTGATCAAGACTGTTTTTCTAAGACTGGCCTCTGTAACAATACAATCTTGGGCTTAAACCCCACCTCAACAAGGTACTATGCTTTTGAGCAAATTACATAGACCTTTCTGAGCCTATCTCCCCATCTATGAAACAAGTATAATACCATCTATCCTGATAGAAGGTCTTGGAAATTCCAAATGATCTGTATGAAGCATCCAAAACAGAAATGCCTCTTGATAAATTGTAATCACCATTTATTTTGATGAACTAAATATGAATAAATCCTGCCATTAAGAGTACCAGCAGCTCATAGCATAGCTTGTTTGAACTTCTCAAATGAATTCATCTTTCTTGGCTAGAAATTATCTAGGACTGCATATTTTAAGATTACCTTTTGTTGCAGTGTTGCTGTGAAGGCTTCAGAGATACTTCTAGAATAGAGTCAACTTTGTTCCCTCTGACACAATAAAGAGAAACTGCTCAGAAGATGGCTCTCCTTGGCTGGTGAGAACAATGACTCATTGCAGGAACCACAACTGATAACCAAGGACTTGAGAGACAATGGTTTGAAGAGCTGATCGGCCCATGGAACTTGCTTTAAAAACCACTAGTGTAGGAATTCAAAGGAGGATCTTTTTAAGGATGGGCTCATCACCATTAACCAGATTCCCAAGTGAATCAGATTTTTCCAAAGTGATAAATAGTAGCCTGACGTGCATAGGTGGTATGGGATGTTATTTTTATGCGTAAGGACTCATATTTTTTCTAAAGACCATAACTACTGTGTAGGTGATTATTTTCTAAATGTAAGTATTAGGGATTTCAAGGTCATATCAGCAATATGACTGGCATTTTGGATATAAAGTCATGATAAATTATTAAAGATAATTTTTAAAAAGGAAAACGTAAGCTTATGTGAAATTGAATGCTTATATTTCATATTTCATTTGATGTTATGATGGTTTTGGAACGATATATTTCAATCCAACGTTACCTCACTACGTTCATGCTGTAACAACTTCTATACCTTTCTTTCTGTTCTAGGTCCCAAACTACCTCAGACAGGACATTGGGACTTTCGTCTTAATTAATCAGTATCTACATTCATTATATCCAAGAAAAATATCAGAACAGCGTTCAAGGAAAATTTTGTCACCTCTTCTTAAAATACATTTCAAATTGAAAACATGGTATTGCATGCAGCACAAGTGAAACTGTGAGTTTAAGAGTCAAGATAGGTAGACATGACTTTAAAATGAGAGAGAGAGTCAGGAAGCACAAAACCTCTTACCTAAGGATAATTTGGTTGCACAATGTAAACATAGCCAGAGAGTAACCTACTAAGCTGTAATGAAAGTTGTTAGTAAGAACCTATTGGATGTCTAGCTCCCTGCCAAATGCCATTCCTTAGGCAGTGGAAGCTGGTTGTCATGAGTGGTTTGGCCCATACATAGCCTGTGGCTGTCTGAATAATCACACAAGAGTAGAAGTCACTCAGAGACTCTCGGCCTCAACCTAAAATGTTGACTGCAACAACCAGAGACAGGATGTTTGCTGGAATCCAAGCAGTAAACTAAGGAGGATCAACCAGGACCTGTCTGGAGTGTTCTGGAGACAATTGATGGGAGAAGGTATAAATTAGGGAAGTTGAATAGTGTTTTCTTCAGGAATGAAAATAATACAAATGCTGATAAAAGCTTATACTTAGGCACTACTTATGTTTAAGCCCACTACTTTTGGGCGGAAATTGTGAGAAATGATGCTATTTTGCACTGGTCTTTGAAAATAACCAAAACTTTTCCATAAATGACTTTAACATCCATCACCCATAGAGTTTATTCAACTTTAACATTTGTCATTTTAGCTTCTTCCTGTTTATTTTGTCCTTTAGCATTACTTCTTTAAGGATTTTTTTTTTTTTGATTCGTCAACAACATGGGATAAGACATTTTATGACCCTGTGAGAGAGTGCATAGAATCAGGACATAGGTATCTATCCCCCGGAATAAAAACCCAGGACTCTAGATTGTCTGTCAGCAAGCAATTTAATATTGTTTCTTTCCATGACCTTATGATTATTCAAGAACAAAATTATCTCTCTTTGCTTGACTTTGTAAGGCATTTGCTAGGTTGGTTTTGCTTTTTCTGTCATTTGAAGCCAGTCTTATCTGCCTATTCGTGGGAGCTGTCTCAGCAGTTAGCTCTTATTTTAGGGAAAAAAGAATTTGTACAGTAATATTTCATTTTGTCATCACAGATAACAAATCACAAAAGAGTTGTAGCTCGTAATGTACTGAAAGAGAACAGTTCCTAAGGACGCTCATTTTAAAATAATACTAAAAAAAGAAAGGCAAGCTCTCTTGGTTAGTGATTTTGAGGATTAGTAGCTCTTGCTTCTATTTGAGTTCAGGAAAGCTATATTCTAGCAAATAAATATTTTTATATCAATATTGTAAACAGTCTTCAAAATTCATTGGAATTCAAACTGTATATGAAGTTAGAGTCAAATTTTTAAAGTTCACTTGTGTAGCCTGTGCTGTTCCTTTATGCTCTGTAATATGCATTGCTAAATTTGCATTTAATCCCCAGACATGCCATTCACTGTGTGAACACACTTAATTTGAACGGCTCTCCTCACGTTCCTTGTATTCGAGTCTTTAGTTGGCAAAGTAGGAGGATAAACAACATATTTACCCATAGGAGTTTTAGTGAGATGAACACAGATCACTGCAGAATGCTTAAACAACAACAACAACAAAAAGTCTTATATTTGAGAGCAGTATAGTGAGTTGTTTAAAGATAAGGATTTTGGACTATGATTAGGCCTGCGTTTGTGACTGGATTCTGCTCACTCCGAAGTATGTGGCCTGGAGGAAATTGTAATTTAGCCTCTCTAAAACTACTTATCTGTAAAATCAGGGTAACAATCATACCTACCATATCGAGTTGTCATGAGGATTATATGAGGTAGGAAAGGGCATTTGGCATATATCCTGGATCTCGGGACTCAGGTGGCACTGAAGACCATTGACTACTGCGTGAATAATAGGTGATGAATCTATTTCCATCTCATTAAAACGATTTCCTTCAAGCTGAGAAGTGGGACTGATTCCAGTCTCAATCATGTGTCTTAGAGTAAGTGGGCAGCTGGAAACACAGGTGGGGATTTGGGGTGAAAAGTCTTAACTGGACATTGCTTTCAGAGTCGTGGGTCATCGTGCGGTAATTGAAGCCACACATAGGGATGAAACCACCTAGTAAAATACAGAGAGAGAGAGGGAGAGGAAGAGCGAGAGCAGGGAAGAGAGAGGAGGAGGGAAGGGAGGTGAGGACAAATTCGCAGGATGGAGGTCAGGAAGAGGAAGGGGAACGTATGTATTTTTCCCTGAAACAAGAGGGATGGAACTTGGAATGAGTATGAATACAACCCAAAGCTGTAGCTCGGAAGAAGGTAAAGCGTTGATGTATTTAATGATTTCTACTTTCTCTGATGTGGGTTTTGAGATGATTAGTCAGAAATAAGGGAAGAATAGAAGTAGAAGCAGCCCATGGGCAAGCGTCAGGAAGGCGTATCACTCGCGTGTGAGAGTGGGAGGCAAGGTTAGAAGGGGCCCGGGGGCCAGTCACGAAGGCTCTTAGCTGTTAGAATACACCTTACCTTCCCACCGAAGGAAATGATAAGATGAACACGATCAATCGTGTTGCAATCTCAAATTGTTCATAGAGTGCAGGATGAACTGTAAAGAAACTCAAGTATCCCTTTTCTGGGATTGCTCTCCTTGAAACCTGGTCAAATTTTAATATCCCTTCTCAGTATTTCCAGAGCAGCCTATCAAGAAACTCATCACACTGGCGTATCTACTTGTCTTTCTCCCCAGCTAAGCGGCAGCCTTCCTAAGGCAGAACCGTGTCTCTTCATTCCCTGGCCTCTAGCACATAACCTGGAACATTGTTAGAGCTCAGTGAAGATGAATGAAGGTGAATGAATCAGCCAACAAATAGAGAAGCTAACTGAATACTATTGATGTAAATAACAAAATTATGGTGCGTCTGGGTGGCTCAGTCTGTTAAATGCCCGACTGGTGATTTTGGCTCAAGTCATGATCTCATGGGTCATGAGACTGAGCCCCAGAAGGCTCCCCACTCAGCGGGGAGTCTGCTTGAGATTTTCTCTCTCTGCCCCTCCTCCCACTTGTGCGTGTGTGCTCTTTTTCTCTCTCTCAAATAAATCTTTAAAAAAGCAACAAAATCGTAAATGAAACATGGACATAGCATATTTATAGCAAGCTATGTAAAAATGGGTCTTCTAAGAAAAAGAAAAAAAGAAAGCTAATTAATGAACACTTTTTGCAGCAAAGGTCAACAAATTCTTGTTAAGCCATTCTAGCCAAAATTTGCATTCAAACAATAAATGTCCTCCTCGGGATTGCTTCTAAGTTATTCTGTGAAGCACTTAAGAGACGCACAAAGCCTTTGCCTGTCAGCTGACAGCCAAGGGGGTAAGAGAGTAATGAAACGGGTTTCTTTTCATGTGTTCTTGAACAGGTTTTCTGTTGTAGAACCATATCAGCCTGACCTTGCCCGCAACTAGTAACGTCTTTAGAGTGTTTGAAAAATGCCACATGGATGGCAATGCCTTTTCTATGGCGAGGCTATGCTTGTAGCCACACCAAGTGGGTGACTTCATAGAACTGGTCTGCTAGTGACTTGTCACAGCTCGGATATGGTCTTCCAGAGTGATTAGGGAGAAAGCTCTTGTGCCTTTTATCTAGGCCTAGAAAAACTTAAATCTCCTAACTCTAAGGGCATAATTTATTTTAGCATCCCTCTTTAGACCTTTTTAACAAGTACCCATGTAATGACGACCTAGCCGTTTCTACATGCATAAGTAAGTGTATCAGAAGTTTCATGAACTTTCTTCTTTTACAGCTCACTTCACTTCACTGTTCTTCTGTTAATCTTTGTGAGGTCCACTCCAACCCATACACTGAGTTCTCAGCCATGAGGGGGTCTCAGTCACAATGTGGGAAGCATCGCTTTGCTAACTACCCTGCGCTACAACATGGCAGGAACACCGAAGCCATGGTCTCCAGAGTACACTCTGCGGTCCCACCATTATATCTGTGTTTGCTCTTTTCCTTAATTTCCTTATCCCAGCTGATCGAGTCAGTCAAATGTCAGGCTCTTCTTTCTGTGATTAATT
Source organism: Zalophus californianus (assembly GCF_009762305.2). Taxonomy (NCBI): domain Eukaryota; kingdom Metazoa; phylum Chordata; class Mammalia; order Carnivora; family Otariidae; genus Zalophus; species Zalophus californianus. Next base: position 5,479,059 of record NC_045597.1, read on the forward strand.
TTATCTCTCAAATTCTTTTTGTCGAGTTTTGTCATTTTGTTTTGTTTGTGGTGGGAGCGAGTGATGAGAGAGAGAGATTGGAATGCCAGACCACGCGAGCCTTGTCTCGGGGTAAAAGTGTATTACGTCTGGGAATCCTAGAAGGTAAATGGGACTTTGGTGTCATCCATCTTAACATTCTTGGACCTTCACCTTGATTTTTGACTCTTTTGCGCATCCATTCAACAGACATTCTGTGGCACTCAGTAACTGTCAAGTTCTGTGCTAGGCCATGGGGATTCAAAGATGAAATACAGATTTCTGACCTAAATAGGCTCACAAGCTGGGAAGGAGAGCAATGTGGGAAAAATTAAGAAGGCATTATTTTGAAAAATCAACCTGTTCTTTAGATCTCAGTGTCCCCATCTGAGTGAAACATATCTCAGTTCAATAAACTGCTATAAGACAAGTTGTAGTGATATTCAAATTCCAGTCGATGGAAAGATACATTTCCAGGCCCAGTAGTTGCACTACCTTCGTGGTGGGGAGGTGATTTGAGCTTAAGGTATCCCCAGCCCTGAACTAGTCAAGGCTTACTTCAAACCACTCTTTCCTTCTTGATTTCAGATCCTCACCCCTCTCTGGAAGGACCCTTTGAGATTCTTCTCGGTGATGCTCAGTGCATGGGGGGGGGGACACGATACCTTAATAAATCCATTCTGCCCATCTCAGTGCTCTGCTCCAGGGCCAGTATCCACCTCACTGTTAAATAAATGTAATGCAGAAAAGACTTCAGAAAGCCAAGGTGTAGATAACTTTCAGTGTGGTTCAGTACATATTTGCTTTCCTCCTGTGGATAGCTGGAGGAGATTATCTTGCGTCTGATACCATTTGCTAATAGTGATATAAAAATGCATGTCAAGAGAAAGAAATCCAAAAGCATGAATAAGCCCTTAATTATTTTCAAGAAAAAAATGTATAAATAGACCGCTTGCTGGGAAAAGATTTACATTTTACCTTATAAGTCATTTTAATGGCTTATGTTTGAACTAAGATGTGATATCTAAACTAGTGACTAAAAATACACAGAAAGTTCCAAACAGAACAGGAAAATTTTGTAGGGAAAGGAATAAGCAGTGAGAATAGGTATAACGCAGGGTCTGGTTTGTATTTGCTTTGGAAGTCAAAGCCAGCCAAACCAAACCACATGTAAGATTGTCAATGACAACTGTCAACTCTGTGCTCAGTTTCCAGTATCCACCCCTTGGCCCCGCTCTGAGGCTGCTGGAGCACAAAGAGCTGCCCTTGGTCGTACTCTCCCCAAACCCCATTTTCCTCAACAGGCCATGCTACCTTTCTCATCCCCAGGCTGCTCCTCCACCACGTGTGAGGTTTCCATGCCCACCTCACCAGATTATGCTGGTAATTCCATGAGGTCATGTACATGTGTAGTATGAACCAAAATGGCGGTTGCATTAAATTTGAATCTAAATTTGTTCTTTCCGTTCTCTACTCCTTGAACATACATCTAGTCCCAAGACTTTCCCTATTGTCTTTAGACAGAAGATTACCAAATCCTTTCTCTGCAGGCCTAAATTCCCACCTGAATTGCATTGCTTGCTGAATATTTTTTCTTGGGCAGATCACCTTCACATCCAACTCAGTGTATTAAATTATTGTATTTACCTTCAAACCAGCTTCAAGTCCCAGCTTCTTTTCCCCTAAATGATACAATTATCCTGTTCAGTTGCCTAAAGTCAAAGTACTGTGTTTTCTTCCATTCGGTCCTTCTGTTCATTAACGCCACGCCTACTTATGGTCTGCACTGTGTCAGGCACTGCCTTAGCCCTTAGCATCCACAGTGATGAGCAACCCGGACATTGAAACTGTCCAAACCCAATCTTCTTCGTTCTTCTCCTCCCCTTTGGCCAGGTCAGCTCAACTTGGCTGTTACCTTCCTCTGCCTCACCTTGGCTCAAGTCCTCAGGTCCCCACCCTCCCACCAGGCTGCTATGTGGGCGCCATGTCCTCACAGGACTTCAACCGTTCCTTCTGCCTCTAGCAGGTGGTACACACTCCTTAGTGCTCTGTGATGGGACAAAATCACCTTTCCTATCATCTCCAGCACAGATCTTTGTAACTCTCCTGTCCTGGGACACAACGGGAGCTCTTTTATTCCTTTGCTTTTGCTTAAATCTTGACTCTTAAAACATGGAGGAAGGTTTTTGCCTCCACTCCTGAAAACTTTGCTCATCTTCAAGGTAAGCTCTATTAACTTTTCTTCCCTAAAGACTTTATAGAGCATGCTTAGCCCAGGGGCTCATACACGCATTCATTTTGACCTATGCTTTATTTTATGGGAAGAATACCACAGAATTTTCCTGCTCATCAAATAACATGGTTTCTTTTTTTAAAGATTTTATGTATTTATTTATTTGTGTGAAAGAGAGCGCAGCAGGCAGAGGGAGAAGCAGGCTCCCCACTGAGCAGGGAGCCCGATGTGGGGCTCGATCCCAGGACCTTGGGATCATGACCTGAGCCAAAGGCAGATGTTTAACCGACTGAGCCACCCAGGTGTCCCTCAAATAGCATGTTTTAAAGTTGAAAGTACATTTATTGCCAGGAGCTGAAGTTGCTCTGCTTGGTGGCTTGAAACTTCTGGTCCGACTGTCACTTCTTACAGAACAGGACTTACGGACTGTTAATGGACTTCCAAATGAAAATAACTCTTCAGATCATCTGTCTTCGTTGGCTAAGTTCAGACATGAGCTGTGACTCTTCTTTGATTACATAGATACCTTTCTTTCCAATTTGTATTCTTTTTCAAAGAATATAAAATAGTTCTTGAGAGTTTGCATATTTATTTTTGTGCTGTGGAGTTTCTGAAGAGGTATGTTAACTGCTTGAAACAGATGTCAGAAGAAGTAAGTTTACAATTTTCTTTGTAATAATGAAAAAATATTTTCCTGATAAGTGAAAAAAAGTACACTGCAGATTTCTGAATAGACTGTGCAATGTTCCTACTGTTCATCTTTCTCCCTCTCCATATAAATGTTGTACATATATAAATTTATATACACTTATATATAAGACATATTTATATATCTATATCTACATTTATATTGAGACAAAGATTGAATTCAGAGCATCATCCTGCTTATATGAAAAGCACAATATGGTTTGGAAATTTTGTATCATGTATTACGTTTGCATGTAAATAATTACTTGTAAAATCTAAGTAAAAATGATTGGCCTCCATAGCCTTCAACAATTTATCACCAAGATGGCTGTGATATGCATCCAACAGGTAGGCCTCTGAAGAAATCTTGAATAAAAATGGCCTTAAGTCTTTTCAGTGGTGACCTCATCCCTTAAATTCACTGAAGTTTCTTTTCTGTAGCTAGGTTGTGATTGATTATTCTGAACACAAACACCAGTAGGTCAGAGAATTAATTAAGGGAAATCTAAATGTTTCTCCTCCACTCCACTCGGCTTCTAGTGCCTGCTGAGCAGATGGATGCAGGCTGGTAAGCAGGTTATGGCTCCTTAGGGTGTGCAGCAAACAGCAAATGTTTGATTGACAGGCCGAAGGGGTTTATTCTGAGAAAAGGCTCAGTTATGACCCAACAGCGAAAGGCTAGCCAAAGAAATCAATCGCAGTTAATCTTTCTAATTGATAAGCAAATGTGTACTAAATTTAAAAAAAACCTAAAATTAAAAAAAATAGGGAACTACACTAATATATAGTCTGAGAAGATGATTTCATAAAACTAACACATTTGGAATCACAAATTTGTAATTTCACATGAGATAAATTACCCTCTGGTCTTTTCATACATTCCTTTGAAGTAGATTTATTACCAAGAAAGTTTGCACTACAAATATTTGTACATTGTGAACTATATTTTTAAATGCACAAAGGCACTACTACATGGTTGTTTGCGGGGGGGAGAGAGATTCTAAAATAAAGTACTTTTTTTACTATTTATATAGTGCACCTTAATATATGTGGTATAACAAGTCTGTGGTCCCTTGTTTCCTGCTGCTTAGAAACAAATGGAAAACATTTACTTTCTAAAATGTTTCAAATTGCTTTTTAAACTTTTTGAAATGTGAGTTCTAAAAATCCTTCCCTGAATGCACCCTCCTCTTCCTTTTAACCGCTGGATGTGCAGACCTTTGAACTGTCCAGCCCAAGAGCCTCCCTCTCTCAACCTGTTTATTACCTCGTTTGCCAGCTTACTTCCCATACAGAAGAGTTTATGATTTGGTTAACACCTGTTTCTTTCTTTCTCTCTTTCTTTTTTTAAGTAGGTGCCACACCCAGTGTGGAGGCCAATGCGGGGCTTGAACTCACAACCATGAGATGGAGACTTGAGCTGAGATCCAGAGTCGGACGCCTAACCGACTGAGCCACCCAGATGCCCAACTTCTATTTTTATCAGTGTGTAGTGATTTTAGGAATGCAGATCGATTGCCCAGCCTTGAGGTTGAATCAGTGCCTATGTTTCCAATCGAAGTTCGAAGTTCATGAAAGAGAAAACAGGATATAAAGGTTGAGGAAGGTTGTCATCTCCTCCATAATATGGGTGAGGGCCGTCCCCACCTAGCCCCCATTATATTCCCTGAAGCCCTACTGTATCTTAACTGTATATTAATTGCTTAATCCCCACCCACATCTGCCTTGAAACCCCAGAACCTAAACTGGCACCTGACATTAAGAAAGCACTCACAAACGCTTTTTGAATGAAATAATAAATTAATGCATGTGTGGATGGATAAAATTATCCATGAATGTCTCTCTGAGCCCACCATAGATTATATTGCATTTTTTATTTCCCTATGATTGATCTCCCCCCTCCCCCGATATGGGTCTTCTATGTGTAGACATGCTTTGGATATGGAAAGAAGGGTTGTTTGTTGATCCTCATCCTGAAAAACTTCCTTCTTGAGTGCAGTCGCTTGCAGCTGTGAATTTGGTATAACAATAAACGAGCATATAGACTGAGAGTTCAGAGGATCTCAGGAGTTATGTTCTACAGAGCTATCCCAACCGTATAGGGAGGCCCTTGCTTTCACTGATTCCTGAATAAAAGGCAGTTACCTTTGCTTTCTTCCAGAATAACAATTATAGATTAGGACACATCCTTGTTCTTGCTTGATAATCTCCATGGCGGGGGTAGGGAGATAAAGAAGAAGCTTAACCCCTCGTGTCTTTCAGATAGCTCTCTACACCAGAAGCTCTTAATATTTCGGACTGTCAATGTATAATTTCCAGAAAGTTAAAAATATGTTCTGTGTACCCATACAGAAGGAAGGTGTTCAAGGGTTTTATTTACCTCCTTAATTGGGGGGGGGGACTAGGAAGATGATAAATCTGGACCCAAGAACATCTGAGGAAGAGGGTTTTGGATACATCCTCTGGAGATGCATTAAAAAAGCTGAATATTGAATGAAATACAAGTTAAGTTAAATAGAAAACTGAATAATATTCTATAGAACAACAAAAACAAAACCCAAAGTCTTTTGGGATTATTTTTTTCCTACCAAAAAGAAATCTGCAATTAACATGTAACTTCATGGTGCCTATCCTTGTAGTAAAAGAGCAAACAACCAAGTCAAACATGTTGAATAAGGATTGGGTGAACTCGATGAGCAATAACCCAATATGATATGGAAAAGACATACAATTCACATTTTTGCCTAATTTCCAAGTTTCAAATAATTTTTCTTAGTAGTGGTTAGCCTCTGAAAATTGATGAAAGTTATGGATCACTCACTCACAACATTATGCCTACTAATTTAGGAGGTTTGGGGTCTCCCTGAAGCCCATCCACAGGTCCCCCTGTGGTCCACGAACCCAAGAGTGGGAGCTCCTGGTCCTTATTCCCCATGGCTGAAACATGTGCTCAAGACAGGAGACATCTGGTCACAACCAGGCTGACCATGTATCTTGGTTTTCTTTTCAAGGAGAATGTGCAGGATACCCAGGACAAACAAAGTGGATTCAAACTCAGGTGATTGGGCCAGCTAACTCTTCTGTCTCCAGCGTAGCAGAAAAGTGGCTTGCGCTACAGTTTCAGCCTGCCAACCCCAAACAACAGCTAGCTGTGAGTGGCCATGGCTTTGTGCTGTGCGAGTCATCAAGCCACTGAGCTGCGAGTCAGTTGGCTCCGCAGGAAATATGAGAAACTCTAGGCTGTATAGATGTGAAAATACAAGTAGGAAATAAGGGCGGAGCCATCATGACACAGGGCAGAGAGAGAAAATCTGTCCCCTCTTTAACATACAGTGAAAAAATGCAACTGTTTAATACTGCTTTATGACGCTTTTCCTCATTTTCCAATAAATACTTTGGACATCGAAAAACTAAAAAAAAAATATTTTCATTGAAAATAAGGCACTGAGTTTTCATTTTCTAAGAAAGTTGCTGATGCATTTGCATGGATTGGGTTGTTTTTCAAAGTTCACCATTCACAGAGAGAGAGCAGCGGGGTCCTAATGATGTTACCAACCGCTTCTGAAAGAGCCCCAGTATCTACTTCCAAAGTTAGTTTTTATTTTTGAGACTTGACCCAAATATTATGCGACAGCTTTAGAAAAGGTCATTTACATATCACTCAGTAAAGCATGATGTTTCATTTAGATCAATGACTCTTTCAATTAATTTCACTTCTTTCTTTTCTTTTCTTTTTTTTTTTTAGTAATCTCTACACCCAACATGGGGCTGGAACTCACAACCCTGACATCAAGAGCCACATGTTCCACTGACTGAGCCAGCCAGGTACTCCACACTCTTTCTTTTTGATTCCAGATTTTCATATGCACCCATAAAAAGTGAAACCTTTCCATGTGTTGGCTCCAGTGGAGGAAGAATATGTCAAAGAGTTAAATAAACACCGTCAGTTTTATATCAGTGCCATCAGGTGATCCAAAGGGGAAAGAAGTTAATCCTAATAAGAGTTCTAAGTTTTCATCCAGTTCACAGAATCAAAGGAAGGCTCTTGGAGTTTCTGTCAAAGGTGAAACATGATTGTAAATGCTATTATAAAGTCAAATGAAAAGTTCAACATTGAAGATAGGACAATGTGTTGTTCTGTTGTTTTATCTGTTTGTTTTTGATGATAACAGATAATACAAATTTTGGTCAAGCACAGCTTTGAGGTAAAGCAATTCTTTCACTAAATTAAGAAACCTAGGAGCTTGGTGGTAGTGTACACATGATTCATAATTACATCCAAATAAGTTTTAATATTCTATCAAATATAGAATGATTATAAATATTTTTATTTTTTACACTTAGAAAGACTCAACTCCAAATTTTTGAAGGAAACTGATAAGAATACAAAAAATCCTTTGGCATGGCAGTTCACTCTGCCACCCAGCATCAGTCAGGTTTTGAAATGTTTAAGCCTTTGAAGAATTAGTTTTTTTTTTTAGATTTTATTTATTTGACAGAGAGAGAGATGGCGAGAGCAGGAACACAAGCAGGGGGAGTGGGAGAGGGAGAAGCAGGCCCCCTGCCGAGCAGGGAGCCCCATGTGGGACTCGATCCCCGGACCCTGGGATCATCACCTGAGCCAAAGGCAGACGTTTAACGACTAAGGCATCCAGGCGCCCTGAAGAATTAGTTTCATAACTAAAATAATATTGAACTTTAGTTACAATTTTGTTCAAAGTCACATGAAAATTTTTACTTATATTATTTAATATATTGAGTATCCAAAGAAAGTCAACTTAGGAAACTTTTAGCAAATGCAATAATTCAAAGCTTCCAAATTGGAAGATACTATAAATTGTTTCTAAAAAGCAAGGGATGAACCAACAAATTAAGTGGTGAGAATTCAAAAGGTTTTCAAGATTTAAATGTAATCTTTTATACCTGCATTTTGAAATAAATCGATTCAGCATAAATTTCACTTGATGGAGCTCCTATTTTTAATTGGGTAAATCAGTAATTTGTAGCAAATTAAAGTAAACTAAGAAGCTTCTAAATTTCATTCTCCTAAAAAGCACTGAAAAAAATCTTGTGAAAGTATCTGTTGAATAAAAGTTTCCAAAACGGAAGTATCGGGGTAAAGAGTTAATCTGAAATATTTACATAACTTAATATGAAAACAAATCAGAAATGAGACTATTATCCATGTAGAATAATTCGCTTTCAGATTACCAGCTAGCTTAGCTCCCATAAAAAGTGTATTTCCTCATGTAAAAATATTATGGTCATACATGTATTTCCTTGTTCTGTCAGCTAGGTGACTGGAAGCAGTGATACTCCAGTAGCAATAAGTACACCTAATGGCTAGATCTTGGTTTCTAATACCATTCTCTAAGAAGAGAAATCAGGGTTCCAGAGGGAATTGGCTGAATGGAGGACTGTGCAGCAGATATATTTGATGAGCCTGTAGCATCTGGCAGTGCCAGAAAACAAGGCAGTGCTAACAAAGATAAATATCTACACTGATGGGGTTATGTCAGTGGGACATGGGAGCCAACTAAAGGAGTTCTCAATGGCCAAAACTGGAACAAGTTGAGCAACAATATAAAATAGTATGGGAATATAACCAAAATGATAAAATAAATGTCTAAATATCCATGAGATCCTACTAATATAAGTAACTGACTAAACAAACAAACAAACAGGAGAGACTACATGAATGTCCCATGCAGCATAATTCCCAATAATTTATGTGGATATTCTCCCCTCAAGGAGGTAGAGCATAACCCACTTCTGCTTAAGTATGGACTGTGAACAGTGACTTTCTCCCAAAAAGGACAGTACGGAAGGCTGGGGGAGTAACTTTCTGGTGAAGAAACCTGACAAGGTTTCTGACTACCTCAGTCATGTGATCTGTGTTGGTATCAACAGCGATAATTCACGCTGGTAGCATGTAACCTCGATATGATACAAGAATGAGACTCTACTTCCGTGCTCTTCCTCCTCAAAACATTTTATCCCAGTGCGATCTTGAGAACAAACAAACAAACAAACAAAAACTAGACAAATTCCAATAGAGGGGCATCCTGCAAAATATCTGGCCAGTCCTCTTCAAAACAGTCAAGAGCATCAAAAACAGGGTTAAGAAACTATCAAGCCAAGAAGGACCTAAGAAGACATGATGGTTATGTGCTCTGTAGCATCCTGAAAAGAATCCTGGAATAGAAAAAGAACATTAGGTTAAAACAAAGTCAGTCTGAATAAGCTGTGGACTTTAGTTAATAATAATGTGCCAATATCGGTTCACTAATTGTAACAAATGTATCATACTAATCTAATATATTAATAGCAGGAAACTGGGTGAGGAGGTACATGGGAGATCTCTGGACTATTTTTTAAATTCTTCTGCTATTCTAAAACTGTGTTAAAAGTAAAATCTATTTTTAAAAAATAATAAAAGTGTATATACAAGGACTCATATTTTCCCTTGCACCTTGAGCGCCAATATGGCTCAGCTGACAATGGCTGTATCCCCAACTCATTCAACTGGAAGATCCCAATATTTTGTATATTCATTCTAAGATTGTCAATGTAGGGGCACCTGGGTGGCTCAGTCGTTAAGTGTCTGCCTTCAGCTCAGGTCATGATCCCAGGGTCCTGGGATCGAGCCCCACATCAGGCTCCCTGCTCCGCGGGAAGCCTGCTTCTCCCTCTCCCACTCTCCCTGCTTGTGTTCCCTCTCTCGCTGTGTCTCTCTCTGCCAAATAAATAAATAAAATCTTTAAAAAAAAAAAGATTGTCTGTATTTCCACTGAATTTGAGCCAGGATTTCCTTCAAGAAACAATCCCAGATCTAAAAATACTACAGTATGCTATGATTTGGGGCAGTCAAAACCCTTAGTAAGTAGATATTTTGTAAAAAGAAATCATCATCTACAAAGAAGCGCCAATTTCAAATTCAGTAGCCATAGAATGATGCTTTGAAAAAAATTGCTGGTAATTTTATTTTAAAAATTAAAAATGATAGTACACTATTGAAAAATGTCTTCAGAAAAACATCTGTGCCATATATCAATGTTAAATGCCTTTGCTGTTTTCCCTCTCCTACCAATTACTTCTACTGAACTTACTCTTAATCTTAAAGACTCATAACCAGTGTGAGGGCACTCACTTTCTATGTATTCCTGATAGAGAAATTTTTATATTTTGTGAATACTTTAGTGGAAAAAAAAATCCCTTTGTACATTTTCCTAGTATCTAATCTGATGGATACCCAAGAAATAGTTTGCATTCATTTTGTTTTTATTACTCAATCTCGTCTGATGCATCTTAACTCTTCATTCTTCAAATGAAAATATTCCCATTTCTAATCTTTTCACATTGAAGTATGCAAATATTTCATCCAAAGTATTTCTCACAGACATTGCCTGTATGTGTCCATTCAGGGTGGCTTTTCTTTAACGTTTTGTCACTAAATATCATCTATCTCTATCCAACCCATTCTTGCCGTTGTACTCACTCTGAGTAAGATTCTTTAGATCATGCAAAAAATATCTTTCCACTGCAACAAAATTTGGTATTTGTTCATTTTTGCAACCAGGGAAATGTACCACACAATATGGCAGACTCCCACAAAACTGTTTGTAGGAGGAACTATAATTTGGACCAAAACCTGTCAGAAGGACTGTTGCAACAGTAGATTGAGGTTAATGAAACGATGGTTCCAGAGCATGGGTAAACCCCAGAAACACTGCGGTAAGCGGAGGAAGTCAGACACAAAAGACCACGTATTATATGACTCTATTTACATGAGATATCTGTAAAGGCAAATATACAAAGAAAAATATATATAAAGACCAGTGATGCCCAGGATCAGGGGGTGGAAATGGATTGACTGAAAATGAATACCTCGCTTCTTTGGGTGATGGAAAAGTTCTCAATCTGGATTATGGTAATGTTTTCCTAATTATGCAAATTTACAAGAATTCATTGAATTACACACTTAAAAGGGTACATTTAGTAGCATGTAAATTGTACCTCAATAACTTACACCTCAGTAATTTAAAAATGACGCTTGACAAGATGGCGGTGCAGGCGGATAACTCAGCCAGTTTGACTTCACCAAGATAAATTTCTAAACTTGAGTGCTATTGTAGTTACTTTGCCTCCGAATCGGCTCTGAATTTCCACAGGGGGCAAATTGCAATCTTAGTGTGTAGGAACAAATGTGTTCAGGCTGCTTAATACATGATAGAAACTGCAAAGTACTTTACAATGAATCAGCTCTACAGAGAGCTTCAGAAATTAATTATTCTGGATCTTGTAATTACTTTCAGTTTTATTCAGCCATTACTCCTTCACTTCTATCATTTCTGTTTGACAACTTTTAAAAAAATAACCCCTTATCTTTCTTCTTTTCATAGTTTAATGTCAGCTAGAGTTTTAGATGCCCCTTTTCTTTTCATTAATGCAAAGTTCCTTTCTTTGTGTACATGAGACTACTGAGTTCAAGCAATTAGTTGTAGAAAAAGCTATGAAAATTTTATATTTCCAAGTGAACTGAAGCTCCTAACCTGTGAATAAATAAATGTCATTGATGGCTAGAAATCAATAAAGAAAAACTACAAGGAAGGCTTTGTTGCAAGAATGGGTGCTCTTAAGCAACCCTTAATTTCTGGATATTTATGGAAAGTATTCATGAATGTGAAACAAGGGCATTATTCGCTTCTTTGTATGATTGGGGGAAAGGACCAGAAAGGAGCCAGTTAATAAAAAAATTAAAAAGTCCAGTGGTGAGAAATTGAACATATCAACCATGAAATTGTGTTAATTTGATAATTAAAGTGTCTTAGTTCAAATGTAGATCCTGGACGCTTAACAAAATGGTGACAAAATAATTAGGAATGAAGGCATATTATACACACATTAATAGCTGAAATGGATAAAGTGTAAAGCTCCCTTCAAGAAAATGCTTTTTGAACAGAACAGAGCAATTATGCATAGACCTTATATTATTTCATCATTCAAAGAGGATCTGGGAAGAAAGACATGGAGCCTTTCTAGTTCGGGTGAGTTCTGAAGGGCACAATCAGAAACAGAGGAGGACCGGAGATGAAAGGGAGGAGAGAGGGATGTAGAAAACTAACAAATGAAGAAAGATGAGCACGAAGCGTGGGGGCTTAGCCCTCCTCTGGCTCGCAGCTCCCCACTCCTTGCTTGGACTCCCCCCTCGCTCCAAGTCATCCTTTGACACTTTGTCCCTTCAAGATCTTCTCTAGTCTCTTCCTATATCCCATCTTCACTCCTTTCTTTCCTCTCTTCTTGTAAAAGCATTCATTAAGGCCAGAAAACTCTTGAGAAAAATGCAAATGAATGGTTTAATTTCTATACCGACTTCAGGAGGTGGCAATGAGGAAAAGGGAGCAATGCATCACCTCTTTATAGCTCAGACGGGACGGCCACCTTCGGAGAAAATCGCAAACCAGGGGCTGGAAACAGAGGGCTTTCAGGGAAGGGGGTCATTCATTACAATACCTATTGTTCTGAGGCTGGGCGTGCGAGCAGATATTTGTACAGTTTCAGCTGGGTAATTGGGTTCTCTGGTTTTGTCTCTTTCCCTTGAGGAGTTTAAATTTTTCCTTTTAGAACCATAATAGAAAGATGAGTCAGTGGCCCAGTTTTTTAAAAAGTAGATTTTTTTTTTTAAATGTAGTTTACAGTATATTTGGAAAAGAATGGCCCCAATTCATGCGAGGGTCTTCTCTTGTGCATAAAGCATCCATGAAGCTAACTTTGAATGAAGAGAAAAAGGAAACTAGGTACTATAATATTATATTACATATCAAAGCGATATTCATCCAGTGGTTTTATATTATCAAAACCACCGTTGTACTTACTGTCCGGCGTCAGCCCCTGGTGTTCATGACTACTATTCATAATTATTATTATTATTATGGTATGTTCTTTATTATTTGCATTTTTACTTCTTTCATGTATATAAGGCAATTGAGGTTAAAGATGTTAGGTGGGGTCATTCATGTCATACATTTTTAGACTGAAAAGCCCAATTCCTTCATCTTGCAAAGAGGAATAGAGGTTGCAGGGAAATCCAGGGCCTCGCCCAGGTTACCATGCTAATTGGGAGTAGACATGGAGCCAGAAGTCCGGCCTTTCAGCGTGCGCTGGCCATTAGATGAAGCTACCTTTTATTTGGCCTCACAGTGATCCATCGGCATGGGAACAGGGGTATTTTACACGTGTTTGCATTCTTTTTAACTAGATCACAGAGCAGAGAACTCCTGCATACAAACTAGTTGGGATGGGTTGGCCAGGGCCAGAGACCTCAGAAGATTCTAAGGTCGAGACGGTAATTCAGGGGCAGCCCTGGGCCGCACTAAAGCACCTCCAGTATTCCAGGACCTGTAAGGTTTGCCAGGACAGCAATGAGGAACAGACACCGGGGGCGGGGGGGGGGGGGGGGGGGGGCGGTGAGGAGGGTAAGACATCTCAAAGTAGGCCCCTCACTCCTGTCTTTCTCCCCACGATTGCTGAATGCAGCTGGAGTTCTCTTCATCTCTTCTCTCACTCCCTATTTCAAGTCAGCTTTCCTTCAAAGCCTCAGTCATTCTCCTTGATATTTTCTGAAAAAACAAGAGCGCAATCTCATCCACTGTCCTGTAAGTACACATGACGTTGAGGCAGTGGGCATCTGTGGGCTCCTTTATCACTGACATTGGATGTGGATGCACATCACAGCAGGGCCCCCAAAAAGAGAAAAGAGCAGATCCTCATGAATATTTTCATAATCAATCTTCGTTTTCAGACATGTTTTATTTTTATGACATTTCTCAGAAAAAACTCAGGATACGTTGCATTCAAGTTGATTTTCTAAGAGAGCAGCTCTTTATTACTTCCCTCTGGTGGCTTCAGCCCAGTGACCCCACCTCTCTGTGTCTTCCTTTCCTCCTCTGTGAAGTGAGGCTAACAACCGTCCGTACCTCAAAGGCTTAGCTGTGAGGATTAAATGAGCGAAAATTCAAAGCCTTTAGAGGAATGACGGGTGCATGATCAGACCCAAATAACAGCTGTTTACAATTTTTCCCTGGAAATATGCTAAAGTTATAGATGAATTATCATACACATTCTAGATGAGATTATCTTCTAGAATAATCGGACCTGGTTAACCATGGACTGTTCACTATGGTTTGCCCATTGTCCATGGATCGTAAGACACCAGACAGCCCTCCATACCCCCAGGTCTGCTGGACTCCACGCTCAGTGTCCAGTCCTAGGGGCACAGAACTTTATCACCAGTCAGGGGGTGGGGGGAGGGGGGGCGTTTGAACTTAGGTCTCGATCTTTCCACCTCAGCACCCAACCCAAGACTCTAGGAGATCCACGGCTCCGATGTTTGTAGTGTTCCTTGGAAATAGTTAACATTTGCGGGGTTATCTTTATTATGGAAATTAATACTCTCACTGTTTTATTCATTAATATTTTAATATGTTTACGATAAGACTCGACCCAAACCAATTTCCAAATCAAATCTGTCCCTTAGTAATTTGATTTGTCGGAACAGAGAACAAAAGCATTACCAACAGAGTACTTTGAATGAAATTATAATTAATTAGGCATCTGAATGCACTAACTAATTTTAGATGAGTAATTAGATGGCTAATTATGTTGAAAACAGAACTGTGTGGTTAATGAGATGACCACGGCCAATTCCACCCACAGAGAATTTTTTCTATTAGTTAAACTTCTGACTGTGTTTGATGATCCAGGGTCACCTGTTGCACGAAAAGATATGGAGAGGTGTGAGTTGAGCCTGTTTTGACTTGCACTTTCCATTATACACCAGTTTAAAGCCTCTTTCCAGAACGTGTGTTCCATGACAATCCTCCACAGATTTATTGGCATACCGTCTCTTTCCCTTGACGCCCCTCACACATACATACCTCCCACCCCCCACTTACAGCCTACGATAATTGCTTGACGTTCCTAAATATAGCAACAAGGTATTGTTCCTGCTTCGGTGTGGGATCTACACAATGATACATTAACCTGGGCTATAGATAAATCTTCATCCATCCAGAAGTATCTGAACTAGCAGTTTCTCCTTTGAAAAGGGAGACCAGCTCAGATCACAGGCAACCTTGAAGCACTCAGCAGTTCCGCTTCATGCAGCTGGTTCTAACTAGCACCTACTTGGCAGAAAGCTACATTCAGGATTTCTGGTTTTAAGTTCAAACCAATATTTCATAGCAATTGTGTTGTCAGAATTCAGGTCAGGAAGATGGCAGATGTTAATTTAAACCAAAGAAGCAAAAACAAACTCTTTTCACTTTTTCTTTTTTTATCCCGGAATTGGCAGCTCTGCACAAATTCTGAACACAAAATCAACTGCAAGTGGGTTAGAGACACATCGTGTGGAGGAGACTTTCCGAAGGTATTTTGGTGTCTGGGAAATACAGACTAGATTCTAAAACCAGGCAAATCATAGGATGAGGAAAAGAGACTCTCTTTGTACGTCAGAAAGTAATATTGTTGATTTGCTTCATTCTAAAGAGCAAGCTGAAAATCATAACGAGCCCAGCTTTTGTGAAAATGCTTTTCCTGGTCCATACTAACCAGTGAGCCAGATGGTTAAGATCAGTCCCCAGAGAAAGGCACTAGCCCTCGTCTCTTCTTGTTTCCTTAGACTTTGAAAGGACTCTACACAAAATAAGTATTCCTACCTGGAATCCAGATAGAGTCGAATCTATTCTCTGATTAAAATGAAGATTCCCCATCCTTTTAAGGTAAATGCAAAATTGAGGGAGGAGCCTATGAATGCACATTAAGATATCTGTATGCGGGCATCTGTGTGCAGGCAAATAGCTGGGCATTGGCTCTTCTCTTCTATCTGTCTGTTTGTTTCAGAGGGCAAAGAAAGACCTACGACCGAACATCTCCCTGTTCTATCTTAAGAGAGCATTATACCTCATAATTCCTCACATTCTTCAGAGTCCTATCTACTGAATGAAATCGGGACTTATTAAAGCAAAGCAATTATTAAAAATTATCTGTTGTATTCCTCAAATCGGTCACCAGTTTTTGACTAGTGTTTGAAGATTATCAAGTGGAATTACCTGTCTGATCAATATTCTGTTTCTACAACACCGATAAACTAGGTGTGCCCCTGATTCTTTTTATGGCTTGCTTGTTGACCAAACATTCCCACAGAAACTGACCGTCACCCCCAAGCAGTTCTTAGGTCTGTGAAGTGATAATCTTATCTGGTTTGCCATTTTATTTTGGTTCTTTCTGCTGACCTTTTCCTTGCCCAAGAAAGCTTTCAAAAGTGTGGGTACTCTACCTGAGGATCTTGAGACATTATTTACTTTAGATTAGGCACTTTGGAAGGTCTTGCTGAAGGAGACACCTCATGTCTCCACATCCTGCCCGGAAAAGATCATTTTAGATACTGCGGGTGGCACGTGACCTGTCTCCCTGCAGACAGCGTTGCACTTAAGGAAAACTGGTGACCTTTTGCTTCTGCCAGTTTAACCCCAAAAGCAAAATATAGAAGCCCACTTTGTAGTTTACTCCTCTATGAGAAAAATAAAAATAAAAAAAGAAAGCTTTGAAAGAGAAAGGCGATTCTACAAAAGTCCTGATGTGGAAATATAGGCCACATTTGGGAATCGACACAAAAGAATCCTAAGAATTGTCTTAGCTTGTCCTCTTTTCATGTTAATTTGTCCCAAGTTGGGCAACATGATGGACTCTCCTTTCAGGTAACAGTTCCTCTGACTTCAGAAGGCTAGGCATTGTTTCCTTTCTGGACCGGAGACTTACTAGAAAAATCTATACTGTGACAGAAAAGCTGCAAATATGAACAGACAAAGGAATTCAAAAGAGTCACGTGCTTTTCTGTTTTTTAAAGGTATAACTTTAGCAGCCACTGCCTGGCACCTTTTCACAACCTGAGAATGTTCTGTCCACTGGTCCTGTGTCTATGTCAGTGTTAAACATACTAGGGAAGATGGTACGAGAATTTGACAATTAAAAAAAGTGTTTACTCAGTCCAAACTACTACTGCCAGTTTGAGTGGCTTTCCATACACCAGGAGTCTATACATAATCCTGAGCTCATTCCAGTAAGTCCAACTTAACAAATATTTACTGAGTGTCCCAAATATGTGCTGAAGATATGCTTGGTCTTATGGAACAGAAAATACTGGAATTCAGGAGAAAGAAAAAATAGTTTGCAATTTATTATTGACCAAGAGTTAACTCAGAGCTAATGTGTGTCAATATGTCAGTGTATGCTGTGTGTGTGTGTGTGTGTGTACCTGCCTGTATGTGCATGCGAGTATGCGTGTGTGTGTGTGTGTATATGTGCATGTTTGTTGTGTGTGTGTTCCACATTTGCTGAAGACATATATTTTCTAAATTATGTCTGATTCAGATTGGTGTCTTTTCTCAACTCTAGAGCAAAAATTCTTCTTTTTCATTTTTATGTCTGGTTAAACTATATTTGCTTTTATGTATTGCTTATTACAGAATTCTACTTGGTATTTGTATCGAGGAATCTGTTTCCCTAGCTTTCTGATACAGTACACATTTTTCCAAAGCAAAAGCCTCAAGCATATAGAACGGGCTTTAAATTTTGTATTTAAATGAATGAACTTCACTGGCTATGTTTGTCCGATCTGTGAACATTTATTTTTTAGTCCTTTGTAGAAAGAACATAAGTTTATATTGGCCACAAGAATTAGTGTCCCAAATAGAGTTACTTCTGTATGTAACATTTCATGTTGAGAATGTAAAGTATGTTTTCACTACAGTTTATTTATGGGGACATTCACTGAGGTCCATGTTTTAACTGCAGTGGAATTCCTTAGGCAAGTTATATGTCAATATACATTTATAAAAGATGGAAGCCTCCAGAAAATGAACGGAAAGAAGTCAAGAGAAAGGTATCACACTTGGTCTTGTAACAAAAATTTTCAGACATAGGTGGTCAGTGAATTCTATTGTTTCCAAATTTATGTTTAAAAGATTAGAATGACTTTATTGTGTTTTATTGCTTTATAGTTTGTGGGGATATGATAAAAGACTATTAATGCTACACATGGGTAAATTCTTTCCGATAATTTATTAACTACTCCCCAATTAAGCTAACACAGACTTCAGAGGCTATGAAGTGGAAAACACGTGTTAGATCCCCTTTAGCCTGCACCAGATCCAGAATTGTTACTTCAGTGTCAGGCACGTGGTGGGCGGGCACTGAATGGTACTCAGGTGGTTGCTACCCAAACACAGATGTCATGGTTTTTACAACAAAACAAAACAAAGCCCAGAAAATGGCTATACACTGTTAACAGCTCATGAGTTGAAGTGCCTAAGAGTCAATGATCGATTCTAAATTGAAAATGGAGAAGTCAACCAAAAAAAAAAAATGTTCGACACAGTTTCTTCATTCCATTTCTGGTTTCATACAGACCTTAACAAGTCACGTCCTTCTGCCTGGTGTGCTGCGGAGAAGGATTAGCATCATCACTGCAATTTTGTTGTAGCATACCCCGTCTCTGTCCATGCATGAGAGCCATTAAGAAGGACTTGGTCCAAGGTCAAGTATAAATTCAGCTGCAGAGGTTCCTCCAAGAAGGTAAAATTATGATTACTTCAAGATGGCTTATGCTCCCCCCATTAGCTGAGGTCGAGAGCCCTTGCAGCTGTGCCACAGCTGGGCAAGCACCTGGCTTCCCACCATCTCGGGCTGAGCCCACACGCCACTCTGGAGCCTCCTACCCTCCCCGCTGGGGAGGTAGGGACGAGGACGGGGAATAGAGTTCAGAAGTTGAAGTCTTCTCTCCACTCCAGGTGGCTACATAACAAATACCATCCTATGCAGATCTAAAGGATCCATTTGTCAACAGGAATTCTTCAAAGCAATGGTATGTAATGTTACTTCCAAATATTAAAAAAAAATCCATATATGGTAAATGTACTTAAAAAAGTTAAAAATTATTGATTTATGAAAGTGAGATGTTACTCATCATAATCCTCGTCAGTTGAGATGCAAATAGTTAAACCCTATATTTTAAATCACCATTTTAATCACATTTTGTAAAAGCAGAGACAATTAAGAGCACATGATCAAAACATTCGTTTATTAACCTGTATTCATTTGACCAAGAAATCTGAAAGAATCTGACCTACCGGAGCTACAGTGTGGAGTAGAAACCAGGCCACTGGATGACATGTTCGTATTGTTGGTCAACTTGGAAATTAAAGGACTTAAGTAAATTCGGAAAACATAAATCGAGGAAACGTTTGAGATTGAGTAGATCCAAGTAGATGACATAGATGCATGTGGGAACTGAGCAACCTGGAAAGACTGGGGATGGTGAAAAATGCGCAGCTTTTTCTTCAAGAGGCAAACAGTCGGGATGGGAAAAATCAATGTTCATGAGTAACAGGTTGGAAAGAGAGGAATTAGCAGTCAGGAAAGGGTTGTTTGAGCTGAGGATAATAGTATCTGCACTCCTAATAATGAATAATTGTATAAAATAATGATTAATAATTCAAATTGGAACACTGACATTCCTATACTTGGGTCTTTAAAATGCAACCGTACTGGGCACCTGGATGGT
Organism: Zalophus californianus; assembly: GCF_009762305.2. Taxonomy (NCBI): domain Eukaryota; kingdom Metazoa; phylum Chordata; class Mammalia; order Carnivora; family Otariidae; genus Zalophus; species Zalophus californianus. Next base: position 5,498,618 of record NC_045597.1, read on the forward strand.
TCAATCAGTTAAGCATCCGACTCACGATTTCATCTCAGGTCATGATCTCAGAGTCATGGGATCAAGCCCTGCATCAGCGTTGGGCTCCTCACTCAGTGGGGAGTCTGCTCGAGATTCTCTCTCTCCCTCTCCCTCTGCCCCACCTCCCTGCAAGCTCCCTCTCTCTCTCTCTCTCTCTCAAATAAATAAATAAATCTCTAAAAAAATAAAATGCAACCATAGTGCTGCCATTCAAACTGGTGTCATTTCTTGAATTTTATGCAAGTTCTACACCACCAGTCAACCCTGAGATAACAGAACAGCTATTACTGTTCCTGGTTTACAGGCAAAGACACTGAGGACCCACAGAAGCATGGCAGCTGTATTGCAAAATTCCAGTGGGCACTAGTCACATTCTAACTATCAGGTGACTTTCATCAAATAGCAAAGACAGTTAATGACCGAGGCGGATCTCACTGGCAAAGCTTCAGAATGTAGGCATTAGAGTCTCGTGGGCATTTCCCAGCTGGGTGGTCTCGATCCTGATGTTTATCATCATCCTCGTCATTTATTCTTTGTACCTGTCTCCTAAACTGCAAAAGAGGATAATAGTACTTGTTTCACACATATGTTGGGAGGATTAAGGTAGTACACATGCAAAGCACTTAGCACAAAATAGACATTTAATAAATAGTTGCAGTTATGTAAATATTATTTAAGAACTAATGTCTTCTGATTTTTAGGTGAGAACTCATTTTGATACTTGAGCTTCTTATTTTTTTCAATGGGTGCATTCCATATAGCTATATCTTTTTATAGGTATTTTACATGTAAAATGCAGACGGATACACAGACTCATACACATAATAAACACACTATAAACTTCCACAAACTCACATACTTTGTAAAATCTGTGAGAATTTGTCCAGCTGGAATTTGCATAATAATCTTTACTGAACATCAAAAACTTTGCTGTTGCAATAGCTTAAAAATTATTGCATTTTTAGAGTAGTCTAATTATGGGTTTTATAAGTTTGTGTCATTAAATTGTTATCAAAAATCAAATTTGTAAAAAGCAGCTGAATTAGTACGAAAAAAAATGTTTCCTTTCAGGACAATGTAATGATGGTTTTAACTTTCCTTAGAAAATTTCTTTAAGTTTAATTTACTTAATCTGAAGGTAATTAAAGATAATAAAACAAAAAGTCATACAAAATTTAACTTCCAATATATATATATAAAAAAGAATCATTATTGGGGCAGGAAGAAAGGGGGCGTTTCACCTTTAAAATTTGGCTCTTAGCTTTGATAATATAAGTTTTCAATAAAATCTCTTCCAAAAGAAGTTCAATCAAATGAAAAAGCACCCAAGATGTGTATGATTAAAAGGTATCAGCAGCCTAATCCATCAATGTGTATTCGGGATATTGCTAATACACCCATAAATAAATTCCAGATTTTGTACGCTCTTCCCATTCGCTAAAAAGCAAAGTATTTTTCATTCATTCATTTTTTTCCTTTATTTGAATCTTCATTTAGTCTGTCAACAAGGGTTAATTTACCAAATGGGAATAACAATGTGCACCAGGGGCTGGGTAAGATACGTCCCTGCTTTGGAGGAATATAACGTACATGTAAGTCAAGACACATAAGTATCCAAAACCAGGAAGAGAGTAAACTTGCATCCGGTGTTATCTCTAAAGTTTGATGGAGAAGTAGCAGCTGGACCGAGTGGGACAGGCGGAGATGGATGACGGGGCATTCTAGAGGCAGGAGGATGTAAATAATGTAAAGGGGCCATACTGTGGGGCATTGAAAACAGGATTACAGAAATTTTTGAGATTTTAGCAGATTTTAGAACTATTTGTTGTCAGTAATAAAGTCCACCAGCATTTTGGGGGTTCTATACATGGACCAGGCCTTTTTTTCTGTACTCTTAGTGCAGCAGTGAATAAAACACACCCTAATCCCTGCCGTCATAGAATTTACATTCTACAGTGATGCGGGGTGAGAGTGGGGGAGATGGACAACAACATAAACACACACTATAAATGTGTATATGGTGTATTATATGAGGGCTGAGCATTCTAAGTAGGCTGTCAGGGATGGCCCCATGAAGTGACGTTTGAGTAACAACCAACCAGGAAGAGGTGAAGTAGCAAGACCGAAAGATAGACGAGGGAAGAAGATTCCAGGCACAGAACACAGCCAGTGCAAAGGCCCTGAGCTGAGTACGTGCCTGGGGTGTCGGAAGAACAGGGAGGGGCTGGTGTAGTTGGAGAGGAGTAAGCAAGGGCTGAGGGAGAAGGGGGTGAGGGAGGCAATGTGGAGGCACGGCAAGCAGAACTTGAAGAGGTAGGCTACTCTCAAGGCTCTGGCTCTCACTCGGGTTGGTATGGGAAATCTCAGAGAGTGACTCCATCTCCCTCGATAATTAAAGGATCATCTCTGGAGCATGTGTTCTAGAGGGCAAGGGTGGGAGCCAAGGGAAGAGCTGCAAGGTGGTGGAACGTCTGCAAGTGGTCATGGTGGCTGGGACCAGTGTGGTATGAGTGGAGAGATGGAAAGTGATCAGGCCCTGGATACTTTGAAGGTAAAGTTGACAGGATTTGCTGTGGAGGTGTGCAAGGAATAGCGGGTCTAAGATAACTCCAGAGTTTTAGACCCACACCATCGAAAACAGAGTTGTCCTGCACTGGAAAGAAAAGACAGCGGGAGGAGCAATCTGGGGTGGAGAGCAGTCAGAATATGTCTATTTTGGTGCCTGGTCTGTTACATGTAGTCATTAATTATTCATCCATTATTTGTTAATTGTTCTTATTAATTATGCTTTTATACTGAGATAAAGTCATACAAACACTTTACCTCTCTAAAGAACCCAGTATTGCCCGTGTTAATCATCGTATTTTATTTTGGTTGTTTTCTTTTTAGCATGACATAGAGGTGAATAAAATAGTTGGGCAGCAGAGATGAGGGAATGCCTAAAGACAAATTATTTCTGTGAAGCAGGCTATGGAAATTTCATAATGCCAAGTCAATAGGAGAAGTTTCCTGAGGGTCTACTTAGACACTGAAAGAGATAAAAATGCCCCATCAAGCTCCTGTATATCCCAAACTACCCCAAACTGGAGAAAGAGAAATGGGGAGACTTTCAGTGAGAACAAGGGACTATTCATTCCTCTCCTCCCCACATCCAAGAATATCGTAAGCACCAATTTCTATTCCAATACTTCAAACTATGGCAACATAAATTATGGTGGGTGGCCCTGAGATTTAATAACCTGCCATATTACAATGAAGAGCTGTCCCATCAATATCAATAACTGAGGACATGTGAAGAAATCTGCCAAATATATAGGAATCAAAAGAGCGAGACACCTATACTTCCTGTGCTAATATACACTAAATGATTTTAAATGCCTTTTTTTTCAGTTTTATAAATGGCCAAGCATCTATTTTTTGGCATATTATTTGGCCAGTGTTGGCCTTATGTAAAGAAACATGCATGTGTGTTTTCTAGAAGAAATCTTTACAATATTTGATGGTTACTTCTTTTAAGGATGCAACTAAAATTTTCATTTTGGAGAGTTTAATTATGACCACTACAGTGACTATTCTCACCTGTGCTTCATGCATCCTCAGGTTTGTTCTTTTAAACATCTGAAACAACACTTTTTTAAAACATTATATACCCTCATTTCTAATATGACATGCTGGTATTCTTTTATTCCTTAAACTTTCATCTTTTTAATATGAAGTAATTGTCTAATTCATATTTAATGTTCTGCATAGAGTTTTTTTTTTAAATTAAAAATAGAAAATTACAAATCAAGGTATGGTTGGATGAAATGCCTAAAGCCCATTTGCCATTAATGGGTTTAACCTCAGGAAAAACAAAAGCAAAGCAACTTTCTGTCCATTCATTGCACATTGTTGGTGTCAGCAGCAGCTGAATTGGATGGTACAATGCTGTTTCATGAAAGAAAGAAAAAAGAAAGAAAGAAAGAAAGAAAGAAAGAAAGAAAGAAAGAAAGAAAGAGAAAGAAAGAAAGAAAGAAAGAAAGAAAGAAAGAAAGAAAGAAAGAAAGAAAGAAAGAAAGAAAGAAAGAAAGAAAGAAAGAAAGAAAGAAAGAGAAAGAAAGAAAGAAAGAAAGAAAGAAAGAAAGAAAGAAAAAAGGAAGGAAGGAGGAAGGAAGGAAGAAAGAGGAAGGAAGGAAGAAGGAAGGAAGGAAGGAAGAGGAAGGAAGGAAGGAAGCAAGGAAGAGGAAGGAAGGAAGGAAGAGGAAGGAAGGAAGAAGGAAGGAAGGAAGGAGGAAGGAAGGAAGGAAGGAAGAGGAAGGAAGGAAGAAGGAAGGAAGGAAGGAAGGAAGAAGGAAGGAAGTCAGAGGAGGGGGAGTGAGAGAAGTGGGAAGGAAGGAGGGAGGGAGGAAAAAAAGCTAGAGAAGAAAAAATGAAAATCAAAACAATAGAATTATTTTTAAATTAAAATGGAGTGATGCTGTGGACGCACAGGTGGCGCCGAGTTCCACGGCGCGTTGTTTCCGGCTGTTGGCCCCGCTCGCTGCTGCGCAGCGCACGTCCGCGCCTCGCCGAGCCGCGCGGTGAAGGCCCAGCCCTAACGGGGCGGCATTAGCAGGCGGGACCTGTGGGAGGTGACAGCAGCGGGGCCCGTGTAAGAAGAGGAAGAGAGACCAGCGCTCTCGCTCCACCACCGGCCACAAGGTGAGAGGCCCCGCTCCACAAGCCCGGACGAGGACCCAGCCAGAACCCCGCCATGCTGCCGTCTTCAGCTCAGACTCGCCGGCTTCCGGCGCGTGAGAATAAATGTCTGCTCCCCGGCACTCTGTGCCGGCGGCCCGCGCTGCCCACGCGGCTCGCAGTCCCGATCGCCATCTCGGCCGTGGTGTCTGGCTGGTGCTCCGCGGAGCCCCTGAAGCCCCATGGCCCGGTGCTCAAGCCGGCTGGGCCGCGTGTGGAGGGGAAAGGGCTGCGCCCGACCTCAGAGCACCCAGACCCAGACACTGTGCGGGGCGAGTGTTGTTTCCTTCTGCTGGTGCATCGGCTCATATGCGGACAGGTGTGCCCAAGGGAAGCCCGATAGGCCAGGTCAAAAAGCCAGAAAAAAAACTATTTCATCCAACGCCTTTCCTGCAAATGTCAAACAAGAGGCTGTTGGTTTACCAATCTTTAGAGTGGTCTCCTGAAATAAATCATAAAGGGAACATTCTTCACATTCTGCGTTGCTGCTTGGAATACGTATTAATTTGTTTCTGACAAACGAAACTTGCCTATGTTCAGCATGTGGTCCGACCTGGGAGTGTGTAACTCTAAGCATTAACTTCCAAGTACATTCTTAAGGAAAACAGTTCACATCTTTATCCTCCAATATTTTGCCGCAAACCTGGGCAGCTTTACTTTTAGAAGTTTGCATTTTAAACTAGTCACAACCCAAACATATCGCTTATGTTAGGCTGACAGAGACCCATTCCTCCTGCCACAAACTGAGTGCATATTATTATTTCACCTGTGCAGTCTTGACACCATGGAATGACACCATGTGACGGTGGGACGTATCTGGTACTTCTTCTAAGACCTATGGCGGTTTCTTTAGCGGGATGTTTTTTAAAAATGAGCAAACAATTCATTGAATAGAACTAAATTCACAGTGTATTATACAAAGCAAACTTATGCTTAACAATTTTCTTAAATACAAACAGTATGTCCATCAGTCTCTTTTCACGAGTAATGATAAAGATCAGGGGCCGATCTAGGTTCTGTAGAGCCTGAAGCTTAACGATTTTTTGGATCTTCTTTAACAAAAGGAAAACAAAATGCTTAATATATCACGAGGGACCTTCCAGGGCCTTGAATGGGTGTCCTGCAAGAGACAGGACCCGAAACACGGTCATCAGCTGCCTGATTGTGTCATTCTTCTACTTAAAACCTTACCAGGGGAGAAACATGAGTAATAGACATTATAATACTCAGAGTCCGAATTATGGAAACCAGCACTTAAGACTCACGTTGGCATTCACAATTTTGACTCATGTGTGTTGAATCGTGAATCAAACTTAAAGAACTTCAGACGCCAAATCTCTCAGAGGACGTGGCCACAGCTTTATAAAGATGTCAGTGTGAAATACAGGGATAAACATACTTGTATTTATTCCTGTGCTCTTTCTCAATACATCCGATATGCCACTGATCAGAATTAGCTGTTTGAGAGCGCAAATACCCGAGAACAAGAACTAAATCCAACTTCTACGTATAGCAGTGCACACAGGAGGGCACTTCATTGGGATATTGTTGGTCATGAAAATGATTAGCATCAGGGGTTTTTAACTCGGCACTATTGACGCTATGGGCTGTGTAATGCACTGAGTGGGGGGCTGGCCTCGCGTGGCCCCCACCCTCTCAGTGTCAGTTACACCCCCCACCCCTGTGGTGCCGACCCAAAATGTCTTCAGACATTGCCAGATGTCCTGTGGGGGACAGAATCGCCCTCAGCTGAGAACCACCCCTCTGAAGATGTGCAGGCACAATGGCTTGTCATAGGGGCGACCACGGCAGAGGAAGGCTGTAGCCCAGGCCACATTGCAGCCGTAGGATCTTGGTGTGCAGGGCCAGTGAGGGCAGAAAGGGGTATACACAGAGCATAGATTCTACCTAGAATCTGATAAAATTACCCACTGGATTCAAAATTAGGAGACAGCATTTCTATTTTTTAAACTTTTGAAGTTTAAAACAGTTGAGAACCCATGCCTTAGTGGTTATAGGCATAAGAGAGCCATGTGGGGTCATAGGTACATGAAACTTTTTATAAATCAACAGTGCAATGTGGCCGACTGCCAAACCGACTCCAATCTGACCGATTTGATCTTTAGCTGCATTAAGAGTTGCGTAATTTATTAAATGGCAGACTTAATACTCTGCACTTTAATTTCTGGAATATCCTGAGACTACATTTTAAGAATATCTAGGCATATAGTGGGAAATACTCAAGGAATTGTAAACAATCAGAGAAATCATTCAGCTCAAAACAGAGTAACTGTCTCAGGAGGTATGAAATGTTTTAATACTATTGAAATGCAAGCACACACATAAAGACCATTGATAAGAATGTTATAGAAAAAAAGACTTAAATTCCACATGAGTAATTAAACTTGGATACTGTTGCCCCTCCTAATCCCCATTAAATGTGATTCCTTAAAACGATCATTCATTTTTTTCTCTCTGGCCCATTTTAGACCAGGACCAGAGGGTGCCTGGGTGGCTCAGTCGGTTAAGTGTCTGCCTTCGGCTCAGGTCATGATCTCAGGGTCCTGGGATTGACCCCTGAGTTGGGGGGGGGGGTCCCAGCTCAGCAGGGAGTCTACTTCTCCCTTTCCCTCTGCCCGTTCCCCTGTTTGTGTTCTCTCTCACTCTCAAATAAATAAATAAAATCTTTAAAAATAATAATAAGAAGAAGACCAGGACCAGAAGTGTGCTGGGATGGGTCTTCCCAGCCATCAGTGGGGAATGAACCCTCACTGCACTTTGTATTTTGATTTCATATGCACATGAATAACTCAATACTCTTTTACAAGCATCTTCTTCTCGTGGTCTCGTTCTCTTAAGAACAGGATAAATAGCAAGCCCCTGGTGAACGCTACTTGGCTTCTGCAGATATGCAGAATGTGGTTCAGACCAAATAAATTATTGACTATTCTGTTCTACTACAACAGAATTTATCTTTTCTAAACAGCCTTAATCTTTGTTACCCAGTGCATCATTATTTGCGCAGCTTGGGTTTATCCATGAGAAGGTCACCACTGAGGGTCTGATCAGATCCGGGTGAAGGACCCCACCAATAAAGCTGTTCTCATTCAGCGGGCTTGTGAAGATGTTCTCAAACACAAACTTCCAGAATTACCTGCTAACCCTAGCATTCCTTATTTCTTGGGTCAACCTATTCATAAATAGGGTCTTCTTAATCACTTATGTCTCAAGTATTAGGTTTGAGTCACTTGTGAGGCCAAAGTGACTTGATGCCATAGCATTCTTGGGTCCCTATTATATAGTACACTTCCAGAATATGATGCATGCTAACTTAAAAATGTAACTTTTTGTTTTGTTTCCAGTTCAACCTGAAGATGGCCGACATGCACTGGTCTTAATATTTCTTGCAGAAAACCCATAGCTCTTTTATTTTTAAAACATAGCATTATATCTTGTTAGAAAACATTCCAAATCTTTGAAATCCTCTCTTGTTTAAATATCACTCATACTCTTTTGTGTGATCCCAATCTTTAAATTCTAAATCAGGTTAATTCTCTACCAAGTAAAATATCAGGTTTCCTCTCACTCCAAAGTCAAACATAATTTGAGGTCAAAAGTACTCTACAAATGAATTCATCTGATAAAAGTCTACCACCAAGAGCCCATAATTTGTCAGATGATTCCATTATTGTCAAAATTTTCATTGGCCCTCCTCAGCAAGTTTCTTCACTTTGTCTTATATGCATAAATTTGCTTGCTTGACTCAATACTGTTGTTGAATTTAGTAGATGGTGTTGAAGTTAAAAGTCAGGAAATTTGTTTTTCTCATCAGCACTGATCGTGAATCATTTCATTTCTGTATCAGACATCTCCTAGCTGTAAGGTAACTCTGGTCCAAGCAGAAAATGTGATTAGGATTAGTAAATGAATATCCAAGTGTTTTCAAAGACACTAGACAGATTATGACACAGATTTTTATATTAGTTCTACAACTTAACATGAGGTCCTAGGGATCTCATGGGATGGTTATGAATGAAGGAACTAATAAAACCTGTGAAAATGTAAAACATGGAAGCATGCCCTAGTAAGTTCTTTGAGGGAAAATGCCCTGTTGTTTCATCAGGTCTCTGTAAAGCTCACATACGCAGTTGTGAACCTCCTTATGGTTCTGCATTGTCTTAAGCTATAGCCCTCTACAGAGCTTACTGTCAGCCTGAGGGGAAGACCCCTAGCCGCATCCAGGAATTCTGTCTCTCCACGTTCATCACAGCACTGTAGCTGGACACAAACATGTCCATCTATTCACAACCTTCTCCAGGCTTCTCTCTCACTCATTCCTCCATCTGTGCATTCACCAAGGTCTTACTGGGGGTTGAACAGACACTGGCATACTCCACGCCATGCCTCCTCTGCCCACCTCTGGCTTCAACTGTGGCTGGATGGACAGATCCCTGTTTTCTGACAGCTTCCCTCCACAATCAGCCCTGTGTGACTTTTAGCTCTTTTGTCTCTGGGCTTTCTCCAAAGCCTGGGAGTATCCAAGAAGTTGGGAGGGTGGCTCCCCAGGACAACCATTCCTGGTGGGTGGGGGCATGGGCAGATAAATGCTCCAACCTGTCTTCCTTCGGAGGAGAGTTTTGGGATCCATGCAATGACATTTCTCAGAGGGTCCCCGGAGGACCAGAGCCGCTTTTGTGTAATCCCAATCTTTAAATTATTTATTGCCTTTTTCAATGACACATCCTTTATTGGCTTTTTCCTTCCCCATGCCCTTACCCCTGGAATCATGTCCCAAATAGACCGCCTGCACCCAAGATCTTATCTCAGGCTCTCTTTTTGAGTGAAGTCAAACTAAGACATTTCCCACAACACTTCAGTTCAATAAACTCTGTTTGGCTATTAACTCTATGCTGGGAAATGTGCTCAGGTTTGAAGATAAGCAGTGTTATAGCACATTCTGATCCCAAAGAGTGGGAGCTTTCTTTGACGGAGCGACACAAAGAGACACATCATCACAATACAATACTGTAATTGCTATAAAAATGCTATGTCCAAAGGTTTATGGTTCCTCCAAAGAGGGAACAACAAATTCTTTGTGGGGTGAGGGGCAGTGGAGGCAGGGAATCTGTTTTAGAATGCTTCTAGAAAAGGTGTTTAAACTGATGCTAGGTGTATCAAATAATGGTGTGCTGCATAAAAAACAAAAGAAAAGCAGAAGCAATCTGAACAAAGACTAAAATCATGGAATATTTATTTCTTCCGCGTGACTTACAGGGCACTTACTATGTGCCACAGTTCCCACGTGGCACTGGGACCGAGTCAGTGAAGAAGATGGCATTTTGTATGAAATTGTCAGGACCCACTGTTCTATGCCCCAGGTACATCACTGACTTTCCGCTAGACAGTGAACATTTTCACATCAGGGATGACATTTTCTTGTGGTGTGTTTTTTTTCTTTTTCTTTTTTAATTTCGTGCAGATTTGGGCAAAAATCTCCCATTTCTAATTTCTTACTCTAGCTATTATTAGGCAGCATCATGTCTTAAGCCATTTTTTTCTTTTTTTAATTTAATTTTATTATGTTATGTTAATCACCATACATTACATCATTAGTTTTTGATGTAGTGTTCCATAATTCATTGTTTGCGTATAACACCCAGTGCTCCATTCAGTACGTGCCCTCTTTAATACCCATCACCAGGCTAACCCTTCCCCCCAACCCTCTCCCCTCTAGAACCTTCAGTTTGTTTCTCAGAGTCCATAGCTTCTCATGGTTCGTCTCCCCCTCCGATTTCCCCCCTTTCAGTTTTCCCTTCCTACTATCTTTTTTTTTTTTTTAACATATAATGTATTATTTGTTTCAGAGGTACGGGTCTGAGATTCTTCAGCTGAGCCATTTCTGAGGAGTGACTTGCTGTAGAGACGAAGGGACCCACACTGATGTGTCTATCTGAGGAGCTTAAAAAAGTTTGGCATTCTTGGACACGAATTTCTAAAATAACCAGCTGTTCTTGGCTCCACACTTCCCCTTAGCTTCTCAAACCACTACCTTCACCTTCACCTTCACCTTGAAATGACAGCGTGTGAAACACTCAGCTGAAGGAGGACCTCACCCAGCGAGAATCACTCTGACATTCGGATTTGTTTCCTGCTAACACGTGTCTTTCCTGTCTCCTAACCGTGACCTGAGCACACCTTTTCACAGCCCCAAGGACAGACGGAGCACGGGGGGCAGCGGGCCGTGAGCACTGGGGCTCCTGCACACCGGGCTCGTCCTCAGCCAGGGAGGGTCACGCTTCTCCTTCCAAAGCCAGCGTCTGCCTGCCGCACCTGCTGCCCTGCACCCGCTCGCGGTTCCTACATGATGATCCCCGTTTCTCAGTCCGGTAAACTGCCTCGTTTAAATATTCCTCTCGTCTATATTTTTTCCTCCTCGGGGGAGCAAAGTATTTCCTGACATCTGTTTTGAATTTGTTTTTCTTTTAATTTCTGTGTGTGCCTCTTTTTCCTATCATCTGCCCCGAATTGAAAATAACATATGGGGTTGAAGGGCTTCTTGCCACTTCCAGAATAATACTATCTTTCCCTCAGGGGACTCCAGAAGGGCATTTGCGCTCCCTGTCTGTGGATCACATGGTCAGGGCAATGTAGCCTCCGCATCAAGGGCCTGAAACAGAGCTGTGTGTCCCTAGAAACCTCCCACCAAGTATGTCATAAGCCTGGAATACTTACTGACATAAAATGATGGATGGCCCCTGTTATGAAGCCCATATTCACCTTGTAGCATCCCCCAAATCTTATGCTGAAGCCTTAGACCCCAACGTGATGGTATTTGGAGATGGGGTCTTAGGGAGGCAATGAAGGTTAGAGGAGGTCAGAGGTCAGAGGGTGGCATCCTCATGACAGCGGGATTAGTGCCTTTGTAAGAGGAGACACCAGAGAGCTCTCCGGAGAGCTCTGGCTCTGCCCTTGTGAGGACGCAGCCAGGTGTGGCTGTCTGTGAGCCAGGAGGAGAGCTCACACCAGAACCTGACCCCGCTCGCACCTTGACCTTCTATTTCCAGTCCTCAGAACGGGATACAAAATCACAATTGCTTCACTCAAATCACAATTGTTAAATCACAGCTGTTTAAGCCACCCAGTGTATAATATTTTGTTACAGCAGCCCTAGGGGACAAAGGATCTTTGTTGCAGAGATTGTCACTGTTACCTCTCTGTAGGTCCCATGATGTCCTCTAGAGACGTGGTAGGGGACCCTTCCTGCATTTGGGGCCCTACTGACTCTACTGACCACATCGATATATTCGTCTGGATTCCTTAAACTCTGGTGACTCACGTCTAAGGCAAAGACTGCTTCTGCTGTATGCAATACTGCTATTTGGGGCATGTTTCTCACGGATTCGTTGTAGACTTTTTGGAGAATAAATGGAAATGGACATGATATTATCTATAATTCCACCATCCTAAGATAAATAACAAGCATGTGTTGCTAAGATTACTTCCAGCCTTTTAAATATGCTTATCTATGCTTAAACTGAAGCCCATATATGCATATGTTTCCTGTGGGTATGTTTAGGCATATATTATTATTATATATTCATGTGTATCATATATGTGTGAGTCTAGCAGAAATGTATGTATATGTATGTATACACTCTGATACATCTGCATGCGTATTTTATATATATACACACGCGCACACACACACACTGCACCTATATGTCAGCAAAGGATTCTGCCAACCCAGATTCTTTGTGATTCAGAATCTAGAGAAAGAACAAACAGTTGGAAAGGGGAGAAAAGGAGTTTATAGGAAATGTTGTTGAAAATTAGAAAATGGATTCCCTTTAATGTTCTTTGAAAAATGAAAATAAAAATTAGAATTCCTTTATGTTTACTGCTCGACAGCTGGACTCCTCTCCAAATACCACTCCATGCAAAGACTACGTCATGTGGCCCCTTGCTTACATTAAGGATAATATAAAAGCTACACCACCAAATGGTGCTGACGAGGTCAGTTCTATTCCAGCAGGTGTCACTTTCCAAAGGGCTTCATTGTTTTTTGCACGGTCTCTTTAAAGGAAATATTTCATGAACAGGCACTTTTTAAACAATAAAGTAGTATGTAAATGTGAAATAGTGTTTGTAATAGTAATGGAGGGAAAACTCAGACATCCAAGTAAAACGTGGATGAGGAGGGAAGGCACAATGACGATCTAGCCCTTGCCATCAGCTCCACCAGGACCACGATGAGGTCTGCACCGAGGGAAGTTACAGCAAATGTGTCCCCGAGAGCCCCTGGCTGCCCAGTGCGGCTGGGCTCTGGGTCACAAGGCAGCTCGGCCATCTCTGAGGGACCGGGGTGGCCCATCCCCATTCCCGCGTCCACTGGCCCCTGGCCATCTGTATTTTGAGATGTTCACAAAAGAGTGGGAAAATATTTTCCTCTCATTTCCAGCAGGAAATAATTTCTGCAAGCGATTGCTCTAAACAGTCTCCATTCTAGAATCCACATTTACTTAGACGAGCATCTCCTTTTATAAAATGGAGTATCCGTTCAGACTGTCCCACAGTTCAATTCTCACGGTCTCCCATGACCTTGGAAAGGAAAGAACTAGCCTGGAGGGGCTTGCTGGGATATGGTGTTCCTTAACTGTCGATTATGAACTTCTAAAATTACGAAGATGAAGAAAATCTTGGAATATATCCTGAAGGTACTTAGTCTGTGCTTTTCAAAGTCAGTTCAAAATGTGGCATGATGATGAAACATTAAGACATAAATAATGATTTTTAAACATCCTAAGAGGCTTTTCCAAATTAAAGGATTACACGATTCTTTAAAAAAAAAAAACAAAAAAACAAAAAAACGGTTACAGGTGTTCGGTTTCTTTGCAGTTACCTGAAATATGATTTCCTGAAGCTGACCGAGTAAACTGCTCCGTTACTATTTTGCATCAAATCTAAAGGATGTGGGATGTCCAAATTGGGTGAGGAAAGGGGGAAAGAAAGAGCATGAGAATATGAGATCAAAGCATGTACATGATAGGAGAAAATGCTTTTTCTCTGTGGCTTTGAAAAATCTCTTTTTCAGGGGATCTCCTCCCCAGCTACTTTGGGGTTTGGCATATGGTGTGTGGTACAGATGGGTACTAGGTACGCAGTGATACGGCTGTTAAGTATCTGGCGCTCTTGCTCCACGGGGCTCTGTGCCAACCGGTCAGCAGCAACCTAAGCTCGCAGAAGGAGCTGATTCCTCCCAGCTGTTAGGCAGAAGAAAGGAGAGAACTGTTGTTGCTCACCAATTTTCCTTCTAAGCCATTTTGGCTTGAGCTCCATCCCAACAAAATAACGCTTCCCCTGATGGCTACTTCTTGCCACGTGGAGCACTTCGTGCACTTGATGCCTCGCCCTGAACGGAGTTACATTTGGGTAAGGTTAAGAAGCCCTGAGAGCACGTAGTGCCTCAAGCTGTAAATAGTGCACAAAACGGGGAATCTCAGTTCTGCACCCGGGCGTGGGGTGCGTGTGTGAGGGGGGTGTCCCCAGGGCTACCTGATCGCCACCAGCCCCAGCACAGCCCATGTAGACAGGCGGCCAGGAGACGCCTCTCCCTGCACCCCCACAGGACCCAACACAAGGACATCACCTTGCTCGGTAGCTTGTTTCCGGCAGAAGATACACCAAACAATATTTACAGTAATAGTTTAAAAAAAAAAAAAAAGAGCTCTGAATTTGAAGTGAAATTCGGAAAGGAGGCTACGCATTTCAAAGACTGAAGCGCATATCCTATCTGGAAGATTGGAGATACAATCTCCAAGCTTATGTGTTGGGGTGGCCAGGGAAGGCACCAGACCATTTCTCTTAGAAAGCACGAGGGTCACATCGCCTTTTAGAGATGTGCATGTTATATTTTCCTGAGGAAGAGGAATGCATTTCGTTGGTCGTTTTTTATGTTTTGAATTTATACTTTTTAAGGCTGATTTCTTATCTAACCCTGAATGTACACTGCAAAACTCCAGTCCCTCCCTGGTCCCTCCAGAAACTCCTCTGATACCATCTCCCACCCCACCCCTAAATATTTCCTCGCAGAGCATTTGTTCTTTGTGCCTCATTGGTCCTGGCAGCTCTGTGAGATGGGGAGGATAAGAGTGAAGGATGATTTACTAGAAAATGGGATGTTTGCAAGATTCTCTGAGGTGATTCACACCATCTGAGATGCTGCCAAGGCCTACAGATGAGCCGACATCTTGACCTCTGGGCAAAAGTAAAGGAGAAAACAGGGAGAATACACAGAGGTTTCGCCTTTGTCAGAAAGGCACAGACCACTTAGCAACCCACATGTTGGCTTCCTGGAATTGCTTGTTTAGAGTGTGCCATGTCAACTCCCAAACCCAACATGCATGGCAAAACCTAAAAATCACTGGTCATGAGCAAGTTCATCGAACACAATGGAAGGCCATGTGTCAAGGCCCGCCATCCCAGAGAACCCTGCAGTGTTCCAACAGGACATCATCCTTCCGACCTGCCTCCTAACTACGTTGTGATTCATTGGCCTTCCATCTCTTGAGATGTGATGGGCCCTTTTATCTTTCCACAAGTGCAACAAAAAGCTATCATAAAACTTAAATGTGTTGGGACACATGGGTGGCTCGGTCAGTTAAGCGACTGCCTTGGGCTCAGGTCATGACCCTGGGGTCCTGGGATCGAGTCCCACATCGGGGAGCCTGCTTCTTCCTCTGTCTCTGCCTGCAGCTCCCCCTGCTTGTGCTCTCTCCCTCTCTTTCTCTCAGTCTGACCAAAAAAAAAAAAAATACATATATATATATATATCTTAGATGTGCTGCCCACGACTGGGGAGAAGGCAAGGTAACCAGTGGTGTAATTATTGTAGAACATGGAATGGAAAACCGATAAAAGACAAATTTATAATTTACAGACATCAGAGACCAGTTGTGGAAAGGCAGGAGGAGACTATGTGAATGAATGCTGATTTCCCTCAATACAGAATCATGAAATATTTTCATTAAACACAGTTGGAGGAAAGATAACTAATATTTTTAAATAGTGTTTTTTAAGACATCAAAGTGAAATTAAAGAACATATTTTTGCAATTCATCTGGGACCTGTGGATACAACACTTTCAAATACCCTTTTTATCTCCCCTGGCTGCCAATTTTATCATAAGTAGAAGCAGTGCTTTAAGAAGTAAGAGAACATTGACCAATAAACACTGTCTGATTCAGTGATTTATTTTCTTAAAAAGTTATAGCTGTATTCAAAATGATACCCAGTGAAGGGTCATACATTAATTTAAAAATGTTTCAGCAGGACAATTTATCCGTGAACTTCGTGATATCACCACATTACTGTAAAACACCTTCTCATTTTTTTCCCCTCTGTGGGCAGCGACAATAGCAACATACCTCACAAATGTTACTAAATACGCAACAAAATGCATATGTTAAGCACCTTCTGTGTGTGGAGTACGAGGCAATATGGCAGGTAGGGATGGTAGGGAAGGAGGAAGACAGGGAAGGAAACGTCTCTTTCAAGGAATGGACTTTGTACCGATGATCCTAATGAGCTAAATTCTTTCAGTGCTAAATAAACTATTGATGGGGGCAAGGAGAGAGGGGAGTAATCCCCAATAAGTTTTGCAGAGCAGGTAGGCTTAGACGAAGAGGAGTAAAGAAGGTAGAAAGATGAATAGAAGCAAGTTATGTCTGTTATACCTCATAGCTAATAAATTTATGAAAAATTGGGAGAAATAGGATTTATTATTTTAGTGATAAGAAAAAAGTCATGGATCTTCCAAAGACCTCTTCCAAAAATTTAGTTACTTGGTCCCAAGATATTGTTTCTCATACATATATACTGGTCATTGGATCAGATTATATTATTTTAATTACATGGGTGGAGTTGAGGTTTATGACAAAGAATCATAGATCGACTACTAATTTCCTGCCTTCACCATATAAAGTTTCCTCCCTTGAGATTTGTTGGGGAGCTTTCTTTTCTCTACTGCTGAAACCCAGGGACAATTTGCCATGCTCTTACCCAAGAACAGTGGCCCTAGAAATAAACCTTATCATGCAGGAGACCCTGGGAATATAAGCAGAAGAGAGACCCAAATAATGTCCAGGGCAATAGGGAAATATGAGTGGCAGACAGCACCCACTACCATGGTAAATCCACCTTCCTTTCCAAACTCAATCTTCCTTACCTTGAAAAACAAATTCTTAGTGCTAACTAAAACTAATCACTGCTCGCCAGACTCATTATGAAAGTCTCTATCATCATATTCTCACTCATGACAATTTCTTTCGATGCCGTAGGGTAGTTGTAAACAATAAATGGGGTTGTACACAGACGGTTCTTGCCACAAGTCCTGGTACTTCACTACCTGTCAGTGAAGATAAGAATTTAGTGCGAAGTCTTTTGTGGCCCAGTTCACAACCCAGTATGCATCTTTTCTGAACATTTGAAACCCTTGTGATCTATGCATAGGAAAGGGGGCAGTTCTTCTAAACAATGGGTCTTATTTGGTTGCCTTCTATCGTGAATGTGTAGGATAGTGATTACGTGCCTACTTCTCTCTGTACCTTAAGTGCAACTTTGAGCTGAGTATCATATATGACAAGAAAGTTAAAATACTAGAACACTCTGATGAAGCATCGTTAGCAGGGTACTAAAGAATAAATATGTGTGAAATGAGCCATAGGAAATGATCAGCCACTAATAAAATCCTCAGTCTTCAGAATGTCTTTCCTCTTGTTTTGGTTCGACTATTAGTTCTCAGCAGTCTTGTGACTTGGCCAAATTCCTTAATAAGGATGGATGTGTTAATTGCAGAGGGTACTCAGTCTGTCTTCTGTCTCAAAGTTGTCTTCAAATTATATTAATTTCACCTACTGAATTTCTGTCATCTCAGCACTCTCTCCTGCTAATATCCTTGAGGTGCCAGAAAAAACAAATCTCTCCTAATATTAATGTCCTCTGGAAAAAAAAAAAAACACCTGTTATTAAAAAGAAGGTAATCAAATAGGTGGGAAATGTTATAGAATTCTCTGGTTTGGGCAGAGACAGAATAATTTCTACGTGGAGTACAAAGTAGAAGGACACCTGAAGTAATTAATCATTCTCTGATTGTTATGACTGTTTCCTGCATCTCTGCCAACGTTGGCAATCCCTTTTTCCCACTGCAGGATCTGGGGCTAAAGAGATAACTCTTCTACTTCACTGGGTTCTGTCTATTTAACTGTGTTAATCTCACTTAAATTTCGTAAAGGCTATCTTCACTGTAATTATTGTCCACTCATTCACTTTTTAAATAAACTTATTTGGCAACTCCTCTGCATTAGGTACTGCCTCTGATCTAGAGATATGGTAGTAAACAAAACAGACAAACATCTTTGCTCTGATAAAACTTTATTTGCCTGGAGGGAGGCAGGCAATAGGATGAAAAGTAAACATATAATGTGTCAGATATTCCTAAATGTGAAGAAGTAAAAAAAAAAAAAGAAAAGAAATACCAGGACAGCGGTTGAGATGACATTTTAGATAGGATGGCCCAAGAATGAGAAAAGAGAGAAAGAGGGAAATGTCAAGGATGACATCATGGCATTTGGTCTGAGCGACCAGAAGAATTACCTGGAAGGAATTGGGTTCAGAGTGTGTTCAACTATCAGGAAATATCAGGTTTTAGACCCATTGCCTATTTTCAGTATGAGATCAAGGGGAATGTCGAGAAGATAGTTGGACACTTGGATGTAGAGGGAGACGTGTGGATTGGAGAGATCGATCCGGGAAACAACCTCCCGATGCTGGTTAAAGTCATGTGTCTGGGTGACTTTAAGATCCCCAGGGTGCAAACAGGTAGGAGAAGAGCAGAAGGTCTAAGCCCTGCAAAGGTCAGGGAGACGGAGAAATCTGCAGAGGAGCTGGGAAGCCAGAAGAAAAACCCAGACAATGTGACATCCTGAAAACCAAGGAAAGAGAACATCTGAAAGCAGAGCATCATGCCTGTTAAATGCTACTAGGGGAAAAGGGACTCAGGGACTCAGAAATGGCCACTGGATTTGCAACACGAAGGCTAATGATAACTGAGATGGATGGTGGCTTTAGGAAACTAAATCGCAGTGGACTCAGGCAAAAAGGGAAAAGAGAAATTGGCTTCTTAAGCATTAGGCGCTTTCCTCCAAACCTTTCTTTTATTGAGTGGATTGGCAATAAGTATTTTTTTTTTCACCAAAGAAATAAATGCGTTGTTTTCTCAAAAAAAAAAAAAAAAAAAAAAAAAAGGATTTGAAAGACACAAGGACACTTGTTTAGCTAAGGTGTTACTTGAGCAGCTTGGCAAAGGCAGTCTCATTTCCAGCAAGACCAGTGGCAAAATTCCTTCAATAAGGATGTTCCAAAACAACGCTCAAGTTAGCTTTCAATCCAAAAATCTTGAGGCATTTTTTTTTCCCTTGAAAATGGTAGGCTGGAGTATGATTACTGAAAAATCCTGGAAAGCTAGCATTTTCTTTTTTTAGGAATAATCTCCTGAAAGCTTTTTCTCATGTATAAGTTCCAAAATACCAAAGTCAACATCATTTTTCTTTTCGTTTCCATAGCCCTTCATGGAAAATATTTCTCAACCTGGGAGCGAGTCAAATTTGCACTCTGGAAAAATAAAAGCTACATCAACCTCAAGTACTACAGAGAAAAAAGTCAGGAGACATATCTTCAAGTAGTAGATCCTCGGCTCAATTAAGAAGTTTCTGTGCCAAAAGACAAGTAACAGTGTGTGTTCTCTACCTGCAAATGCAATAGTACAGGGGGCTCCCGTTTGAGACAATTAAAGGGATTATACTGCGGTAAAAAGTATTAACAAAATCTCACGAATGATAGCCGCCCCTTGGCTTTCTAATAATGCCTCACTCCCTTTCTGGTGAATGAGAAGCACATGGGTGTCTGCCAAAGTGCCCTGTAATCAATTTCTGACTACTGGAAAGTTTCTTTTGCATGAGAGGAAAGACAAAAACATGAGCTTTGGCAGTAGAATTTTGATACATTTAAGAAAGCGTAGATCTGATGCTGTTTAACTCCTGAAATGCCAACCAGTGTTGTTAGAAGTTCTGCGTCAATAGGAAACGGGGTCCTCTCTTCAATCATCATTTGATATCCACATGGGCAACACCTTTGTAACTTGGATTGTCATCCATCAGCTCTCCTGTGATCAAGAAGTCCCAATTCAACATTGAGTTCCTGAAGTCTAATATTTAACAAATGTGCAGCCTTGATCCCATGCAATCCTCTTCACAAGTCAGAAAATGGAGACCACTGCCTTCCTCGAAGCCCCCCAGTGACTTGTGATTATGACTGATACACAGCTCCGAGTCTACACAGTTGTCATTGTGTTTCTCACTCCACAAAGCTGCATCCTGTTCCAGACCTCTTTCAGCAAGGTTAAGTCAGTTTGCCAATCTAACACGGCAACACTTGCCTTAATTGCGGATAACCATTCTTAAAAGGCATTTAAGGCATATACTTAGGTCTCATAATTAGCTAAAATGAGCACCCCAAACTTGTAGCATTATTAAACTACAAAATCACCTCAAATTTTAGTTATACTTTCAGAAATTATGGAAACTTGAATATAGTCATAGACTATATCTATTTTTCCATTAAAATGGTAATTTGCTTAATTGAAAACGGGCAAATTAAAGAGGCTATGAACTTACGTTTCGTGGCTCAATGCAAGGTTTGCAAATTTAACAAATTTATCCATAGGATATACTTACACTGAAAAGCCATCAGCTGTTTATCTTACAGTCAAATTTAACTGGGTCTTCCGTATTTTATCTGGCAACCCAGAACAGCATCACAAAACAAAATTCATCACAAACATGAACAGTATTTATGCGATTCCTTGCTGGAATGGCGAAAGGAAAAAAAAACCTTGCTTTAAGATAGCACTATTTTTTAAAAACATGATACAAAACTCTTTCTAAACTGAACCCAGAAGTAATAGTTAAGAAAAGCAGTGATTTCCAAATGTGGTGCTACACCTAAGGGTCTACACCTTAGCGTCATCTGTGCCCTGCTAGACTTGCAAACCCTCGGGTCCCACCCAGAGCTCCCGAATCACAGACCTGGGGGGTGGGGCCTCGCAATTCTGATACATGGTCAAGTTTGAGATCCACCGACTAGTGAGCTCTTTGGCTTGCATTAACATCTCAAACCAACCAGAAAACCCTTACCAATTTAAGAACCTAAGTTGTGATTGTTGGGGGTTGTCATTGTTCTTGTTCTCTGGCTTTTGTTTTTTATTATAGATGCCGAGAACTTGAAATCTGTCTTAATTAACCGAGGAGGATATGGGTCTGCAGAGTGGGGAGGGACAAAGAGAGAGTAAGGTTTTGACATCTTGTTTTATACAGACTTTCATCCAAGGGCTGGCCTGAGATAGTTTCCTGAGCAGCAGGATTATTTATTGACTACAACTTAAAGCCATTTTATCAAATGAGCTGCATTGTAAGGTCAGTTTCGCCGATAGCGGGGCCTCCTTATCTAAACAATGCTTTATAATGGTTCTTAAGTAAGAGCAGGTAATGAACATTCTGAAGCTGCTGGGGAAAATGTTAGATATGATGCTTTTGCTTTTTACTCACAGGAGTCTGGATCCAAGATGTAAATAAAGAAATGTTGTAACAAAGATCTTCTAAAACATTGGATGATCTGTGAACTACGGTCCTACGCTTAAGAACATTTTCACTTTGGGAGAGTTTGGTTGGGTAATATATTATCTTAATTATGTTAACAAGGAACTAAATATCCATGGGCTCAACATACGTACTTCATGTATCCTAACGATATTAAGTTAGAATTGTATCACCAGATGATAAAAAGGTATCACCTCACTGGGATCAAAGATCTTTTCTATCTTTTTGTTTACTTTAAATTTTGGCATGGTCTAAGGTTTTTTATCAAACAAGCATATGTTTTATTTGTTTTTTAGACAAAGGAATAAACATAAATCAGCTTTGATGTTATTAACCTCTTTGTCACTATTCCTTTTTGAGGTTTCTTTCTTAGGTTCTACATGTAGGAAATGACTACTGTTTATACATGATGTAATATCACCTTTTGCAACATAGCATTATATCTTCATTCAAAGAGGTCTGATTAAATGTTTCATTAAATATTTATAATGTTACCAGCATAATACATATTAAAGACAAATAAATACAGATGTGTATAACTGTATTTACAATATAGTTTTATAAATATATATATTGCATAGATATCACATCTGTCAACATTTACACAAGATTATAATCATCTAGATGACGTTGTGGTTTCCTACGCTAAGCATATACCATGGCCATGGAGAACTGTTCAGTAAATATACTGGCTGCTAACCCAGAAAGTCTCAAGAAAATGAGCTAAGGACTATGATGTCAGACAAGGTGCCTTCCCAGATCCTGATGACAAACACAGGGATTATAACTGAAGGACGAGCAACTCATACACATGAAGACTTTTCCAAAAACATAGCATGACAGAACGATACCCATCACAATTTGAGTTAATAGCCAATTTCCAATATGAACCCTTGAACTAAAACTCGAAGGGTAGGACATGCTTCCTTGACAAGTGGGTCCATGCATAAATTAGAAAAGGATCAGTTCTTCCAGACTTTGTTAATTTCTCCAGGATGAATCCAATCCTCACCAAAATTCTGCAAGTCTTCTCTGGTCCAGTGTCCTCGAGAG
This sequence comes from Zalophus californianus, assembly GCF_009762305.2. NCBI lineage: Eukaryota > Metazoa > Chordata > Mammalia > Carnivora > Otariidae > Zalophus > Zalophus californianus. Next base: position 5,521,117 of record NC_045597.1, read on the forward strand.
TGTGGCACGCAATGAAACTTGGTGAGCGGCCCTGATGACCAAGAAGATGACAATTGGTCACAGAGGCCTAGAGTGAGCTAACCAGGTGCTCATGCATTTGAAGTAAGAGGTGTTTGGGTTAGTCTTATGGTGAAACTTGACAAATTTTTAAAAACTGGAACAGTTGCTACTGTGCATAAACCTGTGAAGTTCATTCAAAGAAAAAAGAAAAAGGAAGAAAGAAAGAAAGAAAAGAAAGAAAACCAAATATTCCCCTTTAGTTATACACTGACTTTAGCTGAAAGTAATGTGAACAGTAATAAACTGCATCTGTTTGTAAATACAATTCCCTAATTCTATCATTCCCGAAGCCAGAAACAGCTATGACAAATAATTATCTTTGTGCCGCTCAAGCATGAAGAGCCCAACATTGTTTTGAAACCTTATTCCAGCTAACTTCAAGCAGAGTCCTCTAAATTCCCTTGATTATGAATATGTTACTCTCCCTTGTAAAGCAGAGGAGAAAGTATTCTAGAGGGTTTGAGCCACATGTGTTTCCTACAACTCATTTCTCTGTGAAAAGAATTTCATCTCTATGACAAATCACAAATTCATTAATATTTTTTATGGCCCAACAAGTTAAGACGTGCTTTTGTAGGTAACATGAAAGCAAAGGAACTTGCTTTATTGTATCAAATGCTCCAATATTTGCCAAAAATTATTAGACCTAAAAATGCTTCCACTGAACAAATAAAACTACAGCGAAACTAGAGAAAAAAAATCATTAAAAAAAGAATGATTGATTCCAGTATTAGTCCTAATGTTTAATTTGGGTTTAAAAAGTATTTCAGTTGAAACGTTCCAATGATGTAAATTGCCTTCTTGCTAAACTGAACTCGAGAGCATACAATGCATTTCTTTAATGATGAAGTGTTTCTATAGATTTTCTCATAGCCCAATTTTTGTAACTAGTGTTCACAGACTACTGAGGTAGTTTGATTAAAAATGCTCACATGACTAAATTCTATTTCACATGGCAAAGTACATTCTGGATAGTGAGTCATTTTATTTTTGTTCAAGAGAGAATAGTTTGACTCTGAAGGCTGAGCAGAAAATTTAATCTTGACTTGTAAAATGTGGCATGAAATGCTATGAAATTAAGATGTAAAATGCTGCCAAAAGAGGTTTTCAAAGAAATAAGAAGGAAAAATGTTCCACTGGACTGAACTCCTCTCTTCTTGATGTTGACGTGCCTGTGTGTTGTGAGAGATGTGTGCCCAGGAAAGACAGTGATGTTTGGGATGGGTCGGAAATCTGGGCGTGGAGGACAGTGGGCCTGAGCGTTCCCAGATGCCCAGCTCTCTGGACCAAACCAAATTCATGTTTCTGAGAACTCCAGTTCCATTCAGGGCACTGAACATGCTTTCAAGCAGTCACTCAGAACAGGCCAAGGTCCCAGGAGTGGCAAGGATTGCAAAGAAGAGGAAAACGCCCTTGGATTTTGCAGCGTCTGAAGGATCATGTGTGGGCAGGAAAAGGGGAGAGAGAGAAACCAGAGAAAGTCACTTTGGGTCTTAATATGGATGATGATAAAAGCCACTGCGAGCAATCTGTATTTACTTCATTTGATGGTCACTGAGGAGCGCCAGAAGGTGTCCCAGGGGAGTGGAGACATGGTGAGAGCTAGCTTGTCAACCAGGGAGAGAAGCTGGAGGAAAAGCAAGGATGTGGGAGAGAGTGGAGTGAACTAGGGAAAAGATCAGTGATGTCTGATTCATCTATTAGTAACAAGCTCCAAGCTTCTCCAAGTTCCACTCCTTGCTATAAGGAGCTTATGGAATGACAATGTGGGCATCTGGTTGATAACCAACTGCCACTTATCTATACAGGGAGATACCTTTACAAGTTATACATAGAATTTTAACTAGACCTCATTTTTCACATGGGAAAGCTGAAGATCAAGTGATTAAGTACACCCGATTCCAGTCTTACTACATTTCCCACCCACGCCCGTGCTGCCACCTGAAGTACTGTTAGCAGCTTGTATGGTCAAAGCCATGCTTCTCAAGAGTAAGAATCACATGGAGATCCTGTTAAAATGTGCTCAGCCTGGGACCTGTACTGAGACTCTGCATCTAACAAGTTCCCAGGTATTGACGATGCTGATGGTCCACCAACCACACCTTGAGTACTAAATGAAGTATTAAAATACTTTCTTTTTGCAGCATGTATCACAAGGAAAGTGGTTAGAAGGTGGGCAGAAATAGATCCACTATGCATAAAAGTAGGATCTTCATTAAAAATAGTAATGATAATAATAATGCCTCACATTTATTCAGTGTGTTATAGTACACAAAGGTCTTTTAGAACATTAGTTCTTTTGTCACTCTCCAAATTACCTATATATTCAACCACTATCATCTAACATGTGTGTATAAAATTGAGATCGTTTATATATTTATTTTCCCTAAAAGTTTTTATTCAGAATGACATCTAGTGATGACTAAAACTTTCAAAGAGTTGCCTGTCTATAATGAAAATTTTTAGGTTCTTCTGGATCATACGGAAAGTAAGTAGAAATGCATCCTCGGGGCGCCTGGGTGGCTCAGTCAGTTAAGCATCTGCCTTCGGCTCATGTCATGATCCCAGGGTCCTGGGATCGAGCCCCGCATTGGGCTTCAGCGGGAAGTCTTCTTCTCCCTCCGCTGCTCCCCCTGATTGTGCGCTCTCCCTCTAATAAATAAATAAAATCTTAAAAAAAAGAACTGCATCCCCAATTGCCATGTTGCCCTAAAATCAGAACTCCAACAAAAAGATGTGAATTCAAAGCCTTTTGCATACGTATATCTGCCAAAGTATATGGATTTTTCCATAGGCGCATTTCTTAGTGAGGAAAAGTAGGTTGCAAGAATAGAAATTGCCATTTAAGAATTTTCCCCCCTCAGAGCATTTACATCAGTTATTTCCATACAGATTTTTCTAAGAGTCATGTCCAGATAACAAAGTATTGAAGAAGAGAATTAGGAGTTTTCTTTAAAATTGTATACCAGATTTATCTCCTATAAGATGGATCAAGAAAGACAAAGTAAGAGTCCAACTGACCAACAGGAAAATTCAACATACATTGCATTATTAAAAAAAAAAAAGTCAAGTCTACCAAAGGAATGAGGAAGCATGAAGAAGGGCCAATGTTTCAAACAAAGAAAGTATGATAAAACCCTATCTTTAGGCACTGCCACTTAGTCCGTGAAATGTGGGCAGCACGGAGTAAGAGAAATGGAAAGCCAGACATGCAGACCCAGGTCAGGATGCTTCTCTAGTGACTGGAGCACACATCTAGCTGGGCTGGGATCCTGGTGATGAGGATTTCTCAGCTATTCCAATTTCCATCTGCTTCCTCCCTTCTCTGATCACAATAAATGGGATTCCCAGAGCATATACTCACCTTTGATTATTTAAAACACATAAATGTACCTTTTGACCTCTTCTTTCCCTGAATGAACCAATTCTAACTCTACTAAAGATTCAATGGAAAATAGAAAAATGGGGTAGAAGCAGGCTCAGCAAAAAGTGGAAGGCGCAGGTACCACTTAGGTGGATCTGTCTCTCTGTTGTGAATGTGTCCCCCTAGAGGTCCCACAACAAGTTCATAAACTGGCTGAAGAAGCTTTTCAGTTTCTCTTGATTTTCTAAGCCGTTCGATTCTCGGGTATCTACCCTATCTGTGGTTAGGTCAGTTTTCTTTCGACATGGGCACGGTCCAAAGTTGAAATGCATTTTTCTTTTAAACTCTTGGGCCAAAATATAGAAGATTCTGTGATACCATTTTGAACTTGTGTAAATACATGAAAGATAAAACTTTGGTCTGGAACTCTCGGTTTTGGGCAAAATGTGTCCAAGGCGAGTAGGTAAACTTTTAGCTGCCTGGCTTGTGATTGAAGAGGCTGCTGATGCCATGCACTTGTCTGGGGTCATAGCTCCATGCCTTCTTGGTGTCCCAACGAAGAGCAAAAATTCCAATTTAAATATTATATGACTTCTTTTTGTTTAATGAGGATGGGGACCTTGAAAATCACTAAGTTGTTAAAAATGTGGGTGTGTCAGCATGCCAGGGAACATGGGAGGGGCTCACAATTGAGATCCCATGGGTTTCCTTTTGCCTCTTCCCCAAATCACGGGGTGACTGTCGGGAGAGCATCATTTTCTCTTCCGGAGAACATAGCCCCCCTCTGGCCCTGTGATGTGCTGTCAGCTCTTCATATAAAGGGAAACCAGACCAGACATAAAGTTCCCCCATCTCACTAGTGATGCTTGTAAACTTTGGGAAAAGGAAAGGGAACCAAAACGTATAAATGAATGGTCCACCTCCACTACCCAGTGAATGGCCATACAGGCTAACATAAACAGTAACAAAAGAGCCAAAAGGACCAAAACAAACCAATACAGTAAGCATTGTGAATGTTTTGTAGATATATTGGCCCATGTGTTGTGTGTTTAATCTTTCTAGGTCCTGGGCTTTAGCGTCCCCACTTCTTGTATGTGTATGCAGGCTGTAGTTAAACATTCCAGTCATGACATGCTCCCCCCACATCACCCCCAAAAAGGTTAAGAATTAACTGAAGTTGTAATTTACCAAGAACCGATGAATGAAAATCCTCAATAAGGAGTACACAGGGGAGTGGATACCATGCAGGACATAAATGATTCTGTTCCAAAAAAGTTGTTTGGAAACTGAAACACATTTTCCATAGGAATTTTTTACTTATGATGGGACCCTGAGAAATCCACTCAGTTAAAAATCTAACTGGATTAGAGCCCTGTGAGTACAACCCCATCTAACCAGCATTTGAGAGAAACGCGTTCAGATTCCCGACTTGGCACTGCGGGAACTTGCAGGGTGGTCCCCAGGCTGAGCACCACCTGCGGGAGCCAAGGAGGCTGAGGGTAGCAGGACGCTCAGGACCAGGCTGGGAACAGTCATGGGGGGAGGGAGGGTTGCGTCTCAGCCGCCATCACAGCACAGTTTTACCCTCACAGAGTTTCTTTTCCTCCACCCCCCGCCGTCATCCCTTCTACACAGCAAATCCCTGGGGACACTGTCCTGTGCCATCTGTACCCTTAGCTTCTCAGCTCTCTGGAAACCTGACCTCCTCCCCTAAGTTCAGAACTCCACTGAAGTCACTCGGGACCACTCCCTTGTTGGAGTCCACAGTCTCTGTTCCAGCTCTGCTACTTCGGTCTTCCTCCGGAGAGTTGGCACTGGCCACCTGCACAGGTGTCCCCTAAAGCTGCTGCGCATCTCAGCCTGTGCCTTCTAGTTCCCTTCATTGTCTTCCTCCTCACGTTTGCCCATTCAGTGTTGGGTCTCCTAAGCTCTCTGTCCTCTCTCTGCCTCTCAGCCTGCACCCTTTTCCCTCACCATGGCACCCACCTGGGGCCCCGCCCCCTTCCTGCACCATGGCACCCACCCTGGGGCCCCGCCCTCCTCTTGCACCATGGCATCCACCCTAGGGCCCCGCCCTCCTCCTGCGCCATGGCACCCACCCTGGGGCCCTGCTCCTTTTTTGTACCATGGCACCCACCCTGGGGCCCCGCCCCCTTCCTGCACCATGGCACCCACCCTGGGGCCCTGCTCCTTTTCTGTACCATGGCACCCACCCTGGGACCCCGCCTTCCTCCTGCACCATGGCATCCACCCTGCGGCCCCGCCCTCTCCTGGTAATAGCGACTATAAAATGGAAAGCAACAACAAAATTCTATTCAATAAATAGTAGTTGTTATGGACATTAATTTTTAAAGTAGTAAGTTATTTTTTCCTATAATTTGTAATTTTAAACATCTCTTCGATGTTTTCTTAAAAACAAACCCGTTCCCAAATTGAATCAGCTTACCCTTCTAATGATCCTAACTTGGAGAAAAAACAGATATACCAAATCTAGTTTTGTCACCCAGGCCTGACAAGTATCCTATGAAGCGTTTTCCTATTCTCCTTGACCCCTAACTTAAGATTCCAATAGCTTCACCCAGCATTCCTCAACTTCCTTGTCCTCAACCATCCCAGCTGCTCCTCCTTAGTCAGTACCTCTGTAAAAGTACAATTCGTTATGACGTTATGAGATAACAGAAATGTTAATTGTGTTGATAGAAATTCTATTCCTGCGTACTTAGTCTCTCTCTCAGGGAAGCACTGGATCCTCAAGAGCAGGGAGGATATTTTCTGCTGCCATGAAACTTCTTACAGTCATACTACAGACCTCTGTATGGGACAGCTTCTTGCTGCTTGACTAGCTGCTTTGGAGGCCGAGGCCGGGTCCCCAAAGCTGGTGGACGCCTCTGGCCAGACCCGAGTTGAGGTACAGCTCCCACCAACGTAAGAGATTCTAGACCAATACAGCTTCACGATTTGCTCCGACTGATTCATCTGGACATTTTCAACTTTTGCCTTTGATTTCACAAGATTATTCACACACCAAAAAAACCCTCCGTTTTTAAAATTTTACCCTTTCCTTGCTTCCGAGAGCATGTTAAGTTACAAAGATGCGTACGATATAACAAAAAATTAATTAATATAGGTCATGAAAATCTAAAAGTAACTTAAAAGGTTGAAAAGTGAAATGGAATCTGGAGTGAAGTCAGATTGCAAAATGCTTGCCATAAATTTCCTGCACCTCCCTGGAGCCGGACCACAAACCCGGACTGAAGTGTTCTAGAATAAGCAGATGCAGGAGTTACCTGCTCTGAAATTACAAACAAAGCAGTTGCTCAAAAGGACCACAGGCCTTTCTAATATTAAAGAAAAAGAAAAAGAAGAAGATAGCAGGAGAGGAAGAATGAAGGGGAGTAAGTCAGAGGGGGAGATGAACCAGGAGAGATGATGGACTCTGAAAAACAAACTGAGGGTTCTAGAGGGGAGGGGGTGGGGGGATGGGCTAGCCTGGTGATGGGTATTAAAGAGGGCACGTTCTGCATGGGGCACTGGGTGTTATGCACAAACAATGAATCATGGAACACTACACCAAAACAAATGATGTAATATATGGTGATTAACATAACAATAAAAATTTATTAAAAAAATATTAAAAACTGAAGAAATTTCTCCTGTGGGTTTCAGGGGATGAACATAATTCTATGAATAACAATGATTTTAAGAACAACATCCTTTCAAAACTGATCTTCATTAACTCATTTGAGAAATACACTCGCATGGTACAATAAAGGTGATGGTCTAAAGCAAAACCAACATCCATATTTATAGTCTTCTGTTTTTCTGGAATACAGTGATCAGTCATGCACCTCTTTGGCAAGGTACATCACACTCTGTGATGTATGAATGAAAGACATCTTACTTGCAGAAAAAAATGCAATTGAAGTATATTTTCTACGTGCCACATCCTTGCATTCTCGTTTTTTGATATAATGAGAAAAGAAATGCAAAGATGAGGCATGTGAAACACATACTTCAACTGTGTTTATTTCTGCAACTAAGGTGTCTCTCATTCGTATATCAAAAAAGTAATTTTTAAAGCACTTCGTCTGAATTTTGGTGTTCCTTAAAAACATCTTATCCATCAATAGATTCGATTTTTTTTCCTTTAACATACAAAAATATTTATAACAGATACTATCAAGTTGACCTCCTGCTTGCCTCACTGGATTCATGGCAGTACAATAACGAAGGAATTCAGGGAACAGACTCAAAATTAATCAGCAATTTGAACTTTGAATGATCATGGCTTTGTGCCTGTTTGGGAAACATGATTGCTGGATTTAGAGACGGATAAAGACAAACCGCTCTGCTCCAACAAACCATTCTTCTGAGAAAATTGAACTGTTCTTTTTCCAACGGGGTAATGATACCTAATCCATCGAGATGTAAAAACTATAAAAAAAGGCCTCTTTACAGAGCACTCGGTCAGCTGGTTAAAGAAAGTGAGCAGTGTTCTTAATGGAAGATAAACGGTTGCCCTATAGGGTTTTATCTGTCATACTAATCTCAAAAAGCGTCTCACATAAAACTAGAGTTAAAAAGACTGTCAAGGCAGGCCGCACCACTCCATAAACGAATATCTGGAGCTTAGCTCCCAAGCCCTGCACATGCGAAATGTTTAAAATATTTGGAAGAAAGCTTTTCCTTCCACATTAGTCCAGGCATACTCAGTGAACCCGATGTGAGATAATCCAAAACAATTCAGGTTCAACAAAGGTTGGGAAAATATTGTAGTAGACATAAAGCTTTGATGGAGAGTTTCTTTGATCTAAAGATTATAAAATACACCGTTTCTAATCTGACAAATTTTGAGCTGCAAAGCACAGTATCTAAACATTCCTCTTTTGTCATAACAGTTTAATCCCTTAAGAATGTGATTTAAACCACTGGGGAGCAAAGGTTACCATGAGATTTGTATGAAAGAGGAAAACTGCCTTGGATACCTTGATAGAAGTATGTGAGGGTCATTAAATTATATAACAATTGGCTTTTCCAGGTCACCTTTGGTTCAAGATGTGCCGAATGCCTCTCTTTCCCTTACAATTAGGCAAAAGATGAAATAGGTCTCTTCTCTCTCTCTCTCTCTCTCTCTCTCTCTCTCTGTGGTGTTACCTTAATGTCTACCTTTCCATTTCCTTTTTTTTTTTTTAGCTGAAGTTGAAATTTCCTTGGTGACACAAAACAAGTGTATGTAACCCCCAAGACCCAAAATTAAATTCTTTATAAAAATGATGCCAAGTTGCAATTATGTGCTTTCCATCCATAGAAGTTTTCCCAAAAATGTATTTATAGTATTTTAAACAGCAATACCAAAGGGGAAACACAGGAATGGCCATCGATTGTGACAAAACGGATACGATCGTTTTTCACGCGACGCCAAGTGAGGTTTAAACGCTCACTGTGACCAAATGCACTTTCTTGTGCCCTCTGATGGAAGAGACCTGATGCTTCTGAACACATGAAGACAAAAACATATTAACCACAGTTACCTTAACGTTCTCCAACTACTCAGCTAGATAGAGCTGGGGTCTAAGTATGCTAAATATCTGACTGTCTGATAATTGGTCATTAAGAACTTGGGCATAACTGATGCATCCCCCCGTGTTAAGTGTCTCTCTTTGGGATTCCAATAGAAATAGATGATCGATGATGCGCTCATGTGGGAGGCAGAGCCTAGTCAGAAGTGGTGTTTGGTATTTAAATTAAAGATGTGCATTGCATCCCTCTTCCTCCTATCACTTTTTGCTGCGAGAAGGGGGAAAGAAGGTTGGCTAGAGTGGAGAGATTTAGAGCTTCATTCAGTAAATGCTTCTTCCCAGCCCCCACAACTCCAGATGGTTTTGAAAGCCTAGAAAACATGCATTCTATTTCTCCCAGAAGTGCAGAGTTAGGAGGAATCTTGCAAAATCATCTGCTCCAAGTAGCCAGATTTATGTATATAAATGTCTAGATGCTTCAGGAAACAGATACTCTTTTCTTAAATATTTTATAAGCAAATTAACCCATAAACCAAGCTTGCCAGATGACTAATTTGACATCTATTTCTCAGGAATAGGTACCAGAAGACACAGACACATAATACTTGAGTCTGAGGCCCCTGTGCTTTAGGTTTTTGTCATGGCAGAGATGGCAAATCACCTTGAAATGACACGTCAATGCAACAGGCCTCCTTGAGGGTCTAAGCCCGTCATCAGGGTGATGCAGAGAGGTTAATGGAAATCTAAGAGGAGTTCTGGACCAAATCCCATCCCCACAGTGAATGAGGACCAGAGTTGATTTGGGGGAGGAGCATCTGAGAGCATCCTAATACAAGTTAGAAGGAACCCGCACCTTCCGGGGGATAAGATCAGACCACAGGGTCACCTGACCCAACCCCAGCAGAGCCCGAGGCCAGCACTGTAGCCACTCACTCACTGAGCATTCACAAAATGCCCTGAGCCTCTTGTGGAAACACAGTGTTGCCCACACAGAGCTCACGGTGCCTTTCCTGGTGCCTAGATATTGGTCCTAGGTCTGATGGGCTGAGCCAATTCTTGCCAAGGGCCAGGACTTCTCTTTTAGCCCATACGGATTTGCAAACCCGATAAAAATCTTGGTAAGAGGAACACGTGCTATTCACTTTTTGCATCTGTTGTGGGAGGGGCATGAAATTAGCAGGTCACTATGTGAGCATGATGTTGTGTTTATATAAGAAAAGATAGAAATTGCACTGAATGGTCCTTTCCTATCAAAGCTTGACGATGTTCCCTCACCAGCATAAACAGGTTCCCACCAGCAAATGGTTTTCTGCCTTTGTCTTGTTAGATGTGCCATTTTTGGCTCACTTCTACTTAAAAAACATTTTAAAAGCATAGAGTTTTCAAATGCACGGGACTAACAGCGTCGTATGTCAGAGGACTCAGCTGAAATATTTATCAGCTGACCAGCTATTATTTGTAAGAACTCGTAGAGGACGCTCGTGAAGCTCTGGAGGACTAAAAAGGGCAAATGTAGTGTCTATATTTAAAAATAGGATTGAACAATGACCCTGAAACTACAGGCGTCAGCTTATTTTCCTTACCTGGAAAAACCAGAACAAATCATCCAAAAATCAATTTGCAAGCAACGAGGAGAGCACATCGTGCTAGCTAATAATTCATCGGCCGTTGTGAAGCAAAAGGTTGTCAAAGTTTTATAATTTCTTCCTACGATAGTGATAGCCTGGTAAATTAGAGGGCAGAAATGGCATCGTATTTCTTCCCTAATAAAGTTTATTGTCTCTTATTCCCATAGAATCTGAGTAAATATGAACTAGGGCTGGAGGTCATAATAAAGTTACATGGTCAGAGACATAACTGTGGCATTTCACTGAACTGTTCATTAATGAATAATTCCATTTCAGGTTTATTGCTTAAAAGTGGGATTTTGTAAGAGGTCCAGTTGGGATCTAGTCTTATTTGATATTTTCAATTTGACCACATACAAAATAGACTGTACGCTTGTTATGTGAACCAGTGATAGTCTAAGAGGTATAATTATCACCGTTAGCCACAGAGTTAGAATTCAAAATACCACTGAAATAATAAACAGAGTGGAATTTAGCAGTGAAGGGAAAGATACAGGATATTTTTCTTGTTGAAAAACAAGAAATCTATGAAGAAAGGATCATCAAGGAATTTTCAAGTATAAATTAGAAGAAAAAAAAAGTCCTAGGGTTTCAACTGGATAATTGTGCAGCAGCAGCAGCAGCAACAAAAATCAGTATAGAAACAGAAATTTGGAGATAAAAAAGCACTTTTAAAATGATCAAATTAAAAAAAATAAAAATAAAAAATAAAATGATCAAATTTATGATTTTACGTTTTAATATAACAGTTTTAAAAAAGAGGTTTCCAACAAAATTACATAGGGTTGAGTGGACTAGCACCTGATTTGCCTGAAATTTCGCATTAAACTGTGAGCCGATTCCGGGTGGGACGTGGGTCTCCCTCGCCGGGGACAGCGAGTTGTACTCCCCAGCAAGCACCCGGAGGGCGTGCCAGGGTTAGACCTCAGGCCCCTCCCTGCTCAGAGTGTCTAAATATATATAAATATAAATATCCTCCATGCTTGGGTGCTAGTCCAAAACTGCTACCTGTCCTTGATTAGACAGGCACTAGAATTGAGAGCAACCATTCAGAAACATCTAGAACATTTTGACAGTGTGATTCTACATGTGTTGAATCCAATAATAAAAAATTAAACTTATATTTTGTGTACCTTTTCTTTTCATTTTCCTAGCATTTCACTTCTTTTGTAGTTTACAAATATATGGTTTTGCGATGAGTTTGAAATTTAAAAACCGGGCTTCTCACCAAGATAGTTTGAGAAAAATTGATATACAGTGCATAAAAAAATGAAAAAATTAAATTCCGTCATTATATTAACACGTTTGGTTTATTTAAGACCATTTCCAGAAAACAGACTGCAATATGTGAAAAAATATCAAAAAGATTCAGAATTATGAATTTGGTCCCCAAGTGAGATATAAGACCAATCCGTATATTCTCAACCTATGGGCATAAAACGATCTCTTTAAATATCTTTCTGTTTGTGGTATCATCTTTCTAGGTCTTCAGGGTCGTTTTTAAGTGTCTTTCTCTCTTCCAGAACACTTAAAGCAAGCATGTTTATTTTATTATCAATGGTCATGCTAGTAATGTTCTTCACATTCTTCATTTTAATAGATTATTTATTAAAATATCAAGCAGTTCTGGTCCTGTCCTTGTTTATATCTAGAGTCATTGTGGAATCAGTTGTTAGGTGCTATCCATGATCAAAAGCCTGAAGTCCACACCGATTGTTTCCCCTTATCTATGTTCCTATCGCTCCCCACAGAGCGCAGTGAGAGTAGGCTGGGGGAGGAACTGGGGCAATCCCTCACACCTTATTTCTCTAGGTTCAGGCCTGATTGGCATTCTCTTTTATCTATCAAGGGGGCCACTTTCCATCCAAGCTCACACCTTCTACATGTCACTTTACAGTAATACATAATGGAGGGTCTTCCAAATGTAAAGATAATGAGAAGAACCATATGAAAACACCCACAAGTTAATAGCCTGATGGGCAAAAGTTCATCTCATCTTTTCCATCTACCATTTTCATAACACTCTAGCCTTTGACATCCCCAGGGAATGACAACAGTGAGTTCCCATACAAATCACACTGGTGTTGTTAGCTGAAATATGCACATACCAACCTAAATGAAACATGTGCATGGCCAAACATTTGCCAGTAGGACGCTGTTTGTACCGTTGATTTATAGACCCTGTTGATGTGGGTCCCTTCTGCTCTGTTAGGACCAGTCGTGAGTTTCTCAGTGACCACCCAAGGAGCAGTCATGGAGACCATCTGAAGAACACAACACTGCCCTCATCAAGAAGCTGGGGCCTCATTAGTATTTGACTCCTGCTGAACTACTTCAGAGAAGCCCATTCAGTTCCTCCTCAAAGGCTCAAGCCCAGAAGACTTACCCAAACACTGCAGCCCAGCATTCAGGAATGCCACCACTGTACAGCTGTGGCATCCGGGCCTCTTGCTTGGGTCCACCCAGATGTCTCGAGTCCGCTGTGCCCTGCAACTTTCTGGAATGCCCTCTGCTCTTACACCGTCACCAGCCTTCCTCCAGCTGCAGTGTAGCCATCTGTCCAGGTTCGGCAGCCTCATATCTTCCTGGTCAGGGCTAGGCCCCCTATATATGCCCCTATTACATTGTGTTTACACGGTTCTTTCCCTCCGTGACCCCACAACTGACAGCTCCTTCACAGCCTGGAGCGGCGTCCCTTGTCTTGGTCTTCCTGGTGCCTGGCACACACTGATGAGCTTGCTTTCTGAGCATACCTCCTCACCTTCTGGGCCCGGACACATCAGATGGAGTGGTCAGCCTCTATATGGGAATCCATTAGGAACCAATGAACCACTCCACGTCCCATGGCCTTATTCTCCCTCCCTACTATCCAGAATGTAGGTTTCTCTGCTCATTAGCTCTCTCTTGAGGACATTTAAGCTGTCACTCTGCAATTCTCTGTGCTTTCATTTTGGTGGCATCTGTCACAGATGCTGCTCTGGAACGTACTTCCCTGCGCCTTCTTCCTCTTGTTGGTCCTGCCTGGAAACTACGCTCCTCCTAGCCCCCTTCGGTACATCTTCCCCCTAATGTCGCCTATGTCCTTTTCCTCCATTCCATGTCCTTTCTGGTTAATTCGCCGTCATGTGGAGTCCGTAGTCTCATCACCCAGAACTCCCTTTCTCCATCATACCTTCCATCTGACCAACCGCCTCCTGGTTTGTCAGTTTTCCCACCCTCATACCCACTTTTTCTGCTAAGTCTCCGTGCTCCCCGTTCCTCCATTTCTCCTCGTTGACTAGACCCTCTCAGTTTCCCCTCCTTCTCCTCGAGGTTTGGTCTCTCTGGGTGATCACCTGAATGATGTTCTCGCTGGAACCCTTAGTTTCCTGCATCCCCACGTCTATCCACGCACCGCTCTCACAAAATCCCAACCCTTGCTCATTTCCAGGATCCTGAAGTGAAGAGCCTAGAGCCAAGTGACCCAGGCTTTGAGGAACAAAAGTAAGAGATAAGAGGGTCCCACCAATACCTGATGTCCACCAAGGTGTGCGAGGTGCCTATTGGGCAGAGTGCCAGGCACAGCAGAGCGCATGACTGCTTCCCGTTAGCCCTCCAGTGCCTTTTCTGGACCTCTAGTTGAATCTGGGCCTCTAGATTTAATCCCGTTTGATGGGTTCTTTCTATTTTTCTCTACCTTCCCTTTTTGCAATAGAACTCTTATTTTTTTAAGATTATTTATTTAGAGATACAGCGTGAGCATGCACACTTGAGCAGGGGGGAGGGGCAGAGAGAGATGGAGAGAGTCCACAAGCAGACGCCCCACTGAGCGCAGAGCTTGACGTAGGGCTCGATCCCACGACCCTGAGATCTCAACCTGAGCCAAAATCAAGAGTCAGACACTCAACCAACTGAGACACCCAGGCGCCCCAATAAGACTCTTATTTTTGTGTGACATCTTATTAAGGAATGCTCAACATTAAAAATAGATGAAAGTGATAAAAGAGGCCCTCAGGCAGTATCCATTTCAATTGTTTGGCAGAAGCAAATGTTTAATTTTCATAGCCCCAGAAACACCTCTGTCACCCAGGGTGCCACAGGGCTTATTTTGAGAACTGCTATGCTATTCCTTCAGGCTACATGATTTATTATAAAATAAAAAAGGCAAATTGCACAGGCATACATTCAGTATCACTCCATTTATACATACATACATTCTTGAATAAACATAGAATATTTGGGGGAAATCGAATATGGAAATTAACACTGATTTCCCTCCAAGACCAGGAAAAGTATATGAGGAAAGAATGACATTCTTTAATACATTGATCATATATATATATATTTTATATATATATAGATATTTACCATAAACATGTGACATGTTTATCATTATAATGATATGTGTTATTTTTATCATTATCATTTATCAAATAAAAGACAAGGAAGTCATCAGACTTTAAGATTTCTGAGGTACCTCTCAGCTCTAAGGTTCTGTGATTCTGTCTCCTGTGAGTCTACCTCCCTTCTTGTCCAGTACTTGCAAATATTAAAAATCACCTGTGGAAAGGGCTGCTCTACAAATTGACAGAGTTGTTTCTAGAAAGGAATCCTGCCTCAGAAGCTTATGGGCTGAATTGGGTCCCCACAAAAAGATGCGGTGCAGTCCTATGCTCCAGTACCTCAGAACATAACGTGATTTGGAAACAGGCAGATGTGATGACTTAGGTTAGCATGAGGTCCTACTGCTGGAGTAGGGTGGGTAACTAAGCCAAGATGACCGGTGTCCTTATAAGAAGAAGAGGGAGGCAAGAGAGAAGCATCTATATGAAGACTCAGAGATACAGCGGAAGGCCACGTGAGGATGGAGCAGGGACCGGAATGACGTGGCATCCAGCCGTGGAACACCAAGGAGATGGCTGCCACCAGAGACTGGGAAGAAGCAAGGGAGGATTCTACTCAGAGCTCCCAGAAGGAACCAACCCCACCAATACCCCATCTAGACTTCCAGCCTCCAGGACTGCATGAAAATAAATCCCGTTGTTTTAATCCACCCAGTTATGTGGTATTTTGTCCCAGCAACCCTAGAAAAAGAATACACAAGCCTACCCTCTCAGTAAGGCATATCTTTACATCTTCACCATTTCCCATGTGGCTGTCCATCCTACCCACATGCTGAACAGTTGTCAGACCCTATAAAGAAGACAAAGTAAATGGAATTTTGTATTCACTGGCCCTTGGATTCAAATTCAGGAAGGAGAGCTAAACTGAAGGATCTAATCATTTTATGTCTGGTTTTGAACTATGTGATGTATGATAATATAACAACTTGAATATAATAATATTCCAACAAATGGAATTAGAGTCATCACACTGCTTTATTTGAGATCCAACTGAATCTATAGTGCATTATTGATTATATTTCCCCTCAAATGCCAGTGAAGAAATGGAATTGAACCATGAATATTTTACATCAAGAAACCATCGATTTGAAGAGTCTTCAAAATTACACACATAACAGGAATCTGGAGTTAATCCTCACAGACAAAGTGCATTAGATTAATTTTGATTTTAAAATGTTGTCCATATAATTTTAAGGCAGCATTATTTTTCCATTGTAATAAATTTCTAGGACTGGACTATATTCTATTCCAATTTGCCACTGAGAATAAAATCACACACTTCAGATATCAGAGGAAACTGCGAGGTTAACTTCATGTGCAGCAGGGACTCCCACACAACTGATCTAGAAACATCCGAAAGTTGTTACAATAGCTGTCTTTGAACTTAGCCAAAAAAAACTTCATAATTTCCTGTCAACAAAAATCTCAGCTGGTCCTCTGGAACCTATAATTAGTCAGTTTTTGAGTTTAATTTTTTTCTATTTTGTTTGAAGCTTCTCTTTCTAGAAAAATTTCAATCTCCTGATGAAAAGTGTTTGATGCGAAATGGTCTTTGACCCAAACAAAGGTATTCGTGGTGTTTTTAAGCTGCTCCTTCTGTATACCCAACATTTTAGTCTTCATGGTTCTAGATACAAAAGCAAAACATGAATATGATGCCTTATTTTATCAAAGTTCACCAATTAATAATTCAGCAATTACACAAATAGAAGAGATAAACATATCAATAAATCCAAAAATAAATAAAAGTTGGGTCCTATCCCAGCCATGGACCCATCCCTGAGCAATCTTTGAGGTGTTCATAGCAGAATTCTACTCTTCCTCTGGAAACATTAAGAACCTCAGTCACTCTTCATAACTGGTGGACTTTCAACCCCACCTTCCATGGAGGAGCATGCCAGGCATGCCCGTGTTGATGGGCAGCATGCCCCCGTCCCTAACCTCCAGGGGCTTGGGGTTTTGGTGGCCTCCTCTGCCCCAGCCCTCCCCCAGGTGCCTCCATGGGTGTGGTGAGCCTTGGTTAAAACTGGAGTTCAGACAATTATCCTATTTTCACCTGCAAGGCCCCCCTACCGACTGCATGGGTGGAGAGGTGAGGAAGAAGATACAGAGGTGCAGTGAAAACCTGAGAGTAGGAAAGTAGTTGAGAGACTGGGAGAGGCCTCGGGTGCCAGCAGAGAGTGGACGGGAGGGTCTGATCTGTCTCGGAAAACTATTGCTCGTATCCCGGATGCCCTAACACTCATGTGAGCCACCGGTCTTACGTCTGAATGTCGCAAGTGCCCAATTTTGTAAATGACTTATTTGCCGTATAAAGTAAAGTGCAACCAATATTATTCCCATAATAATGGAATGTCTCAAACTTGAGTAGTATATATACTAAAAGGGAGAGAGAGAGCAAACCAACTTTTAATGGTGACCAATTATTTTCATTATAAAGTTATTATGGCAGTCTGAACATGCATCCCCCTCTCTCAAAGATATTCAGGTCCTATTTTCTGGAACCTGTAAATACTAGCCTATAGAACCAGAAAAGGGAAGGTAGCTTGGAGACATGATTAAATGGAGAATTTGAAATGGGGAGGTTATCCTGGATTATCTTGGTGGGCCCTAAATGCAGTCATGTGTACCCCCACAGGAAGGAGGCATAAGACAGTTTTGCACACACAGAGAAGGCAGTGTGAAGGCACAGGAAAGAAAAGTTTGAAGATGCAGCCACAAGCCAAGGAAGACTGGTCACCATCAAAAGCTGGGAGAGGCAAGGCGTAGATTCTCCCCTGGGGTTTCTGGAAGGAGGGGGGCCCTGCTCATGCCTTGAGATTGGCCCAGGGTTAGCGATTTGGGACTTGAGGTCCCCAGGACTGTGAGAGAATACATTTCTGTTGTTTTAAATCACCAAGTTTGTGGGGATTTATTGCAGCAGCCTTAAGAAACAAATACAGCTACCAGTTATTTATATTATAAAGTTGATGTATAAACATCAAAGAATGGATAAATTCCCTATTCTTATGTCTATAATACATCTGCAAAAATCCCAACTAATTTATAAATTAAATAAAAAGGAAACTAACCAATAAAAGGAATGTAAAATGCACGATGATTGCAAAATTTGTCACCGTTTGCACCAGGGATACAACTCTGAGAGCCATGGGCCAAGTTCTCCTAAATGGTACCTGCTTAAAGCACCAGAAGCCATACGCGGATTTAAATCTCCCAGCACTTTTCCCCCGTTGAACCACTGCAAGACCTCAGGGAAGCCCACCACGCGAAATATTTACTGTTCACATACACAGGCTGTCTCTGTCCTTTTCTCATTAACCTTTGAAATTAAAAGACAACTAATTGGTGGCAATGAAAGAGTGAACCCAGACACCAGTGGGAGTCAGTAATGTTTACAGGTGAGCCCCTAAAACAGTGCTCCTTACACTTCGGTGTGCAGCAACAGATCTGGGCATCTTCTGGGCGCGGTCGGAGAGTCTAGCAAGCAAGTCCCTACCCAGGTGACGTCAATGTTGCTGGACCACAGTTTGAGAAAAAAGGATGTAAATGATCCATCGGACAAGTGCTTATTTTACATTTCTTCATAACTTGATAGAAATCTTTTTAAAACCTTTAGTGAGAGTATGGAGCCCTGACCCGCACCACAAGAGATACATCAGTCTGAGTTACATGCCCATTGGTGGAGACAGGCACAGAGGGCTGTGTTCGCAAAACCCCCCCCCCCCGGGAATATCAGTGCTTAACAAACAGCAATGTATTTCTGTTACGTGCCAAGACCACTGCCCTGTGAAGTAATGTGCATTCAACAGTATCTCTCCAACAGCAGCTCCCCAGGCTTAGGGATCCAGGCCTGTAAAATCTCGCAAGTCTGCCATCTGCAACGTGGCCTGACGTTTGCGGCCAGAGGGAGGCCGGGCTAGAGTGCTCTACCTCAGCTCCAAGACACCTTGGTTCATAAGTGAACACATTGCACTTCTGCTCATCTCCTAACTTCTAGAACTGATCACTTGGCCCCACATCACTACTGGGGAAGGTGGGAAACTGGGGAGAGCTCAGGGATATTCGGAAGCAGTAAATATCTCTGCCAAAACATTCACCTATAATAACATCTCTCTAGATCACGCCCTTCAAAATATCTGATGTGAGAAGAGGAGCAGAAAGTACCGGGAGCCTTCACAGAATTGGTCTTGTTCAGCCGGCTGGTCTCTGACACGGCTGTAGGAAAACATACGTACGACTGTGCTAATAGTCCTCATACTAATATTAATTTATCATACTTAGCTTATCTCCCAATTTTAAACTATACATAATTTAGGAAGACAAAAGGGGTTTTTAAATGTCCATTCAAAGGACATTTGCTTCTGTATTGTACCTGGGTTAGATTAATTCTATAAGTATATCATTTACTCTAACAAAATCAGAGGTAGACAAAGACATTATTTGTGTGAAATTGGCAATATTATATTTATATTACAAATAATATGTTAAATTATGTAAATTCTATTATGTATGTTTTTAAACAAAATAAGAATTTGTATAGTTATGGTTTAATACTATGTGCTTGCTTTTTTAAAAATTTATATAATGCATGTGATTGAGATCTGGAAAAACCTCAAAATGATGTTTTAAATCTTTTCTTTTATAAAATATGGTATAAACAAAGAAAAGCACATGTAAAATGGATATTTAAAATTATTTTTACATAAAATAATTTTAATATATATTTGATCAAAAGACAGACCCCCAGACCTGGAAACAGGATATGTGATAGATGTGGCAAATCAGTGGAAACAGAAATACTGAGATCATAGACCATACATGAACTAATGAAATTACACACTTAAATACATGTGCACACACACATATGCTCACACTTTGATTTGGATTAAGATTTTTTAGATAAAATAAACTAAAAAACTTCAGAAAAAATATAATGTTTTGTCACCGTTGTTGAACAGCTTTTAAGTAAAGCTCATACACACACAAAAATGAAATTTGACAAAATTGGCTTAATTAAATTAGAATATAGAATATGTTACAAGTTAATTAAAAAAAAAAAAAAAACAGGACAAACAACCCAATAAGAGTGGGCAAAAGTTGTGAATATTCTGCCATTCTCAGAAAAGAAAAATGGGATTAGCCAATAAACATATGAATATATTCCTGCAACATCATTAGGAATCAAGGAAATGCAAATCAAGCCGATGATGAGATTCTATTTCAATTCTAAACTAAACCATCAATGGCTCCGTGTGTGACAATGAGGAAGACGGAACTGGCAGAGAATGCTCCTAGGTGAGCAATCCAGCAATACCCAACAAAGCTAAAGATGTCTATTCCCTACATTTAGGAGATCTGTTTCTAGATAGCAAACTTTCTACTCTGGCCCCAGAATGTCGGCCAGACACCGCACAAGGATATTCAGGAAGACTTTTGCAGCAGTATTTGTAACAGTGAAATAATGAGAGCTGGAACAAAATGCCTACCCCTCAGTAGGGGAAGAGATAAATAAACGGGTTTATTCTGATATTGGAATTCCATAAGACAATTGATTGGATGAACCATATTAACACATATCAACATATGTTGATGACAAAAAGTAGGGTGCAAAAGGGCAAATATAGTGTGATATAATTTAAGTAAAAATATAAGCAGAACAATAATATAAGTTGCTTACGAATATAAACATATCCAGGAATGCATATATCTGCACAGCAATGATATACAAAACTTCAGCCTCCAGGGAGAAAGAGAAGGAAAATGGACAGGAGGCCAGTTTTACTGTATCTCTAACTTTTTTTTCTTGAAAACAAAGAAAAGGACTCTGAAGCCAATGTAGCAAACTGTTAACATCTGTTAACTCTGGGTGGTCGACACGTCGTTAACTGTTATATTATTTTCATTGCTTTTTGGTATGTTTGAATTATTTCGTATAAAAATAAAAATCCTTAAAATCAAAATTGTCCATTTATTTATTTTTCCAGTTAAATGACTTTTTTTTTTATATCTTCAAATGGTTGATTTCATTACTTGCGTGCTTTTAAATATTTTAATGATGATCACACCAAAAAAATGTGGCAGTCTTTGCTTTATTTCTGCATACCGTGGTGCGGAGGGAGGGTGAATTTCCGTCCATGGGCATGGGATTGTGTGCTTACGTGACAGTCAGAGCTCATAAAAGACTGAGAGCTTTTGGCATAGGAAGGTAAGTCAATAGCGGGATCCAGGATGGAAAAGAAAGAGACTGGAGGCAAAGGTCAGTTGCAGTAGGGTCACCCAGCAAAGTTATGCAGTCCTAGCGGGGGGAGTGCAAAATTAGAGATTAAACAAATCTATTTTAATGTCAAATTCAACACGATTTGACAATTAAATCAACATAAAGCAACATATAAGACAGCAGCCTGAGATTTTATGGCTCAAAGGAAGCAATATTAAGATAAAGGAAACATGGTACCTTTATTTTTTATTTACTTTTTTTTTCAATTCACATATTTTATATTTCAGTTATAGCACCTTTAAATGGAGAGACAGCAAATCCTGTTTTGGACATGCTCAATTTCTTGTGAGTTACTTGAAAGTACAAAACACTTTGCCCCCCTTTTTTTTTCCTTAAGATCTTATTAATTTATTTGAGAGAGAGAGAGAGCATGAGCAGAGGGAGGAGCAGAGGGAGAAGCAGACTCCCTGCTGAGCTCCATCCCAGGACCCTGAGATCATGACCTGAGCTGAAGTCAGACGCTTAACCAACTGAGCCACCCAGGCGCCCCAAAGTGACCAAATGTCACCAGAATGACCTGGAATTTGGGTTTCTAGTAGATCGTGAACATGTTGTCTCCCATAGGAAGCTAGAGATGCCAGTTCACAAATGCAGAAGAGGTCAACCGTAACAAGGCAGTGAGGGGCGGGGAGCTCCCCTCAAAGCTCTTTGCTTTGATCTCCACCCCTTTCCATACATTTCCTTTCCTCTTCCTCCAGGTCCCTTTCTCCCTTGTACTACTAAATATATATTTTTAATATTGGCTATTTCATGAGAGTGCAAGAGTCCTTATCATGTCTTTATAAAAAGTGAATCAAACTATATTCCTTGCTTTAAGATTCAATATACGCAGTATGAAATGACATATTGTGGTTTGTTTTGCTTGTTTGAGGGTCTTGATAGATCTTTTTTTCTGGAGTTTATTGCCCTTTTAGGAGTGAATTGAAACTTCCCTACGTGTTTCTATATCATCACCACCACCACATAGGCCTCCCCTAAGTCTAAGGATGCTGGGTATCTAACCGTTGGTCTACACAGCCCAACCTGCTTTAACCTCCCCAAACACCCATATTTACCAATTCTCTGAAACCGATCTAGGATAGAGCATTGCAATCTGCAGAATTTCAATTGCCTCGTGACATGCTTGTTCTTGGCCAGAAAATGTCCAGAGCATCTCTATAAAAAATGTCATCTATGCTAAAAAGAAAAGAGGTTTATCATTTCTCTCCCCATTCTAACTTAAATTTCTGCCTACCTTAGGGTATGACTCATAAGGACAGGGATATGGAAACATTATTTTGGCCCCAAATTATTTATTCAATATGTATTAGTTCCAGGCAAAAATCTAGGCACTAGGATATAGTAATAAATTTTTTAAAAAATAAAAATTTGTGTCCTTATAGAGTTTATATTCTTTGGAGTATAGTGCATTAAAAATATGTAAGGAAAACATCAAGTAAATCACTAAACTAAAGCAAGAAAAGAGAAAAGGTGTTCAGGAGGGTTTACAGGTTTAAATGGAGTTTACCAGGGAAGGATTCATATACCATATAATTGAGCAAAGACCTCTGAGATGTAAGGGATTTTACATGCAGCTAATTAGGAGGTGAGTGTCCATGCAGAAGGCACAGCACATGCAAAGGCCCTGAGGTAGGGCTTGTTGCTGTGTCGAAGGAACAGCAATAAGGCTGATTTAACTAGGAAGTGAGTGAATGAGAGGGGGAATCTTGATCAAGACATTGTCAGAGGGTGGGTGTAGAGCTACAGGATCATTAAGGCCAGAGTAAAGATTTTGCCTCTTACTCAGAGTGAAATGAGAGGACACTGGAGGATTTGACGAGAATTATATGCTTAGGTCGCTATGTTATGAACATACTGTGGGGATGAGGACAGAAGCAGGGGGACCTATTAAAACATCTTTGAAACCGTGTATGGAAAAGATGATGGTAAATTAGCCTTTGAAATTAGCAACAGAGTAGCAGTATTTTGAGGGTAGATCAACTGAATGCAAACTGCAAGTGAAAGAGAAAAATTAAAGTTTTTTGTGGCCTGAGCAGCCCGAGAGGATAAATGTGCCTTTTACTGGGACACGGGAGAATGCAGAGGGAGTGGCTTTGAAGGCAATGAGGAGTTGATGTTGCAGGTTAGACCCCCGGGTGAATGGCAGTAGGTGACTATTCATCCAATTCTGGTGTCCTAGGGAATATTTCCCAAGTGTGGTTTACAGTCCAGAGCAAAGCCACGGAAGTCTTCTGCAGGCCGGTCCAAGGCGGGCTGCTGCACCGTCTCTGTCTCCTCTGTGGCCAGAGGTCAAGAACGGGCTCTTCATCCTTTCCTGCTATGGCTCAGAGATGCTCCTGCATCTTGTGATCATCCCAGGACAGAAAGCACCTGTGCACCTTGCACCTGCGTGAGTGCACACACACACACACACACCCCTAAGCATTCATGAACCTTGCTCCTGCGTGAGTGCACGCACGCACACACACATACCCCCCTAAGTATCTGTGCACCTTGCACCTGCGTGAGTGCAGCACACACACGCACACACACACCAAAGTACCTGTGCACCTTGCACCTGTGTGAGTATGTACACGTGTGCACACATGCACACACACACCCCTAAGTATCCGTGCACCTTGCACCTGCGTGAGCGCATGCACATACACACACACACACACACACACACACACCTCCCTGGGACAAAGAATCCTTTTTCACAGACGGTGGAGTCCAACTCCATGTGTAAGAAAAATAACATTCTCCTTTCTAATGGAAATAAGAGTTGCTATAGCAGCCAATTTGTATTTTTTAAAAAGAGAACCCCTAGACTATCAGTCTAAAGCAAGCCTCCCCAGCAACTCTGGGTGGGTCCATGTCTCTCACACGTCTGCGACATTCTGCAGCCCACAACGTGCCTCCCCCTAGGATAAATGGCAAGGACCCCAAAACAAACTTTTGCTCACACCTCAGAACCAAGAGAGCATTTACTTTTACACTAGAAGAATGTTCCACCTTAATTTTGAGTCCTATGCTATATCAAGGACTCTTTATATTAACAACAAGCATGATTGGTACCCTACAATCAGCAATGCATCAAAAAAAAAAAAGCATACTATTATTTTAGGTTTTAAGTTAGACTGAAGATTGACATAAAAGCAAACTTTCTCCCTCCTCAATTCTCTGTGGATTCTGTAGAAATGTATTATCGCTAAACTCCCTTTCCACAGCATCCAGAGAAATACTTTGGTGTGGCTGTGCAGAACATGCATACTGTCTATGTTATGTCCATGTAAAATAAACGATCTTTTGCTACCTTAACAGATCATAAAAATTGCCATGAGAAGGATTCGGCTATGACATCCCGCCAGGCCCCGCTCCAGTACCCTGTCATACACTGGCATGGCCCATGTGGCTTTAAAACACTTTTTAATCTATATTTAGAGCTTCTCAGGATATAAAAATTTGATCATACATTCCTTTATTTTTACGCTCAATTTCCCACTTCGTCCTCTCTCGCTTACTTTCCACTTCAAGGAATGCCTCCTGTCAGAGTCGGTTGTGTCTAAAGCTCTCCTCCGTGGCTCTCCGAGGCAGCGAGCTTGCTCGCATCTAAAGCCATCTCCCTTTCTTCACATCAGGTTGTCTGACCCGTAAGAACTCAGGCTCTTGCAAGGAGAAGAAAAGTTCAGACCTTAGTTTTGTGGTTTCCGTACTCCGGGGTCTTCCTGGAAGCAAGGGGATGACGGAGAAAACCCACCGCCCACACCCTCGCCGAGCCAAAGAGGCCATCTGGACATTTTTCAAGACAAAACTGGAAAGTACTTTTTTATGGGAGGAAGTTTCCTATACCCAGGTTGACGCACGGGAGGATGGGAGGTCTCGGAGAAGCACATGTGAGAGGTAAAAGAGTCTTCTGGAATAGGGAGTTATTTAAGATAAGAAGTGAAGTGAAGGCATGGTCCACAGCCCAGCCGCGGCGCCCTTATCATCCTGGTCAGGACAGTAGCCAACCTTCGAAACGGTCAGTGCTGCCGTGCCCTTACCTTGCCGTACTCTTGCGAACTCAGGAGCAGATTTCATCTTTCCTTGATTCGAGACTGTGTGATAGTCAATTAGCGGGAAAGATGAAAGTAAAATTATAATGGTGTGAGTGGATTTTCACAATAGTTTGAGAAAAAAGACCCGTGAGAATACAGACAACCCTCAGACGACGAAGGGCAAGACGATTTCTGTCACTTAAATAACATCTTTCTTGACTGATGACAAAGGCATCCTGCCAGCTTCTGTTTGAGACTTTAGGGGAAAATGATTTTTCTTATTCCATATAATCATTTTCAAGATTCCTTGACTCTGAAGAAATGTCTCAAAAAGATTTTTAAAAATAAAGACCCTTTAAAAATAGATAAAAGGTGAGTTGATGGCTGAATTGTTCTTTGCCCCTCCTCCTTCATTTTTCTGGAAAGCGGTACTAATACAGAAAGGGAATAAATAGATCTATCTCCTGGGGAAAAAATGCCAAGGAATTGCCATCAAATTCCTGGAGTTTTAACTTAAAAAAGAATTAAGGGACTATAACCTGTCTTGGTGTTTCTACCTTTGATATCTTCTCATATTTTAGCTTGGCCCCTTTAAATGGAATTACATATAAATTACCGAGGTTCGGGACATTTTTGCTAAATTCACAAAAATCCCATAAAATCATCAAAATTCATGACATCTGACCCCATGATCATTGTGGAACCAATATCAAATGATCCTCAGGTAAGGAAATTTTAAAAATGTATGAACGTGAATGATAACTTGCCTTCGGCTGGATTTGCCCCTAGTGCTGCAAAGGCGAGCAGTGTATAGACACGGGGCCATGTTTGCAAGAGCCCCATGGGTGTTTCTCCACAGCTCCCTGTGCATTGATTCTGTGGGTTTTTTCATGGATGGGCTGGAATTACTCGCTACATCATCTTTATCTTCATTTATTTCTATATAACTCCTCTCCATTGCATCAAAAGTAGCACCCCATCCTACAGGCAAAAAGTGATGCAAAGTGACGAAGAAATCATTTTTGCAAATTTCAATAGATCTTTCCTGCTAATGATCATATCAAAGCAATATATTCTTCCCCCATCTCTCTCTCTCTCTCTCCCTCACCCCCACCTCACTCATGTTTCTGAGTGAGTACTTGGCTCAGCATTTGACCTTAAGCAAGAAAGAAATCACTACTAGCAATGGGGAGCAGTGTCCTCGCCTGAGAACGAATGTTCTCTTAAACCAACACCAGAGGAGAAATCGTAACTTAGCATTGCAATTACCTGACTTCCTGTGATGGTCTCGTAGTGGCACATATCCACATATCACAAGTTCTTCTCTAAATTCATAGATCAGCTCCTGTTTTCTAATTTTATGTAGCTAATATCCTCACACTATTTCAAGGACTCTTCACTCCCTCCGTCACTTCCAGAAAGAAAAGGAAATTATTGTAATAAAGAGAGAATTCTTTAAGGAACCTAATCAGTTAGTGAAGAGACTTAAAAGCAAATTCAAAGACTTGGAAAGTAATAAAAAGAAGAAGAAATCTTTAGAAATAAGTATTGCATCTGTAATGTTGTCTTAGAGTGTCTCAGTTAAGGAAATGGATTAATCAGTAGAGCGCATTAAGTGGAATCAACTAACATGATTTCTAGTCCGGGGATAAATGTGAAAAATAAAATGCTGCAAGGCCAACCATTATTTGTTTGGAGAGTTTCACTAAGAAGGAACAACTGTAAAAACATCTGCAGGCAGCTGGAACTACATTTCCATCACCACAGGGCAGCTGAGTTTCATCCAAGCATCTCTTCTAGGACATCAAAAAAAGATGAGCCTAATTGCTTTAGCCTTGGCTGGTTAAATAGTTAAGTGCAGGGCTGTGTCTCACTGTGTGTGAAGGGAAATAAATGATCGTGTGATGAGATTGAACAAGAGAATCTTGATAGAACTTCCCTTCCCAAAAGCTCTGCCCGGGGTGCAGTGTGAGACGGGGTCAGCTCGGGATGCTCTACTCGGCAAAGAAGAGATGCTTTACGGTCCGACACTTTTAAAGACTGTGCATAAGAAAGTTATTTTTCTGAAATGGGAAACCTAACCCTTTTTGGGGAAAGTGAAGCTTCTAGATTGAAGCTAGGCAATATTCTTTTGGATTTAAGCTGAACAAAGTACTGTCTTTTAAGACAAATTAGGCCCATCATAAATGCAAAATTGGCTGAACTTACCTATTTTGCCAGAAATTAGTTGCTACTATCCACTGACTTTTTCTATTCCATTTTCCTTCCTCAGTGTTCTTATGGGTATAAATATAGTTGTAACCATACAGAGCATGCCCCCTTATGGCTTATTCCTCCTGCTTTTCTAATATGATGTCCCTCCTCTCTTCCTTTCCCAATACAGTGGTCACTTTGAACAGAGAACTCTACAAACATACGTGAGAAATCTAGAGAAACCACCCCCATCAAAGTGCTGTGACAAAAAGCACTTCACCTTGAGCCATTCATTTTTTCCAACTTGTCACCTCCCTCAAAGGTGAAATCGCACTTCTGGTTAATGCTGTTGAACTATGCCTCTATAAGATGTAGCCTTCTATCTATTGCATGTAATTTGGAACTATCGACCTTACTATAATCATGTCCTCCTAATGCTTCCTTTTGGTGTTGTTCTGGGTGTTTGTGGATGCAATCATGTAATGCCATTATTTTACTGTACTGATGTTCCTTAAAAGGGCAGAAAAAGAAAGAAGCTATTGTTTGTTCATTTCGGATAAATATATCTCTCCTTATCACAGATGAAATTAAATATCAGTACTTAATTAATTTCCTTGGACACAAAGATAGAATTCATTGGGAAGACTTCTGAGTGAATCCAGAAAAGAGACAGAAGGAAAAAAATTCCATCTTTTGTTCATGGGAGACAAAGTGTTTCCACGAAGACCATCTCTAAAGCAGAAGATACCTGGACATTGGATGAGGTCAGGATCCCTGAAATCCCTCAAGTGGAAAGTAAAATCTGCTAATCATGTACATTTTCTACAAAAAAATATTTCATCAGATTTTCAAATGACCCAAAAGTTTCAAAGTGAACTATAGGGGGAAACTGATCGGATCTATTATTTCAAAAACTACAATTTAACCCTGAACAGGATCTGGGAAGAAGAGGTAATTATATGAGAATTATCCTACAATTCTCCATGACATATAGACATACGGTTACTTACAGGCAAAGGGGTTGAGGTGGAAAAGTTTCCTGGCATGAATTACCCATGAAGAAGTTGCCAGAGTCCTGTTTGGAGGCTGATCCACTTGGCTTCCTGTGGGAAAAGCAAAGGCACTGGTTAACTATCGTCATCATGGTGAACGTTACATCCCTCGCACTTATTTATCTTATAACCAGAAGTTTGCACCTTTTGACCACCTTCCTCCAGTTCCCCTCCCCAAATACCCTGTCTCCTCCGGGAACCAAATGTCTGATCTCTCTCTCTCTCTCTCTCTCTCTCTTTTTTAATGAGTTTCACTTTTTTTTTCTTTTAGATTCCACATATAAGTGAGCTCATACAGTATTTGTCTTTCTCTGTCTGACTTATTTCACTTAGCATAATGACCTCAAGGTTCATCTATGTTGCTGTAAATGATAGGATTTCCTCATTTCTCATGGTTGAATAATATCCCATTATATCTATATACCACAACTTCTTTACCCACTCATCCACCGATGGGCACAGAGGTAGTTTCCATGTCCTGGCTATTATAAATAATGCCGCTTTGAACATGGGGCTCCATATATCTTTTTGAGTTAGTGTTTTCTTTTCCTTTGGCTATATGCCCAGAAGTGGAATTGCTGGATCATATGGTAGCTCTATCTTTAAGTTTTCAAGGAACCTCCATACTGTTTTCCACCAATTTACATTCTACCAATTTACATTTCCACCAACAGCGCACAAGGGTTCTCTTTACTCCACATCCATGCCAAAATTTCTCTCTTGTCTTTTTGATAATAACCATCCTGACAGGAGAGAGATGATATCTCATTAAGGTTTTAATTTACATTTCCCTAATGACTGGTGATGTTGAGCACCTTTTAATGTACTTTTTGGCTTTTTGAAGTTTCTTCGGAGAACTGTCTATTCAGGCCTTTTGCCCATTTTAATTAGATCATTATTATTAATTTTTAATTTTTAAAAATTTTATTTATTTATTTATATGAAAGAGAGAGAGCGAGCACGAGTGGGGGTGAGAGAAATGGCAGAGAGAGAGGGAGAAGCAGGCTCCCCGCGGAGCAGGGAGCCCGATGCAGGACTCGAACTCAGGTCCCTGGGATCACGACCTGAGCCGAAGGCAGACGCTTAACCGACTGAGCCACCCAGGCATCCCTTTTAATTATTGTTATTATTATTATTACTATTGCTATTGAGTTGTACAAGTTCTTTATGTGTTTTCAATGTTAACCCTTTATCAAATATATGGCTTGCAAATATTTTTTTCCCATTCCACAGTTCATCTTTTCACTTTGTTGATGGTTTATTTTTCTGTGTAGCTTTTAAGTTTGATTTAGTCCTGCTTGTGTATTTTTTATTTTGTTGCTGTGCTTTAGTGTCATATCGAAAAACTCATTAGTAAGACCCATGACAAGGAGTTTCGTTCCTATGTTTTCTTCTAGGAGTTTCATGGTCTCTGGTCTTACATTTGAGTGTCTAATTTATTTTGAATTAGTTTTCATGAGTGGCTTAAGATATGGGTCCAGTTTCACTCTTTTACATGTGAATATCCAATTATCCCAGCACCATTTACTGAAAAGACTGTCTTTTCTCCAATGAACATTCTTGGCTCCCATGTCAAATATCAGTTGACCATCTGTGCTTGGGTGTATTTCTGGGCTCTTGATTCTGTTCCATTGGTCATTTGTCTGTTTTCATGCCAGTACCATACTGTCCTGATGACTATAGCTTTATAGTATAGCTTGAAATTAGGAAATGTCTTACTTCCTGCATTGTTCTTCTTTTTCAGGGTTTCTTTGGATATTTGGGGCCTTTTGTGGTTCCCTAGAGAATTTAGGAGTGTTTTGCTACTTTCGTAAAATATGCCACTGGAATCTCAATAGGGAGTGCACTGAATCTATAGATGGGTTGTAGTTGTATTGGCATTTTAATGATACTAATTCTTCCAGTCCATGAACGCAGAATGCCTTTCCATTTATTTGTATCTTCTTCAATTTCTTTCACTAATATCTTATGGTTTTCAGTGTAGAGATCTTTCACCTCTTCAGTTAAATTTAGTTCTAAGTATTTTATTGCTTTTGATGCTATGGTAAATGGGATCGATTTCTTTAGTTCTTTTTCAGAAATTTTATTGCTAGTACATAGAAACATTACTGATTTTTGTATATTAATTTTGTATCCTACAACTGTACTGAATTTGTGGATTAGAACTGATAGTTTTTTGGCTTGGTCTAAAAGTCTTCAGGATTTTCTTTTTTTCTTTTTTTTTTAAGATTTTATTTGTTTATTTGAGAGAGGACCCTCGGCTCATGACCTGAGCCAAAGGCAGATACTTAACTGACTGAGCTGTACATAAATTATGTCATCTGCATATATAGACAATTTTACTTCATCCTTTCAAGTTCTAATACCTTATATTTCTTTTTCTTGCCTGATTGCTTTGGCTGGGACTTCCCATTCTACAATGAATATGAATGGTGAGAACAGGCACCCTTATGTCGTTCTTGATCTTAGAGGAAAAGCTTTCAATCTTTCACCATTAGTTATTACGTAGGCTTGTCATATATGAACTTTATCATGTTGAGAAATGTTCCTCCTATGCCTGATCTGTTAAGACTTTTTATCATTAATCATTGATGAATTAAATCATTGATGAATTTTGTCAAATGCTTTTTTTGCATCTATTGAGATAGTTGTAAGATTCTTTTATTCTGTTCTATTAATGGGATGTATCACGTTGATTCATTTGTGTATTGCTTTGTGTTGAACCATCCTTTTACCCCAGGGATAAATCCTACCTGATCATGGTGAATAGTTCTTTAAATATGCTACAAATTTTGATAGTATTTTATTGAGGATTTTTTTGTCTCTACTCATCAAGGATATTGGCCTATAGTTTTCTAGCAGCATCCTTTTCTGGTTTTGGTATGAAGATAATGCTGGCCTTGTAGAATGAGTTTGGGAGTGTTTCCCACTCTTCGAGTGGTTGTTCAGGACAGCGGTGTTTAATGGGTGCTATTTCCTTGTCAAACTTCTTGTTTTGTTCATGCATTATTTTCCTATTTCATTTAGTTGTCTCTCTGTGTTTTCTTGTAGTTCACTAAACTTCCTTAAAAGGATTATTCTGAATTCTTTGTCTGACGGTTCATAGATCATTTTTTAGGGTCAGTTGTTAGAGCTTTATTAGTTTCCTTTGCTGGTGTCATATTTACCTGACTTTTATGATCCTTGATTCCTATATTGGAATTTGTGCATTTGTGTAATGAGCCTCTTCTTTCAGACTTTACAGGTCTGCTTTGGCAGAGACAACTCTTCACGCATCAGCTCACTTTGGGTTTCTGGGTGTTTCTGATGGTAATTTCTCTGGGCAGGTGGGGCCTGCTGTTATGGTCTATTTGAAGTAAAGCAATTGTTTGAACTCTCAGGATGGGGATGGAAGCATGTGCTGCTGGTTGAGGACAGTTGGATAGGACTCTTGGCTTGGTTCTCTACCCAAGTGAGGCTATAGGATAGACTCCATGGTTGTGTGAATTCTCTGGTCAGGCTTTCAAGATGATCAAGACTGGGCATTATATTCAGGAGTACATGGACAAGTGAATTAGCTCACCTAATTCAGAAAGCTCTTGCACAGCAAGCGTCTATACCCAGTACTGACTTTGTTCTGGGGGCAGTCAGCCCTGCCTACCTGCCTCTCAGCTTGAGCACCCTTGGGTCACAGAGCTTCCAGAAGTTGTCACCAGCCTTCTGGTCAGATGGGGCTGGAAGACACACTCCATAGCACCTGGTGCTATGACTCAGCACCTTGCCTGGACATGGACAAACAAGGAACTGGGGCTGGCAAAATTCTTTGTTTGATGATCCAAATAAGGCAGATCTGCACCCTGCCAAGTTCTCAGGTGCATCCCCGTCGTGGTTCTGCGGATGAGCAAAACTGTTGGTTGGGATTACTACTTGGGCCCTGCACGTGTGAATTCAGTCTTCCAAGAACCATGCACAGGCTCTTGCAAGCCCCTCCCTCCTTTCCCATCACAGTCAGATTCCAAGTGGCTGAGCCCTGAGATTCCCCTGTAATCTCCGTGGTGGGAGATCTGAGTACAGGTTCCCACAAAGTGACCCATAATGCTGGGGAGGGGCTGCTTTTCCCCACTGGTTCTCTTTTCCTGCTGGAGAAACCGGAGGCTCAAGGGGGGACCTCTCCATGTGGTGCAGGGCTGTCCTGGAGGAAGGGCAATGCAGTTGACAAGCAGCCTCTCCTCTTCCCCTTCCAATGCAATCTGTCTTGGTCCCTGAGGTTCAGGGGGTGCTTCAGCCTCACCCCTGTGTTCTAAGATTCTCTCGGTGGTGTCGTGAAGGGAGGCAAAGTCAGGAACCACCTATGTGGCCACCTTGGTGAAGGCACTCTAACTGGATATGTAATTCATTAGGTAAAATAGACACTTGTAGAATCACATGTACTTTCATTTATTTCCATGTACATGAACAGTGATAAATAAACAATTACATTTATGACTATTCTTATTTCTGATTCAAATTTATGGGACATGTGTTGTGAATGAATACATTAGTTGAGGGTAACTGGAGAGTAATAATAGATTGACATAGCTTCTCCAAAAGGAAATTTGTCTTGCTTTCACCTACAGCAATCGGAAGACACAATGGAGGAAGAGTTTGGAACACAGACAAACTGGATTTGATGAAGGTAAAGGAAGACAAAGGGAGGAAGGGAATAAAACTTTTTCTTGGGCGCCTGGGTGGCTCAGTTGCTTAAGCGACTGCCTTCGGCTCAGGTCGTGGTCCTGGAGTCCCGGGATCGAGTCCCACATCGAGCTCCCTGCTCGGCGGGGAGTCTGCTTCTCCCTCTGACCCTCCCCCCTCTCATGTGCTCTCTCTCTCTCATTCTCGCTCTCTCAAATAAATAAATAAAATCTTTAAAAAAAAAAAAACTTTTTCTTGTCTTCACAGAGTCACCAACACCGATGAAGAATATTACCAGAAGCAGCGGTTTCCAGGGATCGATCGCATAGATGTGGCGACATGCCCTTGTTGGGATGATGTCGATGCTGAAGGCAGCTTTCTCATTTTCAGGCTGGAAGTGCTTAATGATACTAAGACTATTTCCCTAAGCCTTTAGGTAGAACCCAGTCCCAGACTCACACCTTGCTGACACGCTTCCAAAACTAGTGTATCATTTGTGTCAGAATCCAGGTTTTTACCCACTACTTATATTTAAAAGAATCCTATTTGAGAGAGGAAATATTATAGGTAAGTAAGGAAATATTACTCATGCATTGATGGTGACAGTGTGACAGATGATCCAGGTAACCACAAAAACAATTAGGTCAGCAGCCTCAAGGTTTGGGTTTCTCATTAGAGCTATCTGTCTTTTTTCAAAACATATTCCTTAGATAAAATAACAATGGCAAAAATACTAATGAGGGTTACTAATAGCACCACTAGTGGTCATAACCAAGGAAAACTGGTAAGGATGTATAAGGATGGATGTAAAAAGTTGCACAATTTTCAAGGGACCAGAGTTGGATGCAGAAAGAATCATGTCTGGAAATCTACATGGAGCCGATCCCAGTGAGGCGTCCAGCCAGGAGGGGACAGTTGGCCCCGGCGACCATCAGAGAGACCAGCCATGTCTCCTGGGGGAAAAGAGACAAGACCCTGATCCAAATAAAACTGAGGGGAAATTAGCAACAAACTGGAAGAAGTTCACAGCAGTCCTGCAAGGGGGTCTCACCACAGCCTGAGATAACTCTGCCATCAGATCCTAACATCAAACAAATTTTAAGTGTTGAAAATTTTAGTTAAATTTATTGTGAGTTTTATCTCACGGAAGTTTTAATTTGGTCTACTTTTAGCGTCTAAGCATTCTCAGATGGAGCAGATTTCTATGTATTAGTAAAAGCCAGTGCTGATTATTTGCTGCCTTACAAAATCTAGTATGGAAAACAGCCCTACAGCTGCAAATATCCTGTGTTCAACACGCTCCCCTAAAGGCTCACCTTGTTGGCTGTGCATTATCACTCAAGCTCGTAATATCTCTTTTGAACACCGAATAGTGAATAGGAAACCTTAATATTTTGGGGTGAGGGAACTAGTTGGGGTGAGCAGTGTCTGAATATTTGTCAGCT
Source organism: Zalophus californianus (assembly GCF_009762305.2). Lineage (NCBI taxonomy): Eukaryota > Metazoa > Chordata > Mammalia > Carnivora > Otariidae > Zalophus > Zalophus californianus. The sequence goes on from NC_045597.1 coordinate 5,555,706, forward strand.
TGTTAAAAGGGTGACAGGTGGATGAAATCGCTACAGTGTAAGTTATCATAAGTCCGTGCAGGAGGCTGATTGTCTCAACCTCTCCAACTTGAACATTTCGAGTTGGAAACTCCTAGTTATAACCTCTATTCTTAAATTCCCTACGCACACCAGACATGGTGCCATTTTCCACTTTATCGAAGTTAAATTAAGGCTCTAACAAGGACCTCTCTGATTGCAACATTTTTTCTCTTAGAAACCATGCTATCGGTCTTTAGGATTCACCACACTTTTTATTTTGTTTTGGCTCCAACAATTCTTCTTTCAACGTTGTGCTAGAGGCCCCGCAAAATGAACTCTCTACTTGAGTCTGATCTCTGATTTGTCTGGATAATACTATCTGAAACACAGACACATTAACCATCGAAGGATAACATTTGTATTTTATTAAGATTAATGAGAAGATAACATTTTTATAAAGTGCTGGACGTACAGCAGTGACTACGACCTGACCTTTGCTCTCGCAAAGGCTTTATAATTCTCTGGTGGAGACAGGCATGGGAATCATTCCACTAGGCAGAGGGCTAGCATGGGGCTCCACAGATGCTCACAGAAAACAGGGCAGAAAAGTAGAACACGGACGCAAGTGCGGGCCAGGCTCAGGTGGGAAGACATTTGGGAGAGCCTGGCAGCAGGGTGAGCCTTTAGACTGAATCTTGAGAAGACAGGAATTTTGCACTGGAAGGACTGTGGGAAGACCCCGTGGGCAGACACAAAGGAGGGAAGAAATGCACTGATAAGGACAGCTAAACGAATGTGTCTTCTGAGCCCAAGCCTGTTCAAAGGTCTTTAACTAGTGCCTTATTTGATCCTGCCAACAACCCAATAAGGTAAGTGCTACTTGCCCCCACTGGACCGATAAGAAAGCCTGGCGACACGGACAGTAATCTGCCCAAGTTTACAAAACCCCGAAGTGGTGAATGAGAGGCTGGACCCAGGCGGACACTCTCCAGGGCCCATGCGTGTGGTTAATGAGCTACAGGTTGATGTGAGCAGACATTAGATACATGTGAAGAAGGGGAGGACCAGATGCGCAAGGACACCCGTGTCGTGTGCCTTGTCTCATCTCCCAAGCTAAGGAGCTTGGAGTTTATCCAGATGGAACTGATGGAGAATCATTACAGAATTTTAGACCAAGAGAATTCAATGTGTTCTAGAAAAATGGTTCTGGGAGCCTATGTGCATGGGACCAAAGGAATGGGGAGAAGTTACAGGGCAATTGCAAAGGAAAAGCCAGGGGACACAAGTCCAAGAAAGTCTCCTGTCACTCATCAAGCCCAGGTATCTCTTTCATAGAGTTAGTGAGGAGCAAGGAGCCATAGTTTCAGGAGAGTGTATCCTGGTGGTGGTCTCCTTTGGAACTGGGGTGAGAGATGAGCAGGTAAGAGTCACGGAGGGTGGGGATCGTGCTTATTAACATCCCATAGTGAGGAGGGAGAAGAGAAAAGGCTCATCTTGTCCCCATTCCTTTGCTCACTTGTCCTTACACCCTCCTGGTATCTCTCTCCCAGCCTCCCTCCCTCCGTCGCCCCTCTCCCTAACTTCTAAGCAACCCCCTTTCTTTCACAAAATAAAATAAAACAGAGTCACTCTGACTCCTAGTCACTTCCTAGCTCCCACCTTTAGCTTTCATTCCTTTCTCAGCCAAGTTGCTCGAAAGTGATGAAAGTGACATCTTCCTCACCTCGCGTGCATGTTTGTACCAAGGACCATCTGCGCTCTGCCTCTTCAACACGACAGAAATGACTCTGGCAAAGGGTAGCAAAGTCGTCGTTCTTGTCAGAGCTCCTAGGCACTCTCCAGCCCTTGTCTTCCTGGGTCTCCACAATCACTCAGTATTTCAGAACTGTCCTTGGCCACATGTCAATCTCCTTTCCAAAGTACACATGTATTCAGTGTACTGAATAAAAACCGAATAAAAAACAAAAAAAGTTTGTTTGTTTGTTTGTTTTAATTATGTCACTGATGGGTGGATTTTTAAAACTTCAGAGACAGACCTCAGTCAGAAGTTTTTTGTTTTTTTTTTTGTCTGTTTGACTTTTAACAGATTCTATTTACTAGAAATACAGCTTTCTTTGCCCTTTGCTAGGAATGTCCTTAAGCCATTTCACAATTTAGATAGAGAGAAAAAGCTACCTCAGAAAAGAAATTCACCCACGGTCTCCGTGAACATAGCCTAATGGATGTTCTCCCCTTGTGGGGTGACCGGCCTCCCTCTCTCATTCTGAAGATGATTCACAATGTTGCGATGGTGTTTCAATCTCTTCTGTGTCCTCTGGGACCCTGAGAAGGGCGTTTCCTCTCTACTTTAACAAAAACAGTATGAAATACAAAGCATAAAAACCATTTTCAAGGGGAGTTTCCCTCTAGTTGCTCCGTGGGGTGCTGCCCTATTCATGAATCATTTAACCAAACCAATTAGTTTGGTTTCAAAAAAAAAAAAAATTCTCAAAGGCCGACCAATTGATACAGAGTGAAAACATTCCTATGATGATAGTTCCTCCTCATTATACAATTTATATAAGTTATCTGTAGGGAATATATGGATCGAGCGCCATAACCCCACACCCTCCTTGCCAGAGTTTATCAACTCCTGATGAAGTTTCCAGATAAACAGACACTCTTCTATGACAAATGCTCCCTGTGTAAAGATTGTAGAAGGATTCATGGGCACAGTTATGACCATGACATTATTCCTTTACGCTCCTTCTTCTACGTAATGTTTCTCTATCTCATGATGGGGTCCTCCTCACCATACCTTCAAAACGGGTGTGCCCTGAGTTACTTCCTCGGCCCGCTGGTCTCCTTTCTCTCACCATCCTGGGTGACCTTGATATTCTCAAGGTTTTGAGGATGTGTGCAGACCAACATTCACAAACTTGCCCTGTCCCTTTCTCTCTAACTGTGCTCAGAGCCATCTCCTTCTGGATACAAATATCCGGATGTGCCATAGGCTGGCCACCTGTGTTATCCAACACATCCTAAACTGGGCCTGTGGTCTCCTCAACTTCCCAACCGAAACTGGTACCCCTTAACAGTCTCCCAATCTTAAATATTAGCACTCTCAACAAGCCAATCACTCAAGCCAGAAATTTTAGGGTATTCCTAGGTTACTCCCGCAAAATGAACACTTCGTTAACTCTGCATATATCCCTTAACCTGGCTCTTCAGTAGACTTTGTTCCTCACAAATTTGTTTCCCAATCTTCCCTGGATCAACCCCTGACTCTAAAGTTAGAGCACAGAGAAACCCACTAGCTTATGCTTGCCTCCAGGAGAAAGGGAGAGTTTCTCTTGGAGGTAGCTCGACGTATTTTTTGTAGCCTTAAGTCTGGGATTTTTTTCAATCACCATGTAGGGAAATATGTGAGCAAAAATACTTGGATCCAATACACATAATCTATTGATACTGCCCAAGGCCCATAAGAGATTGAAACTATGGTTTAAGAAGAAAGCACACAAGAAGTATGACACCAAGTAAATCCATTAGAGAAAGAACACAAATCCATAATTAAACTGGTAGCTCACCTTCTGCATGGCTTGCCTGTCTCTACTATTAATTGGATCAAATCTATAAACTACAATATCAGTCACTTTACTAGAGGGAGAAAAATTCTCCCAATATGGATTCTACTTACCAGTATGTCACCCTAAAGCACAGTCTACCTATTTGGGCCATTTTCCTATATCTATTTATGTAAAATTAAATTATCTGGTCATCTCGTTTTGATTCCTCATATGTATTCTCTATAAAAGAACCCCTCCCCACCCCCAACAGGGAAACAGTACAATTGAACAAACGGGGTGGTAAAAAGAAGAGCTCGCCTCCCATCCAGAGATACACATATGGGATTCAGTTGCGCACAAGATACCTGTGACTTTCACTTTCCAAATCAGTAAAATAGAAATGTGCATGTCTATAACTTCTTCGTCTGAGAACCTAGGTGTCACTTGGCCCATTCAACTAAGTCTAAACCTTGGAAATGATTTAATGAAACTTGGTCAAACCCTACAAGTCCTGCCCATTGCTGATGCAAATGAACAAGATTTCATTTTCAATTGATCAAAACCATTATTACCTCATGCAATACCTCTATAAATTGGCCATCAATTTTCAGAGGGAAACATTCATCCCAAACAATTAAAACGCTGAAATGGAAATTGAGCCCCTCCTTACCCCGCTCCCCCCACCCCAGCCACGCCCCCCTCCAATAGACTGAGCTGTTTTGGAGTTCCCTTGGTAAAGTCCAAGTAAATTTTACCTCTTTCCCCCTAGGACCTCTGAAATCTTCTACACTTGGGTGGGTGGGGGGAGAAGGAAAGAAACCCAAAGTGGGTTGTACCTACAGGTTCTTCCATGGGATTGCAGCTATGGTTGTGGAACTGGTTTCTATTTATCTATTTATCTCCTGCGTGTATGGGGGGGCGGGGGTGTTCTAATGAGAATGAGCTCTGGACGGAACAGGATTCATCAGCATGTTCAAAGGATGACACCTGCTTTTTAGAAAGTTATCTGCTACATTTTGTGTCATCTTTTGCAATAAACTAGTCCCGAAAAGGCAAACAAGTTGCTAGAAAGAAAGGCAAATTTACAGAAAGATGTTTAAATGTTTGACTTTGATGGCACACATGTCAGCAAATCAGCCATTGTGGCAATCTACTTCTTTAAGATACCAAACACCCGTACGTGTTGGCTAAGACAACTTGTTGAGTTTACAAGTATTCCAAACTAAGAGCTGAGTCTATGTATGGCAGGTGTCTCTTAAATCCCAACTAACTGGGATACATGCTGACATTTGCCCAGAAAAGCTTTGGAGTGTTTAGTGAAACTCAAAATAGTAACATAAATATTGACTTTAAAAAAAAAAAAAAGAGAGCCCTTTAGGTCCTCTGGTTCATCCCAAATGGGTTCTCAGTGTTTTTTATAACTACATTTAGGATGGTAGATAATACACTGGTGATAAAGCTTTTTATTAATAAATAATTCAGTAGCCAGCGAGTGTAAAAACATCGTTTGTATTGTGGCCGAGCATCTTGTTTTCTAATTATAAAGCGCCTGGAAGGCCTGCTCCTCCGGGCCTGAGTGATTTCACCAGGTTTGTTCTGTGGTTCCCCATTGTCGCCCTTGAAAAGAACATTCCCACAGAGCGGGCTCTAAAGACAATAAACATCATATGTAAAAAGAAATGACATAATCTTCGGTGCTGATAAGAGGCTTTTCCCAGGAGCTGCGTGGGACTGCAGGGGAGGGCCTGCCCAGGCCGGTCGTCTGCTCTGGGTGCCTGGAAGGAAGTGTCCATACAGGCCTACAGGCCGTTTACTGGGGCCAGAAGTGGGCAGGTCCCTCCCTGCCTCTGTGAAAATCAATCCAAGGAAGTCTGATGCCATGGAACGGTTTCCTGTCCGCTGTGTGGGAAATTTAACTGAGTGCAAACGGCCAGCAACAATGGGACAATATATTATAATAAACAGGAAAGATAGCATTGGCCCCGGAAATCAATGGCTGGAGTTCATGAGGCATTCATAAGATTGACAAGTGAATAAATTAAAACCAAAAGGTTAGGACACTGAAAGAGAAGTTAATTTTATGTCTGCCCTGGAGCTCCCCTTTTCAGACTCAAATTAAGACTGTGTATAATAAAATGAACATAAAGTCTTAGATGTACAAAAAGGACTTCGTTAAGACCTACATCATCAGAAAACCAGAGAGCCTTTTACAAACGTCCCCACGCTTGTATAGTTGGTGCTCACAGTGCATTAACAACCCCCTCGACAGCGTGACCAAAGACTTATTTAAAGGAGTTTCTTGCTTTAAATAAACCTGCTCTCAGCAACCAACTGTTCATCCAGGAAGTGATGTGACACCCCAATACACTGAAGAAGTTTACTCAACCAGAACCAAATGGAAATGTGTGCAACTCAGCTCTTTCTAAAGAACCCAAGGAAAAGCCACAAGAGATCCTCCAAAACCCCAAATAATTATAAACAACAGAAGATAACTAACTCTAAAACAGACCTCAGCTAAATCAACAATGATCAATCCATTTCCATGCCATAGTAGCTTCCCTTTCTAAAGATGCTTTACAGTTTATGGGTTTTTTTTTTTTAAATAATAAAATGACTTTAATTAGAATTCACCACTGAACCTTGGTTTTGCAATAAAGTGTGTGACACACCAAATTCTTTCTCCTAATTTCTATTAAAGGCAGAACGTTGCTCGGTAGACAAAGCAGTAGGCTGGGGGATTCTGAGACAATTAATTCCAATCCACACTTTGTCACTAACTCTCATTCTATCACAGTTGCTTTGACAAGTAAGCATGAATCTACTGCATCGTTTATGAACATTTGTTTTAAGTTATTACAAAGCATGAAATGGTTCGGCGCTTGTTGCTAGTGAGCAATTCTACATAACCTAGTATTTAGAAGCTGTCTCTCAAGTGTGCCTTGCAAAGTTTTGTGTGGGCTTCAAAGACATTTCTCTGCATTATTCATTGTACCCTTCTATTTTGGACTTAGATATTCTCTTTCCACATCATGGATTACTGGTAGAGCCTAATATTTTGGAAAGTTATATGACTTAGTCTTTATAAATAAAAATTAGCCCGAGAACTTCTAGTCTCATACGAATAGTCTTCGGTACATTAGAGCAGAAAGATAATACCCGGGAGCCAAACGCTAGTTTTAGTCTGAAATAAAATGTCCACTATAATTTTAGGAGGATACAGCAAGGTTAAGAGATAACATTCTTCAGTCTATTTATTATTTTAAATGTGGTAACAGCCTAGATTTTTTTTTAGGTTTGCCCATAAAGAGTTAAAAAAAAAGTCGAATTTCTTTATTTAAATTAATCCAACCTCCTTCTTAAACCCACTGAGCCATTGGGAAAAAAAACACAACGGAAGTGGCCAGCAGAGGGCAGTAGATCACAGCAGAAACCGTCTGTTCATCTGGACAGTAAATCCTGTTAGTTCTACAAGACCCCCCCAAAAATATATAGTTTCACGTGAAGCAATTTCTGACGGAAGAAACAAAAACGCTGGCATCAAAATAGGAATTTAAATGCAGTAGGAGGATTTGAGGCTTCCCAGAAAATCCGCCGCCGTTGGTGACATTCCCCCAGGAAGTCACCTCCACACCCCCCACTCCATTTTGTCTCTCAGCAAAAACTAGTAATGGACTTCTTCATCTCCGCTCCGTGCGTCATTTCGATTCGATGCCACAAAGCCGCAGACAGGCTGGGCCTGCTCCTCTGCCCACAGAGCTGCGCGCTGCCCCGGCTCCCGCCTCGCGCCAACCCCGCCGGCCTTCCCCGGCTCCCCCGCTCCCCGGCTCCCCCGCTCCCCGGCTCCCCCGCCCCCCCGCTCCCCGGCTCCCCCGCCCCCCCGCTCCCCGGCTCCCCCGCTCCCCGGCTCAGGCTCAGGTCTCGCGGCCCCCCTCCCGTGCCCGGAGGGACAGCAGATGATTGCACAGAAAGCCCCAGTCCTCCCAGGAGGCTGTACCTCCAGTTTGGTCCTCAGGGTCTTCTAGATCTTTTAATAGAGTCATTGAAATTAAAAATAGCCTGCTTGCATTCAGAGCTCAGGCGTTGGCCCTCCCCGTGTCCCCGCTCCGCGGCTCCAAGGCCAGCTCCCCGCGGACTCCCCTCCCGCGGCAGCCCGCCCTCCCTCAAGGCCCCTCCACCCCCCCGCGGCCCTCACTCGCTGGTCCCCGGACCGCCTCGCACCCTGCGCCTGGACGCGTCCCGGGCTGGCCTGTTGGGCCCTGACCTCTCAAGCCCTCCGCTGTGACCCGACCCCGCGCTCACTGCCCCAGCGGCTTACTCTCCCCGCTCCTGGGCCTCCTTCCTTATGCGCACCTTTTTTGTTTCAGTCTCTTCCTCGGGAAAGCGAAGGAGAGGGCAAAGGCCAAAGCGGACTCTTAAAATCATCACAAGAAGAAGAAGGTTCAGGCTCCCCAGGGTCTAAGGGCATTACTTAACTCCCAGGACTCCAGGGAATCCAGGTCCCCTGGTGAGTAAGACCTTGGTAATATGAGTAAAATTAAAATTCTTTGTATTATGAGAAGGAAAAAATCAGCAAGCAAACAAACAACTTAGTTCCTAAGCAGCTGCCTCTCCAGCGGCCTTCCCCTCCTCAGATAGTTTAGCAAGATTCACTTCAAATAGGGCCCGGAGGCTGCTGGAGGGCACCGGGCTTTTCAGAAAGGGGAAATATGGCCTTTATTTGCATACGCAGATGCTTCTGAGTCGAAAAGAATAAATGTAAGCATTCACACTCTTAAAAGAAATCGATGTCACCATCCAGATTATGCATGTTTAATTTTAAAGAGAGGGTATTTTTAAGTGCTACCTACGGGTCATGTGATTTCCAAGGGTTAGTACAAAATCTTCAGGTTCCCCTGCATCTCACTACCCACCTCACACCTCAGCTGAACTTAATCTTTTCAGAAAGCTTTCACCCTGCAAAAAGAAAAGATTCTGCTGTTTGCCCCAACAAGCCTACCTTTGGGGGGGAAAAAAAAAAATCTGTCCACAGTGGCGTTTCTTCGCCCATATTTCCAAAATGAGGAGCCCTAGACTCCTTTGGGCAGCGTGATTTTGAAAATCATTATATCACTCTCAACATTTTCTACTCTGCTTGAAATTCAGAAGCCTGCTTATTTAATTTTGTACACAATTTCAACAGTTTAATTATGTTCACCCCCCTCAGTGTAAACATGCGGGTTCTCCACACTGAGCCTGAGATTTGGGAGCAGGGCTGTGCCTGGCGCTCACTTGCTCAGTTAACCCTCAGGCTGGCCTCTGAGAGAAGCCCATCAACAGAATCTCTCACAAGCCTTCATCTTTCATTTTCAAAACACCCAGTGATGGAGAAGTCACTCTCTCAAAAGGAGACCCCCTCTGTTTAGATACTCTAACGGCAAGGTAATCAGTCCTTACAGTAAACCCAAGTTTGCTCATAATTTCTATTAATTTATCCTAATTCTAACTCCTGGGCACGCATTGGGCAAAAATCCAAACAGTCTTCTACAATCAGATTGAACAAAAATCTCATAGCTTCTTCTGAATTCTCTGGGCTGGACGGGGCAGTTTTCTCTGTTGTGCATGGAGAAGCAAGGCAGACCCAGCCTCATGTCTCAGGATGTGTGTTCCGTCTATGGAAGCACCGGGCACTGAACACGATCCAGTCCTCGCGGGGCGGGCCGGGGGGCGGACCAGCTCCTGATGAGACAGCTCATTTTCCTTTATCAAGTAGTTCTCAAACTTTCTTGTGTCCAACGATTCCCTGGGGAACTTGTTAAAAACGGGCACTTCTAAGCTCCCTTCCTAGACATTCAGGTCTCTAGGAGCCCAGAAAGCTACATTTGAAACAAAATAACCCAGATTTCATGGACAGGATTCCCTCAGCTCATATTTCAGAAACCTTTCCTGGGGGGGGGGTGGTCTATTTTTTTTTTTAAGATTTTATTTATTTATTTGAGAGAGAGAATGAAATAGAGCATGAGAGGGGGGAGGGTCTATTCTTTTTTTTTTTTAAATCTGGCCTCAGACCTTACTATTTTTTTCTTTTTTTTCTTTTTTTAAAGATTTTATTTATTTGTTTGACAGACACAGCGAGAGCGGGAACACAAGCGGGGGGGGGGGGGGGGGGGCGGCAGAGGGAGAAGCAGGCTTCCCCGCCGAGCGGGGAGCCCGATGCGGGGCTCGATCCCAGGACCCTGGGACCATGACCGGAGCCCAAGGCAGACGCTTAACGACTGAGCCACCCAGGCGCCCAGACCTTACTATTTTTTTTCACCGCACTACAGACTCATAGTGATATTACAATCCACCCAAACAATAAGTCTTCTTACAGGAACCCCTATCAGAGTTCCCCATCCTACAATTGTATGACTGAGTTTTAAGGCTGAAATTCATGAAAATGCATTTATTTCTATGTAGTGTTGCCAGATAAAACACAGGAAACCCAGTAAAATTTGTATTTCAGATAAACAATAAATCATTTTTCTTAGTGGGACCCATCTATACCAAAACATTCTTCATCGTCTACCTGAAATTCAAATTTAACTCGCATATTTTTATTTGCTAAATCTGCTCATCTTATGTAACATATTCTGATTAAATATAATTTTTCTAGTCATGCCTGTTGTGACCAGTTTGGATCCTCATTCTGTCCTCAAGTGTTTTTGGTTCTCAAAAATACTGCTCCTGTTTCTGACTGTCAAGTTACAATCCCTGTTTATGTAAACTTCCAGGGACAGGTTCAGAGTTGATGTTTGTACGCCAGCCGTAGAAAGAGATCCAGGCCCCGTAGTTCACAGACGTGATTGTGTACAAAATTCTCCTTTCCCTGTATTGTTGCCAACCCTCCCCAAGGTCTATGATGGCCAGTTTCTTTTCAGCTGTAGTGTAAATAAAAGCACACAGGCCTTAGAATCAGAAGCCTGAGATGAAATACTGACTCTACCATTCAAAAGCTGTGCAACCCTGGGCTCTAGACCTCTCTGAACCTTAATTTCCTCACTTGTAAAATGAGAAGGCTTCGGGTCATTATAAGAAGTTAGTGAGCTGACACAGGAAAATCTCAAGCGTTGTGCTTAATAATTAATAATTCCTCAAAAATGATTCTTCATTCATGAATTTTTTAACTAGGTATGAGAGCTTCAAGTTCAAGTTGGCAGGAGTAAGCGCGTGGATCACTTCCCATTTCTCTTAAAGTCCATCAGAAGTATAAAAAGGAATAAATCCATAGCTATACAGAAAAAGAAGAGAAAGGGAAAGGAAGTCATTATCAGATGTACGTTATCAATGAGTTACAGGAAGACAGAAAGCCAAGCCAAGTCTATGGGCATATGGAACAGAACGAAGGCAACACAGCCCAGAATCCACTCGTCTGTGCAGGGGCCCCGGGGAAGGTGAAGCCATTCGGTGCCTCTGCACCCAGAGGTGGTGGTTTAACAGAAAATTCCGCAGGTGTGGGAGAGCATGGGGAGAGCAGTATGGCTAAAAACAGGGGAACCATGTGAATACTTATTTTCACTGAAGATCTTCCATGCGTAGGTAACCGGGGAGTTGTTATCACTAAAACAACAACAATAGGAGGAACAATGTGGGTGTGACAGTCTTGAGCTGTGACATTTTCTTTTGGGAGGGGTTCGCGCTTACAGCCAACAGCAGGCTGGAGGGAAGCCAGCCAGGAGACAGGCTCCCCCACATCGCAGGGGCTTCTGTCCATCTGCCCACAGGAGGGAGAAGCCTGAAAGTGTGGGTGCGTCGCAGTGGAGAAAACCCAACCAGCGCCCCAGGCTTTCAGTCGTATAAAGGGGCTGGCTGTCAAGGAGGAAGCTCATCAGGGTGAAAAAGCAAGACAGAGAAAACAGAAAACCTACAAGGAAACACCCGATTCAGAGAAGAAAGAGACCTTTTAAAAAAAGAAAAAGAGAAAGAAGAGGGAGGAGGAGGTGGGGAAGGAGAAGAAGAAGAAAGGGAAGTAAATGTCTTATTGATAAAATTAGAGATTTGAGAAAAAAAATCTGTTTCAAACAGAATTCTACAAAAAAGTTATGCTAGCGAAATAACTCAATCAGAGAAAGAGAGTTATCATATGGTTTCACTCATATGTGGAACATAAGAAACAGCACAATGGATCAGAGGGTCTAGGGAAGGAAAACTGAATGGAAAGAAGCCAGAGAAGGAGACAAACCACGAGAGACTCTTAACTCTAAGAAACAAACTGAGGGCTGCTGGAGGGAAGGGGGGTGGGGGGATGGGGTAGTTGGGGGATGGGCACTAAGAGGGGCACCTGATGTGAGGAGCACTGGGTGTTATACACAACTGATAAATTATTGAGAGCTACCTCTGAAACTAATGATGTACTATATGTTGGCTAATTGAATTTCAATTTAAAAAAAAAGAAAAGGTTACAATGCAGATAGCTGGGAAACTACATAGGATTGATGAAATTGAAGACAAATACATCCATGAAAGAGACAGGAAATAAAATCCAGACAATCTGCCAGAATGTGGAACCACACAACAGAGGTAGAAAGTCTAGAAGAATATTTGCAGCATAGAGGACAAATCCAGGAGGACTAATATGCAAATAATGCATGTCACAAATGGAGAAAAGAAAAAAATAAAAGGAGATTATTAAGACATAACAGAAAAAGAATTCCCCAAACCTGAAAAAAGTCACCTGTCTTTGGATCAAAAGAATCCAATAAGTATAAAGGAAAATGGATGCAAGAAGGCCCATGCTGAGGTGCAGCGCCATGCATTCACCCAAGAGCAGAGATGAAAGTCTTGCGTGCTTTTGTAAGGGGTGGGAGAGGTGTCCTATCAAAGAACAAACATGCCACACAGTTAGATCCCTTGTCGGTAACTCTGGTGGAAGGAGAAAATGGAGAAACGCCTTTAAGACCTAATGGAAAATGATTTGGGACTCAAACTAGAAATCAAATGTGAGATGCCAGCCACCTTGCTAACCATTCAGAGATCGCTAAAGTTTACTTCTCATGGACACTTCTCTGAAAATCGGTGCAAATATAAGCCACCAAAAGGGGCGGGGTGAATGCAAAAGGATAAAAGCCATGGGATTCAGGCAATGATGGATCCAGACGAAGAGCAGGTACAGCCCATCCCAGGATGAGAGCAGCTCAAGTGCGGAGAAGACCCAGAAGCCTGCTGTCCAGCTGGGATCACTGAGGAAAGGGCACGTCACTATAAACTTTAGGACAAGCAAAAAATTGGAAACAAATTGTGGTCCAGTTAGGACACAGAGTAATGATGAGGTGAGAAAGCCGGGGGTGGCCAGGGGCCCACAGGTAGGGGAGTCACCCACGCTGCCGATAGGCCTTGTGGAAAGCAACGACTCTAAGTCAAGTGCAAAAGCCATGCCATTTTTGAGGTTAGAAAGTAGGTGATAGCAATGGGGAGAAAGAGTTGGAGATTCGTGAGAAATGTCTTGAGCCTCAAAAAACCAAGATCCGCTGTTGCCGTAGCTTCATTTTCTGTTTACGGGAGAAGGAGGAGCTGTGGTCAGAAGGCAGCAATGGGGGGCCGGGAGAGAGCCCAGACCTTGCCCCATCCCTGGGGGACGTGAAGTGCCGGACAACACACGGCAGCTGTGGGGGGCTGCAGGGCAGATTGTGGCCCCGGATGAGAGCCAAGTAAGAAGCGTTGGGGGATGCAAGGTGTCTACGTCACAGAGGGCTGTGGGAGGTGGGTGATGGCAGAGGCTGGGCACAGGGAGTGGGGACCACCAAGCAGTACTGGAAGATGGCGGGGCCTGGCCTGAGGCACTGACGAATGAAGGCAAGGAAGAGAAGTGCTGTGGGCTTGGGTCTCCACAGACTGAATTGGGTGGATTCTGGGGTTGGTCTGTCTCTAAGTCACAGAAGAAAAAGATGTCCTTCCACTGACAGTGCCCTGAACGAGCCCAACTCCTGAAGGTGTGGAGGGTTAACTTGCAAGATTTTGTAAGAATCCAAGATGAAGTAAAATAATCTTGGAGAGAAGGGTCAGATGAAAGAAACCCAGAAAGTCCATGGGGGAAATCAGTGATGCAGATTTTCCGAGGACAAGGAAAGGAATGACAGGAAAATGTTAGTATTCAAGAGAAGGATGGAACTGCCTATTAGCCTGGGAGCAGAAGGTGTGTCATCACGCTAAGTGGGGACAGAACACTAACGGGAGGGTTCAGCGAGATGATCCGTGCATCAGTTCCCATTTAGATCTGGGTGTGAGAGGTGATAACACCTGCCCACGCTGTTGGTGTGTCATTTCGATTCTCATCACATGTGTCAGGGACTTAAATTTAAGACAGCGACCTAAAGACAATCATGCAAACAATGATTTGTTTCAAATACGTCCTACAAGGAAACTCAAAGCCAAAGGTGATTCGAAGATTAGGAAGTCTGAAAAAAGACTCAAGAAATCATGCAGAAGGAAGGAGCTAATAGATATCTCTGTGGAGAGGACTTTTCTGTAAGAGCCCTATTTTATCAGAATTATCCTTAAGAAAATTAGCCAACATCCAAACATTAGCATCAGAAGAACAATCAGCAGATGCAGTAGGAGCCATTGTGGTCTTTGCAAAGACCCATAAATATCCCCAAGTGCCATTAGTGTGACAGTGTAGGTGATGAGCGCAGGTTATTCTGACAAATAGACGCATATTCCAGACACGGTGAACTGGTTCCAGAATATATCATCAGGGGACGCCAATGACACTGGAGATAGGAGACCTCAAGGCAATATAGTGTGAATCATAAGAAAGATGGAGTGTAATTAAAGCAAACGGTCAAAGGTGTCAGAGGGCACAGAGTTGTTGGCAAGACCAGGAAAGAGGAGAGGGCAACACAGCTTTGGATCCTCACCCAGGTCACTGCAGGGCAGTGGAAGGACACGGAGGAGAGCGAGATGCACGAGGTAACGCAGAGCCGATTGATTCTGAGTTACGCAGTAATGGAGATAAACGGCCTGAAGCAAGATTTATAATTATCAACAATGCTAACAACACACAGTAGCGGTTGTCAGGACTTGAGCTTAAGGGACACAAGAATTTGTAATACACATTGTACTAAATCAGCCCCCCAAAAAGTTATGTGCGTGTGTGCGCGCTTGCACGTGTGCGTGCACACGTGTGTGCATGCGTGCATGTGTGTGCGTGCGTGCGCGTGCGTGTGTGTGTAAGGCGTGGGGGAGGTACCCGCAGCTGGGTCCCCTCCAGTAGACATTACTGAATGTCCACCACAGGTCAGGCGCTGGCCTGAGAAATGGAGGCACAGCACAAATATGAGACAGTGAGGAGTCTGCACTATAGACGGGGAGACAGACCACGGAAACAGCTCAGAATTCCACGCGTGAGAGACAGAGCACAGACACGTTGTCATGGAAAGGACATGGCCAGGGAGATTCTCCATAATGCTTGGCATTTAGAAACCAGAAACCCTGTCTATGGCAAGAGGAGGTGAAGGGGCATCCCAAGAGGAGAAACGGCAGGTAATCAAGGTAGAGGGTGGTGGAATGACGTCCTGTGCTCAGGCTCTGCACTCTCTCCGGTCCTGGTGGAGGAGAAGCTTCAAAGAGGCAGAAGAGAAGTGGGGGGTAAGATGCGAAAAGCGCGACTCAGCGGGTCACGGGCAACCTTATGTATCAAGCGGGGACTAGCGATTTTGTCTTCAGGCAGGGGACTCAGGAAAGTGTTTCAATCTGGAAACATCATCGGGGGCTCTGAGCTTTCCATGGCTCATTCTGGTGGCAAGGTCTGAAGCTAGTGAGCCTCATCACCAGACGGGGACGGGGACGGGGACCGGGAGGTCCTGGGGAAGACGTGCCCCTCCCCCAGCGTTATGATGATAGCCGTGAACTCTTAACCAGGTCCTGTGTGCTGTTTTACCTGCACTACCTCACGTACTCCATAGAGCACCCAACTGTCTCTGTTACAGATGTGGACTTCTCCCTGCAGCTCAGAGGAGGTAAACAACCTGTCAAATGCACATCTGACTCCCGGAGCGGGTGTACAACTCACCCTCTTCGTGCCACATGTGCTAGAGAAAAGCTTTCTCCTAAAAATCTGTAAAACCAAATAAATCTGAAAATCTGTCAATAAATTCTCTTTGGCGAAGAAGGCAGCCCACGCCTCTTCCCATAACTCCCATCTTGTGTCTCTGGCTGGACCCCAAACCATTTCCTTCTGGAAGAGCATGTTGAGTTGAGCCTTTTGCACGGGCTGCTTCTGCAGACCCGAGCTCCTGAAGGGCGGAGTGTCCCGCATCTCTCGACCCTCCGTTCTCTGCAAGTGCTTGGCACCCAGTAGACTCAATTACTGCCTGAATGAATAAAAGATTCTTCTCTGAATTGCTTTTCAGCGCTGTAAAACAACATTGGTAATGGCCCACATTACCGCTTAGGTAGTGGTTTTAACTACAAAGTGTTAATGTCCCTCATCGAAGGACAGGCTTTCCCCAGGCGATTACAGAGGATGCTTCTTCCTTCCTTGGACTGGCCTGACGACCAAGCTTTTAACCAGGGAGTGATAAGGAAATCAGCTAGTACAGATTTTTATGCACTGATCTTTTATACATGGTCTAATCATTAAATAGGCTAGAAATCAAAGAAGACTACGTTACGTGCGTTTACGGACGATGATCTTTTTAAATGCTCAAGTCAGAGGTCCATTTGTCAGTGTTTGCTTACTCTAGCGTACAGCTTCATGTGGCCATCCTCCCTGTCTGTCTTTGGAAAGCGTCCTCCCTGCCAGGTGTGAGGTTGGATTTTAGGGTCGTAGCGCTCCGGGGCTGACCTATATCTTAGGAACCTGTGTCCGTGGGACGTTAGACCATCTTGTCTTCTCGGGGCCCTCCGGCTTCTTACACCTGCCAAAGGTTTTCTCTCCACTGCTTACCCCAAATCCACTCACCAATTAAGGCCACTCGTGCTAATTAAATGGCAGGTCTCTCAGTGTGCTTGTCCTTACCATTCCAGAAGGTGCTTTCTCTCCCTTCCCATCCCCTGGCTCTACTCTCGACCAGGGACCCAAGCAGGCAGGAAGCAATTAAAGTAATAAGAAACCAGTCTGCTTTTTATCTCTGAGTCTAGAAGACCCCTTCACACCTGACTGCCTCAAGGGATTTTCTTTACTTGCTGCCTTTTCTTTTCTTTCTCTTTCTTTTGGAAACCATTCCCTCCCTGGTTTTCCTCTTCCCTGATCAAATCTCTATTTTCCAAACAAAGACTTTTGTTATTAACTCCCTTGCGACCTTCAAGCTTCTCCATACTTAGTGAAAGGGGTTCTACCATTTTACACAGATCGTAAGTCTTAAAAACCAAACCTCAGAAGGATTGAAAGCTCATATTTTGTATAGTTTTCCCCTTAATCATCTGACCTTTCTCTTGGGTACATAAGATTCTCATCTTTCACTCGATAAAGCAGGTACATTTTAAAGGAGTTCAACTGCATTGCTAAATATATTTTCCCAGCTGGCTGAGGAGGGAAGTGAGTGTCACCCAAATGGAAAGCCTGGAGTCCTGAAGCAGGACGGCTGTCCTTGCAGACGTTAGAGTGCTGCTTGCTCATCATGGCAACGCGGGGTCTCAGCCCTCCCTAAGAACCTGCATCATAAATAATGCAGCAAAAGCAGAGCAAGAAATCACCGCTTTGCTTTTCTTCCATTCTTGACCCCTCCCCATATACTAAATAGATGCTGGGGGAACGAAGGTGATGGAAATAAGATGGTGATGACAAAGAAGCCTAATAGCAGAGAGAAGCCCGAAATCCTCGCTGTCATGAAAAGAACACTGTTCATCACCCTAGTGGAGCCCTCTTGTCAGTTCCTTCCACAGAAGAGGACACAAATATTATATTAACTATAACAAAATATATTATTATTTTACTTGTTAGTTTCTCCCAACCAGAATTTGTTTTTCCTCAACTAGAATTTAGTCCCCAGATGGATTTTAGTCTGTTTGTGCACTGCTGAATCCCCAGTGCAGAATCTAGTGTCGGGAACGCAGAAAGCACTGGGTCAATACTTGTTTAATTAATTGGTCAATTCATACCACGTTGTCATCCAGCTTATACCTGAACCTTCTGTGAATAGATGTTCACTACCTCCCTAGCTAATCCATTCCGTCTTTGGAGAATTCTGTTGTCATCTTCTTAGACCTTCTTCCTCTTCCCCGGGACGCAGGGTAACGCTGTGGGGCTCGGTGAGCAGGGTTTGTGTCTGTAGACTCGAAATTCCCTAAGCTTCATGACACCGCAGCACTTTGGGACACCAGGTCCTCCCCTGGACGGCTGAGTGCTCCGAGAAATGCCTGATGAAACCATTTCTCCTCCACCTCATGGAGCCAGACTTAACCTCCTCAATAGCCAGATTCAAATGATTACTGGGCTCTGACATGAAAACCATGGCATTTGCAATGAGAAAAACCTACATTTTAAGTTCAATTCTTGTACCCATCCCCACTTGCGTATCAGAATTATCTGGAAACCAAAATGGAAATAACAAGGCCAGGCCACTTCCAGAGACTTGCATGTAATTCACTGAAGTCAAGTCCTCTGTGTGGGCATCATCTGTTGACTCCCCTGTTGTTCTAATGCACAACCACTGTGGAGAACACTCACACAAGCACACACGCGCGCGCACACACACTTCAGGTTGTGAGACTAAGACAGCACTTACCTTCCTTGCGTCTCCGATTGATCATTGACAGAACAGGGGCTGTAACTTCTTACTTGACTTGACAAAGTATTACAAGGATTAAATACGGTGTGTACATGAAGGCGCATAAAATATTTAATATAATATTTTATATTTATATAATATATTTTAATTTACATTTAAATAGGGAGTGTCATATGCACCAGTAAATGTACATTACATTTCACTATGTAAATGTAAATTATTTTATGATAATAATTCAAAATACATGTTGCAAGAAAATGTGTTGACTTCTTAACTTCTATTTATTCTTTAGCCTATTGTTATTTTTCTCCCCATCCCAAAGCGTTTGTAAGGGGCAAGGTTCAAATGACACAGTACATTTCAAAGTAAAAATCTGTCTTGTCATCGGAATGAATGAAGAAGCTGCATCTATGACATCACCAGATACAAACACACGAGCTGAGCAGAATCAAATTCAGTAACTTTTAAATAGCGATGAGTAGGAGGGAAATTCAGAAGAACACCACACAGTAAGTGCTGTTTAGTATTCATCATTAGTTGCTTCCACAGGCGGGGTGAAGTAGCCTAGACGCGTTGCAAACTCATGTCCGCTGGGACTTGGAGATGTTGCAGATGCAAATCAAAGTGCACCCAGTTCCACCCTGAAACTATTCCAGGAAGTCTCCGTCAGTCTGTCTCTCACAGTTGGGAGAAAAATTGCCCTGGATGTCGACCTCTGCAGATCTCCTACTCCAGCCAGAATCTCTGAACACAAAAACTCAGCCTGTTAATGACATAACCCAATTTACTTGGGATAAGAAATCGTTTCCATAAAAGATAAATAGGCACTATAAATAACCCAGGAAGGTTTGGAATTAACTATACTGATGACATAAATCAAATTCATAGGATGAAGATTTTGTGATAAGTTTGGGACTAACAAGTATGTAGAGTACTTGCAATGTTTAAGAGACTTAGCGAGAGAATCCACAATTTTTTAAGTGTAATTAAGTAACTGATTTAAATTTATAATTTTAGGGTGGAAGATAAAAGAGAATTTGACCAAGTTTTTAAATTATACTAGAATATATAAAACCAGCTAAAATCACCAAGTTGTCTAGAATAAATATTAAACTGGTTCATTTGTACTATGTTGCATGCCATGGCTTTGCCCCGATATGGAAATTATTTGGCATTTAAGGACAAAAAAAATTGAAGCATTGCTAATATCAAGTAAAAATGTCCATACCCCTTTTCTAAGTAATTTTTGCAGCCCTCAAGATATCTGACCTCCTCTTTTCTAGAGTTTTAGACACAAACAGGTTGAGCAATGTCATTAAATCAGCTCCTAACAACATAAATGAAGAAAGAGAGACAACTTAAAAGAAGTTAAGTGGTTTGCTCAAACTACAGAGCTACTTAGGGACAAAGCCAGCAAGATATTTCATGAGCCCTCAGTTGAGTATTTTCTGTACAGTATCATCAGATTGGCTTATTGTTTAATAGAATGATACTGTCCCCTGGGACATTTCACTGATAGCATCTTAGTCCAAACACAATAGATGGTCCTTATTTTTCCAGCCAAAAAGAAAGTATTTAGGTTATCCCAATCTTTACAACCAAGAACTTTCTTCCTCCTGGTTATAAAAATTCTCTTTTGTGCACATAATAAGAAGGCTGCTACCTTAACCAAACTACACCCACTTCTTTCCTAAAACCAATGGAAAATCCCACTGACCTGAACAATGGATTGTTCTAGCCACGGCTTATCCATCATTCAAAAATACTGACTTTCACATTGTCCAATGTTCTGTGTTTAATTTCAGAGTGTAATGAAGAACTATTCCATATGAGATTTTGTGAAGTGCTTAAAACACTGAATAATCCTCCCAGGACCTATTGGAGAAGTACCTTATGCTATAAGAACACTGATTACTTTATTTCTGTGATAAGCACAAATCAAGGTCCTGTTCTAAAGTGTTAATATTTCTCTAGGGATAGGTGGAGAATAGCTTACTCAGGGGAAGAAATCTGGCTCACTGTGGACAAAGCACTCACAGATCTTTGGTAGAGTGGTATTGTGTAAATGCAAAGCTATTATTATATAAAAGCATTCAGAGGATAATATTAGCCATAATTGTATTAAATATTAATATTAATGCAAATGGTGGCTAAAAGCTTAAAGAAGAACTGTAGCAGTCAATAACAAATGGAACAAAAGTATACAAAATTCGTGTATTTCTAACTATGCATATCAGGCAAACCCAACACGCTGAAGACAAATAATGAATTGCTGGAAGTCATGTTGTCCATCTTTGTTAACTCTTTCAGCTCAAAACAAATAACAAAAAACCAAGATGGTCAAACTTTTTCCAATAAGCACTGAAAATCGGACTTTAAACTCAATTTATTTTACCCTTATATGGGATGACTTTTTGATGTGGCAAATTGGCTAAGCTAAAATGTAGTCTTCAGTTATTCAATCAAACATGAATCTAGGGATTTGGGGGATGTGATTAGAATCCCCAATTCTTTGACTTTAAGTTAATCAAAAGGGAGATTATCCTAGATGTGTCTGACCTTATCAGGTATGCCCCTAAAAAAAAGAGGGTTTAGGGCTTCACTGAGCCTGATGACTCCAGGCTTTAGCTCATCCTCATGGGTCTACTCATCATCTTCCCTTCCTGATTCCCACCCTATGGACTTCAGACTTACCTAGACAATTCCCGCAATGGTGTAAGCCAATTCTTTGCAATAAATGAAAATACCTGTTTTCTCTCTATCCATCCATCTATACGTGTATCTCTCTACTCTCTTTCCCCTCCCACCGCTCTCCCCTATTGGTTCTGCTTCTCTGGTTGAACCCTGACTGATCCACTATATTTTTCAGAAAAACGTGTATGTGGATTATTGGATTTTCATGGGCAAAGGAAAGTGTTCTAAAAAAATGTCATTTTATTTTGTACACATAACACACTAGGGAAAACAGCTGTTTAATTTTGTTGCCATTGTAGGTGACATAATCCTGCCATTGATTTTGAAGGACGTCACTACGCAAGGTGGATGAGCTTTTCAAATATTTTTTTTCATTGTATTTCAAATGAAATTCTTTTTTTTTTTAAAGATTTTATTTATTTATTTGACAGAAAGAGAGACAGCCAGAGAGGGAACACAAGCAGGGGGAGTGGGGGAGGGAGAAGCAGGCTCCCCGTGGGGCAGGGAGCCCGATGCGGGGCTCGATCCCAGGACCCTGGGATCATGACCCAAGCCGAAGGCAGACACTTAACGACTGAGCCACCCAGGCGCCCCTCAAATGAAATGCTAAGCATGATAAATCATTGGGTCCTCAAAAGAAAGCTTCAGTACTTCAGCTTAAGCCATATCTTGAAACATGGAAATTATACAGGTGTGCATGAATGTAAGCACACACTCTAGCAGAGCCAAACAAACTGTAAGAGTGGGGCCATCTCTTGACAAGCCTCAGGAATACTAAAAATGTTTAAAATAAACTCTATTTCAGTTAAAAGTTGAATAAAGTAATTGAAGCAATTTCAACTGGTTGTAGTAGTTATCTTCAGCCTTTTCTCCTGAGCAGGTTTTGTTATCTTAGTAGATGTCATACATGTATAATTGACCCCCTTTTAAGAAGTGAAAAGCCAAAATAATTTAAATGATATATCAAAAAGAGTTAAATTAGGGCGCCTGGGTGGCTCAGTCAGGTAAGCGTCTGCCTTCAGCTCAGGTCATGATGCTGGGGTCCTGGGGTCGAGTCCCGCGTCGGGCTCCTGGCTCTGCAGGGAGCCTGCTTCTCCCTCTGCTCCCCGCTTGTGCTCTCTCTCACTATCTCTGTCTCTCTCTCAAATAAATAAATAAATTCTAAAAAAAAAAAAAGAGTTAAATTAATTATTCCTTCTTGGTTGAACCTCTAGGCTTGGTGAAAACTCCCCAAACAATAATATCTCAAAATTAAAAGGCATCAGGGAAAGTAAATGATTGCATATTCATAAAATGGAATCTTACACAGCCACAGAAAATTGTGTTATGAAGTAATTAGTGCAACAAGGAAAGTGATATATATAATCACCAAAAGCAGGCTAGAGAATTCCATACATATAATCTGATTTATAAAACATACAGAAAAAAAATATTGTGGGAAACGTCCACAAATCCTAAGTAGTGTTTATCTCTGGGTTGTGGAGTTATAGGCGATTTTTGCTCTAAATTTCTATAGCTATTATGTATTATTTGTACACCTAAAACTTTTTGCAAAAAAATGAAATCAAGTGCTTGCTTTGGCAGCACACACACACACACACACACACAAAAAGTGAAATCAATCATTTTAATTAATTATTGTGTATTAAATAATGGCAAGATTTTGCTGTTGAAGTGGTGAAGCATTCCTTATGGGGCATCCAGTGCATGGAAGGCGGGAACGGCACACATTCTGTAATGAGCACTTCGGTGCCACGTATCTGTGTTTCTTGCTGGGGATCAGTCCTGGCAGATGTTGGAGTCTACACCGCAGTCTGCATGTGATCCATACAACCTGATGTAGGAAGAGAAGTTGCGAGTACATTAAAGCCTCGGTAGTAGAGGCAGATATATAGGCACACATACACACATGAATAATATGTTGTGAAGGCTTAGTACATCAAAGAATTTGGTTTCATTTTTGCAGAGACCTGGTTAAAATTCATCATTGTAGCCTGGCTGCTTCCGATGTACCCCCGTTCTTATGGTTGTATCATCTGTGTGTTCTCAAACAGATGTTCCGACTCCAGTATTCTTCCTACATTTACTACTTTTCTCCCTTAGGTGTCACGGTTCCCTCTGTCAGGGAGCCTCTCCCTCTCATCTTAAGTTCTCTTTTGTCAAAATTATCTTTCAAAGTGGAGACGGCCAGATGGACAGAAAGTATAAGAAGGGGAGTTCAAAATGCAGGATATTTAAATGAAACTTTCAAAAACTAGCAATTCCTCCTGATAATTTATGGGTAATAATCTCCCTGCTTTTCTCTCACATCTGTGTTCCCTACATATGGAAAGGAGTGTAGAAGATTAGTGACTTCAAACATTCTCTTCTCCGTGCTGGATGTCACAGCAGACGCTTTTGGCTTTCAGTTTGCGACACATCTAACTCTGTCATCACTTAAAAAAAAAATCTCAGAGCATAAAATTCCAGCCCATAGGCTTGCCTGGGGAAAATATCTGGGAGGGTATGCACAGCTCTATGGAGAATCAGTCTGATCTGGATGAAGAGAAATAAAATCTCCTTTCGCCAAAACCACTGAGAGGGTTTCCTCTGCTTATTGGTAACAAATAAAGAATATACATCCAGATCAGATGACCGAAGGTTGAATTTTTTCTAAATCAGATTAAACGTATTGAATGTAGCTTGTGGGGCATCTAGGTGGCTCAGTGGGTTACGGCTCAGGTCATGATCTCCGGGTGGAGGGATCGAGTCCTGCATGGGGCTCCATGCTTGGCTGGGAGTCTGTCCCCTCCCTCTCCCCTTGTTCCTCCTTCCCCCTAAAATAAATAAAAAAACATACAAACAAATGAATAAATAAGTAAAGTTAAAAAAATAAATGTAGCTTGTTATCTGGCATAATAATAAAACAACCAAACTGATGAAAAATATTTTTAATAATAAGAGAAACTTGATTGTCTCTGTTACAAATATTTTGTAATTTGTAATTATCATGTATCAAGGAAATAGATGTAGGTTTTTTGGAATATTGAAAGGATCAAGTGATAGTGTTAAAAACAACGATGGAGTAAGTATTTTCAGTTTGGTAACATTGAAACGAGAATTTTCCCACTCAATTGTATTATCAATCATTTGCATCCACAGAAGTTTCAGTAGACAAAACTCTCATAAAAGAAACAGGTCAGAAATAAGGAAAATATGGGGCACCTGGGTGGCTCAGTCGGTTACCTTCGGCTCGGGTCACGGTCCTGGGATCCCGGGATCGAGCCCCACATCAGGTTCTCCTCTCGGGGGAGGAGGGCTGCTTCTCCCTCTCCCTCTGCCCCGCCCCTCGTGCTCTCTCTCCCTCACTCATGCTCTCTTCCTCTCTCTCTCTCAAATAAATAAATAGAATCTTTTAAAAAATAAGGAAAATAAATTTAGATTCTATGAAATATATATTTCATGTAATTACCAATGAATAAATAGCTTATTACCATGTGCTGTTTGGGTTAAAGGCAGAAAAGCAGATCAGGGGAAAGGATGAGTTTGTTTGGGGGTAAAAGACCAGGCTAGAGTTTGGTTTTAGTTGTGTTTGGTTTGGTTTGTTTAGGGATACAGATACAGATATTGATAAGCCTTAGAATTCATGGAAGAAAATATAAATAATTATGGGCCTTTAAAAAACAAGGGGTACTTGCCATAAGCATAAAAAATACAACATAATTTTTATTCTTTTTTTAAAGATTCAGTTAACTAATTATTTGAGAGAGAGAGAGCACAGAGCAAGAGGGAGAGGGAGAAGCAGACTCTCTACTGAGCTGGGAGCCCGAAGTGGGACTCGATCCCAGGACCCTGGGATCATGACCTGAGCCAAGGGCAGACACTTAACCAACTGGCCATCCAGGCGCCCACAACATAATTTTTAAACCAAAAGAATAAAATATTAATCTTTTTAAAAAAACAGAAAAAGAGAAAAATTTAAACATACGGTTCAAAAAACACATTAAAAAAATGCCATAGTAAATCCGACTGTAAGACTTACGGGAATATATAAATGGTTACACTCTGTGATCAAGACATTCTCAGACCTGGAATCCTCCAATACAACAGACCGGACAATATGTTGTCTATAAGAGACCATCCAGGAGGTTTGTAAGTCAAGGGACTGAGAAAGATATAACCAGACAGAGGTAAGCCATAAGAAAACCAAGATAGTGATTTTAAAATCACAAAAAGTAAAAACTCAAGGTAAAAATTTCATAGCTGACATTAAATAATAAAATAACAACAGATCTTAGGATATTATTTTTATAAACATTTATTGACCTGACAATATTGCCTCACAAAATATAAAGAAACAACTAACAAAACTATAAGAAGAAAAAGATAACTCAAAAAAGTTAATTAGTCTTGCTCGTAGGGAAAAGAAAGTATATTAAACTTCACTGAGATACTGTGCATTATTTATATGCGCAGTAAAAATCCAAATATTTGACAACATATTTTATTAGTGAGACCATGGGGAAATGTGTGTGCTTGCTCACTGCTGGTGGGAATGCAAAATCATTCAAAACTTTGGAAAAGGTTTTGTCTCTATATAGAAAAGTTCTATATGAATTAACTCTGACCCAGCAGTCTTACTCCTTGAAATCTATCTCAAAGACGCACTGACAAAAACACAAGATGAAATTTACACAGGGCACCTTTTCAGCATTTATTTCTCAGAGCAAAATATTGGAGACAACCCAGATGACCACCAACAGAACAGCTGAAAAACTTGAACATATCCACAAGATGGAAAACATGCAACCAAGTATAACAAGCACCACAGAGGAGCTCTAGAAAGTGATACGATCTCCAAGCTATGTCGTTAATGAAAGAGGCAAAGTGGAGACAGTGGTTACTTTTTTTTAAAGATTTTATTTATTTGAGAGAAAGAAATAGAGAGCATGAGCAGGGGGAGGGTCAGAGGGAGAGAGAGAAGCAGACTCCCCACTGAGCAGGGAGCCGGATGCGGGGTTTGATCCCAGGACCCTGAGCTGAAGGCAGACACTTAACTGCCTGAGCCACCCAGGCGCCCTGACAATGGTTACTTTTTACAAACTCTCCAGTAAGTAAGGGGGGAAGGCAATATATTTTTTTTTCAAAAGAAACAATGTAAGATAAATAATAAACTGGTTATCTCTGGGATAGAAGGAGAGAAGTAAATTTCTGAGCAAATAACATAAAATAGATACGTTGAAAATCTTACAGTATTGAATTTGAATTGGAAATATCAGCACAGTTTTATGATGTGTTTGGCTTTTAAAATCGTATGTCTCTTCCAGACGAGGAGCAAGGAGCTTAAGATCCCTGCTAGCTCCTCGCACCTATGCTCTCCCAAAATAATTCCCATGAAAGAGGCCTGGGCGCATAGATATACAGCTGATGCCAGGCCTGGGGTGGAAAGTTCATACAGTTATATCTTTCTTTTTTTTTTTTTTTTTTTTTTTTTTTTTTTTTTTTTTAAAGATCAGTTATATCTTTCTGGCATAAATTTTTGTTATGCCAGAAAGTAAGGAAATTATCAAAGACCAACAGAAATCTATTAAAAGGACACAGGAACTCACCTAAAGGTGCTTCCGTTGGCCTAAGAGAGAGAAATTGGAGCATGAAAAAGAGTCATGACAATAAATGGAGATGCTTCGAGCATATTTATGTGCCTGAGTTTTTGGTATGAAAATGCACACATTGGTCACCATTGGAGGTTGCTAGGACACCAGCCCATGATTCTGAAAATTGATAAAGGCAAGAAAATCAAACATTCATTCTGAATTACTTTTGCCAACTCTATTTCAGGGTAAGAAAATGGTTGCTGAGGGATATGTCTTCCGTACGAAAGAATTCCAGCTAATAAAGGCAGGAGGAATGAGAATCACAAAATCACAATTTTGCTATTTCTAATGACATAATAAATTTAGACAACAATGACCCAAGATCTCTGACTTTAAGTTTAGCAAAATTAGAAATCAATAACAAAAAAAAAAAAAGACTGAACAAAATTTCACATACCTGGAAACTCAAGAGATTATTACTAGATGAGTTTTGGGTTAAAGAGTAAATTACATGGGAAATTATGGAATATCTAAGCTGAATAGTAGAATTCTCCATGTCAAAATGTGTGCAACACATCCTAAACAGCCTGTAGCTTGTGATGAATTATTTGGTGAGCTAGAAAGTTGGAAAAAAATGAGCTAAGAAACTTAAGAAGTTGAAAAAAAAAACAAGGGGGTAAACTCAAAGGAACGAGTTGGAAACAAAGAAAACACATACGAGGGTAAGTCAGTGAAACAGAGAATTACAACAAACCCTAGAATCATAGTGCTCCATGAAGTAAGGAGCACGGATCACTCAACTTTCTGCACTTGAGATCCAAATACTAAACAAGTGCATAAGCCAAATAGACAAAATATATAAAGAAATAAAGTCTAGACCTGCAAAGGACCTTCGATAGAATATAGTTCAGCAGTGCCCTTCAAATTCTTTTTAACAATTTCTAGCTCCTTTCGAATGTACCGAATGCAATGAGTGGGACAAGCTCCAAGTCTGAAGAAGCAATCCCCACGAGACCATCACCACAGACATCAGCAGCAAGTTCAGGAACTGCCTTTGCTGCCAACAGCTGACTACACATTTGAGGGTCTCCACACGCACCCTCAGGTTCAGTAACTCACTAGAAAGACTCACAGAACTCACTTGACAACTCTTACACTCATGGTCATGTTTTTTAGGGCAAAGGATGCAAATTAGGACCAGCCAGAGGAAGACATTGACAGGACAGGGTCCGGACGCATTACCGTCCCTTCATTGTAAGTCAACTGGGGAAGCTCACCCAGACTTCCGATGTCCGGGGTTTTTGTGAGGTCTCAATCGCATACTGCCTGCACGGCTGAGCTTTATTCTCCAGCCCCTCCTGGGTGTTTGGGCTAAAACCATTTTTTCTCCGGCTCCTCCAAAGGTTGAAATTAATATCGCTTACCCTCCAAGGTCCCCATTGTAAGTGCATTGTTTAGACTGTCCAGTGGCCAAAGTCCCGGGCAGACAAAGACATGCCTATCAGGCAGGGCACTCCAGGTGCCTAGAGATGCCTAGACATCACTTCTCAGTAGCAGAGAGTAAAGGCAAACAAGGGGGAGAGCCAGAGGGGACAGAGAGAGAGAATTTTAGTGGAGCCCAACTCAGAACTCCATCTCATGACCCCGAGATCATGACCTGAGCTGAAATCATGAGCCAGATGCTTAACAGACTGAGCCACCCAGGCGCCCCCAGACCACTTTTTAGGTAAGGTTCATTCTTCACTGTGTACTGAATAAGAATTTTGGGAATTCAGACAGAGAAACCATGTTTTTTTAAGACATGGGAGATCCTGATAAGCTAGATTCGGAAACCAGTGATGTAGTTAATGTTGCATTTACAAATGAAAAATCTGAAGACCCAGGAAATTAAAAGGTTTGTTTATGTGGCAATGATCACACAGACAGCAAGAGGGGAGATAAGTCAAGAAGTTGGGAGCTTGACTGAGCTATAGAGGGCATGGGTCACCATGAGCACCCTCACCCACATCTCTCTCATGGGTTGTCGGCCGATGAAACAATGCCTTTCGCATGTATCTATACACCTGTTCACGTGTCGTTACAATTAACAAAACATGAATTCGTGCGAAAGCATTGGTGAATTCTTTATGACATTATAATTACAACGTGGCAAAGGAGATTTTGAAAGTAGCTCCATAGAGAAGACCAGATAATAACTGCATCAGCACCATCTACCTCTTACACCAACAAACTCCGTCTTGCCTTAGCCAATCTCTGTGAGTAAATTCAATTTCCTCGAAGTCAAACAATAGCAATTGCTAATTTGATAAAGCAAAATAGAAGAAAAGTCCTGTGG
The DNA here is from genome assembly GCF_009762305.2 of Zalophus californianus. Lineage (NCBI taxonomy): Eukaryota > Metazoa > Chordata > Mammalia > Carnivora > Otariidae > Zalophus > Zalophus californianus. Next base: position 5,584,537 of record NC_045597.1, read on the forward strand.
TTCAATTACCTTTTAAATAATTTACCATTCATTCAACTTTACCTGTCCTTCTCTTTTCTTCAGTTATACCTCATAGTAGTGCTCAATATCATAGAAATATCAGAATCTGATCAGAATCTATTTTCTTATTCTGGGTTGTTCATATTATTAAACGTTGTTGCATAAATGTTATATTTCTCCACAGTTGTTGAAATAAATCACTTTACTCAAATTGATTATTATTGCTAAAATTTCTGAGATTGCTGATATAGAATTAGTGATGTGGATATAATTTATCTCAAAAAATTGTCACAAGAAAGTAGACAAGCTAAATCTAAATTATACTCAACTGATAAACAAATCCTTGTGGAGTAGGGATGAATTTTATTCCAGTCTTATTAAATCTAACTCCTAATCCCGTTCACCAAGGTGGTGATGCTCTATCACTATCTCTCTGCTTCCAGATTTGTGTGAAGATGAAGGTTTATACAGTGCAAGCATTCCTGTGGTCATCTGTTCAGTCTGGTCATGACTGATAAGCTCATTGTCCAACTCAACAGGACTCCTTGGCTACCTCTTTGGGGTCAAGCTTGGGTTCTGGGATTTTGGGTCAAGTCTTGGTGGTAGGGTCATCCTCTTGAGATGCTCAATATATCCATTCTTTCTTGCTTTAGTTTCTTCTCCATGCAAGAGCAAGATCTCCTTTCTCCTCCTCTCTAGAACAAACCAACATCATCTTCTCAGTAAACAGAGATTTTAGAATATAAGACCAGGATTGGGTGTCTACAGGTAACTTCTGTTTCAGCCTCCGTAGTAGAAACATCAATGAGGTTTTCTCATTGGAGGTGGGAAAAACACAGGGAAATAGGGCAAATTAGTATCTCATTCAGTCATCCTGTTACACATGAATCCGCAAGACAACAACAGTTTACTATACAGCCTTTTGAAGTGATGGTAGCAGAAAAGATTTGAAAACAAATGAGGAAAAAGTGTGGAATGGTGCCCTGCACGACTACACTGGTGATGATGCAGGAATGGACTGGTCCAGACCATCAGCCCACAGTCATGGTCTCATCACTTTCCTTTACCCTCTGCTAGAAAAGGCATAAGATGTGAGACCGTAGCCACTTATTTTAATCTGCTTGATGTATAGGTTGAGAAAATATTGCTACTCATTCATAAGAGCTGTAAGAATTGAACATGTACAAATGATTGGTTGAAGTTATTAACATTTTGCTAAAAATGTAGCATGACTAAATAGAAAGAACTAGGGTGCTCTTCTTTTTGAAGTAAGAAGATACCATAACTATCTTGTGCTCTGGACAAATATTTATGAATGCCTCGTGTTCATCATTCACCATCTTTCTGGCTTACCTGTCCTCCAATTTCAAGGGTTCGCAAACTGCAGCTTGAGCACCAGAGCTAAGAATGGTTGTTACATATATAAATTATTTTTTAAAAGTCAAAAGAAGGGGGCACCTAGGTGGCTCAGTCGGTTAAGCATCTGCCTTCAGCTCAGGACATGATCTCAGCGTCCTGGGATGGAGCCCCTCAATGAGCCCCGGGGTTGGACCCTGCGATGAGCCCCACGTGGGACCCGTGTTGGACCCTGCTTTGAGGCTTCTCCCTCTCTCTGCCCCTCCCTCCTGTTCTCTCCCTCTCTCAAATAAGTAAATAAAATCTTTTTTAAAAAGTCAGAAGAAGAGTAACATTTCATGACGTTGGACATTTGTGAAATCAAATGGAGATGTGCATGAGTGAAGTTTTATAGGAATGCAGCCCTGCCCAGTGGTTTATAGATTGTCTCTGTTTCTGTGGTACAACAGCTGAGTTAGGGGTTGCAGCAGAGAAAGTGTAGTCCTCAAACTCCAAAATATTTACTCTCTAGTCCTTTCCAGAAAAAGATTGCTAACGCCTGCATTAGAATGTATCGGTGCATGGAGGCAGGGAGAGGGGAGGTTTGGGGTTTCTTTTAAATGCATGTTTCCTGGTTCCATTCCCAAGGTTCTGATTGTGCAGCTCTTATAGAAGATCAGGAATCTGCATATTTAATAAGCATCTCAGGTGATATTGTAGCAAAAGATCTTAAGATCTCTCTGAAAGAAGCATTTTTAAACCCAGTTGTGAATGTACATATCGCCTGTGGATATCTCCTCCTGGGCAAATAAACATTCCTTATCTCTCTAGGATATTAAGGGGAATAAGTACGTTTAAATAATAAACTATAAATAGACGTTTAAAATATTTAAATATTCTTATTTGCTAAGCCTAGGGGTGCCTTTGTGCCTTTTTTTAAAGATAAATTTACTTCCTACATACGCTTGGGAAAAAAAATAAATCATTCTTTCTAAATAACGTTTTGTCAGGAATAATAATTCTCTTCTTCCCCAATCTAGCTCAAATTTAAATGTTTGAACAAAAAGAACATAACTAATAATAAGATGTGAGGGAAAGGAAATATTTCCATAACAATGTGTGCAGAGACTAACCCTACCCACGAGGCACACATGGCAGAAAATGCTGTATTTAAGGATACAAAACGCTTTCTGTTTCAAGTCGCAATTTTAAGATACTTGCAGGTTGTCTCAATTTTTCTTCAAGGATAAAATTTCCGAGATTATGCCTAAAAATGTTGGGGAAATAGATCACCAGGAAGTGGTTCTTTATCTGCTTCTTAACAGATCGTGGGTGATGTATACAGAGCATGTATTCATAAACGAAAAGGAAAAGGGAGTTGAAATGTCAGATTTAAAACTTTTAAATTCAGCCTATAATTACGTTGCAGTACTTTTGTGAGATCTTAAAAATTCTAATGAAATAAATATGATAAATTTAAAGAATATTAATGAATTGTGACTCAGCCAGTTGGGCTGGGTTTTCTGATTGATGGCCAATCAAAGTTATTAGAGCTTCAATCCTAACTCCCTTGGGACATTTTCATTTCCTGGTTCTTGGTGCAGAGAATGTGGATCATTATGGAGTGTGGTCCAGTCCAGTTGTTCCTAGGAACTGACCTTCCCTAAGCAGAGGGTCTATAGTGTAGGAGCATCTAGCTCCATAACAATACGTTTGCTGACCCCGCTCTCAACTTCACTGACCACCAACCTGCTGCCTGGTTAGCATTTCAGCTCAGCCTTACGTCTTCAACTCCACTCAGACCAACCTTCCTGACCCCCATTCCTTTCTTTCCCTCTTGGCTGTATTCTATTCCTGCACCCTTAAGTCTGCATATTCAGAAGAAATTCTTGTGAGAACATCAGTCTTGGCTGTGCCCCGGTCCTGGATGCCATCTCATCAGTCCCGGTTCCCAGACAAGGATCCTTGAGGAGACACTGCAATTGTGCTTCTCAGTCTTTCAACCTGTACACCTATAAAGGCAGAGAAGAGTGAATGCATACCCCCAGGATGATGCCCCAACCTGCCTGCAAGGGCCCTTCACCATCTCACATAGGTTAGTATAGGTTGACCAGATGACAGGTACCTATGTAGACATGGTTCCATTTTGCAGTTGTAAACCTGAAGGTTCTGAAGTGGCCTTGAACCCAATCCAATCCAATAATTGAAACAGTCCTTTACATACTATTAAGCCTTTTAGTTTTTTTCAGGAGCATTTGGGTAGGCTTGGAACACTTATGACCTCTTGGGTTTGGTGTTTGCCTCCTCTGGTCTCCTGAGGGGTGTTCCTATCTATCTGGCATTGAAAGCTATAGTAGTTTAGCATGAAGTCCGGTCTCCCTCACCACCAGAGCCTATACCTTCTCTGAGAAACTGAATCTTACCGTGGTTCTCACCAGTGTTGCAGATGCCTCGCATAGACCATATCTTGTCAAGAAGCCCTCCCATAGTCTTTTCTGAAGGGTGACCTCATCTCTTAACATAGATGGCCTTAGGCAGGGTCCAGTTATCTTCTTAGTCTTACAGGAAGGAATTTGGGGACTTCCTTTACCCCATCTCTGCCACATAGGAACCAAAACTGACAGAGCAAATCTCAATTTCTATGAATTATATCCTCTCCAAAAACAGTATGTTAAAATCCTAACCCCCAGGACCTAAGAATGGGACCCGATTTGTAAATAAGGTTGTTGCAGATAGAATTAGTTAAGCTAAAATGAAGTCATACTAGAGTAGGGGGGCCTTCATCAAATATGACTGGTGTCCTTATGACAAGAGAGAGACCCAGAGAGAAGGCTCTGGTGATAATGGAGGCAGAGATTGCAGGGACACATCTACAAGCCGAGGAAGGCCGAGAATTGTCGGCAAATACTAGAAGCTAGAAGAGGCAAGAAAAATGAGCTCGTACAGGTTCCCAAGACAGCGTGTTCCTACAAATACTATTATGTCAGACTTCTAGACTGTGAGACAATAAGTGTGTGTTATTTTAAGCCACACAGTCTGTGGTACTTGGTCATGGCAGCCTTGAACAACCCATGCAATCTCCTTCTGCGGTGTCAGTCTGCTTTGACCTGGATGCTCTCCACATGGGGGCCAAGAAGATGTCGAAGCAATTTCTGAGCCCCAAGTCAGGAAGGCAGCAGGAGTCCCTTTTCTTCAAAGCTCTTGCTTACCCAGCGACACTATGTCCCTCTCTCTGAGTTGACATCTTGAAAGAGGAAACCAGAGCAGTGTTGACCGCTTTGCCATCCTCTCTGATTTCTCTTTCCCCACAAGTCTCTGGTCCCAGAGGGACAGCCTTCCTGCCTCCCTCTGGGTCATGACTTCCCTCCCACAGCAAAACCTAATGCCTTACAAGCTTGTCTGTCCTGGATTGAAGAGGAGTGTTCTTTATACCGCTGGGCACCATATGACTCAACTATTCAAGTCGAACACTTGGTAAGTTAAATGAGATCTAAAGGAATCTGGAAATACGGGACTCTCTTCAGAAGAAAATGAGTCTCCAGAAAGAGACCAATAATCCATGGCTAGGAAAATATTGGCCTGTTTGAGTGTCCCTGAACATGGGTACGGCCAACTGATGTCCAGTGCAGTGATTCTGGGCTTATGAGAGGATAGCTGCCTTGTATCTTAATTCTTTGCTACTATCCTACAGTGTGCACTTAACGTCTGCAGTACATGGTAGCTTTTGTGGGCTTTGGAGGGAAGAGCAGTGGGGTCCACACTCCTGGTGGGAGCTCAGGAGAGCCTGGGAACTTGGGAGGAGAACAAGGAAAGGACAGTGACAGCAGAGGGCAGGACAGAGGGTGACAAGTGACAGCACCCTTCTTGAACACATCCAGACCGGAAATCAGCTCTTATGAACTAGTAGGAATATTTTCCATTTTCGGATGTGAGAGCTAGTATCTCTGTTATGGATTAGGTACTCAGATTCTTAAAGCACCACAGAGAGGTAATCAGGTAAAGATGCAATCGATTTTCCTCCACAGACTTATTGGGACCAAATGCTTCTGTACTTAAAGAAGCCCCAAGAAATGTGTGAGCAACCTACACTTCCTTGAACAATAGCCCACTGTCCTCTGTCTTTTGACTTTCTATTTGCATTTGCATTATAAATAAAAATACAAGATTTTTAGGAGTGCCTGGGTGGCTTTTTCAGTTAAGCATCTGCCTTCGGCTCAGGTCATGATCCCAGGGTCCTGGGATCAAGCCCTGCGTTGGGCTCCCTGCTCAGTGGGGAGGTTGCTTCTCCCTCTGCCTCTATCCACTGCTCCCCCTGCTTGTGCTATCTTTCCCTCTCTCTCTGTCAAATAAATAAATAAAATCTTAAAAAAAAAAAAAAGAAGAAGACTTATATTCCTGGAAAACCTAAAGGCAAAGTTAGAAAAGGCCAAAATTAGACTTTGCATTTCGAGGTAGAGTACCAACATGCATGTGCTTTATTGTTATAAGCATCTGTGTTTATGTGCGGGCGTGTGCCTGTGTGTGCATGAGTGTGTGTGTGTGTGTGTGTGTGTGTGTGTGTGTGTGAAACATAGAGACAGTCACTGCGACTGTCGACCTCACCCTGAGCCCCGGTCCTCTGAAGCCTGTCAGAGAACACATGGGAACACATTATGTGGTTTTGCCCGAGGTAGAAAATCAGACAGCCAAGTCATGAACCAGTTCAAATAGAAGGCGCAGCAGATCCAAGGGAAGCAGTTTTCCTTCCCTGCCATCTTCTGGCCACGGAGAACATGGGGCTGTTCTATGAAACCAGAAGGAGAAAAGAAATTAGAGAAAAAGCAATCTTCCCTTGGGTCCTAATTTCTGGAAGGTCTTGTCTTTAGGGACATAATTTTTAAATGATTTAGTGGGTATCAATTTGGGCAAGTACTACGCAGGCCTAATTTTGTAAGAAAATAAAATCATGGCTGTAAGACTAGGAAGCGGGCCACAACTGTTTTATGAAGTTACTTGGATCCACACTGAACTTAGGCCTTGGTAGGTGTCAACCGTGGATGGGCGTGGTCTCTCCACTGGGCCGCCACAAAGTGGTATCCCCCGTGACACTGGGCAGTCTAGCAAAATGTATCTGACCCACATTACGGTAACTCCACATGTGTTTTGTATACTTGTACGCCTGCCCAACATCATTACCAGATTACTTGTTTTTCTTATCAATAATAAAAAAATGCAGTGCATGCTTATTCTGTGCAAAGCCCTTTGAATAAGTCATCCATTTAATTCTTACGACCACCCTTTAAGGCAGGTGCTAGTGTGAGATGCCCTTTATGCAGGCTGTGGGGGGAGTGAACTCACAGAGCCAAGTGCAAGGTCTGTATGAATCCAAGTACATATTCTTAACCAGGTTTATGATATGTCATAAGTATGGCCAAAGAATGATACAGTGTTTTAGGGAGATAATAAAAGTGGGAGAAAAATATATTCCGATAAGTCTATTAAGCTGTATTTTGAATTCTTTCTATAGTAGTAAAAAAAAAATGTAGAAGGCTCAGCATTTTCCATTGTTTCTTATCACAGACTCCTTTTTTCTCTTCATTCAACTACTGTGTTGCTACAAAATATATTATAACAGAGTGCTTTTGACCTTTTTTTTATCCCCGGGGGCCCAGACAACAAACATTTATTAATGGGGAAAATACCTTAATCTGGGCAGATAAATTACAGGTAAAAATTACATTACATTTAAAAAATGGAATGAGACATGTGGAAAACAATTTTTAAAAAGAAACAAATCCAAAATTTTAAACTTCAAACAGACTGATTTTTAATAGAAGTCACACATATAATGTCTTTAATAATAAAAACAAAGAGCAGTTACTTTCAGGGTTTCCAAAGAGAAACAGTATTTCCCTGATCCACCTCCTTCAGTAAGGCTGCTTCCCAGAGATGATCACTTTGACACCTTTTGTCTTTAATTTTTCCGCTGGTTATTTTTGTATCACTAAGGAACATGGCCGTATCGCTGCCTCGAATCATCGGTTATGAGCATGATCCATTGATTTCCACCTGCAGGTAGCGAGGAAAGGCCCAGAGAAAGCCACTGAAGGCTCCAAGTCAGATCCCGGCCAAGCCCTGTCCCATGGGCACAGCCCCCCCCTGCAAACCGGTGAAAATAAAAGTTCTGAAACTAGTGGAAGGCCAGGGCCTTCAATAACCAACTGTTATTTGTAGTGCTTTTAAAAAAGAAAAGGAAGAATGTGACCTTTGGCCTCTCTGAAGAATGAAGTCCATCTAGCAGTACTTCAGGGAAGTTCTAGGCACAGACAACTCAAAAGGATTCTTGTTGAAATCCTTTTTCTTTCTACTTTGTTTTCGCTCACACCCTCTGCTTGGCTGAGTGGGTAATCCAGGACCACTTTTGAAATCCCAGGGCATTGTGTGTGCTGGCTACGAAACCCGAAACCCGACCCCAGTGTGAAGGCTCCAGGAAGTCGTTTTGAGGAACTGAGTGTATTTTGTAAACAGACAACCAGCACTGGATTGAATACAAATACACATAAGCCACCATTTGTTTCTCTTTGCTAATGGTCTTCAGGGTTGCAGCCAAAGTTCTAGCTTACACTTCAGTGCAGCCCAAATTGGTAGGGCTAGCAACACTCACACGATTTCCTTCGTTTAACGAAGTGATAAACTTTTTAAAACAAAAGGCACAGCATTTTACGTATGGGAGCCTACTAGAAAGTAACCCTCGCTCTCCTTAATAAGAGAGCAACAAGGAGCATGCTTTTGGAAGTAGAAAGAGACAACGCGTAGTTGGACAGGAACTAAAATAGCCCAGTTTACTGAGTACTTCCCAGTGTTCATTCCTAGAGACCTTGGGATTGTTTACATGATCTTAAAATATTTTTAACAGTCTTCAGATACGGCACAGCCGAGACGGTTTTGATTTGGGAACCAACATAACAAGCATATTTTTTTTTCTGGCGGATTTTATAATACAGCTTAAGTGGGAAAAGCAACAATGAATGTATGAAATGACCTGTTGGCTCACATTTGAGCAGATGTGGATTCAGTTACACATGTGTGTGCACGTGTGTACATAAAATACCTACCCAGACTTTTCAGAAAAGTGACCATGAACCTTTGGAACTCTTATCACTCGCTTCACTTCATACAAGTCAGTGCGTGAGAGTCGTGGGGGAGACTCAGCTTCCGTTGGGCACATTTCCCTGACGCTGTCGGCAATGAAATCTACGTTGTCCATTCCCAATCTGCAATGCAGAAACACCAAGATCCCAGGATCAGGAAAATCAGACTTTCTGAAAAAATTTCCTGAATGCAGATCCATTTTACATTTTTCCCACCAAAGGAGAGACATTCAGGAATGTCTGTCACAATCATGACTACATGTGCACAAATCTGTGACAGGAGAGCCAACAGAGCTCTCCTCTCCTACAGGAAGAATCCGCCCTGAAAGGAATTTAAAAGTAAGAACAGGGGCGCCTGGGTGGCTCAGTTGGAAAGCGTCTGCCTTCGGCTCAGGTCATGATCCCGGGGTCCTGGGATCGAGCCCCGCATTGGGTTCCCTGCTCCGCGGGAGGCCTGCTTCTCCGTTTCCCCCTCCCCTTGCTTGTGTTCCCTCTCTCACTGTCTTTCTCTGTCAAATTAATAAATAAAAATCTTGAAAAAAAAATTTAAAAAATAGGAACAGACGAGGGTCACGGTTCAGGCAATGAGGACTTTGTTAAGCAGAAAATATGAGAGTTTTCAATTAGCTGAATGATTTTGGAAGGCCACCTGTTTTTCTCAATCAGAACAAAGTCTTCGACTCTCACGTGGACATTATTGCCAGACACATTTGCTGGTTTCCTTCCGTGATTTTTTCAGCGCGTGGCTTCGTGCTATGGAAAGGACGCAGTGACCATCGTGACGTGTCATGAGTCGATCTGTGCATACTTAGCGATGAATTCACTGATAGAGGATTTTCTGTGTAGGCCATCAGGAGTGTGACTCTCACTGGGGTGTCTGCTGATACCAGCTCTACACTTCAGTGGATGTCGGTTTAAGGCTGAGTTGGCTTAACGCAGATGTATCTTTTGTTTGGGTGTGTGTGTGTGTGTGTGTGTGTGTGTGTGTGTGTCTGTGTGTGTGTGTGTGTGTGTGTGTGTGTGTGTCTCTGTGTGTGTGTGTGTGTGTGTGTGTGTGTGTGTGTGTTTAATACTCTCTCACAGGGAAGAAGAAAAGAAAAATCGAGAGTGGACACCTATTACGGATGACAGCTAAACAGACTTAAAGGACCGAACCCTCCTGGTATAAGAGCTCATCTGCCAAGGAGCTTGTCAGAAGTCCTGAAGGCTGGTCCTCGCCCAGTCACAGGTGTCATGTGTCTCTTGAGGTGTGTTGCCATCCCGGAAAACTACTTTTCCTTAATAGCAGTAGTCTCCCCCTGAAAGGGTTAGTGAGTTCTCTGATTGAAATGACAGACCAAAATAAAAATGGTCTTTCCTCTTCTGCTACTGTTATTGTTGACTGGCTCCCCACACAGTCTGAGCACACGGTAAATCCTCAGTTCACACGGTAAATCCTCAGCTAAGGTGGTGCTTATTTTTAGAAGTACTGTAAGCTCTGTGGGTATGAACACAAGGCATTTGTCTTAGCAGTTAACAAATTGCCATCATGTTAATAATTTCCCTCTTGTGCTACTAAATCACCAACAACTAAAAGTAGAAATCGTATTATCAAGTGTTGGCTGTGATTTAGAAAGTGTTTATCTAGACGTATCTGAGCCAGTAAGGAAAGTTGGATTTCTCATTGAAGACTTAAATCTTGCCCAAAATCTTGTCTGTGTCCCTGAAGGCTGAATGACCTTGAGAAAATCCCCTCAACATTCAGAAACTTGGTGTCTCTTCTTCATCGTGAGCATCAAAACATCTATCCTAAACATTAAGTGAACAAAAACAAGTAAAATAAAGATTTGTGGGGCTGCTTTAAGACACTACATCCAATTTTGAGAGATCCTCACTTTCCTTTAGAGTGCTTCTACATTCTAAAAACAATTTAGATGATTCCACAAGAGAAAGAAACAGAATGGGATTCAGTTGATTTACCGGATTCAATTTCTCATAAACTAAATAGCTATTTCACTGGACACGTAACTTCCTAACTAATGATTCTGAAATTGTTTAAGCACGTTCATGGAGGACCCAAGGAGGAGCAAATGTTGACCTTTCAACCAGCATCCCCTGATGGTATTTTCGTTATTTTCAACTTATTCTGGAATCCTCCCTTCTGAGAAAAAAGGCAGCTTTGGGAGAGAATTCCTGTGGACCCCCTTGCCATCACTGCACACCCATCTTGCGAAAGGTTAGGTTTTGTTTGCAGTGATCACAGATGCTGCTGTGGGCATAGTCACAGACTGGAGAATAGAGACCACTTGAGAGATAATCCAATATTTAAAAATAAGTACTCTTCCCACCACTATTGCACTATCTCAAATGATATTTTTCCCTTAATTATGTAATTAATTGCCTCTGATGGAAAACACGTGAAGCACCACAGCCTCAGAGAGCAAGAGACTATGATTTTCTGTCTGCCAAAAAAAAACCTGGGCGTTAGACAAAATAAAAACCTGTGACAAAATAAATGTATCGCCAAGACTCAAGTATACTTTGTTTTTACATGTAAACAAATGTTCCTGTTTATGAGATGAATGCATCAGAGGCAACAGTGACAACTTCTCTGAGAGAGAGCAGGGGCTGGTGGTGCCTCGCGCTGGAGACGGATGGGCGTTCAGGTGGTGCTCTGCCAGCTGGAGGAACTTTCCGGAGCGCCGAAGTTGTGGGTATGAAGTATGTGCAGCTGTAATATGTGGGTGGTCCCACATTCTTCCCAGAGTCTGAATTCAGCTGTAAGGCAGTGACTCCCAAATGCACATCCCTAGACCAGATCACTATTCTGAGTTCCAACCAATAAATCCAACTGCCTGGAGGTCTTTGCTCTTGGGATATCGGCAGGTCCCTTCCACCACGTTTCTAAACTTCTGGTATCATGAAGTCTTTAAAAGCAGGGGCTCTAGAGGCTTCTAGGTGGTGCAGTCAGTCAAGCATCCGACTCTTGGTTTTGACTCAGGTCATGGCCTCATGGTTTGTGGGATCGAGCCCCACATCGGGCTCCGTGCTTAGTGGGGAGTCTACTTGAGGATTCTCTCTCTCCCTGTCCCTCTGCCCCTCCCCACTGCATGCTCTCTCTCTCATGCCCTCTCTCTCTCTCTCATGTACTCCCTCTCTCTAAAAAATAAATAAATAAATCTTAAAAAAGAAAAAAAGCATGGGTTCTAGAGCCAAATTGCCCAATTTAAATCCTGACTCTTCTACCTTACAAGCTGTGTGACCTTGGCCAGATTACTTAGCCTCTCTGTTCCTTAGTTTCTTCATCTATAAAATGGGGGAAATAGTAATATGCTGTCACAGAGTGATTTGAGAATTAAGTCAGTTAGTTTGTGAAAGGGGCTTAGAAAACTGCCTGACACATAGTAAGCACTCAATAACTGCCAAATTGTCTTGTTGTGATTCTTCTTCTCTGTTTCAGTGAATGGCTCCAGGAGTCGCCCAGCAATTTAAACGTGGATCCAACTCAGGGACCAAACACTGACAGGCTTGGTGACCTTGGGCAAGTGACTTCACCTATTTGAGAGCCTCATTCCTCATTTGGGAAATGGGCTTGACAGAGATTTCTAATACGCACTTATTGAGACGACCCGAGCAGAAGGCGGAGGGCTTGCGGCCAGAGTGAAGTGAAGGTAAGCAATTGCTACTCTGATCTTAGACTCTTCCTCCCCCTAGCTCCCATTTCTAACCATTTAGCAAATTTTGTTGCTTCCAACCCTGAGAAAACTCTCGAACAGCTCCCTTCTTCCTTGCAGTGCCTCCCACCTTGTATCTTTCATCTCCTGTTGAGCCTGGTACCCCAGCCCTTGGCTCTGTGGGCCATGTGCAGCCCTCCGCTGGAACGGGATTCTCGGGCATAAGGAGGTCAGATCCCTGCTCCCACCCCTCCCGGGCTTCCTTCTCTCACTTCCAGCATCCAGGGGGAGTTGTCCGCCCAGAAAGATGCCGCATCTGCGCTCTGTCCCGGCTGCAGCCCAGCTTAGCTCCCCACGTGGACACCCCACCCAGGCGCAGCTCCCCACGTGGGCCCCTGGTTGCCACCACCCAAGCTCATCCCCCAGGCACAGGAAACAGCAGGACAACAGACAGAGGGCAAACCATGCAAAGCCGTCTCTCCAGACGTCTGTACTCCATGAAATTACCATTCTTTGTATGTGTTTGACCTGCCAAGCCAGCAATTTTGTATGAGCCCATCTAATGTATGGAAGACAATACAAATTCTCCCTTCACTTTTGAGTTGAAATATGAGAATTCACATACTCTTTTTTTTTTTTTTTTAAGATTTTATGTATTTGGGGGTGGGGCGCAGAGGGAGAGGAGAGAGAATCTCAGGCAGACTTCCTGCTGAGCACAGAACCCAATCCTGAAATCATGACCTGAGCCAAAACCAAGAGTCGGACGCTCAACAGACTGCGTCACCCTGATGCCCCAAGCATTCACATATTCTTTTGAGTGTGCCAATGGTTGCCTTGGAGGTGATGGGAAAGCTTTGGGATTTTGCATTCGCTCCTCACTGCCATTAAGGTTATTTCAGGGAAAACACTGGTTGGTTGGTCCCTTCACTTCTTCTCTAGCAACTTGACAGATGGGACTAGCCCTGCTCCCTGTGCTCGTCCAGCTGAGTTTGTGCACAACGCTCACTCTGTGGTCCCTGCCTTTCTGTGTGGGTCCCCCTTTGACCCCTTTACCTGTCTCTCCTCTGTAGACTCTGAAAGCAGGGCGGTGTCCCGTTGGTTCCTATTTTCAGAGCCCAGCTCAGTTCCTGACACAAGCAGAAATACTACATTATCAGTAGGCAAAGCTCATGAGTCCCCAAAATAACTCACATGTCACAGGAAAAGCGAGCTGAATATCTGACTAAGCTTTTTCTTGAATCTATTTCTAGCTCTCTAAGATACGCCCCTGAGCTGTAACAGCTACAAGACATGGTCATTGAGGTCGCGGATGATGTAAGCCCTTGCGGGTTGATGTCACTGTGTGACATGCTGGTCGATGGCCGAGGAATATCTTGAAAGTGTTTGAAGTAAAAGTTTTCGACAGTTGTGAGTAAATAACTCAGTCTTGCAGGCTATGAGAACTTACAAGTACAGCAGTTCCTTTGAAAACATGTGAGATTATCTGCACGTTGTTTATTTTCCATGAAGATTGCAGTGGGCTCTGTCCATTCCGGCCTCCACTGGTACTCCTGGGACCCGTTGCCCTCTTTGGCAACAGAACTGCACCCTTTCCAAGGCAACACGCCAAACAGAAATCTTTTTTTATTTGTTTCTCTGGTTTTGTTTTGGAGAAGTTCGGGTGTTTTGTTGTGGTTTTTTTTCTTTACCTTTTGTCAACATTTGGGTTACAGTAACCGTGACAGTGGCCAAGCTAATAAGAAGGGAAAACCTTTTAAAAGTACAAACCTTGAGCAAGAAAGGAAATTACCAAATAGAGAATTTTCATTCTCCTAGAATGAAAAACAGCCTGAAATTAAAGCAGCATGACTGGAAGCCTGCTCTGATTTTTTTGTTTTTGTTTTTGTTTTTTTAATGGCTTTTGAAGTCAAGAGAGAGCCAATTCTGTAAATAGAACAAAGCAATAGCCCTTCCTCCCCTATGCATCCCCCAACAGGAGCTCCTTGGCCCCAAGAATGCCATGAACCCAGTGGCTCAAGAATTGTTCTTCAAGTACAACTGTTCTTCTATAGTTTTCTGAGACTCAGCAATGAAGTCGGCCTTAAAATTGCAGTGCTTTTAAAAAAAAAGTGCAGACTAAGTTTGATCAGGAATTTTGACATCTCTTGAATCGAAGGTCTACCAACGGACTTGTTCTTATTTGGAGCTGGGAAGGTGAGGGCAGGGAGCGCAGAGGGAAGTAGAAGCGAGTGCCGCGCAGATGCAAAAACTTCGGCCGATTAACTCTGTCTCTGTGGGACTCAAGGCTTGAGGGCTGGGCAGGGAGAGATTCCAGAGGTGGCAGTCCAACGATTCTTTCTTTGGGTAAGGAGAGGATCTTGGTGGTCCATCAAGGTTCCTTTAACTCAAAGACTCTTAACTTTGCTTATTTGGACCTTCCATTCCCTTCTTAGATTAATTACTTGACAATAAAATCAAAATGGAAAGCAACACAGGGTAGTTCTGCAAAAATCAATTGCCCTGAGTAGTTCAGAAGATGTGCATATTAGATTTCACCTTCTGTCCCTGAGACTCTCACTTCCTTCAAACTCGGACGATGGTGAAGTTGCCGCCAACAGCATCTGTTGAGCTGCTGTAGCAATGGTATCTCACTCCTCAAACTGTCTAACCTTTTCATAAAAAGGTGCATGCTTGATTTTCAATTATTGTGGTTCTTCATGCTGATCCAGGGTGAGAATAAACTATATCCCAAAAGAAGGAAATGGAGGCCAGGTCCCAACCACCTTCATCCAGCAGGTCTAGCTTAAAAACCATGAAATTGTGGATTTCTTAAGTCTCTTTTCAAGTAGAAAAAATTTTTCAAGTAGATGGTTTAGCCAGCTCAGGCTGCTATAACAAAACACCATAGACTGGGAGCTTAAAAACAGATAATTATCTCTCATGGTTCTGGAGGCTGGAAGTCCAAGCTCAAGGTGCCAGCAGATTTGGTTCTGGGTGAGGGCCCACTTCTTGGTTTGCACATGGCAGTCTTCCTACTGCGAGGGCGATTTTAGTAAGTGAGCCTCCCAACCCCGCCTCCTGCTAAACTCTAAAGACAACATGTTTAAAGCTTATGGCTGTTTCAGTAGGACGTGTGTTTTGTTTCTTTTTTTTTTTTTTTTCTGGTAGAGTTCTTTAACAGTAGACTTAAAGGTAAACTTGATTATACCTTTGTAGTTCATTCCCATGTGCAAGGGATCAGATTTTCTAGAATCTGGAACTCTCCATGTTCCACATTATTTATCATCACAAATTGCAGCTTCACAAGAGGAAAATAGCTATATTTTTTCAGGCAAACAAACTGGCCAGGAATATGCCTTCAATGACTAGGCTGTGGTCTTTGAATCATGGTGATAAGGAAATTACTGTCTTCTATACTTTCTTATGTACTACCTTGTTTGCCAGAAAAATATCTGGATTGTATGTGAATAATTCAAGACGTTATAGCCTTTTGTCCTCTTTTCTGATGGCCATACTCTAAAGCAATAGGGCAAAGGTCCTACTCCTCAACCACCTGCAGAAAAAAACTGGAGGGTGGTTATTACAGAGTAACTATCTCACTGATTAGGGGAAAAGTCCATCTTGGAGGATCATGGGATGCTGTGATCCATGGTGTTTCCCCACACCATGTTACTGAGTGACAAGATAAGACAGGACAGGAAGCAAGAGCTTTTGGAAGGATTTTGCCAGGCCCTAAGAAAGGCTTAAAGCCCCTAAAACTAGCAAGAATATGTTAAGTTCTATTTGGGGTAATCGGGGTAAACATCCAATTAAAGGATTTCTTGCCAGAAGTTAGGGAGTCAACACATTTCAGAGCTTTTTTCTAAGTCCCAGTTTACCACCAAAGCAGTACCAGTATCGAAAAAGGCAATCCCAGGAGAAGGGGACCTTGAGCCCACAAACACTGAACAAACATCAGGTCCCAAAGTCGTGGCAATAATGGCGGAATTTAAAGGAAGAAGGTGCTTACATTTATCTGGATTTTGTTTGTTTGTTTATTTAAGCATTTACTTTTATATAGTAAAAAAAAAAAAAAAAGAAAGAATCCCTGTTAAGAAATTGATTCTGCACAAATGGTACTGATTTGCAAGGATTTTAAATATATTTTTCTGAGTAACATTAGATGAGTCTGCTAATATGTGTCCTAAAATACTCATGACTGGAAAGTCATCTTAACTGTAAGTACTGGGTTTTTTAACAGATGCAACTATTGTGGCAGCCATTGAAATGACCAACCTAGTGCCAAGAAAGAAACTCTTTCTAAAGGGTATAGACACCTTGCAAATAAAATCTTATTTTATTAACTGGCAGAATCACAAGTAATCAGTAGAGCAAAGCAAGAATGAATATTGAATAGCTATCTCCATGTATGAATCTAAGGCACTCATAATCCAGTATTTACAGGAGAGAATATGATAATAAAGAAAATCCTGTTTCCATAATTAAATTGTTATCCTTGAACATGTTATTTGGAAGATTTAAACATAAAATCATATTTTAAATATGCTTTTTAAGTGATCTATAATTACGTGGGAGAACAAAGCATTGCAGCAAACATTCTGTCCTAGAAATAAAATGTCTGCTGCATCCCTGCTTAGAACCTGAAATAATTAATACCTATGACCTCAATGTTGCAAAGTATTATTAATTCTATTTTGCCTATAAGGGAGTGTTTTGTGAAAACTCGTTTATAACACTGCAAGTGGCTATGTATTATTGAAACTGAGTAAGAAGTAGCTTGCCTAAGGCCACTCATAATAACAGTTCCAAAAAGGAGAAAAATTCAGGAGCATCAGGCTATTAATTTTTAAGTTTATTTGGATAAAATAAACTTAAATATACATTATTTTGTGATTTAGTTAAGATTATCTGTAGTCAAGCCTTTGCAATCCAATTTGAATTACTCTTCAACCAAAAGATATGGAATATGGGTTGAATAGGGGGAAGAAATGGGACAAAAAAAGATTACGATACCCATAATATTCTTCAGAGTCTATGATTTTAGATGCTATAGCAACGGCAAAGATAAAGACCAGATAGTGAATGGTCTTGAAGCGGAATCATCCGTCTTAATGTTGATTAAGATCAAGACGACTTTAAATTTATATAAGACTCTTATAATCATACTTTACAAATTTAAATTTATTAAATTGATCATATTCATCACTAAACCTCCTCCTAAGCCTGTGTTCGCTATCTCATTTGTTGGTATAGCTATCTACTCATATTTTCGAGCAATAGACCTAGACCCATCCTTGACTTCTCCCTCTCAACATTCATATCCTGTCTCCAAAATATAAGCTCAATCTCTCCTTCACATCCGCATCAATACTAATCTTGTTCAGGCTCTCATCTTGTTAGCCACTGCATTAACATCCTTATGGCACAAGGCCTCCAGCTTTGTGCACCTTAATTCCATTATTTTCATAGTCACGGTCCACTGAATCAGAGCAAGGGAAGTTAGTTAGTTGGGTGGCCACAAAGCATACTAGCTGGATGTGCCCTTTGGGGTATGGTGCTGATAAGCCCTCTCTCCTGAAACTTTTAATGTCTTTCAATCACCTATAGGATACGAACCCAACTCTTTGACATCCTAGCGAATCTTTCTATGACCTGCCCATGGATATCTTCTCTTTGTCCCATCAGGCTGATCCATGTGCATTATTTCGGCAGACTCCTTGTTTCCAGTTGGGCTCCGCCAATAGGGAGTACAGGCATGCATATTGGAGGAAAGGAACGGAGTGCCTGTCAGACTACCTTCGCTCCAGCTCCCTCCCTGCATTCTCACCTCACCTTCCTCAATAGGGGACCGGTCCTCTTGTTGGGGTGGCTCCTCCACAGAGCACTCTCTGTCTCCAGAGTCTGAAGGACTTTCCTGCCTAGGGGCAGTAGCACTGCCCTCCTCACAGGTCAGCACGTACCTTTGTGGTTCCGTAGACTCTAGGCGCAGCTCGGACCATAGTGCCTTGATCAAATTGTGGAACCTGGTATCCTACTGCACTGCTGGAGACTCACTGCCAAGTTGGCCTCCTGGTCACTCCCTTTTGTTTCCAATGTTGACCCATCCTCTTTCCCCGCTTCTTGCTAACCCCCTTCTCTGTACTGAAGAGTTCTCTCCTTCTGTGTTCTAACCTACTATCAGTGGGCCCCATAGGTACATTCTTCTAGAACAACATCATTTCTCCATATTCAAGCTTAGGGTTGTGCGTGCTTAATGTAGGCATGTAGTATCTCTTCCCTGTACAATTCCAGTATCTATTTTTTGTTAAATCTTGGCATCTACACTCAGACAGTTGAAGTCATCATTCCAGAATCCCTCCACTTTCTCAAAGTGCTTTGGGCACTTTATCTTATTAACTCAGTTCCTGGTAAAATGAGATGAGTGTAGCACTTTTTCTCCCAAAGTTGGTATGGGGATTAAATGAGATAACTCATGTTAATTTCTCAGCCCAATTCCTTAAGTGTGGGCTCCCAATATCCTTGCTGAATGTTATTTTCTTCTTTTTATATATAGGCAAAAAAGGAATTCTTACTTCTTCTAATAGTGTCTAGTCATACTCTGTTCCACTCTTTTCATTGATACCAGGTTCTAGATCCATGTGTCTGATACATGACCATTCAAATTGGACTACAAAATGTTAAGCAAGAGTTCCACTCAGACACCCCACTGTCAAAACACCCTCACAAGATAAATCCTGTGATGGTCCTGCTGTGTGTTGGACACTATACCTGCTGTGTCATCTCACTGGATCCACACTAAATCTCCTGTGTACGGGTGAGCGTTAGAGAGAGTGAGGAACTCACCCAAGGTCATAAACGGATGGGGGGGCGGAGCTTAGAGCTGAACTTTTTCTGACTGCAAAGCCATCTTTCCACTACATGGGTCCCCAACTGAACATCTACAACTTGTAAAACACTGTCATGCAAACTGCAAGGGTTACATAGAGGAGAGTTTTGATTACTGCCCTAAGGAAGCATAAAAAAATTACTAGCTCTGCCAAGCTGGAATCCTAATTGGTAATAAGAGAGTTGTATTGAAGAACTGTGAATATTGCATTATAAACTGTCATATAAATACTCTGTAGTTCTTTCCAAGTGTTCTGGAGGGAGCTGCACATGTGTGTATCTGTCTGCTTGGAGCCACCAGCATCCACCAGCAGCTACAATCTTCAGGGTGTGTTCTTCTCTGGCTGTCGTGTCCTGCATCAGAAATGCAGTAAGCGCCTCCCTGTTGGCTTATGTTTGTCTAACACCTTTGCTTGATTGTGTTTAGAAAGGTCACAAAGGAGATCTTTGCTCTCCGACCACCAATAGAGCTAAGTTTACCGGAACTTCTTCAACGGGCAGGAGTCTCAGCTCTTGCCCTCAGCCCCTCCTTGTTCTCCGGCGCCTTCAGTGGATGACTTGGCTGCGAACAGAGCCCATCTCTTCAGGCTTCTGTTCAGACAATCGAATTCCCTATGTCAGAGGTTACCTAAGGCGCATAAACTCCCTTTCCCTGCATGACACAAGGAGAGGGAGCAAACCCCAGAAAGTCTGTCGGACCCGTCGCGGTCGGGCGGGCAGGCATTTTAAGCGAGGAGTGGGGAAGGGAAGGGGACAGGCCACCCCTGGTCCCAGACCCTGCACCCTGGGCCCTGGCTGCCCCGGCCGCCCTGGCCGTCAAAGGAGAGGCAGCTCTGCTGAGGCTTTCTGCCCGTTCTTTTGTCTCTCCTGATTCTTTTAGTGTCTCCTTTTCATCCTTTCTCTCCTGCTTTTTGTCTTTTTCCACTTTGTTTTCAAAGATAAATAATGTGTTGTCAAACCACGTTTAAAGGATGGTGAGAGAAAAAAACTTTAAGTTAAAAGAAGGAAGCTTTTTATGTTTCCTTGTGACTTTTAGTCCATAGAATTATATAGTTTTGTATCTTTAGTGGTCACCATATCCATCAAAATTGTGTTCTGTTTTTTCACTCAACATTCTTTGGTGAACACTTCTTCCTTCCCCATAATGTTAGGATAGTGACTGTTTTCATAATTAGGTGATCATCTATTTTGTCAAGATGCCTCTTCTTTTCCTCTCCTCCTTCCTTTTACCATGCTCAGGAATCTCTGCTTTCATGATCTCTGCTTGAGTCACGCGTTACGTTTGTCATGGCAACAGGTGATGGAAAACTCTATTGTAACTTTCATGTAGCTGATTTTAACTAACCTGGAGTTCATCCGTTTCTAGTCACAGACTTTGGGGCCATGTTAAGGACTATCAATGGTATGCGGTAAACATAAAGCCAGTAGGATTTCCGCCTTAACCACTGTTGGAAAGCTCACATCAGGTTACTATTTCTGGTCCCCAAAAAACCATTCCAGGCAGAGGCTAAGGGTTATGGTTCATGATACCTTGTCAGCTACATAGAAGTTGAGGTGGACATGTGTTGTGTCAGTTATTTTAAAGCCTTTGCCATTTCTCACACTTGTACTCCACTTTTGGAACTCTCTTTCCTTTTTTTTTTTTTTTAGAGATTTAATTATTTATTTGTTTGAGAGAGAGAGAACAGGAGCGGGGGGGAGGAACAGAGGGAGAAGGAGAAGCAAGCCTCCCGCCGAGCAGGGAGCCCGATGGGGGGCTCGATCCCAGGACCCTGGGATCATGACCTGAGCCGAAGGCAGATGCTTAACTGGCTGAGCCACCCAGTCACCCCACTTTTAAAACTCTTTAAGGCGTAATTCAATTCCAGTTTTTTCTAGATGGGCACAATAGTTCTGTTTCTAATTCTCAAGCAATTTTCTTAAGAAGCAGCTGTATTTATATTTATGTGTCCAGCTTGCCTAGAAACAGGAAGCCAGGGAGAATAAACTGAGCTCTGTGATCAGCATTTTCTCCTCTCGCCATGGACCCACATTCCCTGTGCTTCTGTGTGTCATGCCACACCATCCAGTTATGCTCCCCTTCCGGGTTCTGGCTGGGTATTACGAACACACTCAAGACTCACGTTGTTCCATTCATATGGCAATGAAATATAAACCAACAACATGAGCAGCGACATTGTAGTTAAAGCCTCACAATTTCTAATCCATGAAAACAGTTTTCTAGAGCGAGAGGAGAAATGGCTAACTCATGCACCAAGCTTGGAATTTATTTCTTTGTTTTGTGTTGTTTCCCGATACTATTCCTCAACCCTGCAATAACCCCGTCAAGTAATTTCCTACCACACCTTCCCCTAAGTGAAAAATAGGTATGGTAAAAGAAGCAACCACAAACACAGGTTACATTGAAAAAACGTCCCATTTCCCCAGTCAACTGAGCTGGAATAAAACCATTATTAGGACATAAGTGGGAGAGGACCCTTGATTTTTCAAGGTAAAATCATCATTTTCATGTAAACATAAAGTGAATACAGGCAAAGATTTTATTTAACTCATTTATAACAGTGGAAACTAGCCAGATGTTAAAATCAGCTCAAAAATGGGTTTAAAGAGTAGACATCAACAGAGCCAGTCAGGAGAGCCGAAATGAATTTATAAACAGATGTTAAACTGACTAATATCCAATGGGGAGATAAAAAGCAGTGTTTGGGTTGTCTTTTCAGTAAGGTAGATATCAGTTACATGTGTTGGATAAAATTCATTTGCTTTGCTAAGGACAAGAATCATTTCCATTATCAGTTTTCTGCAACTTAACTTCCACCCTAAAGAGTTATAAAACGGCCTAGTCAACAGAAAGGTAATTAAAATCCTACACTCCTATGAAGTAGGTCCCCAGAAATCTGGCTCAACCCACACTGCTCAATCGCATGGCCACTAGCCACATGTGGACAGGGCAGGTGTAGAATATCCCCATAGAAAGTTCTACTGAACAACACTGTACTACCGGATGACCGGTGCTCAACTGAAAGGCTGCCCAGTGCTCTGTGATGTCCATTTCCAAATCTTTGACAATTTTTTTTCTGACAAAACAAAACAAGCAACAACAATAGTGATATGGAGCAGGGTATATAAGGGAGTAATAGCTAGTATTTATTGAGTACCAGCTATATGCCAGGAATTGTATAAGACCATTTGTATATATTATCTAATTGGGTTTTCACAATTTTTATATATTACCTAATCCAGTCCTTATAACAGTTTAACCTCACATATTATTTGAGGTAACAGAAACTC
Organism: Zalophus californianus; assembly: GCF_009762305.2. Lineage (NCBI taxonomy): Eukaryota > Metazoa > Chordata > Mammalia > Carnivora > Otariidae > Zalophus > Zalophus californianus. The sequence continues at coordinate 5,606,810 of NC_045597.1, forward strand.
TAATAAGAGTTTAAATAATTTGAGTCCTCAAAATTTGCATACATTATCTGATGAGTCCTCATAATAACTTAACCTCACTTACTAGATGATCCAGAGATACAAGCAGATTAGAAAGATCTGCTTGAGACCATACATACAACTATTAAGAGGTTAAACCAGGATTCGACCTCACATTTGTGTAACTCTTTAGTCTTGCTTGTTTCATGAGACCAGATTGACCAGTCTATGTATCTTGAAAGAAGTAAAGGTAGCAGATGCAGGTAAACACAGAGTACAGATAAAAAGTACAACCATAAAGAGACATCCAAGAAATCTGACCTGTGCACGTTGACTTAGGCCACTTTGTCTCAGTAGAGGAAAACATGGTGGCCTGTTCGCTGAAGGAAGAAATGAGAAGTGTTTGCTCCAGCCTGCTCTGTGTCCAAGGATGTCACTGAGTCCATGCCAGAGCACGTTGTGTTCACACATAGCACTAACTAACATTGCGGCATGTTCGTCATGGATTGTCCATCTCCCCAGTTAGAACTCCATTGGGGAATCAGAGAAGAAACACGCTGACTTAAAACATCCTGCCTGGGGCATAGCTCTTCATTTAAGTTTGCTAAACACATGATTTCTAACCACGTGTACACCCCTGCCCCATGACATCAAACCATCCCACACCAATGTGTAGGTGGCTAGACAACTTGCTCGGCATGCATCCTTGCTTCTACTACTATTTTACTTTTGCAACTATCGGGCAGCATTGTACCATCACATGATGGACTGGCGCCACCAGATGCTGCCCAGCTCCACCATGGCTGGCTGTGAGACTGGAGAAGTTGTTAAAAACTCTTTAGGCCTCTAAAATATCACCTCACACCTGTCAGAGTGGCGAAAACCAACAACACAAGAAACAAGCCTTAGAGAGGATGTGGAGAAAAGGGAACTGTCCTACACTGTTGGTGGGAATGCAAACTGGGGCAGCCACTGTGCAAGACAGTATGCAGGCTCCTCAAAAAGCTAAAAACTACCCTATAATCACACTACTGAGTATTTACCCAAAATCCCAAAAATACTCATTCAAAGGGATACACACACTCCTATGTTCGTTGCAGCATTATTTACAATAGCCAAGATATGAAAGCAGCCCAAGTGTCCATTGATAGACGAATGGATGAAGAAGATGTGTGTGGTGTATATATATAGATATATATAATGGAATACTATTCAGCCATGAAAAGAAGTGAGATCTTGCCATTTGTGATAACATGGATGGAGCTGGAGAGTATTACACTAAGCAAAATAAGTCAGTCAGAGAAAGACAAATACCGTATGATTTCACTCAGATGTGGAATTTAAGAAACAAAGCAAACAAACAAAGGGGTGGGGAGAGAGAGGAAGGCAAACCAAGAAACAGACTCTTAACTATAGAGAACACACTGATGGTCACCAGAGGGGAGGTGGGTGGGAGGATGGGGGAGTTAGGTGATGGGGATGGAGACGTGCACCTGTCATGATGAGCACCGTGTGATGTATGGAAGTCTTAAATCAGTATACTATACAACTGAAACTAATGCAACGCTGTATGTTAGCTAACTGGAATTAAATTAAAAACTAATAAAAATAAAATAAAAAACACAGAATGTGGGGAAATGGACATCTTTCTACATGACTTGTGAGAGTGTGAACGACTGTAACCTATTAAAGGGAAAACTGAATGCACTTTGTGATCTATCAACCCATTTTCGGAAATAAAAGTACCAACCAGTAAGAATCAAAAAAAACCAAAAAACAAAAAACAAAAAACCCTCAGGCTTCATATTTTTTGACAAAATATGGACAGTAATCAAACCTACATCATAGAGTTGATGGAAGAATTTAATGAAATAATATTCATAAGAAGATTAGTACAATGTCTCATATTTAGACCCAAGAAATGTTCTCTGTTAGTGCTGGTATTTTGAGCCAAATAAATAATGAATATTGTTAAAATGCCATAATTCTCAATATTTGTATTAAATATCACTTCATATTTTCAAGAGAGTTAGAGAACAAAAAGTTACGCAAGAGGTTGTAACCATTTTCGTAATACATTTTTCTTATGAATGTACCAGATGTCCCATATAAAACCATAAAACTGTCCCACACTGGTCACTGCACACAGTGAAAAAAACCAAAGCTACCATTTGTGAACTCCCAGAAGCAATATGACTAAATGAGAATTTCCGCCGAAGAGCAGAGCTAATTTTCTGGCTGAAAAACACCTGACTTTTTGAGCATTTCAGTTTATTTTTTAACTTCCTTTCTAGTGCGGGACAATGTGGATGTATGCTTTCTCTGATTTAGCCAGCACGGAAACGCCTTCTTTCTTTTTTCTTAGACATCACAGTACTGTTGCTTAGGCTGGAGTGAAGGCAGAAGGGGAAGTAGACGGAATGAGGAAGCAGTCAACCCAGCAACCAAGCTTTTAGAAATCCATTGCAGGTAGGGAGCAAAACAATGGAAGCCAGGGTAAGAGGTGGCGGCAGGTTGGAGGGGGGATTCTTGGAAGTTTGATAGCGAGAGCGTAGCTTGGCTCTGGAGGTAAGTACGACAGTCTCTGTGCAGTCCCCATATCCACATGCGTGCACGAACTTACACATGCACGCACGCGCACGCACGCGCACGCACGCACACACACACGCACACAGACATGCAATTCCGGATGGGCTGAGAAGTTCCAGGATCCTTTCTAAAAGGAACTGATCTCCTAAAGCAGGTCTGCTGAAGCCCAGACCCCCAACCCTTGAAACCAGAGCAGACCTAGTGGCAGAGCCCAAGGGTGAAATCCTAGCACTCTAATCAACTGCAGGATCCTGCCCTTCGAAAATTCTGTGTTTGCTAAACACCTCATGCCTGTGTACACAGCGCAGAAGGGGAATGTCTTCTCGTTTTCAGCCTTCTGGGGCTAATGTTCCGCATCAGTCGGCGCTGCCATCATGGATCTGACATTCTCCCTTCTAAATCCATATGAGTTTCCTTCTTCATGATGCGAGCAAATTGAAATCTGTGTGCTAGTGATTTGCAAAATGTACCATGCTGCAGAGAGAGCATTCTGATGAGTCCAGTCCTGTTATGATCACTGGTTTTCCAGGAGTAATTCAGGAAATATTCTCAGAGCAACCTAATGCCCGCACGCACGATGAGACACAGGAGGATTTTGCAGATAGATATTTAATATACAAATAGTCAAAAGCAGCCCTTCCGTTCTGAGGATCCAGCTAGTTAATATGTGAGGACTGTTGCCAAGAAGCATGTAGGGTTCTTTCTCTCCCGAGAAATGCCTAAACTAATTGTCTTGTAAAGGTGAGAGGGTGCTTGAAACCAGATCTGCCCACATTCCAAGCCCTTCAGGTAGCCTGAGAGTTTTATGATAATGAAATCCTCCTTTGTCATTTACATTTCTTTAGTGGTTATTTATGCAAATGTTCAGATGTTTTACTACCTTGAAACAGATTTACCGATGAATAAATCCCTTCCTCCTAATGAAAACATTTCAGCCCTCCTAACCGGAAGTCTCCAAAAGGATATTTGTTTGGGTGATTATAAACTACTTTGATACCCTACTACACTGAGCTTTGGAAAAAAATATATTATTTGTGATTGCCACACAAGTGAGCCTTTGAGTAATCACATTTCCACTTAAACAAAGAAGCAAAGTGAAATCGCTATTTTAAAAATCATTATATCAACCTAACACAGTACTACTCGGTGGATTTAAAAATGAAACGTCCCCCAGTGTTTTTTCTGATTATCTTTCCAGAGTAAACAGGGACATCTCAATGCAAAGAAAAGGAAAAGAAAGAAAGAAAGAAAGAAAAAGAAAAGGCACATGCCGCTGTCTGTCATTCATTTATTTGGAATGTTCACCGCGAAAGCCCTTTACTGATTTCTACACAGAGTAAAGGTTGCAGCACCTTGAGATCTCTCTCACCGTCAAAGGTTCCTGACACCAGTTTGGTGGGGACGGTGATGGAACACAGAAAGCAGACCTGGAGAACCATCCTCAGATGTACTAGAAAATCAGCAAAGAGGCAATAAACATTACAGTGACTTCCGGCTTACTCTCAAGCATGCAAGAACTATGCTTTCTGGTTTGGTGGACTGTCAGAAGCAGATGTACGGTCCTGTGAGGGTCAGGTTCTTTCACGACGGTTCAAATAACCACTCAAATATGTCTAAATGATGGGAAAATCACTTTATTTCTGCTTTTTCATTTTAATAGGTTGCTTCAGGAAAGCCTAGGGAAAGGTGTACTTGACTCTCATAGGAAGATTTCTTTCATTTAACAATTTGAACATGCCCCCTGGACTTGTGATCTAAATTCATGATGGCTTTGTAAAAAACTTCAAGTTAATCACTGACTTTTGAAAAGAGAGTGCAAACATTTTATTACACTTAATTTTATTTAAAATGTGTGATATGTTGGTTTGAGAGTTCTGAGTTCCTGTGTCTATCACAAGGAGCGTGTGGAAACGAGGCACAACCTGGGTGTTTGAATTCAGTTTGCCCGTGGCTGCAAACAGAAACCACAGAGGCGCCCCCTCCACGTGAAGTCCCATGAAGTCCACCCTTTCCCAGGTGGGTGACCTTTGGCAGGTGTTTGGCTTCAGCTATCTCCTGTAAAAGGCGGGGTTATGAAACCTAACCCGTCATAATTGAATGAGGCCATCAATTAATAAAACAATCATCTATCAAAAGTTTCTGAGTAATTGCTAATTACCAGATACTGTGTCTGAAACCCAGCTCTCAAAAAAAAAAAAAAAGCCATTATTAGAGGGATGTATTAATTTTTACCCATGTACGTCTGGATCAATACAGGGCCAACCGCTACCCGTAAACAACCACCTTGCTCAGAAGATTATCAGATTTCACTAATTTGGGCAAATTAACTCACCTTCAACTTTCAGAGGAGAAAGATAGCAAGATTTTTTTTTTTTAATTTTGCAGATGAAACGGTGAGGCTGAAAAGCTCAAGTACATTTTACAAGGCATTGAAAATCTCTAAGGGCAGGCATGTAACTTACAATCACCATTTTGGTAAAAAGCTTAATTTACTTTTGCTTTGCCGCCTGTGAAGTAGCATATAAGGATAACGTAATGGTTAAGCAAACAAACAAAAGGTTAATACAAAAATAAAATTTAATTCATTGCAAGATTCCAGTAATTAACAAAGTAATATTCCTGTATCTGTATGATTTACAGATGAAAAGTCCATTTCAATTTACACTCCCACTGATAGTGCGTGAAAGCGACTCTATCCGTTTCACTTTCTATGTATCTGTTTATCCTCTTCAGTGCAAATCCTAACATCTGTGTCTTTCTTAGAAAGGCCTTCTCCATCTCAAGTTTATAAAGATAAGTTCTCTCTTTTCTGTTACCCAGAGAGTTTTATTTCTTTGGGTCCAGATGTTTACTTGTTTCCCTCACTGGACGTACGCTTCTCTCCGCAGTGACTTGAAATGCCCATGGGTCAGCCACCTGCGGTGGTGGAGTGCCTACCTTGAAGCCCCTAATTAATGGTTTCCCTGCATCTGTGTCCTGCATCTCCATCAGCTACCGCACTGTCTTTCACCATCGTTCCTCTGGGCTGGCCTTGTCACTTTGGCCAGAGGAAGGGAGCTGAAGTGATGGTGTGCCCATCTCAAGCAGCCATGTGGGCTTCTCTCTCTGTCTCTCTCTCTCAACATATTTTGGATCAGACCGTCGGGGCTCCAGAGACCATGTAGAGAAGAGCCCATGGTCCTCGTCGTAGGCCATTTTGAACCGGCTTACAACCAGCCAACCTTCAACAGGGTTGGCCCGCAGATTCATGAGCAGTAAGAAATGCTTGTTATTATAAGCGTCTGAGATTTTATTAAACAATAGATGCTGTTACCTACACTCAATTTTCTTATGTACATGCAAGTTTTCTGGACTTTACTGTGTTCTCTCGGTTCTGGGGATGTTTCTGCAGATTATATTTCTATATCATTTCCAATCTATTGCTGATTTTCTGCCAAATTCTTAGCCATGGACACTGTAAGGTGTGGTGAATACCAGACAATCCTCTGTTTGGTATGTCACATATTCTCCCACATCCCCTAAATGCTTCTGGGGGGCTTTTTGCTTCCTTAAGTAAATTTCTGTTCAGTACCTCCTACACGCACGGGACCATACTAGATTCTACCGCAGATCGAAGGATGCGCATGAAACAGCATGCTGGGATCACTTGAGCTCTCAGCACTTCGCATACTGAGTGACTCTGCTAGAAAATAAAAAGATGTGGATGCCCTCTCCTACAGCAAAGCAAATATTGCTCTGATAACCAGAGGCAGAGAATCACTCTCTGGCTCAAGAAGGTGTGGTTGGGAATAAAAGTAGAATACAATGACAGAGAGAAGTAAAATCTCATAGTACATAATGTACAAAATGACTCAATAAGGTAAGGCTGTTGTTACCTTTCATGTGAAATATGAGCATCTGTACATAAACAGATTTTACATTTTTCCCACATTTTCTAATATGCAGAAATGTGTGCTCCTTGAGCTGGGAGGCTGCTGAGGGGTCCAGGGGCTGAACTGTGTTCTCTTTCCAAACTCAAATTTATATTTTTATCCTTTTTCCCATCCTATACCGTAAAGGCAGACACTCAACTGTCCTGGGTTTCACTTTATGTCTTAATAAAATTGCATCAGGTTGTGAGGTTTATTTAGATAATAAAGCACTTTGAGGCTCCACCCTGATAAGCCTATGTAGGTGAAGAATATTGCTAATATGGTAATTATCACATGCACTGAAAAATTCCCCCCCCAAAATGTGCGGGCACACTTTAAAACCCCGGACAATCACATCAGCTTTGAGTATGGGAAAAAGTACGATCTGACGAGGACCTTCATCTTGGGACGGGTGAACTGTGTCATGCTCACTCGCTTTTTAAAATTTCTATTTATACTCCCTCTTCATTTAAATGTTTAATTAGGAAGGAACTCTTCCATGCATTATAATTAAATGCAAGCACAGATTCTTCACCACAAAAGAGTCATTTTCCATTCAGTTTATACAAAGTTTTGTTTTGTCCCCAAATGAATCAATATGAAAATTAAGCTGGTAGTCTGAAAGCCTTAAAAAGAAGTATAACTTTCATAATACAAGGAAGATGAAAATGAATTAAAAATCTCAAAGCACATCCTTTTAGAATAATTGCATGCTATATTCTCGCAACCTTAAAGGTAGCTTTCCCAGAGAAAAGAAAAATGAACAAAAGGGCCTTTCGTTCCAGTTTATCTTCTTTAGAAGCTGGAACCTTCCACAGCTGAAGTCCAGTTTTTCACTTTTAATTGGGGAGCTTGTGAGGGGAAGGAAAACAATCCTTGTTCTGATTAGTGATGGCGGGCATCCTGTAAGGGATGGGACGCTTGGAGGTAGAGAAGGAAGAAGGAATCCAAGTTCTCAGGCTCCTGTGGTTCTTGAGATCTTTTGCAGACATTCTAACCCATCCAGAGCTGCAGAATTGGGCCAGAAATCTTGTGCCTAAGAAGGACTGAAGCTGAGAAATTCTTGTCTTCCCTGTTCCATCCTCACGCGGGTCTTCCGTGTGCCCAAATGCATGTGCAATGTGTACACGTGTGTGTGTGTGTGTGTGTGTGTGTGTGTGTAAGCGTCTGTGTGTGTATGTAGGCAAACGAATGAAAATTATCCCCTGGTTGATTTTGTGCTGAAAACTTTGCCTGTGTGAGATACACCTGACCTTCCCCTTCGGCATTGGCGTGTGACCCCTGTCTCGCCCAGTGACCGTGGAAGCCTTTCAATCCTGGTATTTTTATTCTTCTGTTAAAGAAGAACCTCGATGTTAAAGATCTCCAAACCTGAAATAGACCCCTTTCCTGCACCTTGAAAGCATGGAGTGGGTGTGAGTTCAGATGGAACGGGACACAAGACAGCTCATATTTTACCAAGATATTTTCTTCATTTTCAACATTGATGTTTGATTTTGGCATCAGTGTGTCTAACCCACTCTTTTTGTTAGCTAGAAGAGCAGATTATTCCAGCCTTTTCTGAGTGCAAATCTCGCCGACACACAGATGGTGTCTTAATTATCGTGGTGTCCAGAAGCTAATATGTATGAATCTGTCCACCAGCATTTAAACGGGAGTGTTTTTTTCTTACCTAATTGCAGGGGGAAAAGACTATGGAAACCAGCAAAGCATTGGAATAGAGAATCACAGGGCTACTGCCTGAGCCACTGCCATCTTGGTTGATTTTCAAGTAACTAGAAAGTTGAAGTAGAGCCAGGTGGATTTAGGTTATGTTGAAAACAAATTATGAACAAAAAATTGATGCAAAGATAACTATTTTTTTCTCCTCGATAATATATGTTACACCCTCTATTGCCCGAAACAGGCACATCATTGTCCTGTGTAGTCACACGTGGCTTTTATAAAACATTTGCTCTAGATCTCCCTGGGGACTTGACTTCCATCCGTTGCGCCCACGGAATCGAAGGGCTTACTTAACAAGCCGGCTTGCGCAGCCATGGAGCGCCGGAAAAGGCCAACACACACTTGGGTGGAGGCAACTCACCACACTCGCCTCCTTGGGGAAGAAAGGATGCAAGCCTTCACCGCCAGATGCTGACACCACAACACAGTTTCTGAGAAGTGTGGCCACAAAGCACTCTTCTGTGGCTATCTCTGAAGCATGGAGCAGCTCACCAAGGTTTCCAGGACCCCATCTCTGACCAGTGCTCTGTACACTAATACCTAGGTCCCTGAGGATATGTGTTTGCAGGCCACTTTTCCACGCACGGGGAGATGTCTTCCACCCTCCCTCACTGTGCTTTACCCCAAGCCTCACGCTCTGTCTTGGTGAAGCCAGCCGGTGACTCTCTTCCCCTCCCAGCACGGGCGTGTAACACACTGGAGCAGACGTGCCAACAGGTGCCACTCTGGAAGAGGAAGAGCTCAGAAGAACCTGAGCATGGCAACTACCAGAAGGTCTGCAGATCCGTTAACAGCAGTAATTTCTTCTCCATTCCAAAAAGGTTGCTATGGTTATGTGAGGTGTTCGGAGGAGAGGCTGAAAGACTCAGAGGCATTCTCTATACTGTCTTGGTGACTTTTCTGTAAGTCTAAAATTATTTCAATAGACAATATTGCTAATTAAGTTTTACTGATCACTCTGTGCTAGACACTGTTCTAACGCACCTACATGTAATCCTATCTATAGACGTACAAAGTACATGTATATAAATACATATATATAATATAATTTCATTTAATCCTCGCAAAGTCCAAAAAGATAAGCAATGTTCAGCTCCTTTTGCTGACGAGGTAACTAAGACACAAAGGAAGTTAGGTCACTTGCTCCAGGCCGCACACACACCCCTGGGAAACGCCAGAACCAGACTTAGGACCGAGCCACGCTGAATCTTCTGAAACTTTCCCCAGGTTTCTTTGCTCATTTTTAATAAGAATCAGTTCAATTATGATTCTTCAGTGTATTACAGATACATGCTCGAGGAAGAACTTGGGTTCCCAGGTCACCAGCAATTGAAGACACCGCAGAGATGCCGACTTACCTGGAATAGCATACGTGTGGACAAAGAAACCAGGGGCTCCCTCACGTGGCTTCCTGGAAGACGGGATGGAAGAGCGGAGGCCTGCAGAGGGCAGGCCAGGCCTTTCACACAGCCTTCTTGGTGTGCGGGTAAAGGCCTCATACCTGGCTCTCCAGAGGGAGTTAGCCGAGCCCTGGTTCACAGCATTTGCTTATTTTTGTGGTGAGACTCCTGCCATGGGTGATGTGGAGCTACCAACATAGCATCTACAGGCCCACAAGTACCTAAAAGATAACAATTATCTCGTGAGCAGGTCTGCATAGACTCTAGCACACCACTCGGTCGTCATGACACTGGCCATAGCGTCCTATTTCTGAAAGAGACAGAGAAGGAGAATGAGGTGGGAAATTTCATGAGATGCCTCACATGGATGCATATAATACTTGGGCAAACATGGTGAAGAAAAGTCATAAAGACAGCTCCTTTGGGGCATCTGGATGGTTCAGTCAGTTAAGCGTCTGCCTTTGGCTCAGGTCATGATCCCAGGGTCCTGGGATGGAGCCCCGCGTCGGGCTCCCCGCTCAACAGGGAACCTGCTTCTCCCTCTGATCCTCCCCCTGCTCATGCTCTCTCTCTCTCAAATAGATAAATAAAATAAAATAAAAAAAAGACAGCTCCTCTTTGGGGGGGTTGACCCACATTATGAGCCAATTCCCTATAGAAGACGGACGAAGTCACTCGTGACAGTTTGGAAATCTGTTTTTCTCTGGCTTACCTTGTGAACTGTTCACATTTACTCGAAAAGAAAGACGAGAGGCCGGGTCACAATGTCACAGGGCAGACAGAGGAGGATCGTCCAGACGTGCCCTCTGTAGGTTTGAAGGTTTTCCTAAAGAAGAAGTTAGTAAAAAAGCAAGTGTTTTAGGTGTTTTAAATACGTTACTCATACTGAAGTGAAGATGTTAACATGGGAAAAACAAGGACACTGATCTGGTGGGGAAATACCAACTGCACATCGTTTGCTTTTACTTCTATGTGTTGGGACATACGGGACATTCCGGGGCTAGTCTTCCGCACAGCAAGGGGAGCTCTTCGCGTGTGGGGACTAGAGGGTTTCCCAACAAGTCCAGGGATTCCACTTCGGGTAAGAGCAGAAGGAGGCCACTGAAGGGTGAAGCAGGGTGTGACACCATTGGATCTGCAATGAGAATAACAGCAGAAATTGCTCACTTTGGTCTAAAAACCCTCCAACTATGAGCTGCAGTGTGGAAAAAGCCAGTTAACATTGAAAGCACATGACAGAAGCATTTTGGTAGGTGGTTAACTGCTTTCAGTAGGGGCTGGAGTAGACAGAGAACTAGCATACTTTCTAAAAAAAAACCAACTATTATTTTAAGTACTAAATGAAAGTTTATATTTCCAACTGAAAACCTGTAATATTGCCTTCATCTTCTAAGTATTTATTGTTTGTTTTATTTTTATAAAGAAGAGCCCAGATTTGTAAGGCTTCATTAAGCCATTCCAAAGCTCCAAACGGAAAGAAATGAATTTATTTGATGCCTTTGGAGGACACATAAAATCCACAGCTCCCACATGTGTCCATTTTCCTACTCAACCAGCATTTTTAAATATCTATTATTTAAGGAGTGCTGGCCTCTGTTTATCAGATGGCAGACTGAGCCGATGGTAAGGCCCAAATCTTGCTTCAAATCCCATGGCAATGACAGAAGGCACACAAAAATAAGAAAGAAAGAAAGAAAATCTACAGTATTCTTAACATAGAGCATAGACCCATCGATGGGCCAGAAATTTTGAAGAATTTCTGAGATACACGATATCTGGGATTAAAAAGAAGATGGCTTGGTCAGCGTGGAACATTCCAGAAGTCAAAACAAGGCAGGGAAAGCAGAGCCTGCCAGTAACCGGATGTTTTGACAACAAAACACCAGAAAATCTCCTCTAAAATCTTGTGGTGAGGGAGGTCTTATAATTTTAGGGAAAAGGAGCCATGAAGAAAAGTCCAACATATTTGACTTTATAAAAAGTAAAAACTTCTGGGAGGGAAAAACAAAGTTATTAAAAGCTATGAATGCAAACAACAATAACAACAAACTGGAAACATATTTGCAATGTAGAAGACAGAGAAAGCTTTAATGCCTTTAATGTATAGAAAGTGTTGTTAAAAAGTCACCTTTAGGGGCGCCTGGGTGGCTCAGTCGTTAAGCGTCTGACTTCGGCTCGGGTCATGATCCCGGGGTCCTGGGATCGAGCCCCACATCGAGGCCCGCATCGAGCCCCGCATCGGGCTCCCTGCTCCACGGGAAGCCTGTTTCTCCCTTTCTCACGCCCCCTGCTGTGTTCCCTCTTTCGCTGCCTCTCTCTGTCAAATAAATAAATAAAATCTCTTTAAAAAAGTCATCCTTAAGAAAGAAATGAATGCCATAATAGAATAATGGGGAAAAACCAAAATGGTAAGTGGCAAAAGCATTCAAATGACCTTAAATCCATTTTGTTTTGTTGTAATGCTCAACCTACTAAAAATCAAGAGAATTCAAAATACAACACTTAAATACATGTATCTTTTCAACCTAGTCCCTTGGCGAACATAACACTACCCAGTGTTGACAGGCATGTGGAAACACCAGGTACATGATTCTTTGGGAATGTAACCTTTCTGGAGAAAAATCCGGTAATAAGCACTACCAGCCTTGAAGATGTTACCCACTTGTAGTTATCAATCGCATTTGTAGGAATGAATCCGTTAAGTGTTATATGACTATGATCTACTGCATGCATTTTGTCTATAACATCTAGTTTAATCCTCACAGGGAATCTTGAAGAAGGCGTGACTATATTTCTGTAGATGAAGGCACTGCTAACTGGTGTGGCTAGTGAACCACCTCAGATCACACAGCCAGGACATGGACAAAGCCAGCCCGGAATGTATGCATTTTACCTCAAGCCCACCACATTCTCTTGTATCCCACTGTGTGTAACCTACATTCACACGTGTGTCCCACGTCTCTGCATGCAGCACGGAACCTTGTGGCTTTGTTCCGGCAACATTCTCTGCTTTATTAACTCGAGACTGAGACATGCAAGGGTGGGGATAAAAGTGCACCCCAAAGCTGAAGTTCATCTGTAAAACGAAATTAAAGGCAGGCAAATAGAAAAGACAACTGTAGAAACCTAATGGGAATAAAACCTAGTTTAAATCGATTTAAAGAGCAAAACTTCGTAAATGAAATAAGACGTGCCATACACGATATGTAGCTTTATGTGTGGAGGCTGATGCTGTCTATAATGCTACATAAATTGTAAAAGAGACACAGAAAATATTCTTTTCAAATCACATCGTTTCTATCCCGTTCACATTATAGAAATGTGTGGGTATCTGTTGATATAGTCTCTTAAATCTCTTACTGGCATTTTTATCACTATATTCTACCTCTGAGCGTGGTTTGAAGTGCAGTCATGGATAGGTGTCTCCTGCCTGGCGTTTGCACACGTGCACACGTGAGCCGCTCCTTCTATCTTCGGCAGATGACCAGACCTCAGGCCCTCATGTGGTGGCCCCTACATTGGAAGCAGAAATAAATGTCCTCGTTGTGTTAGGTCTGTTTTTTGGCTTTTTAAAAGATATTAGTTACTTATTTGACACGCACAGAGAGAGAGAGCACAAGCAGGGTGAGCGGCAGGCAGAGGGAGAAGCAGGCTTCCCATTGAGCAGGGAGCCCAATGTGGGGCTCGATCCCAGGACCCTGGGATCATGACCTGAGCCGAAGGCAGACGCTTAACGACTGAGCCACCCAGGTGCCCTGGTGTTGTGTTAGGTCTGTTGCATCAGTGCTTCCCCCAACACCTGAGCCCGGAGCATCCAGTCTGCAGATCAGCTCAGGGAGGGAAGACGCTGTGAGAGCGAATGCGGGATGGGGGCCCTTGAGTATTCCCTCAAGCCTACTGGGGCCTGATGAGCTCCTAGCAGAACCGGGAGCTTCCTACCCAACAAGCCAGCAGTGCAGAGTTGTATCTACTTGTCGGCTGTCAGACTGGAGATCCTTCAAGCAGGAGCGATATCTTACTCATCTCTGCCTTGTCTTTATCCCACGAAGGTGCCCGTCCTGGACCAAAGGAATAAATGAAACTATCTGATGTCAAACTACTACTGTAAATGACTTGAAAGCGCAGGTGAGCCTAGGGCTTCATGTTTCTTCAATAACTGTCAAGAAGGAAGGAAGGAAGGAAGAAAGAAAGAAAGAAAGAGAGAGAGAGAGAGAGAGAGAGAAAGAAAGAAAGAAAGAAAGAAAGAAAGAAAGAAAGAAAGAAAGAAAGAAAGAAAGAAAGAAAGAAAGAAGAAAGAGAGAGAGAGAAAGAAAGAAAGAAAGAAGAAGAAAGAAAGAAAGAAAGAAAAAAGAAGAAAGAAAGAAAGAAAGAAAAAAGAAGAAAGAAAGAAAGAAAGAAAGAAAGAAAGAAAGAAAGAAAGAAAGAAAGAAAGAAAGAAAGAAAGAAAGAAAGAAAAGTATACATATATATATAGTTACTGTCAGTTCATCATTATGTGACCAAAGAATATGCAACTTACGATCATGGACAAATGCATCCAGAACCGTCGTGAGTCCTAGAAACACAAAGCATAAGGAGATGCCAGGAGCCAGAAAGGCAGATTTGGGGAACGACTTAAGTTGGGGGCTGCCAACAGAGGCACATCGCCTTGCTCGGCTGCCTTTGAGTCTAGCTTTCATGTAATCAACACCACAAATGATGGAGAGGTAATCCAATCTTTTTTGATTAAATATATTTATGTGCAGTAGCGGGACAATGGGACAGTGATTGATCCGCCAAGTAAAATACAATTGGGGGAAGTTGTCAATGTCGTAATTAAACAGCAAAGGGAATCATACATTTGGAAGGTGGAAGGAAATAAATCTGTCTTGGGGAAAGGCACGTAATGAGGGCTATTGAATGGCCCTGGGTCTGGGCGAGCAGGAGAAACACTGTGGAATTCCCAAGTAACCATCAGTGCAGATACTGGTCAAAGAAATACAGGGCTTTAACTGTAACATTGAAAAAAAGAAAGCCCACAGATAAACTTGTTATCCTAAAATCGATGGTTTATTTGGATGCTTAATTTTTATAACAGGTACCAGATATCTCTACACAGTGTGGATTTCCATACAGAGCAGGGGAGGGGTCTCACCCAAGATGCTCACTTCGGCTGAAGAGCCATTCCAGCGATGACCACTCATGTCTTGGGGCTCAGCGGACACGGGGGATCATGTGGCCAAACCCACAGAGCCCTGCGTGGCCGCAGGAGCAGCTCGTCTGCGTACAAGGAGAAATGGGACACAAGTTTCTGGGTTGCTGCCCGTGGCACATCAGCACATCAGCACCCCCACACGGGCCACTAACAGTTTTCACTCATCTCGGCTGGCATGGGTGAAATATCACAGCAATTATAAAACTCAGGATGCTGGGTAGGAGAACTTTAGGAATGGCTCCAGCAAATTGCTTCCATTTTTCAGCTCACAGTGAGAAGAAAGGCAGAAACAGAGAGAGGTAAAAAAGAAAGCAAATGAGCATGCCTAATACAGGCCGTACATTCTGTGTGTGTACATATATAAATATATTAAGCTTCCCTTTTGTGCCTTGGAGAGAAAAGAGCAGCAACCAGCAATTCAGGGACAATCAAATAGATTAAAGTGAACATCTTATATGTCTCAGAGGAGTCAGCACGAACATCTTTATCCCTGCTCAGCTACCTCTACTCCACACTGGGTGAGGGAATATATTTTATTAAAAACATTTCTTTTACCTGGAGGTCCTGTCAATGAACAGAATGAAAAGAAAAGAAACTGAGTATTCTTTGTGTGCCAAAAATAAGCTAGTTAAGAAAATGCTATTTTTTTTTAAATAGGGGGAAGGAGAAGAGAAATGAGTTCAGATTTCCCCCTTGTGAATTTCAGCAGCACGTCTGCTTCCTCCACGGACTTTCCTTTAGTATTCAAGACAAGTGTACGCATCAAAAATAAACTTTGCACTAAAAATAAGTAATTCGGTTTAATTTTTTTTCAAAGATACCCAGAGCCTCTTATTTGAAAACTTTACCAGTACAACATCGAAATTGCTTGATCTTACATTTTACTAGATAGCACGCATTTTGCAATGTACTTTCATTGACAGAAGAGTCAGATAATACAGTTTATTTTTTTAAAGACGTTTTTCTTTTAAAGATTTTATTTATTTATTTGACACAGAGAGAGAGAGGAATCACAAGTAGGCAGAGCGGCAGGCAGGCAGAGAGGGAGAAGCAGGCTAAAGATTTTATTTATTTATTTGACACAGAGAGAGAGAGGAATCACAAGTAGGCAGAGCGGCAGGCAGGCAGAGAGGGAGAAGCAGGCTTCCTGCTGAGCAAGGACCCTGGGATCATGACCTGAGCCAAAGGCAGACGCTTAACCAACTGAGCCACAGGGGCGCCCCCAGATAATACAATTTAATCTAATTTGACCCAAGGTATGTTGATGTTTGTACTATAGCTGTCATGTTTTAAAATGTTGGCTGGGTTTTCTGCAGATCCATTGACGTCTAAGCTTTAGAAACAAATAGACTTCCCTTAGAAAAGTTAAGGAGATTCTGCTTTGAAGCTGGGTTCTCTTCAATAACAATAGGGAACGGGGCAATAAAAGACCTTTCATTTATTTTACTTTATATTTATCCTTTTGGAACTTTCAATTCCTGAGCATTATAATATGGCAGTGAGTTATAATTTCAGATTTCATTATTTTAACTAGTGTTTAAATATCTAATTGTCAAAAAGAGAAACATGGACACATTAAATTCCATTTTCTGAAGATCACAAATACTTTAAAAGGGAGAGTACTACTTTATAAATTGAAAACTTGTGACATTTTCTCCAAATTCTCTTAACCCAGAGTGAGTCCCTCAAAAGGCAGAGAGCCAGCTGGGATTTTCATAAATGTTCTTTCTTATGCAAAGTCAGCTTGGGATTACTGGAGGAAAGTGCATCACACTTTGCACATCTGGGCCTTGTAAACAATCAGTTTAAAGATGGTGGCTGAGCAGACGGTCACGGAATTCCATGACAATTGTTTTTCCTGATTTATTTTCCTCACTTGTGAAATGGGTGTGTGTGTGTGTTGGGGCGTCATTCAGCAGAAACTAGCCCGAACGTCCTTGGCTCTTCCCATGGTGCATGCTTTCTTATAGATGTGAAACCCACAGTTTATTGATTTCATATCAGTAGCCCACAGCGAAGATGAAGCAAAAAGAAGATCCAAGGCAGCTCTATCTGACCCCAAAGACCCTGAGTTTGTGCTAGACCTTGCTTCCTCTTCATCAAGTCTGGGCCCAACTGCTCTGAGTTGCTTTTATAATCCTTCCTTATTTTGGGGTCTTCTGCATTAGGCACAAGCTACTTTTGTTGGTCAGTCTTCCATCTATCCCACAATTACAGGACTTCAAATGCATATCCATCCTCTTTGGGACAAAGCTTCTGTAGGTCTTGTGA
The DNA here is from genome assembly GCF_009762305.2 of Zalophus californianus. Taxonomy (NCBI): domain Eukaryota; kingdom Metazoa; phylum Chordata; class Mammalia; order Carnivora; family Otariidae; genus Zalophus; species Zalophus californianus. Next base: position 5,623,897 of record NC_045597.1, read on the forward strand.
CTCAGCAAACTGGATTTCCCTCAACAATTATCGCATTTCTGGAGCAGAATACGTCTTGCAAAACTTGATGATTACTTGTTGGTCATCTGTGTTAATTGAATCTACTGAACCCACTTAAGTGAGAGACAGTGACCTTCCCAACATGGTTTTCCTATAGCATCTTCACAAATGACCAGACATCCTATGCGGTTAGAAGACATTTCCATGTGTCCTAATGCTCAAAAAAGTACTCTATCCCTTCCATGTGCAGAATGTTCTCTCTGCTCACTGATGAATTAACCAAAATAAAAATCCACATAGGCCTGAGCAAGGATGTAGGGAATCAATGAATTCCTCAGGAATTCATGGGAATACGATTGCAATAGACTGAATGTTTGTGTCCCCTCAAGATTCGTATGTTGAACCCCAAATCCCCAATGTGATGGTGTTTGGAGGTGAGGCCTTTGGGAAGTCTGAAATTAGGGTGCCAAAGGGATGGTTCCTTCTGGAGTCTCTAAGGGAGGATTTATCCCATGTCTCTCTCCAGATTCTGGGGTTTCCAGATAGTCCTCAGCATTCCTTGGCCTATAGACATGTCCCTCCAATCTTTGTCTCCATCTTCACGTGGCTTCCCCCCGTACCCCCGTCTATGGCCTCTCTTCTTATAAGGAATCATTGGATTTAGGATCCACCTAAATCCAGGATGATCTCACCTTCAGATCCTTAATTTCATTACATCTGCGAAGATCCTCTTTTCAAGTAAAGTCACATTCTGAAGTTAAAAATGGACATGAGTTTTGAGGGGGAAATAGTCAACCCACTAAACACATATACACACTCATACATATTAGTGAGGGCTCTCCCAGCAACAGAGCCAATGAGATATAGAGACATAGATGCAGATCTATAGGAAGAGAGAGAGATTGCACATATTCATATATATATATATATGTATGTATATTCACATATTTATATTTGTATATTTATTATACGGTATTGACTTATGCGATTATGGGAACTGAGAAGTCCCACCATCTGGCGTCTGCTAGCTGGTGACACGGGAAAACCAGTACTTTCTTCCAGGGCCTGAGAGCTTTGAGATGTTGTATAGTCCACGAGTGCTGAGGGCAAGGGAAGATTGATGCCTCGGCTAAGCAGTCAGGCAGAGTGAGTCCAAACTCCCTCCATCTTTTTGTTCTGTTGGGTCTCTCAGAGGATTGGATGATGCCCACCCACTTGATGAGGACAGTCTGCTTTACTCAGCCCACCAGTTTAAATGCTAATCTCTTCTGGAAACACCCTCACGGACACACCCAGAAATAATATTCAACCAGCTATCTGGGCCTCCCTTGGCCTTGTCATGTGGACACATAAAATTAACCATCACACATATGTGCGTGCGTTAGACATGTTCCTGTTGTAGGTGTGTGGAAATTGGAAATCTGTTTTTGTTTTGTTTTGTTTTTCTTAAGTTTGTTTCTTCAAAATGGCATCTGGCTAGTATGGTGATAAAAAAGTGTCTCAGATATATAAAGTTTGAAGGAGAAACTGCAGCTGTTAGATTTTAATGTGTTTGATTTTATATTGTATTACTTTATTTCTTGATACTCTATTTTCAGGATCTTATTTGGAATAAAGCAAGCAGAATTAAAAAGAGAGTAATACAATAAGTGGATGGCCCTGCTTATTGATTAAAATATAAAAGAGTCTATTAATAAGAAGGCAACAGTCTTTTCAATTTCAAAAACACATTAGTAATTGAAGCATATACACATTTAAAATTGCTTTAAAAATAGTCTAACATGCTATTGACCTTTTACTAATATAAAATCTGCATACAAGGCTTGGGCTCTTCCAACTGCTATACAAATATACCGAGTGAGTGGCCGTCCATGGGTTCGTTTTTTGAGATGTTTTTAGAGCAAAGGTTCTCAAATAGGAGTAATCTTGTACCCCTGGGGACATTCGACTACATCTGCAGACGTTTCCTGGTTGTCACGACTCGGGGGAGAAGACTGTGTGTTATTGGCATCTAGTGGGCCGAGGCCAGGGATGCTGCTAATCACCCTACAGCGTTCGGAACCACCCACCACAAAGTTCCATCTGGCCCAACTGTCAACAGGTCCGAGGTCGAGAAACCCTGTTTTAGAACCACACTGAGAGATCATGCTGTTCCAGCATTCTCTTCATCCCTGGCATGACCAGTGCCGTCTCTGATTGAGATCTCCAAACAAAGTATGAATTGCCCCCAGATGACTGACTGTACCTAAAGCTTAAGCTTCATTTCCACCTTGACTTTAACTGGTTTTTATTGCAGGCAAGACCCCAAGCACGTGGGCTGTGCACTGATCAGGATTCTCCGTGATCAGAGCAGTTCCTCCTTTCCCCGGGTTTTAGGATGGTGGTTACCGGCCTGTGGTTTGGAGTCCTCAAGCCTAACTCAGACTTGGGACCCACCATTTCTACTTGCTTGCCTGAAGGCAAGGGACGTCGTTGGACATCATGATGTCATGGTGTCATTTGAATCATGAAGGCGATAATAGTATTTACCTTAAATATTTGAATATATGATGCTTGTTTTCATTTGGATCAACCAGTGTGCTGTTCTCCCCTCCTGAGGACTGGCTTTCCGCTTGAGCCCCAAGCTTGAGCTTGGCAGGGGGGACCTCATAAAGTTTCCCTTCATTGACTGGAGGAGTGGAAAAAAAAAAAAGGATTCTACAGTGCTTTCCTGTGTGTGTGTGTGTGTGTGTGTGTGTGTTTGTATGTGAGTGTGAGAGTGTGTGCACCCATGCGTGCAACTACCTTTGATTCCTTCTCAAAAACCTTGTGAAGCAGACAGGTAAGGAGCCGAGTCTCACATTTCGTCTACAGGAAATTGGGACCCACGGCATTCAATCCACTCATGCCCAGTTGTTGAGGCAGCCCAGAACCTCTGCTTCCTGACTCCTAGCCCAGGTCTCGCTCTTGACCCACAACCTCCTAAGCCTTCCTGGGCTGTGAGCCTGCATGTTTGCATGCTGGAAGGCAGTGATGGATTCAAGCCCTATCTGAGGGGCTACGTCTGGCCAGTAGACTCAGACACACCAGGTTCAACTCAATTCATATCCACTTGGAAACTGTTTAGCCAACAGAGCGAAAAGCTTAAAACTCTCCGAAACTCGTATTTCCTGAATTGTCTGAATTTTTTTTAACAAAACTAAAAAATGTAAAAAAAAAAAAAAAGAAAAGCTTAAAACTAGCCAAAGATAGAGCATCTCTGTCACCTAATCACTGTCTGTTTTACACTTCACGACGCGTGTGAGTAATGAGTGTGAGGACTTCAGCATCTCTGGATCACTCGTGCTTTCATCGCCCCCACCTTGTAACAAACCCGACTCTGAGACAGCTATTATTAATTGCATATTGTTTTGTGTGTCTCATGTTTCATTTCACTGACTCCTCTCTTTTTCCCCCCTCTGGGTTTGCAGATCCCTGCTGATTGCAATATTTAACCATTTCTTGACAGGGATCTTTTTAATCCTATTTAATCCTAGGATACGAATTCAAGTTGGTCAAATTGTTTGCTGCAGTCCCGTCAGCGTTTCTGCATTCAGAAACTGCTTTTTGACTCTGTGGCAGTAATACGGATTTTCCCACGTGATCTCTTGGACTCCTGCAAGCCCACTCTCTCCCAACTTCTATTGTGTTGAGCAAACAACCACACCACACTGGCATCCTACACATTGTTAATGCTGAAGCAACAGGATTTTCTCCAGTTCACCGACAGCCAAACCTGTTGTGAGCAGAAAACCCTCTCCAGATGAAAACTGAAAAGAATCATACAACCCAGAAAAAAGATTAGCCTTCAGGAAGTCTTTGGGTTTTGCCATTTTTGTCAAGACATCCCCGAGGGAGTGAAAAATAATAAAGTAAAATCTATTTCTGGAATGAAGTCTATTTCAAAATAGAGTCTATGAACTTTCAGATTTCCAAGACAGGGCTTCTCAAAATAAGGGGCACAAAACTGGGCTCTATGGCAAACCCAGGGGGACCAGAAGCAATTCAAAACAAGGAATTTAGGAAATTTTAATTGCCTCATTTTCAATCCAAACGGGAGTGTAAGTATTGATATTAAGCTATAGCTCAATTGCACATACGGATCAGCCAGTTTGCTGTGACACATGAATCCTCAGAGATTCATCATTACACAGGATTTCTGTCATTTCAGATGAATTTTCCACCTTGCTGGAAACAACATGCTGTACCTCTCTGATCTTCTTTTTTTCTGGGCTTCTATCTGGGGAGGCTGATTTACATTACAGTGTTCTGAAAAAAGCCTGGGTAGGGAGCAAACTCAGTAGCTTTCATATTTAAAAAGACATGGTGTAAAAAAGCTTATTCTAAAAGCATATGACATTTGTTTACCAAAAGGAATACAAAGGCGTTAGAAGCCAAGATTGGAATTTAGGTAAAACGGGAAAATCTGAAGTTTGCAAAATTAGAAAATCGATAAATAAAACTGGCTAACGAATTGTCACGATGTATGCCCCAGCCCCAGCTGCTAAGATGTCAGGCCAGTTCCAGAGACGCTGGGGTGCCTAGTACCCCTCTCCAACTAGAGAGCTCTACTAAAACAGGCGCCGGTGTGCGTCCTTCTGGCCCACGCTGGCTCCCAGTGCTCCATGAACAGAGGGGGCAGGAAGCAACAACACCCCTCTCGTTCAGAATCATGAGGAATGAGCAAAGCATTCCATACTGGTCTGTTTGTATATTAGAAACAAAGTATTCCATAATAGTCTGTTTGCATATTAGTTATCTGTTGCTGCCTAATAAATTATGCCCAAACTTAGCAGAATAAAGAACAACCACTTGTTATCTCACTCTAATAGTCAACTTTCAAAATGGTCCACAGAAGATTCCCACCTCAGGAACGTATTATAAAACCAGCAGAGGGACGCCCGGGTGGCTCAGTCGGTTAAGCGCCTGGCCCTTGATTTCAGCTCAGATCATGGTCTCAGGGAGGCGAGAGCCCTGTGTCGGGCTCCTCGCTCAGCGGGGAGTCTGCTTGAGATTCTCTCTCTCCCTCTCCCTCTGCCCCTCCCCCCACTTCATGCACACGCATGTTCTCTCACTGAAATAAATAAATAAATATTGAAAACCACCAGAGTCTGCCCTCTAAGAATTATTAACCTTCTCCCCACACTCCTCCAAATCTCATCTATTACAGCAGCAACGGAGACTCACATTAGAGGATCTTGGAACCCAAGTCAAGCTTGGCCACAAGCAAAGCTCTTTGAATGTGCTGGCTTGCTTACTGCTCCTCCCTATCTGAAGACCTGCCCCTGAAGAGACACATCACATTGTGCCACACGCCAATATGTAACGGTGAGACAGACTTAAGCACCCAGTGTACACACCTCCCCTTTTAAAAATGGCCAAACAGAGGACACACAGGAGGCACCGGTCCATGGCGATTTTGAAATCTGGCAGGGTGCGTGTGGACAGTTCCTTGATGAAGAGTCAAGGTCTGGGAATAATCTCCATCCACAGCTTGTGGCTCTGCCCTCCAAGCACTTGGTTTTCCTCTGGATTAGTTTTTCTTTTCCATGAAAAGCAGCTCATGTTTTCAGCGGAATAGTTTTCTCAGCCTGCTTCTTGCTTGTAGCAATTTTGGGGTTCTAGAGGTCTCTTCGAGTCTACTGTTTTTGTCCCTTGTAGTTCAAGCAAGCAATGTTTTTGCCAATAAAATTCTTTGAAAAATTTTGTGGGTCTCCTATGATCCCTGCAAGCATTCAGTCCTTTAGACAAAAGCCATAACCACAAATCTCTTGGAGATAAATATTTCTCTACCCTGGACATCCTCTGAGACTGCTAAGAGACAACACTTTTAAGATTTTCAGAAACCTTGTTTTCCGAATGGCCCTCTGAGGCATGGATTAGGTATTTCTGCAGTCTTAACAAAGGAATTTACAGCCACACCCTTGGCTAGCTTTTCACATCATGTTTCCCTGCCTGTGCTCTGGACTTCCTCTTTGCCCCAAAGCCATTTTTAGCTTTGGCATCATTTGATAGAGAGTCTGGGGTTTTCTAAACAGCAATTCCTGTGTCCTTGAGGATTCCAGAACTTCCTCTACTGTACCTTCTTCTGCAAGCAGCAAGCAGAAGCCAGGTAATCCCTGCGAGCCCCCACTGCCTGGACAATTCCAGATCCAAGTCCACATTTAAGGTTTTTGCTATGGCAATACCCCACTTCCAGGTACCACATTCTGTGTTAGTCACCGACGGCTGGATGACAAACTGCCCCAAAACTAAGGGTGCTTAAAATAAAGCTGATCATCTATCGTCTTCTATTTTCCGTAGCTCAGGACCTTAAGAGCCCCACAGGTGGGCGGGTAAGTTCTGGCTCAGCTCAACCAGAGTCTCCCCTGTGGTCATACTCAAGAGGTCGGCCAGGGCTTGACTGGGACTGACGGGTCCGCCATTTTGGGAGGCGGTGCTGGTAGTTGGTGAGAAATCTCAGTTCCATGCTGTGACAGCTTTTCCAAGAGCTGAGAGGTTACGCTTGAGACCTGGCTATTGATCTGAGAGAGAGATCAAGGCAGAAGCGATGCTGTCTTTTACGACCTGGCTTCAGAAGTTACTCACCACCACCTCTGCCACATTCTGTTTGTTAAAATCAAACTTGTAAGTCAGGCCCATATTCAAGGGGAGAAGAGTTGGTCTCTTCCTTTTATAGGAAGAGTGCCAAAGATTTTGTGGACATATTTTAAAAGTACCACAGTATGCCTTTGAGACCGCAAGTAAATCAGGATCCCGGGATACCTCCAAGAACTATCCAGAAATCCTCCACGTCCTCAGGACGAACAAGACCAGCATCCTTAGGAAAAAGGAAACCATTAGGCCTACCTCAGTCCCAAGTTCATGTCAAGGGCAAGTCAGGAGAGCAGGGTGCTTGCAGAACCAGCCTACAGATTTGGACACAGGAGCTGGCTTAAACTCACAGCCTCGCATTAGACTGACCAGAGCAGGTGTCTCATCCGGGGAGAGTTGACAGTGCTAGTCTGCCCTACCAATGCACTGGGCTCTCAGGCCCTCAGAAAGAATGCTAGCCCACAAAGGAAAGGGAAATGGTTTGTAAAAGTTTGTAAAATAAAATTTCTATAGTTGCAAAAGAGAGAGAGAGAAGTAGGTGTGATTTTGGGGGGCCACTACTTAAAGCTCTCTGTGCAATACCAGTTAGTGTAAGCACTGCACTTTATAATTTCCAAAACAGTTTTGCACATATTTTTAAGTTAATAAGCAATATTTCTTTTGGCGCCATCACAGTGTATTGCTGGGTAACATGCTATCTGGGTAGGTGCTTATTTGTATGGGTCGGAAGGGAAGAAATTAGAGCTCATTAGTATTTTATGACATAGCCACAGTTCATATGAACACTGGAAAACATCTATGAATAGGGCAACGTGCATACACATTTGATAGATACTAGCTATTTCAATTCCATACGCATGGAGTGTGGTCTTCAAGGAACATGGAGTCTCTTGGAGAAGGTGGCAGTAGGGGTGGTGTCTCTAATACAAAGCTAATTGTCCTGCTATTCGTAGCAGAGGAACCGATAAATGGCTGGGAAAGACTGACGTAGGGAAATACTCATCTCGACAATGCCAAGATAGTTCTCAGAAACCTGTCTTGGATGATAGATAAAATCTTCTTTCAAGAGATGAGGAGAGAGATAGACCACCTTCGTGAAGGAATCAAGCTGCGGGAAAGATCTGGAGGCAGCAGTGAGTTCAGGGTGCAGTTTAGAAAGTGCAAGGAGCCACAGGACAAAATGTGAGGGGTGAGGCAGGCTGAGGTCTGAGTGGGGGTGACCCAGACTCGGGAGGGCGTTGTAGGCGGACTGCTGAACCCCCGACTCACCAACGGGCCCATGCTCTGTTGAAGGCCAAGGGGAATGAGGGCAGAGTCCTGAGCAGGGAAAGGAGACAATCAGGTCTTCATTTAATGAACCCTTGTTCATCATCATTCCTCCACGTTAATACTAGGCGTGTACCTTTATTGATCTTAGAAGCAAATTAGCATCTTCTCGACTTCCTGTGAGAATTTAGTGTGTTCATATGGGAGAATTAATGAATAAGGCAAAGAGCTAGAAGAGCTTTGGCCCAAACATGATGAAGAAAAGTACTTGGAAACGCTCACAAGTGTGAGGATTCTCTAAATCCTTCCACTTAATTGTAATAACAATAAAAACAAGAGCAAAGGCTCATTCTGTAATCCACATGTAGCGTGGAAAAGAAGAAACTAATCTTGTCTTCACATTCCAAGACAATTGCAGAATAGACTTTTTTGAGAGGATCTATTCAGGCCTCTCTCTTTAGAGTTTGCTGCTCTTCTTCAAGAGGTGTTAACATACCTTATTAAACAAAATATGCCAGAAAAAAACAAAGATAAATTTCCCTCCGTTTCCCCTTTGATGTCCATTTTTCTCCTGCACCAGGACGCCTGTGGAGAGGTTTCCTGAAGCTCCCCACACAGCACAGCAGGTTCATGGCCAGTGTGGGGTGGAGTGAACCTGGGGGCCACCTTGACCGTGGGCAGGTGCTTTCTGAGCTTCTGAGATGCTGGGGCTCAGAAAAGATAGGCAATAACTTCTTTCTTCAAATGCTGTTCTTTTATTTTTGTGATGGGGCTTACATTTTTTTTTAAGTGAATTATCAAAAAGTGATCTCTAAATAGTTTTTATTAAAGCTAAATTAAAATGTGAAATAGAAAGCTCCAGAATCTAATTCATTTTTTTCAACCAGTGTTCCCAAGATATTTATTGCTGAGTGATGAGTGGCTGGGGGTGGGGAGGCTGTACAGAAGTGCGCTGAGGTGAAGGGCAATGTGCCTAAAAAAAGCAGATGAAGGAAGAGGGCAGGATCAGAGCAGGCTGGAAAGCAGGCTACTGTTCTAGAAAAAAAAAAATTTTTTTTTAAATAGAAGAAAAATACTATTGCAAGGAATGTCGTCAAACACAGGATATGACATAGCTTATATGGACTACAAATAAGATGTGAAATGGGCAAAATACCCATTTATTTTTTAAAATTACTGTTTTAACACACTGATCAAAATGTGGATTGGGAAATTAAATGTAGAATGTAGAACTAAAAGAGGGGAAAGCATAATATTAAATTACCCTATTTCTAAACATTGTCATCTATTTTTAATTGAAATTATATACAAATAATTCATGTGGTGTTTAATATGAAATGAAAAAAGTCCTCTCTGAATTCGTGACATCAAGGTTGAGTCAATTGTGTTAGTATCAAAAAGTAAGATTTTTTTAGAATACATACTCAATTGGAATAAATTAGAGTGGATTCAACTCCAACCTTAAAATCTCTAGAAAGATGAAAACCTAGGTTTTGGAATCAGTCCCTCTGCCACTTCGCAAACCTGCCTTTTTGTGCTCCCACAGATAAATGTGGGGTAAGTTCTCTGGAAGAAAAAACAGCCCATGTGGGAGGCTACAGGGAGTTCACCTTGTCCTCCTGGAGCCAGGTGAGGGATTCTGCAGAGAGATAAGCTAAAAAAATGAAGAGAAAGCAGGCCAAGAGAAGTAGGGAGTATGAATGTTTTCCTGGTCCTCTGCTCTGTGTTGATGGCTGCAGCGAGAGGAACTTTTAAAACTACAGGATCCTTCCTTCCTCCCCTGAAGGATTCCTTGAGGAGACATAGGCTCTGAGCTGGGCGAGCCCCAGGCTGTGCCCCTCGTCCCCCCAGGGCCTCTCTCCTCATCCCTGACAGAGCTGTCACTGTGGGGACCTCGTCACCCTTCAGACAGTCCTCAGGAGGCTCCTCAGGAGCAAGTGGATGCTGTGCTCACTGAGTCAAGTCCTTAGAAGCCTGACATTCTGTGTCAGACAAAGGGCCCCAGGAGGCCAGGGGAACATTTCACTAATTTCTCTGGGGTTCATCCACAACTTTCCAGAAGAAAAGCCCTGAACAGCTACTGAGCTCTGTGCCTGGCCTGCTCTAAGCTGCCTGAATGCCAGCTTGCTCCGTCGCACTCAGTTCGGGACCGCGTCCAGGCTGCAGGCCCGGGGAGCCGGCACACATCTGAGCATGCGCCTCCTTGCCTCTGCAGGCCTGGGATGTGAGTTCTCTGACAGAAACAGATGGTGGGGTTTCAAGCCGTCGCTTCCAGTGGAAAGGTAGATGTGCAAACAAATGAGGAAGAGAGCCCAGGGGGAAACAGCGGGGTGGGAGAGGGGCCATGTGTGCTCCAAATGAAATATGAGGGAAAACAGGTTTGCACTGGCAATTTTCTGTGCATCAGCTCAGAGTAAGAGACATAATTAGAGAAGGTGCATTGCAAAGTTTTCAGCCTAAAAGGAGAACAACAGCACCGTTTTCTCTTTGAACTGTGTCCCTTTTCAAACCCGCTAGATATCGGAGTCATCTTCACGGAAGACCGGTGAGATTCAACGCCTGAATCTGGGGTGCTGTAATTTCTTCCAGAAAGTTCTTTCCACCACCTGGCAGCACATGACAAGGCGCATAAACTTATTAAAAACATATAATTGTTTATACAAACAAAAACTTAATAAAAACATGATAATTACATTAGTAAACCAAACTGTAGGCAGTACCCTCATGCCTTAGCTGTGAAGACTGGCTATGGAGTATTTTTTTTTTTTAATTTAAAAATTAGCTGAAAGAACAGAAATAGTGCCTAACGTTTACTTCAATAGAAAAAGCAGAATGTGGAGAAGAGGAAGGGACATGAAGTGATTTGAATATATTACACACACAAACCTCAATACCATGTGATATCACCAACTTTTCTCTTTGAAATATATAAGGACATGTTTCATGTTATTCTGGTGCTTGGGAACATCTACCCAGGCACTCAGAACCCCCTCACGTGATTTCTAGGAGCATGGCAGCTCTGCTCCATTGGATGTGACAGCTCCATGTGCTGCAAAATCTTCCCCTTAAAAGTGTTCCAGAAGTTAGATCACAGGATGGCCTGCAGGTCCTAAGTGAGTTTTGTAGTCAACTGCTGAAATTCAAATCTCCATAGATATCAACCAGATGATTTCTTCCAGAATGTTCTTTACAGGATCATCAGCATAAGACAAAGCCTATGCAAACTCTACAGATTTAGTTGATAAAGCCAAGCAAAGTACGGGAAAAGACTGGTTTCTGGTGAGGATCTTTCTTCCATTTATTTAAGAAGTCCAAGTCGCCGTGTTTGAAACCAGAAATGAAGAAACAACCAGGAGACAACAAATGTATGTTTGCGATGATAAGTACGATACTGAAAAAAGATACCAAGATGGGGACACACGGGTGGCTTTATTTCAATAGATTCGCTCTAGATGTGCAACATGTTCTCAAAAAGGGCAAAGGACTGAGGGTATAATATATTGCTAAAAAAATGATAGGAAGGTCATAAATACATAGATACTTTACGAGAGTGATAAACTCTTCCCTACTTCCACCACCCATTATTTTATTTATTTATTTATTTACATATTCATTTAAGAGAGGGAGGGGAAGAGGTAGAGGGAGAGGAGAGAGAGAACCCCAAGCAGACCCCCCTGCTGAGCACTGAGCCCGACTCCAGGTTCCATCTCACAACCTTGAGATCATGACCTGAGCCAAAATCAAGAGAGGGCCACTTAACAGACAGAGCCACCCAGGCGCCCCTACCACTCATCATTTAATCTTAACAGCACCAAGAGAGGGAACAGAGCCCAATTCACACCAGCAGAAATACCCAGGCATCTTTTCTTCATCTCCCTGACAGTAGCCCCCAGACAGGATCAAACCATAAACTGTCCTCTGGTGTTCGCAGCAACTACTCTGGAACGGATCTATATGTGTTTTCATGGCCATGTTTTGAAAGCAACTTCTCCCACCCTCTCTTCCTTGTCTGTCCCTCCAACATGCCACACACGCTCCCCACTCAGGACCTTTGCATATGCTGTTACTCTCGATAGAAGACTCTCCAGATATCTGTGTAACTTACTTCTCAGCTCCTCAGGCTCTGCCTTCATTGCAGATTGGAGTCTTTCCTGGGTCACTCAATACAATTTTAACTCTTCCTCATGTCCTGAAAAAACCCGTTTCTTGCTTACTGCTTTATTATTCTCCAGATATTTGTTTCCACCTGGCAGACTGTATTTTTGTTTATCGGTTTATCATTTTTCTCTATCCACTAAAATGTAAGCTCCATGAGGGAGGCCGTTTCATTCGGTGCTGGATTCCCAGTTCTTGGAATACCTTCTTGCACATAGTAGGTGCTCAATAAATATTGGCTGAAGAGTTGAGTGAAGCTATCATCATTAAAGCTCCTCTGAGCTTCGAGTTTTCTCCGCACCACTAGGAATGTGGTCATCTTTCTAGAGCACAAATCCAAGCATGTCACTCCCTTATGTTCAAACCTTCAATAGCAAACAGAGAAATGAATACCTTAGGAGACCCCTCACATAAGACTGATCCCGAATCCCTCAAACTGGTTTACAGGGCACTTGTGACCTACCTCCTGGACATTTCTCCAGTCGCGTTTTGTCACCAATCTATCATGTGCTAGAGGCATGAATCTTGGAACGAAATTCCTGGGGTCAAACTTCGGCTTTATTGCTTATTGCCCGTGCGTCCACAGAATTTCTGTGATCATTTGCAAAATGATGATAATAATTGTACCCACCTCACAGATGGTGTTTTGAGAAAATTAAGGGGATGGGGCACCTACGTGGCTCAGTCGGATGAACGTCTGACTCTTTTGAGTTTGTCTCAGGTCGTGATCTCAGGGTCGTGAGATTGAGCCCCACATCGGGCTCTCTGCTGGGCGTGGAGCCTGCTTGGGATTCTCCCCCTCCCTCTTCCTCTGCCACTTCCCCCTCTAAAAAAAATTTGAAAGCTTAGAAAATTAGGGGGCAGAAAGAAAAACAAGCAAGCCCATCCCCAGAGGTTTGCCGAACAGAAATGAAAACATTAAGTTCACAGAAAGACTAGAACCAAATGTCCATAACAGCTTTATTCATGACAGCCCCGAACTGGGGAGAGCCCAGGCATCCATCCATAGGAGGGCACGCCAGCAAGCCTCCGTGTGTCCACACATGGATGCAGCTTAGCACTAACAGGGAGTGGACTGCTGGTACAGGTGTGGGTGGGTTTCAAAGGCATTAGGCTAAGTGAACGAGGTGATGCACAGAAGAAAATGGACTGCACTGATATAAAAATCTAGAGGAGGAAGACAACCATCTGTGGCAGAAGGAAAGAATCATGCTGGCCTCTGGGAAAGTGGTTGAGGATGACTGGGAAGGAGCATGAGGGGCAGGACGCTTCTGGGGTGATGGTGATGCTCTGAGTCATGATCGGGCATTGGGTTGTAGGCATTCGCCAACGTTCTGAGAATGTACACTTAAAATCAGTACATTTCATTCTGTGTACATCTTATACCAAAAGGATATAAATAAGTCTTAAATTCAAAATCATGATGCACTGTGTAGGTATTTAGGAGGAATTGTACTATCTGCAAGGTACTTTGAAATACATTAGGAACGTACAATGATTCATTGCTGGATAAGGGAATGGAAAAATGGGTAGGACATATGGTAAAGAAACTTTAGTTAAATGTTAATGCTAGAATCCAGTCGGTGAGTCTACGGATATTCACCTAAAAATGCTGTCCACTTTGCTGTATCTGAACATTTTCACGATAAATGTTGGGAGAAAAAAAATACAAAAGACCTCTGAAAAAAATACTAATTTAGATTATCTTCAGGTAAAATGATTTCACACTTGTATTTTCCTGTGCAAGTAAACCCAAGCAAGTTTCCTTTAGTTCTTTGAAAGTCCATATCATATATTGCCTGACAATTATTGCTGGATTTACCCTACATACACCAGCACTAACCATATTTTTTTCATTGACCATTTTTATAGAACAAAAGTTAAATGAGCCTAGTCTTTTGCAATTACTTTTTATAGCATCATTGATTAGATTTCCCCAAATAATTTATTTCTCACTTCATATACTAGAAGGTAATCCCATTAAATATAGTAGTGTAACATTTTAAACCCAGACTGCCTTGGCTTCCCATTGAAAGATTTACGTAGGTCTGAAACAAGAGCTATTTCTGCCTAATGATCTGTATGTAAAAGCAACAGAAATGTAGAAGATAGGAATAATCAATCTATAACATGTTATATATTTCCTTAGAGTTGTCCAAGTAATCAAAGATTTCCCGGTGAGGGTCATTATACATTGCCGTGACTGCAGTTAACTAAACACTGAAAATATATGTCTCCCTTAAATTTAACATTACCTCCGTGCAGCTGGGATAGTAAACCATTTGGTGCAGACCATTCAAATATATAGCCTGATTGTCTAATTCAGTCAGTAAATAAAATAAAACAATTGTCTACATCCTATAGGGCACCAGATAGCCTCTCTGGGAAGTTATAGAGGTATAGACGGAACCCTTAACCTTGGGGGGTTTTCTATCAATGACAGTTAAAGACGCCGTACGAATAGATTAAAATGAACGCCCTACTCTTAAGAACTTTCTGCCTTGCTGAGGGACAATGCAAAGATATAGTGAAAAAAATAAACAGAATAGTGTGTCATAAGAAAATATACATATAAAGATAAAGTAGTCCAAAGTACCTCTCCCTTAGGATGCCAAATGTAAGTTACAAATACAATCTTAGGTTGTGAATGAATACTTTAAAGATCAGTAACTTCCGTGTAGTAGCTTAATATTGGATTTAGAGAAAGAAACATGAATACATATTTTCTAATCTTACACACATGTATGGAATACATTTTAAGGTACTCTGTTACTTTTCTACTAGTAGTAGAGAAATTCTCCTAATAATTTTACGAGGTAGGTGCTATTTTCCCCATATTGTACTGATACGAAAGTGGAGAGGTAGGGATTAGGTTAAATGCCCGAGTCTACATGACCAATAAGACACAGAGGTTGGAATGGGTGGGTGTGTGGTTCCCTGGTCCGTGGGCTGAGCCCCTTCTGGAGCCGGCCCTTCTGTGATGCTGAATTAATTAACTGTACCTGGTATGGAAGCAAGTCTTAAGGTCAGGATTGGGTGAAGTAAATAATTTTTTTTCCCAGGTATTGTTATGTGTTCTAAAACGTCTCTAATAATGAGTCATTTGGACTAGAATTAAAGAATTTTAACTCTCTTGATGTATAAGAAAAACTGAGGAGAATGAAAGTATTTTGGAGAATTTTATAAGAAGGTAAAGTAAACATTCTTGGGCGAACTTGCCCCCATTTAATTTAGAAATCAGGAGGTGGGGGGGGCATCATCCCAGAGCATTACCCATACTCTCCTCTCCATATAAATAACAATTAGCTTTTATTGAGTGCTTACTGTGTGCCAGGCACCGTTTTAGCCCATTAGATGCAGCATGTAACACTCCACGTTTTAGAGTTGAGGGCACTGGGACACAAGTAGTTAGGGGACTCGCCCAAGGTCATCCTGCTGGTGGAGCTGGGTTCACACCCAGATACGATCCATTGCTGAGATCAGTCACATGCCTGTCAACTCAGATACACTGCCTCGTCCCCAAAATGCGCAGTATGCACTTTCAATCTTGCCAATTCTTCTGTGTGGGGGCAGAATTTTCTGGCGTGACATACCAATTAACCAGCTCTGACTTCATTTTCTATTCTTAAATCTCTTGGGAGAGGCTACTCCAGTCCCAGACCTGTATTTCTACCCTGATTGTTTACCTCTCTCTTCTTCAGGGTTCAGGATGAAATGGGAGAAACAAGCGTATGTCTATATACCTGCGTCTGTTTCCCTGTCTCTGTCTCCATTTCCATGTATCTATATGTGCCCATACATATCTTCTGTCTTTTCCGGTACGGAGGATTCACTGTGCGAGGGTGCCCTCAGTTGCAGACATTCAAAAGAGACAGGTTTTTGAGATGGAACGATATTTGCAATGGGCGTTTATTCCTTGACGACGACAATTCAAAGCTCCTAGACATCTCTTTCTATATACTGATGTACATAAATATATAGATATATGGCTATGCATTTAGACATACTACGCATACATACAGAAATGACATATAGATATATAAGTCTATGTACCCACCTATACACACGTGCGTGTGTTTAGATAGACAGATGATAGGTAGATGATAGCCAATAAGTAGACGATAGAGGTATAGATATTTTTAAGGGTAGGTAGGGGAAGTTTAATGCTCCCTTCCTATAATGAACAATTATTTCTTTCAGATTAACTGGTTTTTACCTTAACCTTTAGTAGTGTAGAAATGTATGCATTGCTTGTTTGGCTTAGGTAGTTTCAAACTTGGGGAATTGAATATATGTTTGATGGGCA
The DNA here is from genome assembly GCF_009762305.2 of Zalophus californianus. Classification (NCBI taxonomy): domain Eukaryota; kingdom Metazoa; phylum Chordata; class Mammalia; order Carnivora; family Otariidae; genus Zalophus; species Zalophus californianus. The sequence continues at coordinate 5,640,236 of NC_045597.1, forward strand.
CAAGCTGTGGGATCTCCTCCGTGTGGCCACCTTGCTCTGTTTACTGCAAGGGGAGGCTCTCCAAGTGAGTGGCATAAGCCAAACTTCAACTCTTTTTTTTTTTTTAAGATTTTATGTATTTATTTGAGAGAGAGAAAGAGAAAGAGAAGGCACAAGCACAGTTGGGACGGGGGGGGGGTACGGAGGGACAAGCAGGCTGCCCACTGAGCGTGGAGCCCAATGCGGGGCTTGACCCCAAGACCCTGAGATCATGAACTGACTGAAGGCAGAGGCTCAACCGACTGAGCCACCTAGGAGCCCCCAAACTTCAACTCTTGATGAACTTTAGACGCACCACCCAAGGGTCCTTCTGAGTAGCATATTTGCATTAGGAAAACTGGCCTGTTCTTCCTCGTAATTCCAACTCAAAAGCATTGTATGTACCTATATACAAAAATAATAGCATACAATTTTAAAAACTCTGTACTATAACATTCTGTGTATAACTAAGCCATACAGCTCTATATTTAGTAATTTAATAAAAATATCTAAATTTTATCTTTAAACGTTTTTTGTGGATAAAGAGGCACAAAGCAAATAGATCTTTAAAATCCTCAGAAAGAAATCACACGAAAATAATGATAATCTATAATTCAGAACTTTGTTTTTCACAAAGGTAATAAATTAAACATTCTCCTTGGAGACTTCTTTACTGTGCAAAATGAGACTGATGAGGTCGAACTGTTCTTTCTACAACCTCCTGACATGTCAAGCAGGGATACTAACATCTCCAAAGAGAAATGGACCCTGTTGCAGGGTTTGAAGAAGGACTAGGGGTCATCAACCAAAATTAGACATTGATTATGCTGTCTTCCCAGCCTTGATTCCTTTAAGATTTTCTTCTGTGCAGCAATGGTCCGCTGGAGGAAAGGAAAGCTATATGTAGCCACACACATTTGCAATTTAATCTGAATATCATACTGAGGAAAGAAATGATGGGTTAGCTCGAGGCCAAGGTGTTCTCAACAGCTGTGTTTCACTATATTTCCTCTTCACAGCGTAAACCCTTAGCAGCATGGCTTCAGCCTTTGGTCTATGCACAAACCTCCCCAGGGACTCCAGATTGTTCTGTGGTCACAAGGAAGCCAAAACAGTGCAGAGCCTTCACACCTACATCCTCCCTGCCTCTCCAAGTGTCCTACGAAGCGAAGCATGCCTTCCCAGTTGCAGCCATACAACGTATTCTATCTCTACCAACGCAATACAACACACAAAATACTCTTATGGCCACACATGCACACATGGAAGCCTGTTGTTACAAGGTGTATTTCCAAGACATATTGCTTAAAATATTTTGCTTATCTTATTTGCGTACAAAAAAAAAAAAAAAAAAATTCCCTCCTGTTTGGATCCCAGGGCCGTCATAAGACCTCTGCTGTTGGATAGTGTCCCTGTTCAATAATAAATCTAAGGAGTGATGGTAGCTGACCTGCGCTCCAGAGTTTGACCCTTAGGTTACACGAATATTTATCCCTCCCTCACGGCTCACTTAGGAACATCCTCCCTCACCTTCTCTGTTTCGGATTCACGGCTCATGTGTCAGTGCCTTTGTAGATAGAAACGTTAGATCGTAACAATGAGAGCAGAAAATCACAAACCCCTCACCTCTCCCAGACCCTAGAAGCTTGCGCTCAGAGAGAAAGGAAAGCATTAATGGATATTGTTCCAAATGTGGCGCGTCCTGCCCGTGGTATCTTGGCGACACTCCGAGTGAGACACAGAGATGCCATCATCAGCACCTCTGCCATCTGATTTCACCTCCTCCCCGCATTCCATGTGCTGAAAAGGAAGGTGCTTAGGCTGGAATATGCATCGATTTTCCCAGGCATCAGCCTTCCAAAAGATGCTAAAAATTGAAAGACTGATTGAAAAAAATGGTATTTAGGAAACTTCAAGAAGAAAGATAAAGAATTTGTTTTTCAGGGTCATGACCAGGAGAAGGCTAATGTCAAGAGTCAATGAGGAGTTCTACCAGGTGTCTATTAAATCTCTCTTTTCTTCCATTTAAATAATGAGGTGACAGGTGCATTTGCATTAAACATATTTATTTGCAGGTTACATATTCGCACTAGTTCATTATCTTTAATTTTGGTTTAATTGAATGTTTGTAGATATTCAGGATTGCTAATGTGATTAACTTTTTTATATATTTCCTAACCTAATTTACTTGAATACGTGCTCCATGTGTATTTTTGACGTTGATCATGCTGGGCTTAATTTCCAGATTTTCATCCACACTTTCATGCCAAATGAACCCCCAATTTCAGTTCAGCCTACTACCATACTTTTATTCTATATCTTATGATTTCTAAAACACATTTTGCAATCAAAACCCCGATGTATTCTAAAAAAAAAAAAACCCCTGTAATTTGACATATGTGACTGAACTTCTTGAAATGAAAACATTTTGTTATTTCAGAAACTCTGTGGGTTAAATTTTTTCCTCTGAAATGTAGGCATCCTTATAAGAAGGATAATTTTAAAAATTGAAAGAGAATTTATATTTTGTGCATATTGCCTAAGAATTACAGAAGGGGAATAACCTCATCAAGAATATTTTTAAATGCAATTAAAATAAAAAGGTAACAGTTTCGCCTAACAGACTGGCAAAAATTAAAACAGAAGGACCATGCCTAGCACCATCCAGGGCAGCAATCTCTAACCGTGTTGGGGGAATCACAAACTATCATGCCACTCACTCGTGTAGGAAAAGTCTTTAAAATACACATACCCTCTAATTTTACTTCTAGGAATTTAATCTAAGCAAATAACCAGAAATGTTGGAAAGTTACATGCACAAGGACATCCATGCCCAATCATTTATAGTAGGTAAAGTTAATAAACAGCATAAATATTCAAAGTATTTAAGGAAGTACCCATGAAAAAACACTGGGTAGCCATTTAAAATAAAGGTAGAGAGAGGTATTTGGTAGCGTGGAAAGGCACTCATGATGCACCACTAACAAAAGGAGCAGGCCACAGACAGCAGAATGGCAATTTTTACTAACTTACATGTAGTATTGGAAATGCCGGGATCGAAAGTAAGATCAGATATAGCCCGAAATGTTAGCATCACTCATGCTTGACTTGTGAGACAATGGGAGATTGAATTTGGTTTATCTTTTTTTTATTATTGTTGCGTTTTGTTTTTATTTATTTTTATATTTTCTTCAGAGAACATCTGTTATTTCTGTGGCGCTAAGAGAGCTTAGTAGCCTGTAATTGGGAGAATGTTTAATAGAAACGACATTGTCCTTGCATGGTTCCCCTACTGTGTTCGGGAGAGGTGGGAGGATGCCCTTGCGTACCCTTCTCCCCCCACATGCCCTGCCCCAGCCAGAGGTGGCAGCGGACCCACTGGGTCACACTCCGTGACCATTTGCATCAGGAGTGAGACTACTGTACAGCCAAACATCACACTCATCAATGGGGTATCTCTTTTTGGCTTCTTCTTGCTTCTTTTTGGCCAAATAGCTCGCTGAACCCAGGCTCCCTCCTGAGCCCAAGGCCGGCTCGCTTTCTTTGTCAGTCTGACTGTCTTCAAACTCGGTTGTTTGGGTTTGGATTCTTCCCCCAGCTCCCCGCTCACCCGGAATCAGGCAGCCTTGGTGCGGAAGGGCAAGATTCCAAAACTGGGCTTGGGTTCTGTGCAGGGGACACTGTGGCCTTATGGGGCGGCCTACTCCAGCCCCATTTGCCAACGTACTCTGCAGTTTTCCTGCACCAGCCCCTCCAGTGAGAGGTGGCGTGTCCTGTCTTATTTTTCTGCCATTGTTACTTATGTCTGTAACTCCCTGCGAGCCTCCTAAGTAGGGGACACTGGGATTTGAAGTAGGAATCAGGCATTCCTCAGTCCCCTAAGCAAACACTGCTGAATAACTTGAAGATTTTGCCCCAACCAGCCCAGGCGTCATGGGCCCTTGATCTGGGTTGTCACGTAGGCTCCGCTCCGAGAATGGCCCTGAGCTTGGTTTAATGCTATGCTGTTGCCGTCTTGAATTCTTTAGAGATTTTTGGACAAAAGACCCCCGGCCTCTCAAATTGTGTAGCTGGTTTTAGCCCCAGCGTCAAACACCGAATGTTCTTTCTGATAAAACATGTGGCCAAGTCACGAGTCACATACAGATAAATTCGTTTCGTGTACTGGGAAAAGAACATAGGAGTATCTCTTTCCTTTTGGACAAATAATAGTAAGAAGAACTGTCTCTCTTTCCCAGGAAGCTTTCTGAGCCCTTATTTTTTGCACCTGACTATAGGTTTGCATTTGAGAATTACTTTCAGAGATGAAGTAAAAACCCTGGGCTCTCTGCACTGTTAGCGGAAGAACGGAACAGAAAAGGTCACTAAACTATGGAAAACCATAGATAATCTGTGACCTCAAGACTCCAGCTTTGTAAGTATTTTCACTTAATCATGACAGGGTGACTAATCTTTGGGGGGGTTCCAAACTTATGTCGAGATTAAATTCACATGTAAATAGAAAAGCAAGTCTTGTCTGATGAGCCCAATGAGGCTCTCTTGGATCTTAATCAGTCATTGGTTGGCGGGCAGGTCAGCTAGTAAATCAAATTATGACATCATAGAATGTTCCCAGTATCGATTCTTTGTCATGCCATCTCTAAGAAAAATAACATCACTCTCGTCCTTCCCCAGGATTTAGTTCAGAGGCCTATGCTCGTGGCCTTTCTAATCAATGTTAAATTTCCTCTGGGGCCAGGTCAGGAATAGCGGTCTTAACTGAAACAATAACTGGAGATCAGGATGGAATCGTTTCTATCCACAGCCAGCATAAAGTTATGTTTACTTTGTCTCTTTTAATCCAGGGCACTGCCAACAAATTTATATTAAATGCATGTAATATTCCAATCTGTTTAAAAGATTTGGTAGAAAATGAAAGAATAGAGTGTATTATGAATAACTGTCTGTTGACAGGCTCCAGGGACATACTGTACTCGTTTTAAATTCATCATATTAAAACGGATATGGTTCTCATATGCTAATACCCTTTCCAATTTGTTTACAACAAAATGGGTCAACGGACCATTAATTCAGTTGCAAAACTGTCATCTCTGGCTTTAGGATTTGTGCGACTAATGAGACTTCGCTGGTATTTACTCACACAGTCTGTTCTACACTCCAGTATTAACGATTTCTATTGACAAGGTTATTGGATTCAAAGTGAAATGTTTACATTGAAAGGGGAAACAAGCGTCAAATATGAAGCTCAAACAGATACTCCAAGCTGGAGAAGCTTATCATGGCTAAACCCTCTACTGTTTACTCCTCCTCCTGAAAAGCAAGAACAACAGGAGACATGGGGATGAATGTAATGACGAGAAACAATACCAGGATTCTGAGAGGTTAATCCAGGCACAACAGAGTTAATCTGGGAGACGGCTGGGGAGGTGTGGGGCTAAAGACTTAGACAAAACTTGCTACTTTTTCATCCGGTTGTACCTAATGAATGACTCTATTTGCAAAGAAGATTTTGGATTTTCAAACCAGTGGGGCAGAAGTTACATCCTTGGTTTTTCTGGTGAAACACACTTGGGTACTTGTTTCCAGAATAAATGATGTCGAAGATCTTCATTTTCTTCTCGAACGACAAAACAAAAGGAGCGTGACAATACCGATACTTAAGAAGACACAGAATTCGACCCAAGACCTAAGAGGCTCTGAGAGCCAAACCATGCATTCAACGGAGGTTACAATGATATTATTTTGTAGAACGGAGAGGAAATGTCATTTTATTTAATGTTCCAAAGTTGAAAAGATAAAATTTACACGTTTGATGAATGATCAAAGTGCTTTGAAATAATCATTTATTTTCAACTGCGTAATCTACATTATTATAGCTGACATATAAAGTCAGAAGAATAAGATTCGGTCCAACAGGGTTACATTTAAGAGTATGGCTCTGCTTTGCATAAGTTTGCAAAGCTCTGCCTTGCAAAGCTGAACTTTCAAACTGGGAGTGAATTAAATTCAGTTAGGATTTTCCCAAGGTAAGAGATCAACCATAACCTTGGGGGGTGGGGGGTGGGCTGGCGTTATTCAAGCCAAATTAATATTTCTGAGAACGAACCATGTTCTTTGAATTCAATAGCGTATCTTCAGCACATCATTAAACACATGAAAATCCCCAGGGATTAGAGTCCAGACTACATCACATAAACCGGCCTTGATTATGCCACGCTCCACAACTGAATGAATGGAAAGATCTGGAAAACAAAGTAATAAGAACCAAATAAAAGTAATATCACAGCCTTTTGGAGAATGGGTAGTGGACATGGGGGGATGTTACCGTCAGAATGTTAAATTGGGCTTGTCCTAAATCCAACTGAATGTTTTTAAGGTTTTCTAAGAGAAAGGTTTATCTTAATGGCAATTTTCAGTTCGCTTTCCTAATTTGAAATGTTAATATGGAAACATATTTTACAGAGGAATGTTTTATATCAAACTATAAAGCAACCTTCTTACAAAAGATTCTTAAATTTACACATAGCTTTTAAAAGTACATCTGAACTTAAAGAGGTGATATAAAAATCATAGTGAAGTGTAAGTGCCATTTGAAAACGTATTTACCACTGTCATTTCTGTTGTTTAATAGAATGAGCAAATAAGACATCTTCATCTCTAAAGGATATATCATTTTTTGCATTTATAAATGAATCAGAAAAATAAATATGTTTATAAGAGATTCCTTTTGAATTGCATTAGTGAGTTTATATTTGAGCTTATTATTTAAACCATTTTCATTTCCCAGGGTGTCATTTTTATATTGATTAAGTAGAAATGAACACAACTTATAAAGCAACAGTTAAAAAAATGCATTTCTCACGCATATGTTTTGTTTAAGTCTTAGCTGTTTTGTGTAATTCTGTTTTTAAAAATAATTTATAATGTCACATGTTTAACTTTCTCAAGATTACGCAAAAGTTTCCAGGTAACAACATCGTTAAAGTAAACCAAACAGATTAACATATAAAACGGAATCCTTCGTTATTGTACTTAGCACAGCTTGCTTCCTGGAAAATAAAGAAGACCTCAACAACTGGCATTATTATTTCATCCAAAGAACAAAGAGAAACCATGAAATTGTGTGAACTTACAGGAAAAAAAAAAGTTTTTTTGTTTTTGTTTTGTTGTGTTTTTTTCCCTCTGCGAAGGACAGAACAAGGACCAATGTTGGAAATTGCAATTCCAGGTAGACTTTAGGTCAGTGTAATTTGAGACATTTAAAATTTTAGCTGCTCAACAGTCAAAATGGCTGCTCTGATTTCTGGTAAGCTTCGTATCACTGCGATTATTTAAGAGAAAAGAGGAAAACAAGAAAAAACACCTGTCCAGTCAAAGGAAGTCTTTATGGGCAGGCAGTGGAACTAGAGAGCCCCTAAGGTCTGTCTCAGTGTGATACGTTATGTTCCAGAACATCATGAGTGAGTCAGGAGGCTGTCATGTCAGGTGTGCGTATATACGTTTACCTGGGACTCCGATGGCTTTCGGAACAAGGCTCATTTGGGGCTGCCTTTGGAAAATCGCGATGAGACCCATCCAGGCTAACGCTCGAGAAACTGACATCATGTAAAACATAAAAAGTCTGAATGCTTCCGAAAACACTGACTCCTCTCCCCACTTCCCTCTCCTTATAGCACGTGCTATGAGCCAACTACCCTCGTCTGGGCGCATCCTCACCCACCGGGTTGTGAGACGGATGGAAATGCATGATTGTGTCTTTGCGTACACCCTGTCCCCCGGGGGGGAAGTCTGCAAAAGCGGACAGGCTGAGCAGCAGTAGAAATGGATGGAGAAAGAGGAAGAGAAACCCACAGAGGCTGTTGAGGGCAAATAATCCCTGAGATTGGAACAGGGAAAGGAGGGGAGTTTTGCACTGGGGCGTTTCTTCCCCCCTCCAATAATAATGGATACAGATAATGTCCCCCTGCAAAGGGATGCATTTCCTTATCCTCCAGATCTGACCGGGGCCCTGCTATGGGGTCCCCGCCTCCTGTATTTCTTGCTCTCTTGTGCCCCTGAGTGGGGAGTGACGTTTCGAGCGTCTGTATCCCTACGGAAGTGAGGGAGGGGGTACCACTTCGTGTCACAGAGCCAACAGCTCTCCCACGTTCACTGTGTGTCTTGCCCGGGAGCCTCACTCCATCTTCACGGCAGCTTTCTAAGGTGGCTTAATTTGTGGGGCCCGACAGAGCATAACCCTGCCCTGAGATTTCGGACTTTGGAGCCGGAAGTGCCTGCATTTTAATCCCGGCTCCGTCAGTCTTGGCTGTTTAGCGTAGGCAAGTCAGTTACCCTTGTATGTGTCCCGGTCTGTCCTCCTCTGTAAAGACAGGATAGAGACAGCGCATCCCTCCTAGGAGCACTAAATAATCACTGGGCGTAAGGCCCCAGGAGCAGTGCCGGGCACAGAGTGGATGGTAAGTAAGTGGGAGTTGGTATTACACTCATTTTGCAGGTGACAAATCTGAGGTATGGGGACTCCATGTCACAGGTGGTGAATGGGGAGGTTATCCAACTCTTAAACACTATGCCGAGATGCCCTAAAATATGAAATACGAAAATGTTTTCTTCCCGGAACAGAGGACAGCCATAGGGGATGGACAGATGTTGTTTAGAGGAACGAATGGTAGATATGCTACCCCGCTTAGGAGAGGCACCCAAGGCAAGCCAGGGACATGCAGGAGCTGCTCTGGAGGGCAGACACCCGGGAGTCACAGGTACCCCGACGTCTTTGCTTGAGAAGCTGTTCCCACCGGGAAGTGGCCTGAGCGAGGCCTTGATGGGAAGGATTCATTCCCAGCATCTGGCCGCGTTAGAGAAAGTCAGTTCTTTCCTTATTAATCATTGTCGTTATGCACCCATCTATCTAGAGATCTGTCTCCAAAAGAACTCCTTATTAAAGTAATGGTGTAATCTGTGAGATGCGACCAAACAGCTTGGGGAGGGGACAGGGACAAGTTGAGCAAGTATTTGCTTACCCAACAGATACTTCATTGAGCCACTACTAGGGACCAGATACCACACTACGTGTCGGTGTTTGTGATGCCAAGCTACGTAAGGCCAGGGGTTTCCAGTCTTGGGATCAAGGTCTTTCTTCAGCGGTTGATGCTGAGGACCGTGGTTAGCCACGTAAGGATGGAGGATGAATCTAGATCCTCACCTTGCACCACACATTAAAATGGAATCTTAAGTGTCTTAAAGGTAAAACAAAAAACAGGGGCGCCTGGGTGGCTCAGTCCCTTAAGCGTCTGCCTTCAGCACCGGTCATGGTCCCAGGGTCCTGGATCAAGCCCCACATCAGGCTCCCTGCTTAGCATCGGGCTCCCTGGTCAGCATAGGGCTCCCCGCTTAGCACAGGGCTCCCCACTCAGTGGGGAATCTGCTTCTCCCTCTGCCACTCCCCCTGCTTGTGTTCTCTCCTGCTCTCTCTCTAAAATAAATAAATGAAGTCTTTTTTAAAAATGTAAAACAAGCCCCCCCCAAAAAAACCCAAATAGAAACTATAAATGAATAATTATCTGATACGCTGGTAGAATGAACTTTCCAAACGCAGAAGTTCAGAAAAAAATTTTTAAAAGATTATGATAGTAAATCAAAATGAATATATTTCTAAGTCAATATGAAGATAACAAACGAGGAAAAACATCTGAAATAAAGGCAAGAAGTCAGCAATCTGGAATCCACCTTGCTGCTCTGTAGGACCCTGAGCCCTCCCGCAAGCCGCCCCCCACTGTCAGTTGATAGCGGATCTGGCACTGGCTGCTTTATCCCCGCGTCTGGATTGTTGCCCCAGTGTCCTGATACTGATTTTAGAATTTGTCCCCGAACACTTGACTGCCTGGCTCTGGTCCCAATGCCCAGTGGGATTCTTACCATGCCCCTTCCCCAGCCCAGACCCTATCACATTCTGAGTAAAGGCTCAGTCCAGCCCAAACCATCTTTTGCATTAGGGCGGGTCCAGTCCCATTTCCCTTCTAATATAAATTCTGCTACTGGCACCTTGCTTCCGAAGTTAGCTCTGTTAGTTTTCCATCTACCCCAGGATCCCTCCCCAGCGATCTGCTGCCAAGATTCAAGCAGCCCCAGAGCTTAGCCCACTGATGGCGACAACAACACTAAAAAGGACATCAGTGTTTCTTTTAAATGGCAAAAGTACATTTTCTCGTCTCCTAACCAAGGGGTTGTCCGGGATCTGCATTAAGAGATTTGGAGTTTTCCAAAGGACATGAGACCCCGCGTGTGGAGCAGAAAGAGGAGTTTGCTCTCATCTGGTAAAGGGTAAGTGTACAGACCCCTGGACCGAGCTTCCCCGCTGAGCGCTCACCCAAAAGCCACTAATGGGAGTTGGACCTCTCGGCACCTTTCAACAAGTCTTATGCAAAGTCTTCTTCCTCATGATGTGATAAGAATGCCTATTTGAAAAGTTGTATGTTCTCTTATAAGTTGCAATATTAAGGAACTGAAAAATAATTAGGTGTTTGTCTCTAGTTGTTTACGTTACGCTCAGGCTTGAAACTCGTGTCAAGTCCTGAGGCTGAGAGGCTGATTGAAACGGAAACAGGAAACAGCAGTGCACTTCGAGCCCACGGTCTACACCTCGTCACAATTCAAACATGGAAGGGTTGTGGGGAGGCGGCAGGAGTGTCCTATAGCCCCGGAGGCCAGAGCCCCCGCCCGTCCGTGGTTGTGACTGCCATCAAATTTGATGTTTATTTGCACCCAGGGGTTAGGTTACTAATGGAGAGGCCTGCAGCCTGGGAACCTTGTCATTTTACATATTTGTCAATGAATTGGAAGACACAAGACGTTGTCCTGGGTTTCAACTTGGGGATTTTGTGATGTTTAAGGATATGAATTCTTTTTCTTTATTATTTTATTTTTTTTCGAAGGGAAAGCTGGAGGGAAGATTTTTAAAAACGTGTTACTGAAACCCCAGTCTACTCATGAGAAAAACATCAGCCAAATTCCGTTAGAGGGACATTCTGCAAAAGACCTGGCCAGCCCTCCTCAAAACTGTCAGGGACATTGAAACAAGAAAAGCCCGAGAAAGGGTCACAGCCGTAAGGACCCTAAGGCGACAGGACGACTGCATGTCATGTAGTATCCCCGATGAGATTCTAGAACAAAAAAGGACACGGGGCGAAAACTAAGGAGGCTCTAGAGAAGCTAAGGACTCCCAGTAGAAATAATTAATTATAACAAATTGAGGATGTTAACAATAGCAGAAAGTGGCAGAGGATATATGAAAACTCTCTATGCTGTCTCCCTAACTTTTCTGTATATTTAAAACTGCTCTAAAACATAGTCTACTTAAGACTAAAATGAAAAAATGTCTATATATTGATATTATAGTTATTACTAAACCTTGATAATCATTAATACTAATTATTATCATTGACAATAATGGTCATCATATTACTAAACATGATCATTACTCTTTTAAGATATTTTTCTTTTTATTGAACAAAAAATGCAACAATCCATATTCATGTCCTTTTTCTTTTTAAATTTATGGTCCTAATTAATTTTATTGAGAATAGTTTCCTTATATTAAGAGTAGTCATTGGTCATAGCAAAAAGAAGACAATTGAAATTACATAGCCATATACAAGTGAGTTAGATCTGGTAGTGAAAGGATACTTCGTGTGTTTGAGTGGCTGGATGTAGCTTGAAAATAGACAAAGAGTGTACACACATGACTTCCAAGAACTGCAGAGCCCAGCGTTATATGATGGATCATGCATTACTTTGGGACATTAGCATTCTTTACAATCTTAAATGTTGTTTTTTAAAACAAGTGATCAGCCAGGCATTCTTCCTCTTCATTGTAGCATATTTCTGTAATTATTCCCTTAGCATAAATACCTAGAAGTGGGATTTCTGAGTCAAGAGCTATGGATAATTTTAGGATGTCTGTAAATGTTGCCAAATCACTCCCAAGATTTGTGCCGCTGCGCACTCTAATAAGCCACTTTGGAGAGCGTCTGGGATGTCCCTTCCTTAATTAGATAGGCCATTCAACAGAAAAACATTCGAGACACACTTGCATGTACCATGTTCTTGTTGTAAAAGGCCCTATTGTCAAAATATAAAATACATTAAAGAGAATTTTCAAAAGAAATTCTTACATTTTAAAATTGTAACATCCTACATTAAAAAAAAATATTTTGGGTTCTTTCCCTTGTTGCTCTGTTAAAAACTATAAATTAACATCGTTAGATATAAAATACATTAACTAATGAGGAGCCATCGGGGTGTCTTGGTACTTATATAAGATTTCATTTCCCTTAGCAACAGGGCTTTAGTTAAAATCAGTTCATGAGCATATTTATAATTTTGATAAATTGGTAAACTGGAAATTGATTTGGCTTGCCATTGCTGCATATATCTGGCTAGCTATTTAACTGCAGCCCTCAGCGTGTTTTACATAAAAGAGTAAGTATAACATAATTATTATAGAAAGAATGTCTTTTGGCCAACAGGATGAAGTGTGTCGGAAATATTCCTTTATTTTCTGGAAGTCAGCTTCTCTGGCTCTCCCTGCCCCATGTTTCCAGCCTTATGGGAAATGCAGTCTCAGCTATGACTGCATCACCCCCTGTCCCCAGAACTGTGGAGATTGTTCCAGAAGCGGCCACCCAGTTTCCCACATGGTCCTTGCAGGTTAGGTAACAGGCTCCGATGCCTCTGCACTGGCAGGTTCCTTGGAGGGTCAGGTTCCTGCTGGGGTCGGGGAGAGACCAAAGACCCCCTCCCCCTTCTAAATCCAGAACCAGCTCTTTCTTTCCCTGAGCCCTCAGTCCACGCAAAAGCCCGTCAGGGATGATCCCTCCGTGCGCTTTCCTTCTGCAAAAGAGAGACCCAGCCTCAGGGCAGAAGCGGTTTCTACTTTCCAGCCCTGCAGAAGTTCCTCACGCAAAATCTCCCAAAGCAACAGTTACCTGCAGAGGAAAATGCAGAAGAAAGAGAAGACACAAAATAATATTTCAACCTTCCTTTCTTTTCTTCCTTCCTTCCCTCCCTCCTTCTCTCCCTTCCGCCCTTTCTCCCCCCCCACCCAGAGGGAGGATCTTGCCCAGTGTAGTGTTATCAGCTATCCTGAGATGTCTCTCTCTTTGGAAATCTCAATTTCTCAGGAATTTGAAAAGTCTGAACAATTTTAATACAGGAAAAAAAAGACAAAGAACACACTGGGCGGGGAATTAAACAGAATTCACGGCTTGTGGTGAGGATCTTCAAATGCCAGTACGGTTAGGCTCAGGGTTGCTGCAGACAACATTTTAAAACAGAGGAGGTTTAGGGCACCCGGGTGGCTCCGTCGCTTAAGCCTCTGCTTCCTCCACCTGGACCCACCGTCCTGCCTTAGCATTCTCAAGTGTTTATATTCCACACTGTATCTCCCCCCTCTTTTGCTCTCAAACTCTGACCGCATGTACTCTCAAGGTGAACTCAACACCTGAGCACCTGCAGGCACTCGGGTAATCCTCCCAGAGCTCCACAGGGACCAAGCTCTGAGTGTGCAGCCTGGAGATGCGACTTCCCCAGAGGGGGTGTCGTGCCGGTCCTTCAGAAAGGAAGCTGCCATAGCACACCAACAGAAGAGACGATTTGGAGCACGCACACACATTAGACCTTCTGTAAACTCAGGAATACGATGTTCAAAGAGCTCCCTGCCACCGCCTCACCAGGAACGCAAAGTCACTCTGCTTGCTTGGAAGGGCGGCCATGACCGTGGGGAGCTGGGATGAGGGTGGCGGACTACACACGTTCCAGGGTCTCTGAAGTAATTACTTAGGCAGGGAGGCATCTGTTAAGCATAATTTTCTACATAAAAGGGTTTTCTTTTCCCCACTTAAACTGAATACCCTTCCCCTCCACGGCCAGCCTGCTCCTGGAGTCAGAATTAGTTCATCCACCTCTGGACCCGAGTGACACGCTGTTTAGATGGCCTCTGGTGTACTTGGTTTGGCTCTGTCATTGTTGTGTATGTACTTGTCTCCTCTAGGAGACTCTGAACGGCTCCAAAACAGGGGCCAGGCCTCTAGCCTACATTCACCCATTCATTCAAGCGATGTCATTTTCTCTGCTCCAAGGAAGCTGGCTAGATATAGGCGGTTATGGGAAGCCAACGGGAGGAGAAAGGGTACTAGATCTCACTGAGATCAAGCAACTGGCACCTTTGTACTTAGTGTCCCAGCATGCAGCACAGCACTCGGCGCGCACTGGGAACTGGGTTTGCCCTGCAAATTAAGTAAGTGTGTGGTTGTGTCTAAAGTCCAACTTAGATTTAACATTTGGCCCTGCCTCTGACCTGTCAGTTGACTACTACTGAAAATAGATGATCTATGTAAAAAAAGGGGTACTGCCCTAAAAATGATGCTGTCCTAAAGATACATGAGCAAGCAAGGTTCTTCAATGTCAATACTAGAACCTGTTCTCAATCTCCACAAAATAATCAGGATAGTAGTCATGTCAGTGGGAAAAATGTGTAAAGAGATTATCTAGCAGTCCAACCTTCCTTTTGCGCGTGTGTGTGTGTGGCTGGGAACACTGAGTCCAGATAGGGCTCATGGTTGAAACATTGGAGAATGTCCTTGTCTCTATAATGATGGGTAAATGCGTCCATCTGGGGCTTTGAAGATTTTCTTTATACCCCCACTATCTCAGCAATTAATATTTATAGATTACAACAACTTCATGTTCTGTCTGGAAGTGTATTTAAGTATTTAAATTGCCTTAAACTTATGTTTATATCTCCTACAGGACTATTGAGATTTTGGTGTGAGAACTTAAACTTTCGCATCTTTTATACTAATGTCCTTGTTGATAGTTATCTGAACGAATGAATGAATGAACGAATGAATGAATGAAGAGTATCTTTGATGTAGACTGAATGCTAGCTCTATTTGGATTCCACAGCACTGATGCTCTTCTTCACTTTGAGCCTATTAGTCAATTGAAAAAAACCTTTCTAATCAGTATCTCCCCTTTCCCTCTAAAGAATCAGGTTCCTTTTTGGAAGTTAAGAGAAATGAGTCTGCAAAGATCTGAGCAGGGTCCTATGTATGAATTTAGTAAACAGACACAAATTCTTGTGACCAATAAACTTGTATGCTTTGTAATCAAAGCCCTGATTCCTTTATTCAATACTTGGCTCTTGGCCCATACACAAAATTAACATGATGCATTCCAGGAAAAAGTTCTGTGAGATTGGGTGGGCGATATCTCACGATCTGAAACATCTTTACTTTGTGCAATCATTAAAAAGTAACCTTAAACACACTTCGTCATTTGTAAAGACCAATGTGTTGGGATAGTTACCACTTCCTTCTGTTCAGAAAAAGAAATGATTCCAAATACTTCTAAAGCCATTTCATACATAAGTGCTTTTAAAAAAAAATCACAAATGACCATTAACCATTCATGAAAAGGAGCCCTTCTGTCCCTGATGAGAAGCCCATCATGTTTAGACAAATTTAGGAGATGACATTCCAGACCTAGCAACACCTAGAAGATCTCTTCACACATCATTTGGTTTTTTCTTCTCTTTTTCTTCTTTTTGATGGATGGATGAGCAAACTTTAAGGAGCTAATGAGCAGATAAAAGTTGAAACGGGAAAGGACAGTAATGTTAAGACAAGTTAAAAGCTCTTCCCGACACCAGCTCCCAACACTGCCTCCCCAGCCGCCTCCCCTGTGAACTTTTTGTGTTTCATTCATTTTGCTAGAATTGGAATTGGAGAGGCCAAGGAAAGGCCATCTCCTGCTTCATTGACTAAAGCTATCCTGTAAGCGAGTTTAATGGGTTAGAAGTTAATACAGTGACAGTTCTAAGGAAAGTTACCAAGTGTTTCCAGTGCCTGAAGAGGCTCCCTGTGGCTCTGGGTTCTCAGCCTTTCCTTCCACTCCCCTTGTCTCATATGTGTGGAAGCTTCCATGACAAACCAGGGCCACCTCTCAGGAAACAAAGCCAGCCCCTAATAGGAGTGTGAAGAGCCTCATTAGCGAAGGATCTGGCAAAGAACTAGCTGTAATTACAGCTGACCTAAAAGTGTTGGTTCCGTGAACAGATAAGCTCTTAAGAGAGAAATCAAATTTCCTTTAAATTTGCAAACTATTGTTTTCTTGTATTCACCTTCTGAAGAGGAGTCTTCCTCTGCCCTAGTGTGAACCCTCTCGGTTACACTCCGTTCCTCTGTGCCCTTCTGTTTTACCATCTTTTTAAAATCATTTTATCACTTTCCCACATGGTTTCCTCAAAAGCACCTCAAGGAAGGGGCAACAGAGCCATGACATTCTTTCCGTCAACTGAGCACAAGAAAGAGCCTTTCCCTCGGCGCCACCCAAGCATACGCTTTGTGAGATACACTTTTGCCTTTTTGTTGGAGTAGCATACACGAAAGAAGAGTGCACAGTTCCTAAATGTGCAGCCCTCCAGGTTTTCGCAAGCGGAAAACTCCCATCTAAGCAGCACCCAGGTTAAGGACAGAATGTGGCCAGCTACAGAAACAAGGGGCTCAAGTCTCACAGTTCTAGAGGCTAGGCGTCCCCAGTCAAGGCATTAGCAAGGCTGGTTCCTTCTGGAAGCTGTCTGTTGTGGGCCTCTCCCTTAGCTGGAGGGACGGCTGGTAATCCTTGGGGTTCCTTGGCTTGTCAATGCATCCCTCCAGTCTCTGCCTCTCTCTTCCCATGACCTTCTCCCTGTGTGTCCTCTTTTCTTCTTTTGAGGACACTCTGATGATGCGCCTTAACCTGATGACATCAGCAAAAACTCTTATTGCCAAATTAGGTCACATTCCCAGGTACTGGGGATAAAGGCTTCACCATCTCTTTTGGAGGGGCACAATTCAGCCCATAACAATCATTTTCCAGACACCCTCACTCCCTCCTTTCCAATAACTCTCCTCCCCCCAACCCAGGACAACCACTGTCATGACTTCTGACAGCACAGTTTATCATTTGAGCTTTATTTGAGTGATACCAACCTTTGTGCTAAGATACGACTCTTAAGGGTAGGCTTCCCAAATGTTACTAGTCACTCAGATTCTCTGAACTGGCCCCACAGTTAATACTCCTGATTAGCAATTAATTACATAAAGAGTGTATAGTATCACAAATCAGTTAACCAATCATAAAATAATTATGCAATTATTATGGAAGAGAAGTGAGGGGGTTCAGAACAAGCTACCCCAAACTATGGCACCTTGGAATACTGAACATTCTGAGCTGAAGGAACTTTGAGAAATGGACTCCTCCTGCCCCTTCTCTGGTACCGAGGACCCTTATGCCCTCACCCTCCCCAGAGGAAAGGCGCAACCTCTCTCCAAGACGGAGGGATGACACAAAGAAGCTGAGCCAACAGGACCTGTTGAGTTTCCTCCAGTTTACTACCCTTGCCTAACACTCCTTAACCTATCATATCTTTCCAGGACCGCCCAGTCGTCATCAAACCTAGCATAGAAACACGTTTAACTCTTTCTTCATGTCTTCATAGTGTCACATATTAAATACGTGTGTGTGCTTTTGTCCTGTGAATTTGTCCTTGTCAGTCCGATTTCAGACCAAGGCAGGGACCCTAAGAGGGTGGAGGAAAAGTTTTTCTC
Source organism: Zalophus californianus (assembly GCF_009762305.2). Taxonomy (NCBI): domain Eukaryota; kingdom Metazoa; phylum Chordata; class Mammalia; order Carnivora; family Otariidae; genus Zalophus; species Zalophus californianus. Next base: position 5,657,896 of record NC_045597.1, read on the forward strand.
CTCCACAGAAGAAGGCAAAGTAAGCTTGTTTATAAGCAATGGTTCTATAGAAGTGGCAAAACTTTATATGGATGCATCAGATACATTCAGTTCAGCTCCCCAACATCTGTAGGGTCAGGTGTGCAAGAAAGTCACCTCTCCTAAATTATTTTTTTTAAGATTTTATTTATTTATTCATGAGAGACAGAGAGAGAGAGAGAGAGAGAGAGAGGGAAGCAGGCTCCCTGCAGAGCAGGGAGCCCAAAGCGGGACTCGATCCCAAGACCCTGGGATCACAACCCGAGCCAAAGGTAGACGCTCAACCAACTGAACCACCCAGACGCCCTGCCCCCCTAATTTCTAATTCTAAGCCAGCATTCCACTAGGACAGTAGAACCTTAACCACTGTCAATGTTATATTTCCTGGAGGTTGGGTCTAAGTTCTGGGGAGCTATGTGGTGGAGAGGCCTGGAGAAGGTTTATGGATCTCTGGGTCACCTCATCTCTGCAGGTGTGTGCTGAGATGTCCATGGCCTCTGACTGTGGGCCGTTAGTCCACGTTGGGCCATGGAACAGCTCAGCTCTCAGCTCTGTTTCCTGAGCTTCTGAGATTCCTGAGAATTCTTCCTGCTGTGTCTAGGCTGTGTGAGGCCCTGGGATCTCTGAGACCATTTCTTTGTTCCCGTCTGCCTCAAGCTTCATGCCTCCCCAGAACTCCCCAGGGAAGGAGAAGCAGGTTGCAGGAACATCCTGCTCTTATCTCATGCCCTTTCCCATGGCCATTCCACCAGCTCAGGGAGATCTTTTCCTCCAGGGCAGAGAGGGGAGCTCTTTGTCTTGATCATCCACCCAACTCTCTCGTCTAAGCCTTGACTTTACTAAGTTCCCTTAAAGATTTTCATTTTTCAAGTCTAGCCCTATGTTAAGACAATGACCACAATGTGGACAACCTGGTTGTGTACCTTTGGACAAGTTATCTATTCTAATTAAAAACTCTCCTTGTCTGTAAGGAAGGGACAAGGACAGTCTCCACCTCAGAGAGTTTTTTTTTTAGGAAAAGGGAGTTGAATGAGTAAAGTTTATCTTTGGAAACATTTATAACGATGCCAGGCACATAGAGAGACTCTATAATATCAGTTATTACTAATTCATGCATTTATTAACGGCTTAAATAGGGAGTGGGATACAAAATAATAGGAGGAAAAAGATTCAGTCTGAAAATTAGAGCAGGTGGTTATTTCCTAAACGTATAAAAGTCACTCTAAATCCAATAACAAGATGGTGGAAATGAACTGGAGTGAAATGCCAATGTGATTTATGCTCTCTTCACTCTAATACGGTAGCTAATGGGATTCTGAGAGTTTGAGAGGAACTCTTGCATGTGTCCTAGACAAAAGATTTTCCTCTCTCATAGGTAAAAAACTGACAGGTAAATAAGCCAACACCACTTCTTTTCAGTAAGGTCAAGACATTCAAACATGATAAAGTTAAGGCCCCCATTCCATCTAAAAACATGGAAGAAGAAACAATGGCATCATGAAAACTATAATGAACTTTTCAAATGAGCACAGAATGAGTCAGTGAAGTAAAAGCCATGGGTTGTCAACACCACAATTAGGCCTCCCGTGCTAAGTAAACACAGAAGGGCAAGTCGGCACTTCTAAATGGTTTCATTTTGTCACTTTCAGCGGTGTCAAATATACTACAATTAAGACTCAGGTAGCACGTTAAGTGACACTGGTCTCGCTGAATCTAAAGATCACTTTCCCAGTAAACACTTTGTTTAGAGTGCCAGACACCCAGTGGGGAGAATAAATATTCGATGGAAATGTTCCTTATACCCAAGGTGTCTTATGTCTGACATGTTGACAATCATCTCAGCTGGAATGCGTGGAAACCCAACTGGATGTCTATTCTACTCGGCCCAGTTATACTCTTGGATGAGTGAGAAGCCTTTTGAGAGAGAGAATTAGTGACCAGTTGTTCTTCCTCCCCCATTAAAAGGGAGGAGAAAGGTAGCGAAAATGCAGAGGGAGGGATTTCAGTTACATGGGAGATACGAAGTGTTCACAGACAGTAGAGGGTACTCAACCCACACAGGTATTAGCGAACATAATTGTAGGATC